>NC_073636.1:38597500-39222500 GCF_029407905.1 Bubalus kerabau | reverse complement strand
CTCCCCACTGGTAACCATTAATTTGTTCTCTGTGACTCTGTTTCTGCTTTGCTATATTCATTCGTTGATTTTATTTTTGTATTCCACATAAAAGAGATAACATATAGCTATTTGTCTTTCTCTGTCTGACTCATTTCACTGAGCATAATACCCTCCAAATCCATCCACATTGCTACAAATGGAAGAATTTCATTCTTTTCTATGGCTGAGAACTATTCCATTGTATATATAGACCATGTCTTCTTTAACCATTCATCTGTTGATAGACACTTAGGTTGCATCCATATTTTGGCAACTGTAAACAATGCTGTTATGAACATTGGGGTGTGTGTATCTTTTTGAATTAGCGTTTTCTTTGGATAAATAGCCAGAAGCAGAATTTCTGGTATCACACTCCTTGACTTCATATTATACTACAAAGCTATAGTCATCAAAACAGCATGGTCCTGGCACAAAAACAAACACATAGGTCAGTAGAACAGAATAAAGAGGCCAGAAATAAATTCACACACTTATAGCCAATTAATCTACAGCAAAGGAAGAAAGAATATACAGTGGGGAAAAGACGGTCTCTTCAATAAGTGGTGCTGGGAAAACTGGACAGCTACATTTAAAAGAATGAAATTAGAACAGTCTCTAATACCCTGTACAAAAATAAACTCAAAATGGATTAAAGACCTACATATAAGACCAGAAACTATTAAAATCCTAAATGAAAACATGGGAAGAACACTCTTCAACATAAAATGTAGCAGTATTTTTTGGATCTGTCTTCTAAGGCAAAAGAAACAAAAGCAAAATAAACAAGTGGGACCTAATTAAACTTTAAAGCTTTGGAATAGCAAAGGAAACCATCCACAAAACAAAAGACAACCTACTGAACTGGAAAAAATATTTGCAAATGGTATGGCTAATAAGGGATTAATATCCAGACTATCATACAACTCAATATCAAAAAAACAAACAACCTGATTTTTAAAAATGGGCAGAAGACCTGAAATAGATATGTTTCCAAAGACATACAGATGGCCAACAGGTACATGAAAAGATGTTCAACATTGCTAATCATCAGAGAAATGTAAATCAAACTACAATGAGATACCACCTCACACCTGTCAGGATGGTTGTCATCAACACCTAAACGGGTGGGATGGGGGGGTTGGGAGAGAGGTACAAAAGGGAGGGGATATATGTATACATGGAGCTGATTTGTTTCATTTTACAGCAGAAACTAAAACAACGTTGTAAAGCAATTATATGCCAATAAAAAATAAAAATTAAAAATTAAAGTCTACAAATAAAAAATGTTGGCAAGGGTGTGGAGAAAAGGGAATCTTTATACACAGTAGGTAGGAATGTAAATGGGTATAGCCATGAAGGAAAACAATATGGAGGTTCCTCAACTAAAAAAAGAGAGATTTTTAAAAATTATTATTATCTGCATTTGAAGATGAAGAGAGCATGGTACAGAGAAGTAAAGTAAGTTGCCCAAGATCACAGAGCTAGGAAGCAGCATGGCAGGCATCTGAACCCAGGCCATGGGCTCCAGATTCCAGTTTCCTGCCACAGAGCTGCCCTGGAGAAACCTGGGACACTCAGGGAGCCCAGGTCTCTCCCTGTGAAGTCTCCTCCTCTTTGCTGGACCCCCGCCAACCTCCCCGCCCACACAGCATGGTCTCTGGAATCATGCCTTCCAGCTCCAGAGAACATTCGCTTGTGGCCACCCCTGCCTAGACTTCCCTTGCTAAAGGCATGAGTCAGGAAGACCAAAAAAAAAAAAAAAGTTCCTCATGAGTTATTATTACTTGTCATCACGCTTGTTGTACGAGCCACAAGGGTCCAGATTTATTACATTGGAAGGAGAGCTGTTGAGTTTGCTGCTGAGGAATAACAGACTCCACAACACTTGGATTCACTGCTTTTGTCCCCAAAAACATGCTCCTCACCCTCACCCAACTGCCTGAAATCCTAGCCCAAGACAGCAAGCAGCCCTGTGAGGGCAAGAAAGGCAGCTTCCCTGCCAGTGAACCCAGCCTTCCCTCACTGAGGATGGAGTAGGGTCCCCAAGACCTAATCCCCCAGGGCCCCCCAGGGCATCTGGGGCAACCACACAAAGGCATCAGGGTGCCTGGTATCCACTTAAGAGTAGATGGCTATCCGTCTGCCCCAGTAATGTCACCCTGTAGGAGGACACACTGGGATGGCAAAGGCCAAAGGTCACAATCCAGCTGGACACTGCAGATGTGTTTAGTTTCGTTCATACAGTGTTGTGAAAGTTCCCCAATTCTGTACAAAAAGCCAGATTTCCAGTTTCTTTTGCAAAACCAGAACACCTGGCAAGACAGGCCTGAGTCCCCGCCACAAAGGCACTTAGAGGGCACCTACTCCCCTGTGAATGAGGAAGTCCCCTTGCCTGCACCCCAGTCCCCACCACTCCCCACTGCCTTTCACCAGCTCCTCAAGCACAGATGCAGAGCATGTGCCCTAAATCTGGCTGGGAGGATGACAGCGAGGCCTGGGCTTATCAAGCAGCCCCAGCTTACCTTTCCTTTTAATCCACACTCAAACACATGGAGTCATGTCAGCCAGCATCGCTCCTGTTCTGTGATGACACCTGCCTCTCTGCACCCGAGTCCCGCTCCTTCTTTGTCCTTCCACTTCCTGGCTGTTCTTGCGCCCACTGAACTCTGAAACATAAACTCAGAGCTTGTGTTCCCCTGACATGTGAAGGCCTTGTTTCCCCACCCATTTCAGAAGCTAGCTCTTAGAGAAAAGGAACATTTCATATACTTCTCCCAGCTCCTTTTCCTGCCAAAGTGGGTTGGATCCACGGTGGGCACTCAACAAGAGTGATGTGCATGAGGAGAAGAATCTGATGGGGAATTGGAGGAGGATGGGGGCAGAGGCCAGGACTTCGGCAGCTTCTTACCAATGGAACCTGTACCAAGACCTTGTAAGGCCATGGAGGATAGGGCTATAGGATACAGACAAGGTTCCCATCAGTAAAGATGCTGATCACTCAAAATTAACAACCACAAGACAGTGAAAAAAGTGGATGCCAGCTGACATGGTTCAAGGGTCTGAGAAGCCCAGAGGATTGCAACCCAACTGCTCAGAAGAGCTCGGGCTCTGCAGGCAGTGCTGGGGCTGTGCCAGGTGATGCTTGGCATGGGACTCATCCATGTGTATCACACACACCTGCATCAGATTCTGGAGTCTGAAGTAATTTCATGCTTCTCATGCAGTAAGAACATCTTAAAAAACGATTGACACCTCAAACCAACAGAGGCAGATCATTTAACGCTCAATACGTGGGGTCACTGGATGAACTTCCTAGGACATGACCTGGACCCTGGGATGCTCAGATGTACGTCCAGAGGATGGCAAGCTTCGGGTCTGTCCCCCTCCTGCACCTACTCCTATAGGAAAGGGCAGATGACCCCATGGACCGCAAGGGAAAACACTCGGATGCCATCCATAAATGACACCATTCTGTCCACTTCCAGGGGGCATACTGGACCACTGCTATTGCCTAATCCCATGGGGAGACCAAGCATCCAGGAATTGCTTCAGAAGTTTCCACATGACCGTGCTTCACCCTGAGAGGCAAAGGACCCACTGCATAATTCTATAAATCCAAATGCACACACATCTTCTATGAGATTGTGAAACCAGGTACCACGTCTTCGTGTATCTCTTTAGAATATAACATAGAGCCACCAACACAGGAGAATTCTAAATATGAATGTGGACCCTCCCCCATATTGGAAGCCTTACTGGAAGATTAAAAGTTTATCATGGGAGCCATGAAAAGAACTGTTGAGTAAGAAATGTGGACTTGTGCTGTCTAGTTCTTGTGATCCAGCAGGACAAAGCCACATAGAGAAAAATATACCAAGACAACCCAAGGGAAACTGTAAGGGGATTCTGGAAAATAATGCACCCCTATTCTAATTTTAGGCTTTTTTTTAAACTAAGAGGAGAGGTAGGAAGGGAAAAGAGAGCAGTTTCTGAGTATCTTGCTGAGTATTGGAAAAGATGAATGCCAACCACACTGTCAGCTCACTGGTTTCAACAGATGATGGCAATGATTAAAATCAGCCGTCTGGGTTAATTAGCACCTATTACCGCAAATACATCGTCACCCTGTCACCGCCACTGCTTTTTCTTCTTGCTCCAAGTTTCGGTGGCAAAGATTGTGTTACCCACAATTTTAGGGACTACCCAAAGCTCAGGGTCTCTTCAACGTGAAGGTCATCTGAATGCACCCTGCCTTGGGCCTGCCCCTTCCACTGGTGAAAGACCATTTGGTTCCATTCCAAAGCTAGTTATGTTGGCCCCAAAATTCTTTAGCCTCCAATTCATGGTTGTCTAGGGGAACATTCACTCTGGCTGACACGGTATTGAGAGGAACAATGCTTGCCCAAGATGCCTGTAAAAGATAACGAGGAATTTATTAGGAGTGCTCCGTGTTGTCTTTGATGGAATCAGCCATCACCATAAACTTGCAATCGACTCTGCTAGGCTGCAGAATGCACTAAGAATGCAGCCCGACCACAGAGAAAGCCCACTTGGGGTCTGTACCTTCCATGGCATGAGAAGTTCAAAACATAAAGAATCTGGGTGACTTTCCAAAGCAAGGGAGGTGGACCAGCAAGGGAAATGATCAGCATACCTTGCTGCCAACTATCTGGGAAAACTGCACAAGAGAAGCCAGCTACAGCAGACTGGGGAAGCCTGCCCCATGCCCCTGTGGCCCTGGAGCAAGTATTGCCGATGCAGGGCTTCTTGGCTTCCCCTACCCAGCACCTGAAGCTGCCCATTTCTCCACCTGAGGGCTTCCTCCAGCACCACGGGAGGCTGATCAGCACAGAAGCAGCTGAGAAGTACAGTCAGCCCTCCATATCGCACATCCCCACATCCCCAGATGCATCAGCTGTGGATCTGAGGCTGGCTGAGGCTGTGGGTCCTGCATCCATGGATACAGAGGGCTGACTCTACTCCACCATTTCATATAAGTGACTTGAGCATCCATGGATTTGGTATTGGGGGTCCTGGAACAACTTCGCCCTCAGATACTGAGGGATGAATGTCAGAAGATTTAATGCTGGGGGAGGGGAGGAATGTGAGCAGCGCATCCCCCTCCCCAAGCCCACGAGCAGGAGGGATCTAGTGGCTAAACACCCAGCTTCCTGCCCCTGAGGCATGCTCCACACAGCCTATGAGACATCTCAGGTTGACCAGTTGTCCATGGCAGCATTCGTTACCTCTTATTGGTGTGTTTCTGCTAGTCTGTCTCACTTTCTTCCTTCCTTCTCTTGGAGGAAGTCCTGATTTATCTCCTGTGTCAAGTCCTTGCCTGAGAGTCTGCTGTTAGGAAAACTCCAACCAAGACACAGGCTCAACAGACAGGATTTTAATTCGTAATTGTTTTTCTTCCTGTCTGTGGCTTATTCCACAGGGAGCACTTTAGCTCTCCCTTAAGTTTCCCAAATATAGAAACAGGAGGCAAAGGGAAAACATGAGAAGCAAGGAGGGACACCTTTGTCCCAACAGTAGGGAGAGGCCCAACTGGCCTGAAAGCTGCCTACCAGCAGTGGTTGCCAGTGCCTCCCTAGTCTGGAGTCCCTAAAATCTCTCTGCTCACAGGACCTTGCAGTTAGGGGCAGAGATGGGTTTTCAGTTCTGAGCACAATTCAGCATCTTCATGGGCAGCAGTATAGCAGAGTGAAAGTGAAAGTGTTAGGCCCTCAGTTGTGTCTGATTCTGTGTGACCCCATGGACGTGAGCCCACCAGGTTCCTGTGTCCATGGAATTCTCTAGGCAAGAATACTGGAGTGGGTAGCCATTCCCTTCTTCAGGGGATCTTTCCCACCCAGGGATGCAACCCAGGTCTCCTGCATTACAGGCATATTCTTTACTGTCTGGGCCACCAGGGAAGCCCTGTAGCATAAGGCAGGGAGAATAAATCAATTCTCAATTAGTGATGTCGGAAATGGGACCAGAAGGAGAGGATGGTGGCCAGTACACCAGGCATTTACAATCATTTCTATAAAGACTCTGGAATCAGACAAACTCAAAACTCAAAAATTCAACTCTAACACTGAAGATTGTGGGCATCTTAATCTTTCTATCCAGGTCTCAGGTCCCTCAACTGTGTAAGTAGCAAATAATGGGTACTATTCTAGAAAATTCTTACAGGGATTGCACGTGATGATATGTAAAATCTCCTGGCACACTTCTAGCTCAATAAGCATTTGGTTTCCTTCACCACTGGGAGCCAGAGAGCTATTTAATAAAACGTGTTTTGGATTTCTTAAGCAAATATGTTATTTGCCAAAACTACTTAATATAGTTAATGGCGAAAAATCTCGAAAGGATTAAAACATTTTTTTTAAAGCTCTAAGATCATAAACTTCTCTCCCTCTGGCCACACCTCTCCTCTGGTTGAAGAAGTTTTTCCATGGAATTTAACCCTCTGGGCAAAGACATTTGATTCTGAACAAACCGTCATACACCCTTTGGAGTGTGGTAGCCCTAATTCCCAGCTCCATTAAAAACACAAAAAAGAAGATACTAAGAAATGTGCTTGGATGACACATGCTTTAAATAATTAACCATCAACTATGCAAGTTGAGACTGCGTCTATTAGTCAACTGCTAGATTTAGAAAGGGGATCGTCCCATATGGCAGACCACACCCCCATCTCAGGAACGCAGTGCTCCCTCAGCATGGGTATTCCTGCATGAAGACAGTGGGAAGCCGGGCCAGGAAGAAGTCACTTTAAAACCTAGTGCAAATGGTATAAGTGGTGGTTTGGAAAATATGCTAGGAAGTTAGCTGCCAAAAACCAAAAATGAGAGCAATTTAAGGCACTTTCCATTGCCAGCAAACATGCCAAAGCCTGACACGATGCCCAGCACAGGCAGACACAGAGAACATAGTTGTCAAATGACTTAATGATCTCCAACCCTTGTACATCCCCTCTGCACACCTGGCATGTCCACAAGTTAAGGTCTGAGAACTATAAATAGGAAAGGCAGCCTTTCAGATCAGACAAGGGACAAGAAGCAAGATCAAGGGCACAGTATGTTTCTCCCCCGAGGAATAACCTTCCGAGCATGCCAAGAACAGACAGTCCTCGTTCTGCACGGTTCTCAGGCATGAATTCTAGGTGTCACGGTTTAGCTGAATAATGCTTGTTACCAAGAACACGGTTCAGGTTTATGTTATGAAGATATGTATTAGCCATGCAAGACTATACGGCATTGTTGCTTTTATTAAGTCACTAAGTCGTGTCTCTTTTGTGACCCCATAGACTGTAGCTCACCAGGCTCCACTGTTCGTGGGATTTCCCAGGCAAGGATTTTGGAATAGGTTGCCATTCACTTCTCCAGGGGATCTTCCCAACCCAGTGATTGATCACACTGGCGTCTCCTGCATTGGCGGGCGGATTCTTAACCACTGAGCCACCAGGGGAACCCAATACTCATTAGCCGTGAAAGTGAAAAAGTCGCTCAGTCATGTCCAACTCTTTGCAACCCCATGAACTATAGCCTGCCAGGCTCCTCTGTCCATGGAATTCTCCAGGCAAGAATACTGGAGTGGGTAGCCGTTCCCTTCTCCAGAGGATCTTCCCAACCCAGGGATGGAACCCAGGTCTCCCGCATTGCAGGCAGATTCTTTACCGTCTGAGCCACCAGGGAACCCCGTATTAGCCATGAAAGTGAAAGTGAAGTCGCTCAGTCGTGTCCGACTCTTTGTGACCCCATGGACTGTAGCCCGCCAGGCTCCTCCATCCATGGGATTCTCCAGGCAAGAATACTGGAGTGGGTTGCCATTGCCTTCTCCAGGGGATCTTCCCTACCCAGGGATCAAACCGCCATGAGGAGTTGCTAAAAGCAAAAACTTACTGATAACTCTTTAGTCCACAGTCAGTAGGTAAATAACACACACGTGGTGACTGGCAGCCAGCACATCAGGATTTTCAGAGCTCACCACCACCAGGGCATCAGTGACTCGGCCACCAGCAGACCAGCAACTGCAGCGGTGTTGCTCCTTGTCCTCCAGTGAGAAACCCATATGACATTCTACAAGATGAGTAGCCAAAAGAAGGACCTGGCCAGCAAGACGAAAGTGCAGCAAAGAAATGGCAAGTGGTAATTCTGGAAGGGAAATATGATCCCTGGAGAAATGGAGCTGAAAGAGACACAACCCACCGAGTGAAGAGATGCTGATACTCGTGAGGTTGGACGGACTCGATGGATGCAGCCAGAGGAACCACAGAAGGCAAACTTAGGAGCACAAATGAAGAGAGTGCTCATGACAAAAAGGATGGAGGCCTCCTGGAGGCCTTGAGGCCAGCTCAAACCTTTATGTGAAAGGGATTCCTGGAGATGCCTTGAGACACTAAACACACAGAAGATAAAATGTTAGGAGCCAACCAAACTCAGAAAGTGGTGGGATAGCTCACCAAGACACGTAAAAAATGCTCAGCCTGCACTGTAAACGCTATTTCAACTACTTTGTAAAGTACAAAGAAACCCTTTAATTCTTGGTATTTCTAATATTTTTAGTTAGGTACAGTAAATAAATACTAGTTTTACCATTCATTTCACTAACCACTTAAAACCAAGAGTAAGGTAGATTTTCATGATGTGACAAAAAAACTTCAAAGATTACAAAACCACCATCATTTTTCTCATTGAGTGTAAACTGCTTGGCATGGTTCCGGCTTGTGTGGTCATTTTTACCAACAGGGTCTGTACAACCCTGGTGGGTTAAAAAGATGCCAGGTACACAGAATTCTCTCTAAAAGTAGCTCATAAAGAAGAGAAATAGGGAAACTTGGCCAAGAGACTGGTCCTGATCCCTGCCTCTGATAAACAGGCAAGATGCCAGCTATGTGGTCAGTTTTCTCCAGGTCTTCTTTTCTCCCCCTCATTCTCGGTCTATGCTGTGCTCCAGAACAAAAACAAGAAACAAAACCATTTGGTGCAAGGATGAACCTTTACCATTTATCTAGTACTCATTTGGAAAATGGGTTTCCCCCACTGAATGTTCTCAACTGTCTAAGGTACAGGAAACACTCATCACCCCTGTTTTAAAAAGAGAATAATAAAAAAAAAAGCCTGAGAGAAAAGACAGCACTATCGCTAAACCGCACAAGCACGAAGACTCAGAAACCTAGAACAGTGCTGACCAAACCAACAGAAAAAAACAAATGAATGCAAGCCACACACGCAACAAATTTTCTAGAATCCACATTGAGAAAGGAAAAAAGAAAAGGGAAATTAACCTTAGTAATTCATTTTAACTAACCCAGCATATCAGAAGTATTACCATTACAACACATTAGTCAATGCAAAGTTATTAAGGAGATATTCTCACTCCTTCGAATGAAGTCTTTAAAATCTGGTGGCCGTTTTCCACTGACGGACACCTCAGTTCACATGCAAGGGCTTGACTGACTGCCTGTGGCCCTTGGCTACCGTGTTGGACAGGACTGGGAATTGTCTTGTCTCCAGGAATGAACATTTCTGTGGCTATGGGCTTCATATTTTCATCCACAAAATTACTGCCTTGGCTCTTATAGTCTTGCCTCCTAAAGAGTGTACTGGGAAAGTCATAGATCTCTAGAAAGAGCTGAAGACACTGCAGAAATTGGATTGAAATTTTTTCTTTTTAATTTTCTTTTAGTCAGAAAACTACGAAGCCAAGTGACTGAGAAAGGGACTCTGGTGAGGATGGACATCAAGGTGTACAAGGATCAATCACTGCACCTGGGCAGGAAGATGCCTCATCACAGAAGGCCCCACAGAGACAGCCAGTACCCCAGTGGGGTCATTGACTCTGCTTTCTAAGTGGTATATATTGTTCTATTTATATTAACATGTGGCTTATAAATAAATAGGAAATTGGCTTTTGTATACTGATCTTCTATCCAGCAATCTGGAAGAACTTCCTCATTAAATCTAATAATTTTTTAAACTAGAAAATCACAATGTTTACAACTCAGTTTATGTCTTTTTTTAAAGTGATCTGCAAGTTGACCTCATTTAATATATTTTTTTTTAATTGAAGTAGAGTTGGGGCTTCCCTGGTAGCTAGGCTGGTAAAGAATCTGCCTGCAATGCAGACCCCAGTTCAATTCCTGGGTCAGGAAGTGCTCCTGGAGAAGGGACAGGCTACCCACTCCAGTATTCGTGAGCTTCACTGGTGGTTCAGATGGTAAAGAATCTGCCTCCAACGAGGGTCACCTGGTTCGACCCTGGGTTGGGAAGCTCCCCTGGAGGGGGGCATGGCAACCCATCCCAGCGTTCTTGCCTGGAGAATCGCCATGGACAGAGAAGCCTGGCGGGCTACCGGTCCCTGTGGTTGCAAAGAGTCAGGGACGAAGCACACACGGCGCAGAGTTGATTTACAATGTCTCAAGTGTACGGCAAACTGATTCAGTTATACATACAGAGATATATTTGTTGTGTTGTTGTTTCAGTCACTAAATTGAATCCAACTCTTTTGCAACCCCCGAGACTGTAGCCTGCCAGGCTCCTCTGTCCATGGGATTTCTCAGGCAAGAACATTGGAATAGGTTGCCATTTCCTTCTCCAGGGATCTTCCCCACCCAGGGGCTGAACCTGCGTCTCCTACTTTGACAAGCGAATCCTTTACCACTGAGCCACCTGGAAGTCAACATACAGACATACATATAAACACATATATATATGTACATATACATACATACACCACATACACAGTCTTAGATTCTTTTCCCTTATACATTATCGCTAGATATTAAATATAGTTCCCTGTGCTGTGCAGTAGGTCCTTGTTGGTTATCTATTTTATATATAGTATTGTGTATCTCGGAGAAGGTGATGGCACCCCACTCCAGTACTCTTGCCTGGAAAACCCCATGGACGGAGGAGCCTGGTAGGCTGCAGTCCATGGGATCGCGAAGAGTCGGACACAACTGAGCGACTTCACTTTCACTTTTCATCTTCATGCATTGGAGAAGGAAATGGCACCCCACTCCAGCGTTCTTGCCTGGAGAATCCCAGGGACGGGGGAGCCTGGTGGGCTGCCTCTATGGGGTTGCACAGAGTCAGACACGACTGAGGCGACTTAGCAGCAGCAGCATTGTGTATCTGTCAATCCCAAATTTCTAATTTAGCCCTGCCGCTTTGCCCTCTGGTAACCATAAATTTTGTAACTAGTTTATTTCTTGCAAGAAGATCCAACCAGTCCATCCTAAAGGAAATCAGTCCTATATATTCATTGGAAGGACTGATGCTGAAACTCCAATACTTTGGCCACCTGATGCGAAGAGCTGATTCATTTGAAAAGACCCTGATGATGGGAAAGATTGAAGGTGGGAGAAGGGGACGACAGAGGATGAGATGGTTGGATGGTACCGCTGACTCAGTAGACATGAGTTTGAGTAGACTCCGGAGTTGGCGATGGACAGGGAGGCCTGGCGTGCTGTAGTCCATGGGGTTGCAAAGAGTCGTACACGACTGAGCGACTGAACTGAAATGAACTTATTTCTTGCACTGGAAAGCCTTCACCTTTGACCTGTCTTCCCAATTTATTACATTTGCAACAACTTCTGATAAAATATTGATAACAAGAGATAAAGAAAACTCTGGCCTATTCTTAATTTTGAAGAAAGAGCTTTTAATATTTCTTAATTAATGATTACATATTTATTTCCAGGTTTTGATACTCTTTACCTGGCTATTAGTCCTGGTTTGCAGAGCTGAAGACAGAAATCAAGATAGAGAAAGACAATAGGTGTGAATTCTTAAATACTTTTATGCATCTGTTGAGATGAGCACATTTCTCTTTATTTATCTGTTCATGAGGAAAACTATATTCAGTTCAGTTCAGTCGCTCAGTCATGTCCAACTCTTTGCGACCCCATGAACCACAGCACACCAGGCCTCCCTCTCCACCACCAACTCCAAGAGTCTACCCAAACTCATGTCCATTGAGTCAGTGATGCCATCCAACCATCTCATCCTTTGTCATCCCCTTCTCCTCCTGCCTTAAATCTTTCTCAGCATCAGGGTCTTTTCAAATGAGTCAGCTCTTCGCATCAGGTGGCCAAAGTATTGGAGTTTCAGTTTCAACATCAATCCTTCCAATGAACACCCAGGACTGATCTCTTTTAGGATGGACTGGCTGGATCTCTTTGCAGTCCAAGGGACTCTCAAGGGTCTTCTCCAACACCATAGTTCAAAAGAATGTATTAATGCATTTCAATAGATGAATAAACATATTTTAAACTACTGAATAAAATTTTTAATATTATACAGTTCTTGAGGTTTTCAATCTCTTCTTCAGTCATGTTTTTAAGTAATATCTATCTCGAAAAATGCTAATTTTACTTGAGATTCCTAGTAACTTGAGAGGAATGAGAAAGAGACTTTATCATTTTAATCTCTGCTGCAGCTGTATCAATGAACCCCTTTTCATGCCTAATACTATTCATTTGTGCTGGTCAGTCTTGTCAATAAATCTGTGTATTTTATTGTTCTTTACAAAGAACCAAACTTAGGTTTTGGTAATTCTACTGATTATAACTTGGTCTACTATTTCATTGATTCTATTCTTATTTTTTATTATTTCTTTCCTTCTAATTTCTGGGGGTTTATTTATTTTTCTTTCCCCTAACTTCCTAAACTGAAAATTAACTCATTTATTGTTAATCTTCCTTTATTCAGATATAACAAAATACATCCTATTATTTTTTAATTAATTCATTCATTTTTAGTTGGGGCCTAATTACTTTACAATAATGTAGTGGTTTTTGCCATACATATACACTGATATGAATCAGCCATGGGTGTACATGGGTCCCCCATCCTGAACCCCCCTCCCACCTCCCTTCCCATCCCATCCCTCTGGGTTGTCCCAGTGCACTGGCTTTGAGTGCCCTGTTTCATGCATTGAACTTGGACTGGAGATCTGTTTCACATATGGTAATATACATGTTTCAATGCTATTCTCTCAAATCATCTCACCCTCGCCTTCTCCCACAGAGTCCAAAAGCCTGTTCTTTATATCTGTGTCTCTTTTGCTGTCTCACATATAGGATTATTGTTCCGTTCAGTTCAGTTCAGTCGCTCAGTCATGTCCGACTCTTTGCAACCCCGTGAACCGCAGTGCGCCAGGCCTCCCTGTCCATCACCAACTCCTGGAGTTCACTGAGACTCACGTCCATCGAGTCAGTGATACCATCCAGCCATCTCATCCTCTGTCGTCCCCTTCTCCTCCTGCCTCCAATCCCTCCCACCATCACAGTCTTTGCCAATGAGCAACTCTTCACATGAGGTGGCCAAAGTACTGGAGTTTCAGCTTTAGCATCATTCCTTCCAAAGAAATCCCAGGGCTGATCTCCTTTAGAATGGACTGGTTGGATCTCCTTGCAGTCCAAGGGACTCTCAAGAGTCTTCTCCAACACCACAGGTCAAAAGCATCAATTCTTCGGCACTCAGCCTTCTTCACAGTCCAACTCTCACATCCCTACATGACCACTGGAAAAACCATAGCCTTGACTAGACGGACCTTTGTTGGCAAAGTAATGTCTCTGCTTTTGAATATGCTATCTAGGTTGGTCATAACTTTTCTTCCAAGGAGTAAGCGTCTTTTAATTTCATGGCTGCAGTCACCATCTGCAGTGATTTTGGAGCCCCAAAAAATAAAGTCTGACACTGTTTCCACTGTTTCTCCATCTATTGCCCATGAAGTTGTTAACATCTTTCTAAATTCCATATATATGCGTTAATATACTGTATTGATGTTTTTCTTTCTGATTTACTTCACTCTGTAGAATAGGCTCCAGTTTCATCCACCTCATTAGAACTGATTCAAATGCATTCTTTTTAATGGCTGAGTAATACTCCATTAAAAGGAAAGTTATTACCAACCTAGATAGCATATTCAAAAGCAGAGACATCACTTTGCCAACAAAGGTCCATCTAGTCAAGGCTATGGTTTTTCCTGTGGCCATGTATGGATGTGAGAGTTAAACTGTGAAGAAGGCTGAGTGCCGAAGAATTGATGCTTTTGAACTGTGTTGTTGGAGAAGACTCTTGAGAGTCCCTTGGACTGCAAGGAGATCCAACCAGTCCATTCTAAAGGAGATCAGCCCTGGGATTTCTTTGGAAGGAATGATGCTAAAGCTGAAACTCCAGTACTTTGGCCACCTCATGTGAAGAGTTGACTCATTGCAAAAGACTCTGACGCTGGGAGGGATTGGAGGCAGGAGGAGAAGGGGACGACAGAGGATGAGATGGTTGGATGGCATCACTGACTCAATGGACATGAGTCTGAGTGAACTCTGGGAGTTGGTGAGGGACAGGGAGGCCTGGCGTGCTGTGATTCATGGGGTCACAAAGAGTCAACATGACTGAGCGACTGAACTGAACTGAACTGTATACTCCATTGTGTATATGTACCACAGCTTTTTTATCCATTCATCTGCCAATGGACATCCAGGGAATCTTCCCGACCCAGGGCTAGAACCTATGTCTCTTACATCTACCTGCATCGGCAGACAGGTTCTTTACTACTAGTGCCACCTGGGAAGCTCCATTAAGAAATTAGAAATTTAGAATTATTACATTTTCCCAGTTAATTGTATCACTTACCATTAAACACTGACTCTTTATCCCAAAGAATAATCTTTGCCTTAAAATCTACTTTAATGAATAATAATATCCAATCCTATCCAATCCAATAGTGCCTTTGGGTAGTGTGTACCTACATCTATTGGTTTGGAAATTCTATATCCTCCTCTTAGAATTTTAGTAATCCCCATAACTTTTAACATGCACATTTAACTTAATAAACTAATAACATGTAATCAATCAATATAGCCACTCTTGGCAAAAATACAAAGATTTAAAATGTTTTTCTGATTACTGGCTCAAATTGATCATTCTTACAGGATTGCTATACACAATCTAAAATATTTTCAAATTCTTTATACATATATATATATATATATATATATTTATACACATACATATATATATACTATCTTATGACATTCTTCAGGGTTTAACTCCATCTAGAATTTCAGAGAAAACTGTGATGCTTCTCCTAGGAATCTAAAGGTGATCACCAGTGTGAGACAGACTATTTTGTTCATCTCTTGTGATGGGATTCCAGGTCATGTAAAGAAGGGTTCCCAAATCACCTTGGGGTATTTCCATGGCCAGATGTTCTTGTAGAAGACTTGTTCCAGCCCCATCCACGGCCCAGGTCAAAAGAGTCAAGCTTCCTAGCATTTTCTTTGGTGCGGAGGTTTAACATACAGTCCCCTTTGTACTGATCACAGGGTTTCTCTTTCATGTCAGAGTCTCAGAAAACTTCCCCAATCCACTTTGACCCCCAGCCTTGCCTTCTCCCTTGCTTACTGGGATGGGCCAATGCCAGCAGAAAAGATGAAGCTGTCGGGGACAGCACACTCCCTGGCTATTCTATGGACGCCTCCAGCAACATCTCTTACTTCCTAGTAAGTTCAGCTGGGCTATGATATAACCCAGTTCTTCCCGCTGTTTTGGACCAGAAGGATTATCAGGTGATCTTGTCTTCTGCATATCACACAACAGTCACGGTGACCTTCTGAAAGGGCTCATCTGAGTATGTCACTTCCCTTCTGCTTTAAACCCTTCAAAGATTCCCCCTTGTTGGGCCTCCTGTCTCTTGAGGGGAGAACGTTAGGCAGTTAGAATAGAGAAAAGGAGTCCAAAATGGTGGTGGCTAAAAGACAAAGAAAGGGAAAGCCCGCAAAAACAGAACAAAAGAAAATCTATGCACCAAGGTGAGAACCTCCGGTGAAACAAACACACCCGCTTCCTGGCCTGTCCTAATTTGCATAGGGCAGGCTCTGCTGCTGCTACTGCTGCTAAGTCACTTCAGTCATGTCCAACTCTGTGCGACTCCAAAGATGGCAGCCCACCAGGCTTCCCCGTCCCTGGGATTCTCCAGGCAAGAACACTGGAGTGGGTTGCCATTTCCTTCTCCAATGCATGAAAGTGAAAAGTGAAAGTGAAGTCACTCAGTCGTTCCCGACTCTTAATGACCCCATGGACTGCAGCCTACCAGGCTCCTCTGTGCATGGATTTTCCAGGCAAGAGTACCGGAGTAGGGTGCCATTGCCTTCTCCAGGGCAGGCTCAGGGCTATTCAAATCCTAAAAGATGATGCTGTTAAAGTGCTGCACTCAATATGCCAATAAATTTGGAAAACTCAGCAGTGGCCACAGGACTGGAAAAGGTCAGTTTTCATTCCAATCTCAAAGAAAGGCTATGCCAAAGAATGTTCAAACCACCGCACAATTGCACTCATCTCACACACTAGTAAAGTAATGATCAAAACTCTCAAAACCAGGTTTCAACAGTACATGAACTGTGAACTTCCAGATGTTCAAGCTGGCTTTAGAAAAGGCAGAAGAACCAGAGATCAAATTGCCAACATCCGTCAGATAATCAAAAAAGCGAGACAGTTCCAGAAAAACATATACTTCTGGTTTATTGACTATGCCAAAGCCTTTGACTGTGTGGATCACAACAAACTGTGGAAAATTCTTCAACAGATGGGAATACCAGACCACTTTACCTGCCTCCTGAGAAATCTGTATGCAGGTCAAGAGGCAACAGTTAGAACTGGACATGGAACAACAGACTGGTTCCAACAGGGAAGGGAGTACGTCCAGGTTGTATATTGTCACCCCTGCTTATTTAATTTATATGCAGAGTATATCATGAGAAATGCTGGGCTGGATGAAGCACAAGCTGCGATCAAGATTGCCGGGAGAAATAATAACCTCAGATATGCAGATGGCACCACCTTTATGGCAGAAAGTGAAGAAGAACTAAAGAGTCTCTTGATGAAAGTGAAAGAGGAGAGTAAAAAAGTTGGCTTAAAACTCAACATTCAGAAAACTAAGATCATGGCATCCGGTCCTATCACTTCATGGCAAATAGATGGGGAAACAATGGAAACAGTGACAGATTTTATTTTGGGGGGCTCCAAAATCACAGAAGATGGTGACTGCAGCCATGAAATTAAAAGATGCTTGCTCTTTGGAAGAAAAGCTATGACCAACCTAGACAGCATATTAAAAAGCAGAGACATTACTTTGCCAACAAAGGTTCATCCAGTCAAAGCTATGGTTTTTCCAGTAGTCATGTATGGATGTGAGAGTTGGACTATAAAGAAAGCTGAGCACAGAAGAATTGATGATTTTGAACTGTGGTGTTAGAGAAGACTCTTGAGAGTCCCTTGGACTACAAGGAAATCCAGCCAGTCAATCCTAAAGGAAATCAGTCCTGAATATTCATTGGAAGGACTGATGCTGAAGCTGAAACTCCAATACTTTGGGTACCTGATGCAAAGAACTGACTCATTTGAAAAGACCCTGATGCTGAGAAAGATTGAAGGCAGGAGGAGAAGTAGATGACAAAGGATGAGATGGTTGGATAGCATCACCAACTCGATGGACATCAGTTTGAGCAAGCTCTGAGAGTTGGTGATGGACAGGAAAGCCTGGTGTGCTGCAGTCCATGAGGTCACAAAGAGTTGGACCCTACTGAGCAACTGAACTGAGGCTCAGGAGAGAGGAGACAAAGCTTATAAGAAGAGAAAGCCAAGATGGATTGAGGCCTCTCCTCTGGGGTCAGCCCACCCTCATGCCGCAAGGGTGTACTATCCTTTGTTTGACGAATAAAACTCTGAGCTGTAACCAAAAAAAAGAAAAACTCCCCCTTGCTCTGAAGTCAGACACCTGAATTCTTTTCCCCCCACTTTATTGAGATATAATGGACATGTAACACTGTGTACATTTAAGGGGCACAACAGGATGGCTGGACACATACATGCTGTGAAATGATTATCACAATCAGGCTGGTTAACACTTCTATCACCTCACATAGATATGTGTGTGTACAGTAAGAGAATTCTCCTAGCAACTTTCAAGCATGTAATATGATATCATTAATTAAAATCAACATGCTGTGAAATGTTTTCATCTTACAACTAGAAGTCTGTATCCTCTGATCAGCATTTCCCCGTTTCCTCAAGGCTACTCCTACCCCTGGCAAACACCATTACATTCTCTATTTCTTTGAGTTCAGCTTTTTTATTTTTATTTATTTTATTATTACCTTCCCTGGTAGCTCAGGCAGTAAAGAATCTACCTGCAATGCAGGAGACCTGGGTTTGATTCCCAGGTGAGGAAGATACCCCTGGAGAAGGAAATGGCAACCCACTCTAGTATTCTTGCCTGGAGAATTTCATATATAGAGGGACCTGGTGGGCTACAGTCCATGGAGTCACAGAGTCAAACACAACTCAGTGACTAACACTTTCACTTTCATTTTATTACTATTTTTTGTGTCCTGTGGCATCTTGGGATGGAACCTGGGATGGAACCCATGCCCCTTGCATCAGAAGCAACAGGATCTTAACTGCTTGACCACCAGGGAAGTTCTGACTTTTTTAGATTCCACGTACACCTGATCATACAGCCTGCATCTTTCTCTGTCTCGTTTCATTCAGTATATTGCCTTCAAGGTCCATCTGTGTAGACTCCTGAATTCTTACCGCAACGTAGCACCAGCCTGCCCACCTTCTCCCACACTCCTCTGCCCTGACTCCCTCCACTGCAGCACAGGGGTCTTTCACACTCAATCTCCATTCACCTCCAGGACACGGGAGACACTGGGCTCCCCACCTTCAGCAACTCAGTGCAAACTTGTTTCTCAGATGTTCCCTAGGTGCTCACGTCCTCAGAGAAGCTTTGTCTGACCTCCAAGCTAATTCAGGCTTTCCCACTACATGCTCCTGCAGCACTTTTCTTTGTAAAATAAAATTCATGTCTTATGGCAAGACAAGAAAAATCCAAACATAAAAAACTTCTCTGTCCTTTGCCTTCCCCTTCTCTGCACTGCGCACTGTGTATCTGCATTATTCATGGACCAGACCTCCCCATCAGCAGGAAGACCTGCTCAACCATAAAGAGCAACACTCTCCCAGCGCCCACAAGACGACTCCCTCCTTAAAAGATAACATTCCTTCTTGATCCTGTTCGGGCTCACATGACCCACTACAATGATATTTAGGTCTGGGTTATGTAAACTGTCAATAATATGTTTTCTGATGTACAGCCCTCTGTCTTAAAAAACTTACATAACTGTGTCTTGATTTCTAACAGGCACAACAGTTCTCAGAGCTTTCTGAGATGCTGGGTTCCTGGGTTAAAATCCTCAAATTTGGCTCAAATAAAATTTTCCATTTCTTTCTTAGATTGACTAATCTTTTGTCAACACCTTCTAGATCTTATCTCAGCTCCTGATGACACACTCAGTTGTGTCTCTCTGGTGTCTGTCTTCTCAATGGACCCCAGCATTGGGACCCTCACAGCTGTGTCAGGGCCTGGCTCACGGTGTCCACTCACTGGACACTAAAGGAGGACTGACTGATGATCAATGCAGAAGTCAACATCTCGTTGTGGAAGGGAGGAAGGCCTGGGTGATGGCTCAACAATGGAATGAAAGGAAGAGTCAAATGGGAGAGGCACTGGGAAGAAAGAATTGATGGTGTTTGGTAAGTGGGTGGAAGTATATTTTCAAAAAGCTACATATATTCTTAGAAGAAACTGGATTATCTGTATTTTACATGTCCGGAGTATGAAATGTAGGAATATTCAGGTGCAGCTGGAAATGTTGGCGTGGGGTCCCAGAGGAGGAATGAAGATTGTGACCATGTGAACTGGGTGGGGGTGGCTCACTGGAAGAAGGTGTAGTGTCCGGGAGGGGGTTGGGAGAGTGGAGGGCAGCCCCTCGGGCAGCATCCTGGGAGCCCATGGAAAGAGGAAAGAAGGGGAGCCAGTGAAAGACACGAGAAGAGCCCTGAGAGGAAAATCAGGAACCAGGGAGGGCCAAGAAAAGAAGGTCTGGGTTTCCAGCAGGAGATGTCAAGGGCTGCAGTGGAGGATCAAGAAGAAACACTTTCACAGTAAGTCTGAAGAGGCTCTGCAAGTTAAATCCTGCCATGAATGCCCCGGCCCTCTCATTTTTCATAACATTATACATCTTTGCAGGATAAACTTCAGGAAGGCAGACAAATCAGAAGCATCTAGGATTCCAGGTCCTTCTGAACTGTGGAAAGTGTTAGCTTCATTTAGATTATGTTTAAAGCTTTCAGAGACTAAAAATAAAAGCATGAAGAAATTCCCAACTCTTTGCAGGGGGGAACTGTGTTCTGGAATTACATAGATTGCTTCCCACCTTCCATTCCCCCACCGCACAAGAGCTATGATTCAGAACTTTCTATGTTATTTGAGCCATTTTATTTCTGGTTCACGGAAATGACATTCCAATGTTATTTACATACTCAACATCTCATACATCATATATGTAAACATATAAATCATACTTCCTACTCATTAATACAGGTCCTAGGAAACTATACAGGTAAGTTTAGTAATTCTCTTCCAAAATAATACTTCAAGTTATTTGGAGAGTAAAAACCTTGCTTTAGTATCATAAAAACAAGACATTGAGCATCCCAAAATGAAAAAAAAATTATTATTGCTACTTATACATTTAAAAAGAACAAGAAAGGCACTCTTTGAACAAGTTTAATGCTTAAAATACTGGACTTTACTAAGAAGGGTATATGGAAAAATTTGAACTTCAAGAGATAACTAAGCATTGTCTAGAACACATCCTTCCAGGCTGTCTGATCCTACTTTTTCTTTGCCCGTGAGCTATTAATTAATTCAATTCTGTAAACTGATAGTAATGCAAAATAAGTATTGTCTACAAATGTGAATGTGTTCAGTGGATTCAACTGACTTCTCCCCACAACTGAGGAAGAGTCCAACTCTGCACATTCATTCCAGTATTCCTGATCCATCTGTATGTCTGCTCTGTGGATTCTCCTCTGAAACACCTATAACATCTTACCGGATTCCTCATCCATAATGATGAGTTCAATAAAATCTTTAATAGACAGTTATTTTAAATCTGTATGAGAGCTAAGATTTACCATCTCTGAAAAATTATTATAAGGATGGGTTAAAAGCCAACCTATCCTTCCTGAACACCAGACTGTGTCGAAAACGTCAGCTGCAAACCCAACTGCTGGCATCAGAGTCCTGGGAAAGACTGGGTCCTCCCCACAGCCCAGGCCTCTGTCGGCCAAACCCCAATCTGTTGGGGCACCTCAAACCCGACACCAGCAAAACTGACCTCATCCCACACCTGTCTGTTGACTCAATGGATGAGTATATGGATGAACGAAGTGGAACACCTACAAAAAACAGGGTTTTTATTTACTCCAACAGGGCCCACGTGCACTTGCTCCAGACTAAGCCGTCCCCCCCCACCCCGCCCCAACCATGTCTGAGTTGTAAACTAATCTTCCTCTCGAATCTGAGACTCCAGGACACCCATTCCCAATCCCACGCCTCACCTCCCTCCCTCCACCTTTTCCAGGAAGTCCTTTGAGTTTTAATTCTCAAATTAGAACTCCCAGTTGAGATGAAAGTCTGTGGTGGAGATCCGAGAGCATCACGACCCCCAGGGAGATGCTGGGGCCAAACACTTTTTCCAAAGCACTGGTCTCGGGACGTTGACAGTATAACTCGGTCAATCAAAGACAGCCTTTCAGACCTCGCTGCCTGGTGGGATCAAGTTCACTTATTATTCAGCATTTCTACAGCCTGGAACATTCATTTCTCTGCATGATTTTGCAAGCGAGACAAAGGGCAGCCATTCTGCAGTAAGATGAGCCCTACAGTTGGGGAGGCTGATTCACTGCTCATCACGATTGCCTTCAATGAGAGCTAAATGCGCCCTGAATTCATGGCCGCCAGGTGAGTCTGGAAGGAGCATCTTAGCCGTAAGGGATGGAACTGTTAGTGCTCATCATTGCTGCCCTGGGGCAAACCCACCTGCCAGCACTTTTGCAGGCTTTGGATTCAGACCTGCCTTGCCTGCCCCAACCTGAGTGAGACCAGGAGGGATTTTTCTGACCACCAGTCTCGTCTTAGACCAAGAAGGACGAATGACGTAAAGGGGAGCCAGGCTGTCCTAAGAGAGGGTCCCCAGCCTGAGTGGGGATGGCACGGATGTTATTGGCGGGGGGAGGGTGGGAGCGGGGGCAGAACAGAACTGTTTCCTGGTGATACCTGAGGGATCTGCAAAGACCCTGGTGACTCAGAGACCATGGACTAGGCCAGAACACACAGCTGTCAGCTTTGACAGGCCCCATATGGCTGAAGCCTGGCTTGGCCCTCGTGTATGGGCTTTTCAGATCCAGGTGGTTTGCTTTCCCAAAGCCTCTTGCAAGATTCTGGCAGGCTCATGGAGACCTGTCCATGTGGCATGATGCACACTGGCGGGTCCAGAACAGGCACAGAGCAGGGAGAGGCAGTGGCCATCACTGGTCAGGTCCACAGGTGGTGCAATCTCACTTCTGGTACCTGCCCAGACCCCCTGCATCTCGTGGACACCACCCTGCTGCCGTGAGCCTTGGCTGTGAATGGTTCCCACCTGCCCCCTTCCCAAGAGCACCTGCCTCACCTGGCAGGTAACCCTGCCCCCAAGCCAGGGGCCAGTGAGTGGCTGGCTAAGTATAAAGACAGCCCCTCTACCCCCTCAGACAGGATGGACTCTGGGATACAGCTTGCTCAGGACCTCCCTGAGGGATGCCCTGCCCCCAGCTCCGGCTGTATCCCCCACCCACCCTGCCTCACCTGTTTCCTCCCCCCATAACACTCACCTACCCGGGAAAGCAGGCTCTGCCAACCAGAGAGCCTGGACACCCTGTAACTTATCCGCTCACTCCTGAGGAGGACGAGTTGCGCTGGGCAGCATCCAGACAGGCTTCTCTGGTCTCCAGGAGCCTGGGTGCACGGCTGCACACACACAGCTCAGACCACCACCATCCCTGGAGCTCCTGGCTCCCGAGAAGCAAAAGAGCCCTGGAAAGCTCTACGTGTACACATTTCAGAGCCAGCCCTCGCCAAGCAGTGGGACAATGCTATTTCAGAATTTCAGAAGCCACAGATCCGCTCCAATTAGGGCCGTGATGGCTGGTGGAAACACCACCAGCCCCTGCATTCAGTGGCAATTACATAAACTCAGGGGGCAGCACCAATTATCACACAGTGACCCAAAGCCCCGAAAGGCATCGAAGCGCCTTTGACAATTTTCAGTGGGGGGAAATGAATAGATTCATCCTTTATTAACACACATTTAGAGGTCAACAGAATTTCTAAGACATCAGATGGTGGAAAAACATAAAACAGGGTGCATTAAACTGCCTCTCTCGGGTGTCGGAAGGTGCAGAGAGGAGATGGAGGAGGTGCACGGATGAGGGCCCCACCCTGGGGACCAAGATGCTCCCTGGCATCCAAGGGATGGCTTCCAGTCCCGTGCTCTGCAGTGGTCAAGGACAGAGAACTGGGGGCCTGCTCACCCCAGCCAGACTGCCCTCCAGGACAGCCCTACCCAGTCCTGGGCCAGGGCCACCTGGATGCACACCTCTATGACCGAGGCCCCAGAGATCAAGCTGGCCTCTGCAGAAGTCCCCGGGCAGCAGCCCACACATGGGGACAGTCACCCGCCAGAGGTACCACCTCCACTCCTAGAGAAACGCCCCAAACAGGTGTCATCAGGGCTGAAGATGCAGTCAGCATGTCCTGATTCCCGGGCCTCCTCCCCACCCTGGGACTCGGGGACCCTGGGCAGGGACACGGGGGTCAGGGTCCACAGGGGAGGAGGTGCCTCTGTCACCTCCCGAGGGTCCCCAGACATTTCCTGTCAGATGCCGTGGCTCTGGGAAGACCTGTTCTCTCTGTTCCTCTTCTTAAATAAGGCTTTTCTCTGAAGAGCTCCAGTGATGAAATGGCTCCCGTGTAATTAACACTCTGCTCCATGCTGTGAGGCTGCACACTGGCCTCGGGAGCTGTCCTCGCACAGGGATGGGGGCGGGAAGACAACTCCTTTCTGGAGATGCTGTGAGATGAGAGAAAGAAAAGTCCACAGAGAAGAGGAGGAGGAGGAAGGAGGGGGCGGTGGAAGAGGCGGGAGGGAGGAGGAGGGAAGAATCCATGACAACAGAAGCATCTGTCGTGGTGGTCGCTTCCGTCTAGAGGCCAGGAGTGTGCCTTGGTGCGTCTCTCACCTGGCCAGTCCCCTGCCTCCACACCCAACAAGGGTGAGGATGCCACGACACCTGAGACTCCTCCATCCCTCAGTTCCACCGCCTCTTGGCTCTGCTTTGCCCACGAAGCTTTCAGTCCAACAGATGGGATCACAGAGTTCAAGCTCAATTGTCCACTTTGCTTTAAAATCCAGGGTACACTTTACAAAGGCATATCCATGGTGGAAAACCACTTGTGAGGATCTACAAAAACCAAATATAGGCACGTCCCCCCGAGACCCCATGATTCCACAACAGGGGGCTCAGACGTCATCAACACGCACTTGGTGACCACAGAAAGGCACATACGACTCACAACAAATGCTGGAAACGACTCAAATGCCCATTAGTTCTTACCAACACTAAGTGGCCATGATAATGGATCCCCTCCAACCCATTGAAACTGTGTAGCTGGATCTCCCAAGAATAATATTCAGTTGAAGAATATACACACAGGCTACAGTGAAATAACACAGAAACAGGCAAAACTGTGCTGTGAGAAGTTGGCTCAGTGGTGACTCCTGGGGTGACCAGATGGATCCACGAGGGGGTTTCGGGAGTACAGGTGCTGTTTCCTTTCTGAAAATTCATCAAGCTCTACACTTGTGGTAAATATACTTTTCTGTGTGTATTTTGAAAGTTTAATATATATATGTATATATATGTGCATGTATATATATATGTGTGTGTGTGTATATATATATACTTTTTTAAAGGTTTCAAAGTAACAAAATGAGTCACACTCTGTCTGTACGGAAACCATCCTTGTCATTTCCAACTTGGGTTGAACATGGAAGGCGGCCCAAAAAAGTGTGAGAGGGCCGTAGACTCTGGAAGTGAAGTCAAGGTAAGCAAGGCTTCATCCAGGCTTCAACCAGAGACTCAGAAGAGGCGAGGCTGGGAGGGGAAGCAGGTGGGGTGGGGAAACCAGTGAAAAGGAGACAGAATCAGAGCCCCACAGAAGAGCTGGGGGATTCACATCGCTCTTCCCGGAGTCTCTCACGGAGGCAGATCTCAGTCCAGCTGATTTCAGCCACATGTGGACACTCCCACCATCAGCTTCTCATGCAAATGACCCTGCATGTGTACTGAGGTGACGCCGGACCAAAGGCAGGGTACCACACGAGGAGGGTGTGGGGGGGCCAAACATGCACCCCAAATTCCATCCTGGCCCCGCCAGTTTTCAGATGCCTCAGAGAAACTGAGAAGCTGAGCTCACATAGGACTTGAGCAGATGCTGACCCCAAGAGCACAGGTTCCTATGGTTTTGTTTATATTTCTGTAAGATGACAAGTGTTTTAAAATTAGTATTTATTGGCGTATACTTGCTTTACAATGTGGTGTTAGTTTCTGCTGTACAGCAAAGTGAATCAGCCATACATATACTTATATTCCCTCCTTTTTGGATTTCCTTTCCATTTAGGTCACCACCGAGCACTGAGTAGAGTTTCCATGTCTTTAAAGGGACCCCACACCAGACCTCCTCCTAAGGTAATTCTCGCAGAATCCCTTTGCAGGAAGACTTACAGATGGCCGAGCAGGCGAAGGTAGGCAGCCAAGCTAGGGGATGAGCAGACGGTGCCACGGGCTGCCCAAACCCTGACACCCCAACCCGCCACCTAGCCCAACTCACCCCTGCCTGGCCAGTGACACCACAATTCCCACACCCTCCCCTTCCACTGCAGAAAGAACTCCACTTTATAAGGAAAAGGAATGAACACCTGCAGCTCTGGAGACATGGAGGGTCTCTAAACCCAAAATGTAAAGAATGTTCCCCCAAAGGGGACCCAGTGTGATTGCTGCGGTAGGTGAGGGTTGAACCCACCCAGTGTGAGCTGTGTTGCTGTAAGTTCTCATTATCATCGTTTCACGGCAAGCACCACATAATATAATGAATATTTCTTGTTAAAGTTAATTGTATGGTTTGGAAGTGTCTGGGCAGTTCCTTGGGGAAAGGACGAAACTCTACTGCCTCAACTCTTCTCTAAGCAGTGAGGATGATCAACCTGCAGACAATTAAGTTACAGAACCAACCATCCCTCCCTCCCTTTCAACACCCGCCTCCCTTGCAATGGGTCTTCTGTCACATTTGTTGGCCATTCAATTGCTCACTGTAAGCTTGTTTCTTATCTAAAAATATTATGGGGGTGAAGAGAGAAGCTTACCGTGAAATACAGGCCAGCCTATGGCCTCTCTAGGGATGGGCGGAGACCCCCCCAACACCCCCAGGAGCTGCCTGCTTCCCCCGAGTTGTTTTCTTGGTCTTAACGCACATCACTCACTATCAACACCACACATCCCACTTCAAAGTTATAACATTCTCCCGAATCACAGTAGACACCTCATTTCCTAAGCTCTGACGCTTGCTCCTTGGAAGGAAAGCTTTGACAAAACTAGACAGCATATTAAAAAGTAGTAGCCCTCTTTTTACACCATACCATGGCCCACAGAAGTGGAAGCAGTGACAGATTTTATTTTCTTGGGCTCCAAAATCACTATGGACATTGACTGTAGCCACGAAATTAAAAGATGCTTGCTCCTTGAAAGAAAAGCTATGACAAACCTTTATAGCATATTAAAAAGCAGAGACATCACTTTGCTGACAAAGGTCCATCTAGTCAAAGCTATGGTTTTACTTGCAGTCCAGTACAGATGTGGCAGTTGAACCAGAAAAAAGGCTGAGAGCCAAAGAACTGATGCTTTTGAACTATGGTGTTGGAGAAGACTCTTGGACTGCACGGATATCAAACCAGCCCATCCTAAAGGAAATCAACCCTGAATCTTCATTAGAAGGACTGATGCTGAAGCTCCAATGCTTTGGCCACCTGACGCGAAGAGCCAACTCATTGGAAAAGACCCTGATGCTGGGAAAGATTGAGAGCAGGAGGAGAAGAGGGCGACAGAGGATGAGATGGTTGGATGGCATAACTGACTCAATGGATATGAATTTGAGCAAACTCCAGGAGATGGTAGAGGGCAGGGAAGCCTGGTATGCTGCAATACATGGGGTTGCAAAGAGTTGGACACGATTGAGTGAATGAAAAACAACAACAACAAAACTATATGTAAAACTAGATAGCCAGTGAAAATTTGCTGTATGACACAGGGAGCTCAAATCTAGTGCTACACGACAACTCAGAGGGTGGGATGGGGTGGGAGTTGGGAGGGAGGCTCAAGAGGGAGGGGACATCACATACCTATAGCTGATTCATGTTGATATATGGAGAAACCAACACAATATTGTAAAGCAATTATCCTCCAATTAAAAATAAATTTAAATAAAAGAATGAAAGAGACCCCATGGAGCTCCCTCACCCCTTCTACCACACAGAGACATGGAGAGAAGTCGGCCATCCATGTACCAGGAAGAGGGCCCTCATCATATACAGAATCTGCCACTGCCTTGACCTTGGACTTCCCAGCCTCCAGAACCACAAGAAGTAAATGCTGTTTCAATGAAAATTTTTCCCTTTTTCCAAAGCATATGTGCTGCAGCAACCCGAGCTAAGATCTGCCCCCCACAGGAGGAGTGAGGAGTCAGGAAATACGAACAGACATTCATCAGGGGATCCACCTGTCAGCAGCCCCTCAGGGCTTCAGGAAGCTTGACTCAGTGCCCTGTGCTGGAAGGGGCAATGGTGAGAGAGGGTGGAGGGCAAGGGGCCAGAGAGGTGAGGGGCCAGAAAGGCAGATACGAGGTGGCAAGAACCTGGACCTGAAAGGGGACAGAAAGCAAAGATGAGGAAGGAACTGAAGGAAGAAGATGTAGAACTCCAGCTCAGAGGGTGTAGTGAAGACACGGGAACCCTGGGTGCTCGGATATCACATTTGGGTACCCAAGCCGGAAGGGATCCTGGTGGAGGAGGTAAGTCCGTGAGTTTTATTTTTAGCAACATTCATACTTGAGGATGAAGACAGGCATCTTAGTGAAAATTAAATGTTACCCTGGGGTGGCAGGAGGCCATCCCATAAGGAAAGGAAGCCCAACTTCCATTCCACCCCAAGGAAGTCTGCGTTTCCCTCCCAACAGCCTCAGGCCCTCGACAGAGCAGCAGAGCTTCAGGAACAAGAAAGGTCTCTATCTTGACCTGTCAGAAGTACAGTCACTCAAGGCGCAAACTGTATGCTTGGGTTTGTTCCTGTGCAGAGGGAGAAACCCCATTGTCTGTCTGCTCCATGGTTTGTGGCAGTGCTTCTCAAACTTCCATCACACGCAGTAGCAGACCTTGTTGGAACCAAGTTTCCTGGCTCCCATCCCCAAAGATTCCAATTTGGCAGGCTGGGATTGAGCCTCTGACCTGGCACGTCCAACAAGCTCACAGGGATGGCCAGGTGATACAGATGCTACTGATCCAAGGATCCGGCTTTGAACATCGCCAGCTTTTAGGAGCAAAAATTTATGACATGCTGAAGAAATGTATTGAGCTGTGCAATCTCGATGGCTCTGTGAAACCAAAGAGGAAGCACATTTATAAGAGTAATTCTCATGAAATAAAAATGACTAATGATTCGGGACTGGCTGAGCAGCAAACCTACGTAGGTGCAACTGTAAATGAGCCTTTGAAGGAAGCATATTTCCAGTATTTCGCAGGAGGGTAGTGATTTAAAATTAATGATAGAATTGGAGAGTTTTAGTGTTACCCGTGTAAAGACAATTTACATGGACAAATTCACAGCTTGGCATACATGCTCCCATTTTACAGATGAGGAAACAGAGAACAAAGGTGAGTCATAGTTACAGGAGTGGAACCAGAACCCATGTTTCCAGACTCACTGTCCAGCACGCCTATTATAAACAAGAAGAGCCAACTTTCTTATCCATTGACGTTTTCACAGCAGAAACTATAAAGATACAGGAGGATCGTGAACTTTTACTGTCCTTCGTGGTGAACAGGACAGATGAGTCCTGCAGAATATCAACATAAAAGATTTCATTCCTGGTGTCTCCTAAAATAAACCTTCAATTGGCGCTGACACTCAGAACGTTTGTCTGAGGAGTGCTCCCAGGCAGGCACACCTCTCACCTCCCCTTCCTCCTCCTTGCCTTCTCACTCCACCTCTCAAAGCACTCAAAAACATTTATAACACAAACATCAACATGAAAGAGTCATCAAGGGACACTATGGGACCCCAGAAGCCCTCAGGAGCATCCATTCCCAGGCTGGACAAGATGTGTCCATTTATGGCTTTCTTGGCTCAAAATTGAAAGATGATGTTGTTCTGGCCATCTTAGGCAAAACAACTGTCCAGATCTGCCTCCAAGGGGACATCCTTCTCCTCCCAGGCTTAGAGCTGTTGTTTGCAATTCTGCACACGCTGCTGGCTTGGCGGACCAGAGGGAGCCTGGGGAGATCCCCTCCCCCAACCCCAGACCATTTACCACTCTTGCGAAATTGAGTCAACGGGTAAAATTTTGTTTTTCCTTCTTCTTTTGTTATCAGAGAAGCGCTCAGTGTGTAGGAAAACCAAAGCAACTGTCAAGAAGGGAAGATAAGAAAAACAAAATGTCTATTTTAAAAAGTGAAGGTCATCGTGTAACATGTTTTCAGGCGATGACTTTGTCTGATACTCATGACCCTCTCAATGTGTTTTCCAAGTGGGTGTTTCTTCTTTGCTATCACTGTCCCGTGAACACTCTGCTTTTGCCTCCAGTTCTTGTAGCAGTTCTGGGGGTTTCTGATGAGGAACAATTTTCAGTAGAAGGACAATCTGAGGCGGACATAGGTGGGGACACTTGATGCCAGGCAGAGAATGCCGTATGAATAAATTAAACAAAAATTCAAGAGCTATTCAAAGCACTCTAAGACAGGGACTCTGGTGGATAGAGCTCTACACAGAAACATGTAGAAGCCCTGTAACTCCACAAGAATTGTCTGCAGGTCTACCAGTTAGCCCAGAACCCACCAGATGCCTAAAACCACAGTAAAACTAGAGATTGTAACAGACTCATGCACAATGGTACTTCATTAATAGTAATTAAATATTTTAAATAACCTAAGATATTTTCAGTAACCAATAATAATTAATTATATACATGCATATTCAATATATTCTATAGGCTTATCCTACATACTCAATGGAATGTGAACTGGCCCATGAAATGGTAATTACAAAACACTGATGGTTCTCTTTATTTAAAATGTTGCTGCTACTAAGTGGCTTCAGTTGTGTCCGACTCTGTGCAACCCCAAAGACGGCAGCCCACCAGGCTCCCCCATCCCTGGGATTCTCCAGGCAAGAATACTGAAGTAGGTTGCCATTTCCTTCTCCAATGCATGAAAGTGAAAAGTGAAAGTGAGGTCGCTCACTCGTGTCTGATGCCTAGCAACCCCATGGACTGCAGCCCACCAGGCTCCTCCGTCCATGGGATTTTCCAGGCAAGAGTACTGGAGTGGACTGCCATTGCCTTCTCCATTTAAAATGTTAAGTCCCCAAAATGCAACACAAAACATATCTATAAGTCAAAACCCCAACATAAATCACTGTATTTATTTTATGATGACCATCTATGTTTTATGAGAGGACCATTCAGTGCATGAGGAATATTTACTAAATATATAAAAATGTTTATGCATATGAGCAAATACTAGAAGGAACACTGGAAATTAACATTTGATCTTGGATAATTTTAACTCACCCTAGAGAAGGAAATGGCAACCCACTCCAGTATTGTTGCCTGGGAAATCCCACGGACAGAGGAGACTGGTGGGAGTCACAAGAGTCAGACATGATTGAGCAACTAAACCACCACACCACCACCACCACAGCTTTAATTCAATTTCTTTTTTCTTTTTATTTACTTTTTACTGTATTTTCATTTATGTTTATTTTTATTACTTATATAGCAGGGCTTACTTCATCTGGGATGCAAAGCAGGTTTCATTTAGTTGGTACAATGTCTTTTGACCTAAAAGAAATAATCCAACAAATAACTACTGAGCTTCTCCTCCATCCCAGGCTCTTCCTGCTCCCAGGAATTGGACGTTCCCAGTGCAGGAGGGGGCAGCAACACAACGAGAAAAAACCTACACAGAATATCCAACGAGGACCAGCACATGCTCAGGTAAATGCCTGTGCGAGGTGTATACAGAGCCGACCACTCTGGCACTCCCTATTTGGTTTCCAGAAAGTCAAACCGTGGTCAATATTGATATGCTGAGTGTATTAGTTTCCTATTGCTGCAGCAATAAATTCCCACAAGCTTAGTGGCTTGAGACAGACCAAAAGCTTGCATTTATGGGGGTCAGAAGTCCAAAAGGAGTCTCACGGGCTAAATTCAGAGTGCCGGCGGGGACAGGCTCCATCCGGAGGCTACAGGAGAGAAGCCCTCATCTGCCTTTCCCACCAGATCCTAGGTAGCCCACTGTCCTTGACTCCTCGCCCCCTTCCATCCTCAAGCCAGGAACGGTATCACCTTCCCTGACTTCTGTCTCCTCCTTTTATGGGTTAGGACCCTTGTGATGATTAGTGGGCCCACCTGGATAACACAGGATCATCTCCCAGCTCAAGATCAGCTGATTAATAACCCTAACACCACCTGCCACCTTAATCCCACCACCTCCACCACACCACCCCCACAGAATGGAACACATTCATGGGCTCTGGAGCTTGAAATACTTTACAGTTTCTTAATTTTATTCTTTATACTTTATTCTTAAATGTTCGGCTATGTAAATAATAATAAAAACAATCATTTGCTACCATTGGAAATGTTTCGAGATTCAGGCTATGGTTGAATAGTTTTTTGGTGTTAGCTGTTGGTCATGGACGTCTTTGAGAGGAAGGCGGAGTTTTACTGCACACCACACTGGGGCAGCTTATGGTTGAAATCCCCAACAGGAAATCTTCAACAATATCTTTCTTCAGAGATGTTTGTTGTTGTTGTTGTTCAGTCGCTAAGTCATGTCTGACTCTTTGCGACCCCATGGACTGTAGCCTGCCAGGGTCCTCTGTCCATGGGTTTTCCCAGGCAAGAATATTGGAGTGGGTTGCCATTTCCTTCTGCAGGGGATCTTCCTTACCCAGGGATCGAACCCACATCTCCTGCACTGGCAGGCAGGTTCTTTACCACTGAGCCACCAGAGAAGCCCTTCAGGGATGTTTATCACAATGGAAACTACCCCTGCCTACATGTGAGACTTTGAACATGTCACCATAACTCAAACGAGGGTATTGGTACCTAATCCATGGTTTTGTGGAAATAATTAAGGAGGTAACATATGTGACAGAGGTGTGAACCTAGAAAACACAATGACCAGGTGGTGAATATGAGATCAACCTACCTGCTGCCGAATCCCTCTATCCATGATAACTTCATTGCAACAAACTAGAAATTTTAAGCTAAAATCTGAACAGGCATTCTGGGATATTATGGTAATTAGCACATGTCATGTGATTCACCCTTTCCTGCGGTCTCACTGAAAAAGAAAAAACAAAAACCCAGGAAGACATAAAAGATGCTGAGTGTGGATGAGCCCCTGAAACACCAGAATGGGATGTGACAGGCAGACCACTAGATGGGAACCCTCTCCCACAAACAAGCTGCTGAAAGAAACCACTTGCAACAGGACCCCCCACCCCATGAATATGTCTTTCTATATCTAACCACTGAGACCCCCAATTTCTGGAAATACAAGTCAACCAGCGAAAGGGGTATGGATGAGGGTATATTGCCTCTTGGAGAACAAGAGAAGGGAGGACAGAGAGAAAGAACCACAGAGGATAGGAACTAGGGTTGCAGTTTTCACGCACCTGGGAAGACCTATCAACTGATCAAAATTATATGAATAAAGATCCATCTAAATATTCAAACTACCAGGTAGCAGAGGGTCATATTCCAATCAAAGGTCCTATTCCCTGGACAAAATAAAAGAAAATCAGAAACTGGTATTTTAAAATATATACATATAAGCACCCTGACAACTTAGAAATTAAAAATCACTTCCCTAAACAACTAATTGCAAAAAAAAAAAAAAAAGAAAGAAAGAAACTACAAGGCTATCTGAAAAGTACAAGAATGGCCGCATGACATTTTAAAACTTTTAAGGTGAATCTAAAGCTGCTCTCTGGAGAAGGCAATGGCACCCCACTCCAGTACTCTTGCCTGGAAAATCCCATGGATGGAGGAGCCTGGTAGGCTGCAGTCCATGGGGTCGCTAAGAGTCAGACATGACTGAGCGACTTCACTTTCACTTTTCACTTTCATGCATTGGAGAAGGAAATGGCAACCCACTCCAGTGTTCTTGCCTGGAGAATCCCAGGGACAGGGGAGCCTGGTGGGCTGCCGTCTATGGGGTCGCACAGAGTCAGACACGACAGAAGCGACTTAGTGGTAGCAGCAAATCTGCTCTCAGAGACAAATGTGTCATTGAGCTGTGCTAAATGGCTCAGCCGTGTCTGTCTCTTTGGAACCCTATGGACTGTACCTACTAGGCTCCTCTGTCCATAGGGATTTCCAGACAAGAACTCTGGAGTGGGTTGTCATGCCCTCCTCCAGGGGATCTTCCTGACCCGGGGATCAAACCCACGTCTCTTACGTCTTCTACATTGGCAAGCGGGTTCTTAACCCCTGGCGCCATTTGGGAAGCCCCAAATGTATCATTAGCAACAAAGAATAAAAACATATAAATAAAGCACGTAAGTCAAGAAATTAGAAAAGAAACCAAAAGAATTAACAAGATTTTAAAGAACTATTAAAGACATAATCAATGACTCATAAAATAGGAGAAAAAGCAAAACTGCAAAGATACACATGAGATGGGTCATCCAAAAATAATAAAACAAACTAAATACAGTCAGATTTGACCAAGGAGAAAAGAAAGAGAAACATGTAAGTCAGAAACGAGAAAATGTTACATAATCAGCATTACAGAACAAGTTAAAATGCAATGCATAATTTTGTTCATTTACAAAATCTTAAAGAGACTAGTGCTTTTCTGGGAAAACAAATTACCTACACAGAAAAGCAGCAAGGGAAGAAATTGAAAAGTTTGTCCAAAATTACCCTCAAAAAACTCTAGGCCAGGCAGTGCTACAAAGTGTTCTTTCAAATTCTAAAGTTGCCAATTATTCCCACGCTTCATAAAATATTGTAGAATGTAGAAAAACATGAGAATCATCAATTTGCTTTGTAAAGCAAGTGTAGTGATAACACCAAATCCTGGCAAGGAAGTTGTATGTCACTATATCATGAATACAAAAAGAAAAATTTCTATATAAAATATGAATCAATAAAATCTAACATCATTTTAAAAGAAAAAATATAGCTACCTAAGATTTATTTCAGGAGCAATTTAATATGGATTTACTGACATTATGTTACATTCAGTTCAGTTCAGTCGCTCAGTCGTGTCTGACTCTTTGCGACCCCATGAATCACAGCACACCAGGCCTCCCTGTCCATCACCAACTCCCAGAGTTTACCCAAACTCATGTCCATGGAGTCAGTGATGCCATCCAGCCATCTCATCCTCTGTCGTCCCCTTCTCCTCCTGCCCCCCAATCCCTCCCAGCATCAGAGTCTTTGCCAATAAGTCATCTCTTCGCATGAGGTGGCCAAAGTATTGGAGTTTCAGCTTCAGCATCAGTCCTTCCAATGAACACCCAGGAGTGATCTACATTAAACACGTCAATAAATGTTAACAAGGCATTTGATTGCAAACAACATTCATGGCTGCTTTTTCAAAAACTCTTAGAAAACTAGAAATAAAAGGAAAGTTCCATTGCATAATGAAAAATAACCAGATTAACCGACAACTGACACTAAAAAGCTATCTGAATATAGAATGAATCTTAAAAATCCTCCATAGTAGCAAATTATTGTTTTTATTATTATTTACATAGCTTAACATTTACAAATAAAATTAAGAAATTTTAAAGAAAAAACATTTCAAAAATAGATATAAAAACAAAACAATAGCAACAATAAATAATAACAGAAGAACTTTCACAAATAAATGTAAGAAAAGTATAGGAAAATAATCATGAATCTTGACAAATTTTTTTAAAGCCTTGATTAAGAAGCACACTACGAGATGAATCAATGCTGTAAAATGTTGCATTTTCACAGCTCTTTTTTATAAATTTGTCAAAACCTACAGGCATTTGGACAATATTTAACAGGGATTCTAAAGTTCACCCAGAAGGATAAATGAATACTAGCAAATGATTTTCCCCCTAAACAAGAGGTGAGGAGTTTTGTCCCATCAGATAATTCACATGTGAACAAACTACAATGATTAATTAATGGGAAAATAGAACTAAGTAGATATCACAAGAACAGCTTTAAGCATGGGCTACAGGTGACACTACAAATGTGAGGGTAAAGGAAATATTAGTCAATAAACAATTTGTGTGAAACCTGTTAATCTGTTTAAATGTTAATCTCCTGCTAAGATGGAGAAGGCAGTGGCACCCTACTCCAGCCTGGAGAATCCCATGGGTGGAGGAGCCTGGTAGGCTGCAGTCCATGGGATCGCTGAGGGTCGGACACGACTGAGCAACTTCACTTTCACTTTTCACTTTCATGCATTGGAGAAGGAAATGGCAACCCACTCCAGTGTTCTTGCCTGGAGAACCCCAGGGACGGGGGAGCCTGGTGGGCTGCTGTCTATGGGGTCGCACAGAGTCAGACACGACTAAAGCGACTTAGCAGCAGCAGCAGCTCCTGCTAAGATAAATTTCAAATGAAGTAAAGGGTTAATTTTTTAAAACATTAAACCATAAAAATGGGGAGGGGGAGACCAAAGGATTACATGATATAAATGTATAATTGAGATCCTGGATCTGAGAATAAACAATGAAAAAAAAATAAAAGGGAAAAGAGAATTCTGACTAGATAAAAATAATTTTTTCTGTATGCCAAAAATCCAGGCAAAACTTACAAAACAAGATAAAAGATTTATACATAGGATATATAAAGAACTCTTACAGATTACTGAGAAAAACACTATTATCCCATTGGGGAAAAAAAGGAGAACTGACATGAACAAATTTTTCTCACAAGCAAAAAAATACAAATGATCAATAAGAATCTTTAAAAATAATTACAGAATAAAATATTTTCATGTTAGATAATTATAAAACACTGAAATATGTGGGAGCCAGTTAATTTATTCAATGAGAAAATTATGAATATAAGCCTTAAGCATGATAAAGATATAAAACTCAGGTTATCTATGTATTAATACTGATAAATATATCAAGCAGAGAAATATAGAAGCAAACATTTTAAATTTTAAAAAGTTAGATTCAATTTGTTTAACATCTATTTGATGACAATAATTAACTGTTTGAAAATGAGTATCTCTAGCAGTTGGTATTAGTAACTGGTCACCTGAGGAATTTCTGCAAATTATTTTTGAATCTTTCTTCTTTGCTTTGAAATGATGGCAGGTTTTAATTTTGTTTTGTTCTGTTGGGTTCAAAATATATTTCACTCTTGTTAGCAATCAATTTCTTAAAATAAAATACAATTCAGTTTTACTAGCAAAGAAGGAAGGCAAACTAAAGCAATGAGATACTGTCTGCCAGCCATCAAACTGAATTTAAAATATGTAAAATTATCACAATCCTCAATTCTGGCAGGGAACACTGAATTGAGCACTCCCAAACAGTGCTGTTAGAATTTCTAATTCATTCAGATTCCTGGAAAGTCAGACAGTGGTGTGTGGTAGCCTTTACAATGGGCCCACACTCTGACAGTGAAACAGTATTTCCAGGGACCCAGCCTAAAGAGGCCATCAAAGACCTCAGCATAAGAACAATCATCACACTGAAGACATGGAAAATACCTCACTATCTCAAATGGAAGCCTAAATAAACAAATTCTGGCATAATCAGAGGATACAATGTCACAGTTAAAACCATGAGATGTGGAATCAAACAGCCTGAGCCCACAGCCTACTTGGCCACATAGAAACTTTGTGAGCTCGGGCAACTGACTTAAACTAATTGTACCTATTCCATTGGTACAGGGAAAGCAGTTGGAACAGTGCCCCAAACATGCCAAGTGTTCAATATATTTCACTTAACATGTAAGAAGTATTATATATGTGTGTGTGTGTTCTTATGAATGCTCAGTCACTTCAGTTGTGTCCGACTCTTGGCGACTCTATGGACAGCAGCTCGCCAGGTTCCTCTGTCCATAGGATTCTCCAGCCAAGAATACTGGAGTGGGTTGCCATACCTGCCTTCAAGGGATCTTCCCGACCCAGGGATCAAACCTGCATCTCCTGCAACTTCTGCACTGCAGGCAGATTCTTTATCTTCTGCAAATATATATAGGAAGCCCCCATATACATTTATATATTGTAAATATATAATAACATCACACAATACTAAGAAATACTGTTATTTTAATAATATTATTATGCAGACATTAAAATTAATTTTTAGGTTTCATGCCATGGAGAAATCTTTATAACAAGTTTAAAAGCAGACTCCATCAACACTACACAATCTCTTCCAGAAAACAGAAGGAAATACCTCCTGTTTAATTGTGTGGACCCAACAAAACCAGACAAAGATAATACTAGAAAAGAAACCTAGGGCAGGTATCCTGGGTGATCACAGTTATAAAAGTCCTCAAGAAAATATGATCAATTCAAATCCAGAAAAATACACCATGAAAAAAACACCCTTGTCAAGTAGGGCTTATCTGTGGTATGCAAGGCTGATCCTATATTCAAAAATCAATCCATGCAATCCACCACATTAACTGTCTAAAGAAGAAAAACCACGGGATTGAATCATTTCATGCAGGTAAATCATGTGATGAACTTCAATATCCACTTCTGATAAAAATTCTCAACAAAGGAAGATTCTAGTGTCACAAGATTACATACTGTAGCATTCCATCTGTATGACATTCAAAAAGGACAAAAGTACGGTGGCAGAGTACAGGGGGTTGGGGTGGGTACAGTGTGATAACAAGTGGATAGTTTAAGGGGGATTTTGAGGGGTGACAGTTCTGTTCTGACCATCAGTCAGTTCCACTGTGTATTCAGTTGCTTTAATTTTAAAAGCAGGATTCAAGACCTTATACATAGTTTTACAGCAATTTTATAATATGTATGGGAGGAAACATATCAACATCACAACCCTGGAAATTACTGAAACCAACCTGTCCTCATGCCCAGATTTATCAAAAGTAGGTTCAATGAGTTTTCTTTCTGTATGTATCCCAACAAACACTTGTGATATCAAATGAGCAAACTGTCATAATGCAGAAGGTCATTAACTTTCAAAGCTGGGGTTATTAAGATCCTACGAAACTTCAGAAGTCATGTTCAGATCACAGACTAGAATTACAACATGAGGGGTGAAAATAGTTGAAATCTGATAAACTCAAAGACCCCTAACAAGAAAAATTAATGGACACTACTTTTTAAAATGACCAATCATTCTCATGGCTATATGAAGTGACTGCCCAGGTAAAAGGTAAGCCAAGGTAAGCCAAAATTTTACCTTTATCCTAAAGTAAGCTAAAAGCGTTCCATGGACCAAGATTTCTGAATAAACAAATCGATATGCTACAGGAAGTAACTCACTCTAAAAATCCCTAAGTTTCCCCATTTAATGACCACACCACAGGACATAAAATTCCCAGCAAGATACCAGCATTTCAGAATTTGAAATAATTTCACCCAGTCCATATGTATCAAATATATTTCTAATCTGAACTTTCTGCTATTTTTGTCTTAAGTATTTACTAAGCAATAAGTCAGAAGACCAGGATTCTGGCTCCAGTTTAAATTCTCTTTCACATCAGTTTCCTCAAACATAAGATCAGATGTTAAAATACTAAGGTGCCCACGATCTCCATCCCCAGTATTCTCCAGCAGTCAACAAACAGTGGTGAATAATGGTGAAAGCAATGTCTCAAAGGGCATGTCTAAACTTCCTGAAGGAGGCAAGTGTTTGGGTGAATTATTTTCATGGAGCATTTATTCAGAAATACTGTGCAAATGACAGACAAAAATTATTCATCAAAGAAAACTGTTAAATAGCCATGCATGGCCTTTATCTGGCACTTAGCTCAGGTTACTGTACCCGAAAGTGATCAAACTGCAGGGATGGAGGCCTCCTCCTCCCCCGACGTCCAGCCTAACTTCACTGAGACAGACTGACCTTCTTCACACTCGTCCCCCTGCCCCTCAACTTACAAGCAGTCTTTGGAGTAAAGCAACATTACTGGTGGGGAAATTGCCCTTAATTCTTCAAGTTATCATTTTCTTTTCTTTTTTAAGGATAAGTCAGGTGTAATAGCACCAAGAATAGAATATTTGTATGACATATAATTTTCTCATAAGCTTAATTTTTGGAATAGGTGATAGGAGTTACTTAACATGACTGTTCGTTTTATACAAAAAGGTACCTGGAGTGTGTATGGTTACAGAGGATCAACACAAGTCATCTTTGTGATATTGGATCAGTTCAATATTTTGACTGGGTTGGTACACATACAATATAAATGAATAAGGTTGGTAGGCTGCATCAATGTGTCCCTACTCTGGTTATGAAATTATACTTCACTCAAGTTTTGCAATAGTTTACCATCAGAAGAAACAGCGTTATTTCTTGCCACTGCCTGTGACTCTACAATTATCTCAATAATATTTTTCAATGAATAAGAAAGGATATGGTAAAATCTATGCCTTCCCCCAACCCCGACCATCAGCCCTCTTAAAAGGCAACAACCCTTACCAGTTTCATGTGCCTAGGAGTTAAAAGGGGCTTCCCAGTTGGCACTAGTGGTAAAGAATCCGCCTGCCAACGCAGGAGACAGAGGTTGAATCCCTGGGTCAGGAGGATCCTCTGGAGGAGATGACAATCCACTCCAGTATTCCTGCCTGGGAAATTCCATGGACAGAGGAGCCTCACGGGCTACAGTCCATGGGGCCACAAAGAGGCGGACATGAGTGAGCCACTGAGCACACACACTGGAGAGAAAAGGGGGACAGCAGGACGAGAGGAGAGGAAGGCGGGGGGAGACTCGAGGCAGCTTCAGATGGTCCTGCAACGTATCAGAATAAACTGTCAGCTCTTTTGCACAACTGTCCTTGGGTATAGGAGTGTTTCTGCTGAACAGCCCCCTACACACTCAACCGCCACCTCCTCCCTCACTGGATTCCTGGGAATAACCAGGTTTTTGTCCTTAGGACAGGACACCAGGGGACTCTCCTCTGGGAAATCTGACCGCCCCCTGATAAAGATCTAAAACTAGGAGCACTGTCCAGGGACACAGCCAGTCAGGTCACCTTACACAGGCACCATCAGCAGACCCTCCCCGCCATGTGCATGGTTCCCAGCCTCCTTGTTAACGGGGCTCACTTAAATACGAGCAGAGGCCACAGGTCCCGTGACATAAGAAGAAAGCACATAATAGCGAAAACAACAACAGACAAGAGCAACTTGGAGAAAGAGAGTTCATTCAAAGAAAAGAAAACCAAAGACTACTATTAATATACTTAGGGATATAAAAGATGATACTGTATTGATGAAGCAGAACAGGATGGTACTAAAAATAACTTGCAGAGGAAAAAAGAGCTCTCAGAAGGTAAAAATATGACAGCAGAAATAAAAAGCCTGGCATAAGAATTAGAGGGGGAAAAAAAAGAATTAGAGGGTATGATTAAGAAAACCTACAGAAATTAGAACAGAAGGATGAGAAAAAAATAGGAGAGAAGAGACAATAAAAAAGATCAATGCAGGAAGTCAAACACCCAATAATACATAATCCAGAAAGAGTAAGCAGAGAACTTAGGGTTGTCATTGTTCAATTGCTCAGTTATGTCCGACTCTGTGACCCCATGGACTGTAGCACGCCAGGCTTCCCTGTTCATGACCAACTCCTGGAGCTTATTCAAACTCATGTCCATAGAGTCAGTGATGCCATCCAACCATCTCATCCTCTGTCGTCCCCTTCTCCTCCTGCCTTCAATCTTTTCCAGCATCAGGGTCTTTTCCAATGAGTCAGGTCTTCGTATCAGGTGGCCGAAGTATTAGAGTTTCAGCTTCAGCATCAGTCCTTCCAATTAATATTCAGGACTGATTTCCTTTAGGATTGACTTGTTTGATCTTCTTGCAGTCCAAGAGACTCTCAAGAGTCTCCTCCAGCATCACTATCTGAAAGCATCAATTCTTTAGCACTCAGTCTCCTTTATGATCCAATTCTCACATCCATATGTGACTACTGGAAAAACCATCGCTTTGACTATACAGACCTTTGTCAGCAAAGTGATATCTCTGCTTTTTAATACACTGTCTAGGTTTATCATAGCTTTCCTTCTAAGGAGCATCTTTTAATTTCATGGCTGCAGTCACCATCCTCGGTGATTTTAGAACCCAAGGAAGTTAGGGTAGAGGAAATGACAGACAAGTTCCCAGACCTAATGGACATTAGCTTCCAGGATAAAAGAACCAGGTGAATGTACCCAAGAAAATACATGAACTGCAACAGCCATATAACTGTGATACAACTACACGTCAGGAACAAAGCAGTGAGAACACATGCTTTTAGAGAGTGAGAAAACAATTAAAACAATAAAAAACTAAGACACCATCAAACTTCTCAGAGGCAACACTGGAGGCTGGAAGAGCTAAGACTACAAAATTCCAAAGAAAACATGCTCCAACCTAAACCCTGATCCAGTCTAACACTCTTCTAAGTGTGGGGGTAGAATTAACATATTGTCAAGCCCACAACGTCTCAAACCTTTGTTTTGATTCCCACACCCCTGTCTTAGGAGGCGCTGTGAGTGTGGTATCCCAAAAATGCATACCAAAAATGAAGAAATAAACTAAGAGAGATACCTATGTGGGTTCCAGGAAAAAGGGCTTTCAATATAAGGAAAGCCAGAGGGGAAAAAAAAAAAAAACACATGGAGGATGAAGCTGAAGAAAGATGTCAAGATGATAGCTGGGCAGCAGATTTAACAAGCCACCTGTCCAGATTAGAACGGGCAGAAGAATCTGGAAAAGACTTCTTCCAAAAGAGCGCTGGACAGAATATCTGCACATGAGGGCTTCCCCTGTGGCTCAGATGGTAAAGAACCTGCCTGCAATGCAGGAGACCCAGGTTCAATCCCTGGGTCAGGAAGATCCCCTGGAGAAGGGAATGGCTACCTATGCCAGTATGCTTGCCTGGAGAATCCATGGACAGGGGAGCCTGGCGGGCTACAGTCCATGGGGTCGCAGAGTCAGACACAAGTGGGCAACTAACACTTTCATACTCTGGGCACATGAGGAGGAAATGAAGGCAACCAGAGGAAAGTCTGGGCTTCAGTTAATGGTGAAGGCTTAGAATACCAAGCCACCAAATATTAAGTCATGTTCAGAATAGAAAAATTAAGCCCAGTGTATCTCACAGCTCAGCCACCAAGAGCACTGAGGTGGCTGCAATAAGAAACTGACCTGATTGCAGCCAGTGGTGCCCAGTGTTGGCTGCAAGGTAGACCCATCCGCCCCCCTTTAGAAAAATCCCAATGTCCAAGCTATACCCTAGGGCATTATATCACAATCCCCAGCTGGTGGGACCCAGATGCAAGGTTTAAAGTTCCCTGGTGATTACAACATGTGCAGAAGACTGAGATGCACAGAACTCACCAAAGGTGTGATTCCAACCCTCATGCAAACCCTCACAGACCTTTACCTGAAGCAGCTACTTATAATCTGGACTTTCAACCACCCACTATATATCCACCTAGGTGTCCTACCAGTAATCAAAGTCAAAATGTCCCAAAATGAGCATTTCATGTTCTTAAAAATGACACTCTGTGTGTGTGTGTGTGTTCAGTCACTCAGTCGTGTCTGACTCTTTGTGACCCCATGGACTATATCCTGCTAGGCTCCTCTGTCTATGGGATTTCCTAAGCAAGAATATTGGAGTGGGTTGCCATTTCCTCCTCCAGGGGATCTTCCCAACCCAGGGATCAAACTGGCATCTCCTGCATTGCAGGCAGATTCTTACCCACTGAGCCACTGAGGAAACCCGATTAAAATGACTCTAGTAGTAACTTAAAATAGAGTTACCATATGACCCAGCAATCCCCTTCCTGGGCATGCATCTGGAGAAGACTCTGATCTGAAAAGATGCATGCACTCTAATGTTCATAGGAGCACCAGTTAACAGTAGTCAAGCATGGAAACAACCTAAAAGTCCATCAAGAGACGGATGGATAAAGATGTGGTCCATATACACCAAGGGGTAAAAAAGAATGAAAATCATCCATAGAAAAGAATGAAATCATGCCATCTCCAGCAACATGCATGGACCTAGAGATTGTCATAATAAGTCAGACAGATAAAGACAAATAGCATATGATATCACTTAAATGTGGAATCTAAAAAAGTGATAACAAATGAACTTACTTACAAAACAGAAACAGATTCACAGACATAAAAAACAATTTATGGTTACCAAAGGGGAGGATAAATTAGGAGTATGGGATTATCATACATACATATAAAATAAACAACAGGGACCTACTGTTTAGCATGGGGAACTATATTCATTATCTTTTAATAAACTATAATGGGAAAGAATCTGAGGAAGAATACAGAGACTAGCGCTAGTGACTCCCTGACGGCCAGTGGGGCGCTCCGTCTCCTGCTCCCCCATGCTCATCCCCATGACCTTTGTTCTTACGTCAAAATCCTGCTCAAGAAACTCACTTGGTACTTCCCGTCCTTCCCAAGTGCAGATTCCAATGCATGTCACGATCGTGAAAATGACTTCTGCCAAGGCCAAACAAGCAGAAGCACATAGGGGAAAAGGAAAAGGAAAATACAAAGTTGCAACATGAAATTCCCTGGAAGTAGGTCGGGTGATGAGCTTACTTTATTTGTTCACCCTCTCTCAGAAAAGAAACGTGATTGACAAACAAGCATGCTGGCTGGATCTCATGATTTAAATCCACAAGTTGTAGGGGCTTCCCTGGTGACTCAGTGGTAAAGAATTAACCTGCCAATGCAGGAGACAAAGCTTCCATCCCCAGTCCGGGAAGATCCCACATGCCACGGAGCAACTAAGCCCGTGTGCCACAACTACTGAAGCTCTGGCTCTAGAGCCCAGGAGCCACAACTACTGAAGCCCTCGAGTCCCAGAGCCTGTGCACTGCAACTAGAGAGTAGCCCCCAACCGCCACAACTAGAGAAAAGCCTGCAGAGTGACGAAGAACCAGCACAACCAAAAATAAACAAATAAAATAAATTTCAATTAGCAACCTGGATGGGTTTGGGCATGCTCCAGAAGGGACAGGGGCCTCTCCCCTGTTTCCCTGAACTCTCACCTAATCCCTGCACTCTGGAGTTTCCAGGGTCAGGACCAACCTGTTCCGTGGTCACAGATGGGTCCAGACAAGTTGCATTTCTATCCACGTCTCAAATACTTTGCATTGCCATTTTCATCCTACCTCCCCACTTTCCGCACATCGATCTCATTAAAAGGCAGAGGCGTCACAGGAGGTCTATGCCTAGCACCCTGTCAGTCTTCTGCAGTCTCCCCCCATCCTGGGCACCATGGCACATCCTCACTTGCCATAAACGAGAGAAGCAGTCTCCCCTGCATCTTTGCCAACACTTTGTTTTCATTTCTGCTGGTCTGATACTATAAAATGGTAACTCGTCATTTTACAATTTAGCTTTTCCAGTTACTATCAAGGCTGAGGATTTTTACTTGTGTCAACGGGCCATTTGCAAATGTTTTGCTTGCTTGTTTGTTTTATGAACTGCCTTTTTTCTGTACATTTCTGTACATTTTTCTGTACATTTGTGGTTTTGTCCTTTCTTCACCAACCTAATGCCTTTATTTTCCAGGTTCCAGCATCTCCCACCCTGGACCAAGACCTCCTCCACATCATGCTGTATTTCTCATGTGTCTCTCAAAATTCTTGAAAATCAGTTGTTCAATGCGTCTCTTCCCACAAAAGTCAGAGCATCGTGAGGACACCGTGGGTGTCCACCTCAGACACTGCTGTCAGCGCAACAATGAGCAAACCTGCCACACATTTCCAGAAAGAAGCAACGAAGATCCCTATGTTTTACACCAGTCGGGTCCAGGCAGAAACTCACTCAAGGGATACTGTCGAAGGGAGTTTCATAAGGGACCATTTACAGAGGTGGGGGCAAGGTTGGGAAGACCAGGGAGGTGAGTGAAGTCCCTAGGACTTGCAACAATGAAAAGCATCACCCAGCCCCAGGGTGAGGATGAAGAGAGAACAGATGTAGACAGGCAGAGACCTCACAGCAGGAGGGAGACTGGGAGATGCCATCCAAATCTGAAACATCACAACTCCATGATTCGAACTGCCCGAATGGTGCCTATCACCGCTTCATGCATAGAAAATCTCCTTCCACTGAATCCTCAATACTTAATTCTCAGATCGCACAAGATGGGACCATGTGTAACACCCCTGCAAATGAGAAAATAAAACCATTGCCAAATAAGCTCTACAGAAACTGAACGCTGGAAGAGGCCAGAAAAACTCGAATTCCCTTCCTGGCAAGACTACCCATTTGCTCTGCGACCTCAGGGACATTTTCTGAACCCTCGCAGACCCCGGTTCCTCCAGGATAAACGTCTGTGTCCTTTTATTCCCCCCTCCAAAACTATTCTGCTCAAGAAACAGAAATCTTCTGAAGGAAAAAGAGAGTTGCCAAAAGCCTATCCTATCAGCCAACTTCCACCAGGCCTTGGAATCCTCCGCAAATGGCTGGTTTTGCAATTCTTTGGGCTTTGCCAACCCTCCAGGGTAAAAAAAAAAAAAAAATCTTCCCACAAGGATTCAAGACTCACAAGGGGAGGAAATCTTTGAGAAAATCTGGGTTGATGAGCAGCTAAGAAAAGCCAGGAGGAAGGAGACACATCTATATATGTTTAGGCAGAAAATAGAAAAGGTTGAAAAGGAATGTTTTTCTAAAATACTGCTTCTATGAAAGCAACCTTCTGTTACTCCTTCACTCCCCAGTTGACTGGAAAAGACAGAGTGGCTCCTGCTTTCCACTCGTGTCCTTTGAGGCCGGGGCTACGCAGCTCTGACGCGGGCGGCTTCAGTTCAAGTCCTGCCACTGAATGAAGTGCCTCTGATGGAGACACCCACCTTTCCTAGGTCAGGGTGAGTCTATGCAAAATAGGTGACAACATCAAATTTGCTGGGTTGAAGGCAGAATTAGAAATCATGAAAACTAGTGTGTGCCTGTAAGCTGGGCTCTGACATACAATCACTGGGTTTCATCACAGGCACTGTCGCTCAGACATCAAAACAGCCTCCACACCGAACAAATGCCTTTTGAGCTTCTACTCTGGGTAGGGTGATGGGGTGACAAAGGTGAGAAAAGTTCACAGGGTCCCTGACCTCCTGGGAACTTAGACTCTGGTGAAAAGGAGATGTCATAACGAATACATAATCAAGTCATAACGAAATATATAATTGCCAACTGCAGGAACTGCTACAAAGGGAAGACAGAGTGTGTTCAGAGAGCAAACTGGGGATCCAGTCTGGCCAGGAAGGTCTTGGTCCCGGAAGTGAAGGGTGAAGGATAAACTGTAGGGTGGTGACAATGTGACCTGCATGTGCTCTGGGTCTGGGGTCTGGTCTACAGAGCAGAAGGAAGGCCTGCCCGGCCAGGGGAGACGGAAGATAGAGTTTGATGAGAGTCCAGCCAGCCTCCACCCCTGGGAATCTACAGGAGGGACTGAAAGGTCATGATCAGGGCCCTCCGAGGGATAGGAAGCCACAAAGCTCTGCCACTGAAATGTGAAGCTCAAGTCCCACTGCGGCCACTGTTCACATACCATCTCTGGACCCCCAACCAGGAAGACGAGCAGCGGTGTTACCATGATTGGGTGATCTATCAAAAGAAATTGTAAACACACTCATACAGATACACACACACATATGCACACATATATACATCCATACACATATGCATACACATACAACATATAGACACATATATACATACTTGTGCATATATGCATACACCATATATACACATTTATACATATACACATGCACGTACACACAGACGTGCACACCTATCCGTACATATACACACATATACATGGGATTCCCAGGTGGTGCTAGTGGTAAAGAACCCACCTGCCGATACAGGAGACATAGAGACGTGGGTTTGATCACTGGGTTGGGAAGATTCCCTGGAGGAGGGCATGGCAACCCACTCCAGTATTCTTGCCTGGAGAATCCCATGGACAGAGGAGCCTGGTGGGCTATAGTCCATAAGGTTGCAGAGTCAGACACAACTAAAACAAATTAGCATGCATGCACACACACATAAATACATACACACATACTCATATAAACATACACACACATATACATACTCATGCACGTACATAAACACACAAATACATATACACAGACACATACACACATATACATATACACTGCACACACATGTACCACACTACACATATATACATAATCACACACATATATACACACATGTATGTATGCATGTGTGTACATGTACACATGTATATATTATCTGCCTTTACCATCTTGGGAAATATATACAATCACTCCTAAGTCATCATCCCTTTGGATCCTGTTTTTTTCCAAAGACAACCACAACAGCACCTTCCATCACACATGCCCACCTTTCTATATGTCCTGACACTCCTCCGTTGAGTAAGTGGTTGCATCTATGTCCCCCCTCTGTGACTGCGGGTTGACATCTGTCACTTCCCTGATCAACAGAAAACAGTGGCAGTGGTACACACGACACCTGAGGCTGACATAAAAAGGCCAGGCACATCCACCTTGTTGTCCTGGAGCCCACCTGCCATGTTCTGGGGAAGCTCAGACAAAGGCACGTGGAGAGGCCACATGTAGATATCCTGGGTGACAGCCCAGCTGAGGGCCCAGCCAACAGCTGGCATCAACACCACACATGGGAGTGATGCTGCTTCCAGATGACTTAGGCCCAGCTGTCAGGTCACCCGGTCCTTGAATGTCTCCACCTGAGACCCCGACATAGCCAAGCAGAGGCCAGCCCTCCCCTCCAGGCCCTCCCTAAGTCACTGCCACAAAGAATCCTCGAGTAAGAACATAAAGGAGTCGTTTCACACAACTATTTTGGAGTGATATCTTATGCGGCAACAGTAACCAAGCCAAAGAGTAGCTCCAAGTTTACACGTATGTATAATTTTCCTTAATCACCATTCACCACCCTACGAATCTCAAGAGAGAGGATGTCTTCAACCACTCCCTCCAAAGGACCTCTGGACTTTGTCCACACCACTTTTGGAAAATGAGGACCAGGTTCCTGACTCCAAATAAAAATTAAACACTTTTAAATCCCTCAAAACATACAAAGTAATCCATTCAGACTGAAAAAAAAAAAAAAATAGAAAGAAAAAGAAAATCCGCCTTAGCAAATTGGCTGTAAAAACATCAAAATGAGATCTTCATCAGCAACAAGTAAATAGGGCACCTTGGGCTTTCCTTCTGCACTGGAGGCTCAAGCATCTGCAAAGAGTGTGCTCAACTTGAATGCAGCAACACATAGAAAGGGTACTCGGCCCGGGGCCTGGCACGCGAGAATGTGCCAAATTCCAGTTAGCATTATTACTGCTTTTGTTGTTGTGAGAATTAACATTTCCCTTTATTCCAGTGTTAATTCTTCCTGACTTAAGCCTAACAATGCTCCTGTCCCATCTGAGGAGAGAATCTATACTGAGTTTCGTTAGGGGTTCCTAAAAGGGATCTCCGATTCCATACATCAGAAACGTTATTTATATAATACACCTGCCGCTCACCTCAATTTTGGTTTGGTAAAAGAACTGTCCTTTTTATTGGAAAAAAAAGAAAAATCAACATGTGTTAGAAAACAGGCTTCTGAGAAGTTACACTTAATCACTGCATGGTTTTCAAGGTGAATAAATAGAAGCATCACCTTTGATCATTATGAAGGTACCACTCCCCATGTGGTTATATAAATATTACAAGCTGCCCCAGAGAGTGGCACAAATGCCGGGGGACAGAGATGGGATCAAAGAGCCAGGTCACCTCAGGTTCATCTCTTCCTCTGTTCCTCAACTGCTGTGTGACTGTAAGTGAATCGTTTGGCCTCTCCAAGTCAGAGTGTCTTCAAAACAAGACTACATTCCAAACTTTTTATTCATACTGAAAGGACCCTCAAGCAGAGGAGCTCCTAAGTTAGTAAAAGTCACTATTCAGATGGTTAGGTATGCTGAATGGCAATCCCTTAAGCAAAATAATCACTTGCAGGTTCACACATGTTAATTAGTATCTTAAAAATTATTTCAAAAAACCTGGGCCTTGAGCAATCTTGCTGTGCATCAGGTAATGAAATTATCAATATCTAGTGGACGAAAAGGTGATTTGAGACAGAATTACAACTTGCATGCCATCCAGGGGGCTCAATGGTACACGCTCCCCTCCCATTGACATGTCACTGTTATCTTAAGTTGCTGGGGTAGGGGTCTTCTCAAGCCCCACATTTATGGGAGGGGGTGTAAAGGAGGTGAAAAGGCAGAAGGAGAGAGACTAATAGGGGAAGGATGGAGGATATGGCTGTACACTGGACCCAAATCTGAGTCCCTAGCAGGGACACTTCTGTCCATCCTCAAATGACATCTAGTCACCTAGCTTCAAGTCTGCAGAGTGTCTGACACCCGCTTCCTCCGAACATCCCAGCCTTCCCCGGGCCCAGGAAGCTCCCTGCCACTGCTGGACTTAACCATCTGGGTCACATTCTCCACTGAGAAAAAAATGTCTTTTGTAGCCTGGAAAGTGGTAGGAAGTCTATGGCCTGAGAGCCCTGACCTGTAGGAAGATGGCGGGTGTGTAACTGACTTGAAACAGCCCTTTCCATAGTATGGACTGGCTTTACACTTGTCAAAGCTGCGATGATGAAAAGGGAGTTAATGAAAACCCTCTTCCTGAGACAAGGCCAGGAACTGCTTCTGGCAGGTCAGACTCTGCCCTTGGAGAGTCCAGCCTCCCTTATTGGGCACCGTCCACTTTCCGATGTCAGTCCCCATGGCCAGACAGTCTAGGATCCTGGAGAAATGCAGAGAACCAGGAGTCTCGAGGGCTCCACTGAGGACCTGGACGGGCTCTCTCCCATTACCATATATGCTGAAGTCTGCCAAGACCTGAACCAAGACCCACCATCCACTTTCCCCACCAGTCAGGAGCACAATCAATTGGGGAAGGTCCCTTTTTTAACTGATTGTACCCTTAAGTATATTTGAGCATCACTATCCAAATGCCTTCTTTCTGCACTTCATAACCCCTTGTATTGGAGCTCCGTGGATCTTAACATCAAAGCATGCATCTGTCACTGTTTTCCCTCCCGAGCATTTCCGTATCTGTTTTCCCACCAAGCGTGCCACTGGAGGAGCCGGGATAGAAAACCGCTTTACAAGAGCTATTCTTCCAAGCCTTTACTCCGTTTCTCTGACAGCTGCACACCCAGGGTCCAAACTCTTCCCCGTGAACAACTGTGCTGAGCACAATTCTTCAGCAGGTTTATTTCAGCTCAAGAAAGGCCGCGGGCAAAAATAAGACAGAAGTTGTGTGCCGGGAGGGCGCACCGCGGGGCACCCTGAAAGTAAGGTACAGACCATCCGCGGTCCCGTCTAACGGCTTCATCACGCGTTGCAAGTCTGCAAAAGGGATCCGTGTTCCCAGCGAGGGGCCAGTGGAGGAGAACCAGTCGCAAATCTAGCCGGGGCGGGCGGGGCGGGGGGGGGCAGCACTTTTTTCCTATCATTAGTTCCAGGGCACCTGTTCTAGAAAGAGGGGGATGGAGCTTCCGAAGAAACAGGCAGTCCATCCCGCCTGTTCTGTTCGGAGCACTAACTGTGTCCACGGGTCAACCAGCCCTCTCCCTGCCCTCCCTCCACAGGCCAAGGAGTTACACAGGTGGTCACGCGCGCAGGGGCCGAAGCTCACCAGGACAACTTCATTACTGCCCACGGGGGACCTGTTTAGGGGAAGAGGCCCCACTGCTGCCTCCCTCAGTCCCTCCAGCTCGTGGCAGGAAGCGGGGCAGAGCCGGGAGGCACAGGTGACGGTTCCTAGGGCAGCCAGGCGCCCAGCGTGCCAGCCACGGTCCTACCCGCGCCCCGCGCCCGCGCGCACGGTCCTCGCCTCCCGGGCCCCTCCGCCCGGGGCAGGGGGCGTCCCCAGGCCTGGACGCCCTGCGCCGCCGCCAGAGCCGCAGCGCCCACTCGGGGCGAGCGGCAAGCACTCACCGTCGTGGTCCCGCATGCTCGACAGCGACCAGAGCAGCAGCGCCACCAGGGCCAGGAAGCAGACCTGGCTCAGAAGAAGGTCCCTCCGGCAGCTTCGGCGGCGCTCACGCTCCTCCAGGTCGGGCGACGGCATCCTCTCCGCGCGGCAGGGCAGCGGCCCCGGCGGGGTCCCGGGCGGGCGGCGGCCGCTCCGATCACGGGCGGCCGCAGCGCGGCTGGTGGCGGGAGGCAGCTCCGCGCGCGGCGGCGGCGCGTCCTCGCTGCGCTCCCGCCCGGCGGCCGCCGCCGCCGCCTCTCCTTCCTCCTGGCGGCCGCCGCGGTTCTCCCGATCTCCGTCCTCGTCGTCGCTCAGTCCCTCCTCCTCGTCGTCGTCGTCGTCGTCGTCGTCGTCGCCGCCGCCGGCCCGCGCCGCCGCCTCCGGGCGCTCGGGGTCCCCGTCCTCCTCGCGCGCCATGGCTCCCACGCTCGGCGTCCGCGCTCGGCCTCGGGCGGCGGCGCGGCGGGGGCGGCGGGGGCGGCCGGGAGGCGGGGGCGGCGGCGGCCGAGGAGGAGGAGCGGGGAGGACCGGCGGGAGGAGGGCCCGCCGCGGGCCAACTCGGCCGGCGGGCGAGGCCACCCGGGGCTGCTCCGGCCTCGCCGGCGGCGGGAGCGCGTCGCGGGGCCGTCCGCCTACTCCATGGTCCGCGCGCGGGGCCGGGGCCGAGCCGGGGCCGGGGCCGGGCCGAGCGCGCCGGGAGCTCGGGGCGAGGCGGGAGGCGGCAGCCGGCGGCGGCGCGGCGGCTCGGGCGCGGGCGCGGGCTGGGGGCAGCGGCGGGGACGCGGCGGCGCTGGCCAGCCCGGCGGAGAGGGGGCGCGTGGGGAGGAGACTGAGCCGGGGAGGGAGCCCCGCGCGCGATCCTGCGCTCGTGCCGGCGCGGGAGGGCCCCCTCTCGGGACACACGCGCCGCCAAAAAGCTGATCTCCGGGGGGAAAAGGGTTCTCCCGAAACTTTTTGAGGAGCAGAGGGTCTCTCCCGCCCCCTCCCCGCCCTGTGCCGGGAGAGGGGCGCCGCAAGTGCGCTTGGCTGCGCGCGCCGGGCCGCCGGGCTCGCTTCCTCCCGCGGGCCTCCTGGGTTTCCCTCCGCCCCCTTGTGGGGATCCCCGTGCGCGCCCGGCTCCGACCTGAAACAGGACTCCCCGAGGCTCTTTGGTTCGCTGGGGGTGTCCTGGCTCCCCCCTCTGGCCCGGGCTCACACTTCACTCGGGATAGTCCTGTACCAAGCCTCCAGGCTGTGGCCGAGGGAAGAGGGTCAGGGCGGCGCGAGGGCCCCCCGGCCAACCCCGGGACGAGGCTCCTGACCTTCCTGTCGCCGAGAGCAGTCAGGCTGCCCCCAGTCCTGCGGTCAGAGCCCTAATCCTCGCACTCCCCAGCCTCCACTTGTGCTCCAGCCCTCACCTGCAGCGTTGCAGAAGATGTCCTTTAGAGAGAACACCTGGTGGTCTCAGGTACACCCACCCTCCCTCCTGGGGTTTCCAGCTTCCCCAGTGCCCGGTGCCTCCCTTGGGCTGAGGCTAGGATGGCGGATCTAGCCCCAGAAGGAGATGCCTCTATGGTGGGGTTGAAAACAGAAGTGAAGTGAAATGAAAGTCGCTCAGTCGTGTCGGACTCTTTGCGACTCCATGGACAATGCAGTCCCTGGAATTCTCCTGGCCAGTATACTGAAGTGGGTAGCCTTTCCCTTCTCCAGGGGATCTTCCCAACCCAGGGATTGAGCCCAGGTCTCCCGCATTGCAGACGGATTCTTTACCACCTGAGCCACAAGGGAAAACAAAAGGGTTTGTTAAAAAAATGATCACTAGAACCCAGGTGTTGGTCTAGGTGACTGTCTCCACAGAGTCCGGTCATTTCAGGGAATCCAGCTGCAAACATCTATGGAGGTGAGAAGGAAGGAGAGACCTCTGTATGGGTTTCTCACTCCTAGGTCTGGGAGGATCCACAGAGACCAAGGGTGACCCCACCTATGGGTGACCTCCTAGCCCAAGCTCCCCGGATGACCCCGCCTCAGCATCAGGGAACAGCACGTCATGGCCAAGGACAAAACAGACCTTCCTAGGTGGCTTCCTCACCACAGAGAGATCATCTCACCCAGCATGCCTGAGAGCTCTTGCTTCCTGGGCGTATCATTCCTTTAGTCCTTTCTCAGGCTGGCGTCTCCCCAGAAGCACCTCCCCTACCCTGCCCTTGTTGACCCTTCTGCTCCTGTTGGTTACCAGGTACCAACCCTGGTACGAGGATTTAAACCCTGGAAGTCCCTGGGGAAGGGGAGGCACTCCAGTCTCATCACCTTGATCAACATTCAGAAGAAAGTTTAGGAGCTCAGAAAGCTGTCCCTTATTCAACTAACCAGGAAAGACACTCGCTTTTTCTCATGTAAATAGGAAAAATAAAAGTGAGAGAGGGAATCTGGAACTAATTGGGTTAGGGAATGAGCCACAGGCACAAGGAATTGTGTAATATGGGGGTGGGAGAGGTGTCAGGAAGAGAGCAGGAGGGCAGAGGGGAGGAACCAGGAGTTGGCAATGCCCTGGAAGTGCCCTTGGGCAGGTGCAGGGAATGAAAGAGCGGAAGCCAGGTGGGGAAAGAGGGGGGAGGGAGACAGAGATGGAGAATCCTTCCTAGGCATGCTGAAGTGATTTTTTTTTTAGTTCATCTTCATTTCAACAGATTTCACAGCAAAGTGGGTATAGCAGAGACAAAGACCTCTGAGAAGCCCACCACCCAATGAAGGATGGGTGCTTCCAGTCCCTGGCCTGACAGCACCTGCCGTCAAGGGCTCCCATCCCAAGCAGGGGTGGCTCCTCAGCCGGAAGAAAGTTTCCTTCTAGGGTCAGGAAAGCCCCCTACACTCCCTCTAGCGGGCACCCTTTGGGACTGGGAGTTGGGGTGGGAGAGCAGGTTCTCACATCCTCTGCCAACCCCGGAGAAAGGAGACAGATCCCGGTGGACTCTTCCCACCTGTGTTTGTCCTACCTGCCCTCTCCCAGTCTTCGGAAGCTCCCCTCAAGAAACTGGATTTTGGAAGGAGCCGGAGCTAACTTATGTGCTATTTATCTTTCACCATCAGGATCCTCGTCAATCCCAAGGCAGCTTTTGCCTTTTATTTCTTAATCTGTTTGCATTTGATCTCACAGTTTGTGCAAAGAGCCTCGGGGAGAAAATTCCAGGCCCTGATACAGTCGTCTGAGAATTCGCTTGCTTGGAAAAAGAAGCATCACCCCAAGATGTGCCAGGGCCTGCACCCTTCCAGGAGCAAGACAGGCGTGGGTATGAGGCCCCTCCACAGCCTGGCAGCCTGGGCTGGGTGCTGGTGTCACCGTCCATGCCCTCTTTTTAACCTCCAAAAAGCATTCCACGCAAAGACTTTGGGCAGGATATGAGGGCGCAGAAGTGGTTCATCTTTCTCACAGATCTGCCTCGATCACAAAGGACCGCGTGCACAGACATCAGCCCAGAAGCGAGGCCCGGGCCACCAGGGTCTTCTGTGTCCACCGGCCTCGATCCCAGGCTCCAGGCACTCTCTAGCCCACAGTGCCCACACCTGATAGACCTGTTTCCACAACAAAGCAGGGTTGTGTCTCCATAACACCAGACAGTGCCAGTTGTCAGACAAGCCACCGGCGAGAGATGGGAGGAAGAGGGTGGGAGAGGAGAGGAGAAAATCAGAGGAGCCACTTGCTGGGTGAGGTGACAAGTCAGCCTTCTGGCCATGACTGGCTCTTACCCAGGGAAGTGAGGCCTGAGCAAAGAGAGGGAAGACACTGGGCGTTCACAGAACACCTTCAACACTCTAAGGCCATGTGCTGGTAGATGGCGGGGAGTAGGGGAGCGACTTGTGCATAGGGGAGCCTGGGCCCCCGCCCTTGGACATGACACCTGTTCACACCAGGCTGGACACAGACTCCCAGGCCTCCGGTCTCTGGACAGGTCTGGTCAACCTCGACCCTGGCCGAACGGACCAGCTGCGCTTCACCTCTAGACATGTCGCCTGCACGCCGGGCACTCAGAGGCCAACAAAACCCAGCATCTCCGAGGAAGGTCTGACTGCTGATCCCCTCCTCGTTCTTGTCCAATGCCTTCATCAAAAGGGTGGTAAACCTTTTCCTTTAAATGCTTACTGGGCTGTCGGCACTTCAAAGAGCACAGAATCATCACTCCTGGACAAGTGTGAGTCCACGCTGCAGGTCAGGAGGCTGTGGGAAGGCCCTGTCCACAATCTGGAGCTCACAGGACTTGAAGCATTCAGTTAGAAATGAACTTAAAAGAAGCTGCTTGTTCTCTTTATTTATTTTTTCTTTTCTTAAAGTTTTTATGGGAGTATCCTTGATTTACCATGTTGTGTTAGTTTCAGGTGTGCAGCAATCAGTTATTTTACAATTGTTTCCCATTTTTGTACTCTTTTTCAGGCCAATGGTCAGTGTTTGTTGGGTGCTTTTGACTCACTTCATGGATGTGACTGTAGTTTTTTTTTCCCCCTACCTGTGGACCAGAGTCATTATCATAGGTGCCCATCATCTTTTTTTAAATTTACTGAGGATTATGTACATATAGTAACATGCACACGGCTTTAGCATTTAGCTCAATGACTTTACCTATTCATGCACAACCTACTTGAGTTCCAGATCAGGACGTAGAGCATTCTCTGGCCCCCTCATGCCAACCCCTCCTTGGACAATAACCCTCTGAAGGTAACCCCTCTTCCCTGCTCTCTCTCCTGGGTTATTGGTGCCTGTCCTTGAACTTCAGGTGAACAGAGGCTCCTTTTGCTCAGCCTTGTTTCCATGGGATCTGTCCACGTGGATGTGTAGGGCTGTGACGGTTTCTTTTCGTGCTGCGTATGTGTACGTTGTTTTTTACCTGATGCTTCAGCTCCCTTCCAAGTTTAGTGTAAGCCAAGAATAACCACACCACTGCCTCTGGATCTGAGACAAGTGACCTCCCAGATTGGCTTGCTTTAGAAGGAACTTCAGCTGAAACTGAAACAGTCATGGGCTGCCTCTCAAACCGGTTACATGACCTAAGGGTAATTGCAGGACAGCAGATCAGCTGGCCAGCTTGGGGGTCAGGCTTTTAAAGACATACCTAGAAGAACTGCTATGATGTGCATAAAATTTGGAGGCTGCTTTTCATGGAAAAAGCACAACCCATTTCTTGTACATTCTTTCCATCCCCTTTTTCTTCTAAATGAGAAGAAAGTAGAATTAAGGTGCCATCAGAAAAGACGCCCCCCCAACTCCGAGGCAGGGCCATGGAGGGTCCTTTCAATCCAGCATTAGTGGATATAAACAGTACAAGGGATCTTGTTGGAAATGTTCACTCCCAGCCCATCCTGAGGAAAAGGATTCAGGAGGCCTGGAAATCTACATCATTCAGACATTTCCAGGGACCCATCTGTGTTAAAGTTTGAGATCTGTTCTAGAGGAAGGGACAGTGTAGCGTGTCTTTTTGGTGGATCCTAAAGGAGAAAACAAATCTGAAAAGGGAAACTATGTTACCCAGTCCCTTTTTGTCAAGATTTGTAATTGACTTGTTTTTGATATTTGGAAGAAATAGAGAAAAGAGAGAGGAACACAAGCATACCCTGTAGCCAAGGCTGTATATTAATCTCTCTCCTGTTTCACAAATAAAAAAATCCTATAAAAAATAATCCAGGGAAAATAATAAAGAGGTTACAATTTTAAATCCTCAGAAGACAAAAAATAAGCAATTACAGTTTGAGCAATTTTCTCATTCTATGAGAATCGTTCAGAAAGAAAACATGTAAACCCACTCGTTTTCTTTTGGCACTGAGACTTAGGACAGGTAGCATGCTGAGTGTGGCAGGGGGCACTAAGAAGGGACCTGGGGGCCTGTTTTTGTAAAAATATAAACGTTAGGTTTAGGAATCCTGTTTTGAATGACAAAGACAGATGTGTAAAGTGTTTTGTCATTTTTGGTTTCAAAATCTCATCCTGATCAACTACTGTGATATACATCTTAAGCAGCAAAAGCAAGATGCATTATGAACTGTATACTCTCAGTGCTGCAAAATTAGGCAAAATCACTTGCATGTCTCCCTATATATACTTTAATATAAATATATGTATATGCAATATATATATACATGTATGTGCTTAGTCGCTCAGTGGTGTCTTACTCTTTGCAACCCCATGGACTATAGCCTGTCAGACTCCTCTGTCCATGGGATTTTTCAGGCAAGGATACTGGAATGGGTTGCCATTTCTTCCTTCAGGGGATCTTCCTGACCCAGGGATTGAACCAATGTTTCTTGTGTCTCCTACTTTGGCAGGTGAACTCTCTACCACTGAGCCACCTGGGAAGCCCTATATATACAAACATACATATGGTCAGCAACGGTTACTTCTAAATGTGGGATTTCTGGATTTGGGGTGGAAGTTAGTGGCCAAGGAGAGACTTTCACTTTTTATTTTATATTGGGTTTTATTTTTACAATTGTTTTTCTGGCAGTGGCCTGCCCTATTTTTCTAATAAAAAAAATAAAGAACAACTAAAAGAATCTGCTCACGTGTAAGTAGTTAGGATGCTGCTGCTGCTACTGCTAAGTCGCTTCAGTCATGTCCGACTCTGTGCGACCCCATAGACAGCAGCCATCAGGCTCCACCATCCCTGGGATTCTCCAGGCAAGAACACTGGAGTGGGTTGCCATTTCCTTCTCCAATGCATGAAAGTGAAAAGTGAAAGTGAAGTCACTCAGTCATGTCCGACTCTTCTCGACCCCATGGACTGCAGCCTACCAGGCTCTCCGTCCATGGGATTTTCCAGGCAAGAGTACTGGAGTGGGGTGCCGTTGCCTTCTCCAAGTAGTTAGGATAAGTTGACTTAAATTAAGGGAATTGACGTGGCCTGATTCTGGCCTTGCCCGCTGTGTGAGTCCTGTGCTGACTGCTTGATGCCCAAGGTCGCAGGTTGGGTGGGGGGTTCTGTAGGAAGCAGATCGTTCATCGAATTGGGCTGCAGATCCACCAGCCAGCCATCTCTCTGCTCGCTAACAATATGAAAGACAATTGACAAGCCTTCCTCCGAAGGATGTTGGCTGCAGGGAGACCTTCTGAGGATACATAACATTCAAAAGAGACCCAAGTCAGTCGCTCCTTGCACTTGAACAACCTGTGTTATCCACATGAGGGTCCTCACAGCAAACCCTGCCTCCCCCACACCTGGAATCTAACCACAGATTGGAATGCGCTTCCATTAGAGCCCAGCTCAACTGCCAGGGTAACATCCCAAGATTTGTTAACACATGGCCCATGCCCGAGTCCCTGTCACGGGAAAAAACCTAAGGTCAGGGTCTGAGACAAGGGGATTTCCCACTCCCCACCCTCCCCTCCCCAACAGTGCTGTATGGGTTTCATTATCTCCTTTGATCTGCCTGCCACCCAAGGTGAGGCTGACAGTCCACACGGCTGGCCTGGAAAAACTGTGCCGCCGCGCCCCCTGGTGGCAGAGGCAGACATGCTCCCGGGATTGTGTTAATAATGAGACAGGTCATGAACTGGTTGAGCTTCATCTCGGACTGGATCCACGTTTCTGCTCAGACAAATCTGACGTTGGGCGTGACCGGGGCGTCGCAGGCAGCACTCCCATCCTCCAGAGTTTGTTTCATGAGCGAGGTTTCCTTACATTTTTACTATCAGTTGTAAACTGCCTGAAGGTACTTAAATATTTCACTTGTTTAAAATTAAATCCCCTTTGGAAATGTACACCTGAGGAAAACAGGCCTCCTAGGTAGCTTGACCTTTCCAGTCACTTAGGGTCCTTGCCGCTTACAATGTTGATCATGGACCAGGAGCATCCCCTGGGAGATGCAGAATCTTGGAGGCCCATCCCCCTACCCCGCGGGCTGGCTGCCTAAGAATCTGCATTTTAATAAAACCCACAGATTTTTGTGTATGTTAAAAACAGAGAAACACGGATGCGGTTGGTACTTCCTCTTAGATGAGATGACTAGGACTTCATAACTTCCCCTATTTGTGGCTAACTAACAAATTATAACACTCAAGATTACATGTACCATTTTGTTCAACTTGCTGTGTCTCATTTGCTTTTAAACACTTCTTAAATATAGAAAACCAACAAAGCCAAACTCCTAAGGTTTAAGCATTCAAATCAGTCTACAAACAATAGATTCTGAGGTCCCTGAGGTATAAGAATTCCAGCTACACACCATTAAACGTTTAGCTGTGAATAGCAAGTCCCTCCAATCCGGAAAATATTCAGAAGAGGAATTTCTAAGTTAAATCCCAGGCCGGTCATAAACTTTGTTCACACCACCACCAGTGTACACGGCACAAAACATGGTCTAAATTAAACTGAAAAAGCAGTGTGAGAATTTGAGACTACAACCTTATGTTGATATAATACTTTTTCTTTTCTTTCAGTGCTTCTCTGCATAGTCTGCATAAGTCATATTCTCATTAAACTATTATGTCCAAAAATACCAAGTTTTCAAGTCAGATGATAAAAATGATCAAAGGAATGAAAAAACTAGTCCTTTGACAAGTTAAAATAGAGTGTAATGATTTCTTTTAAATTTTTGCATGCTTGCATGCTAAGTCGCTTCAGTCATGTCCAACTGTTTGCAACCCTATGGACCATAGCCCGCCAGGCTCCTCTGTCCATGGAATTCTCCAGGCAAGAATACTGGAGTGGGTTGCAATGCACTCCTCCAGGGAATCTTCCCGATCCAGCGATCGAACCCAAATCTTTTATTGGCAGGCGGGTTCTTTACCATTAGCACCACCTGGGAAGCCCTTTAAACTTTTTATTTTGAACTAACTTTAAACTTACAGAAAGTTGCAAAAATAGTTCCTCTCATGAACTTCCCCTAAGGTTATCACATTGGGTATCTACTGCACAATAATCAAATCTATAAAATTAACACGGGGACTTCCCTGTGTTAGGACTTTGCCTTCTAATGCAGGGGATGCAGATTTCAATCCCTGGCCAAGGAGCTAAAATCCCACATGCCTGAGAGCCAAAAAGCCAAAACATAAAGCAGAAACAATATTGTAACAAATTCAATAAAGACTTTTAAAATGGACCACAAAAAAAAATCTTAAAAAAGATTAAATTACCACAGTTATATTATTGCTAACAAAATACAGACCGTATTCAAATGTCATCACCTTTTCTGCTAATATCCCCTTTCTGTTCAAGATAGAATTCTCTGGTCTCCCACACTGCATTCAGTTATTTTCTTTTCCACTAATCTCTGACAATTCTTTTTCCTTATCTTTCATGATCTTGACACTTTTGAGGAGTATTGGTGGTTTATTTTGTAGAATGTCCCTCAATTTAGGCTTTTCTAATGTCTTCTCAAGATTTGCATGAGGTTATCCATTTTGGGCAAAGAAATGACACTGAGTTCTCATTGCATTGTATCAAGAGGTTTGTAATGTCCGTGTCTTATTACTGGTGATGTTAACCTGGATCACTTGGAGTTAATATCTTGGGAGGTGATACCTTGGAAACAGGTCAACTTGTTTCCCTTCAAAATTTCACCCATTAGTTTTAGCATCCATCGATGGATCTTGTCCCCAATAATGATTATTGTGGTACTCAACCATTTTATTAAAAGTTACTTACCATTTCCCTGAGGTATTTAATAAATACTAGAGGAGACTGAGTGTGTGTGAGTAGGCTGGGAATTTGAGAAGGGAGAGGAGGTATGTTCAAATAATAAACGAGGGGTAGGGACAGGAAAGCAGAAAGAAAAGAAAGTGAAGTCGCTCAGTCATGTATGACTCCATGGACTGTAGCCTGGCAGGCTCCTCTGTTCATGGAATTTTCCAGGCAAGAATAATGGAGTGGGTTGCCATTTCCTTCTCCAAGGGATCTTCCCGACCTAGGAGTCGAACTCCCAGGAGCTACCAGGGAAGCCCTGGAAAGCAGAAGGGCTCCTCTAAATGTGATATTGTTAGCATGTCTTGAAATCCCAGGAAGCTGTAACTGTAGCACCTGATTTCAAGACCTCCTAGATAAGATTTCACGACCTCTCCATACATACGAATCTACCAGTCAAGGAATCAAGGCTTGTAAGACTTAGAATTATGCCTTTAAAGGACAAGAAAGCTGTTCAGAGTGGGAAAACCTAATAACTAACCACCTCCATGATCCCATATCTAGTGTTAGTAAAATGCATAAATAAGCCAAGATAATTATTTACAGTGAAATAGTTGGCATTTTTTATTTTAAAGTCATCCATACTACATTAGTATTAACAAATTCTTTTGATAGACACCATTTTTGTCTTTGATTCCTTGAAATAGTTTTCATAAAGAAGTCTTTGGCTAGACTTACTGGGTATTGTGCTTTTGGTTACCAAATTTTAAAATGTCATGATTCAAAGGTGTTTTGTTTTGTTCTTAAAACGTGTATTCTTCTCTCTTTAAGAGAAACTTCAGAGGCCCTGAAGTTACAACACGAGCTCCTGGCTCCGCATGCCAGTCACTTTTATTCCTTCCTAAGCAACAATCTCTGGTTCCAGAACTGTGAGTGAATATTGTGCCAAAAGCAGGGCTGGAAGGAACCAGGAGGTATTTTCAGGTTTTCCTTAAATAAGGAAACAGGAAAAAAGAAGGAACTAGGACTTTAGCTTAACTGACTTGAAAAAAAAGGAATCAGGACTTTAGCTTAAGTGACCAGAATACTCAAAAAGAGAGGATTCAAATTACTAATATAAGGAACAAAAGAGCCTATAAGCATCACAGAAATATGAATTAGAAGGAAGTACTATGAACGATGAACAATTGTATACCAAGAAATCAGATAACCTAGATGAAATACACAAATTCTTAGAAAGTCTCAAACTACCCAAACTGACTCAAGAATAAATAAAATATCTGCATAGACCTATAACAAGAGATAAAATTAGTAATCAAGAAACCTCACAAAATGCAGGACCAGATGGCTTCACAGACGAGTTTTTACCAAATGTTTAAGGAAGAATTTAAATGAATGCTTTACAAACCCTTACAAATATAGAAGAGGGAACATTTTACAACTCATTCTATGAGGCCAGTATTTTTCTGATACCAAAACCAATCAATGACGTCACAGTGGGAAAAAGAAACTTATGAATATAGATGACAAAATCCTCAACAAAATACTAAAAATCTGAATCCAGTGACATACACAAAGGATTATACACCATGCGCAAGTATAAATTAACCCAGGAAAGCAAGATTGGTTTGGTATATAAGAATCAACAAATAATACCGCATTTCAGTAAAATAAAGGGCAAAAACAACATGATCATTTCTATTGATGCCAAAAAAAATTTGACAAAACTTAACATCCCTTTGTGATTTAAAAAAAAAAAAAAATACTCAACAGACCACACAAAGAAAAGTTCCTCAAAATGTCAAAGGGCATCTGTGAAGAAGCCGATGAAACATCATAATAGCAAAATACAGAAGCTTTTGCTCTAAGATTGGAAGCGTTAAAAGGTTATCTGCTCCCAAAACTTCTATTCAATATGGTATGAGAGATTCTAGCCAGGGCAATCAGGCAAGAAAAAAGTAATAAAAGGCACCATACTGATAAAGGACAAAATAAACCTATTTCTATTTGCAGGAATCTGCACAAAAGGTATTAAAGCTAATAAATGCCTTTAGCAAAAATGCAAGATACAAAATCAACGTGCAAAAATCAATTGAATTCCTTCCATACCATAGTAGTAAATTTTTGACAATAAAATTTTAAAACAACTCCATTTACAATAGTTTCAAAAAGAATGAAGCACCCGGAATAAATTTGGCAAGACAAGTCCTTAGAAACCTACAAAACATCATTGAAAGAAACGAGAGACCTAACGAAATGGAAAGACAACTTGTGTTCAAGGACTGGAATACTTACTATTGTTTAGATGGCGGTATTCTTTCAATTGATCTACAGATTTAATGTCATACTTCTTAAAATTCCTGCTGCCCTTTTGCAGAAATTAACAAGTTGATTTTGAAATCTACGTGAATACAGGCTTTCAGTTTCCAGTTCAACATATAAGGAGATTGGAAGTTGTTGCTCTTCCTTAACAATTTGTCTTGTGTTTATTAACGTAATTAAAAGGCTGAACAAGCTGGAAAAATCAGCAACTCTTTTAAGAACCATTGAGAGAAATGAGGTCACAGGCAAACTGTTGCCCTCAAAATTAAAGAGACAGACATGAAAATATTAATACAGAAAATCACAAATTACCAGAACAGAAACCCTAGGCACAAACCTCCCAGGAACTCAGTGCCAAGGTAAGAAAAATATAAACTATAATTGATGAGTTACTGGAGGCTCAGGGTGGGCAAGTCTGGGAGGTAAAACTCCAGGGACTGAAGCAGTCATAAGAGGGATCTTACACTTTTGTGATTTTTACCTCCTGGGACTTGATCAGATCTTTACAATGATATTGAAGAAAATTCCCTCATGCTTCCAGCATGGAGAGGAGAAAAGGAACCCTTTGAAATATGACAGAGCATTCTGTCCTTCTTCATCAGGCTTGTCCTCAAGAGAAACTCTCTTATCAGACCCTAAACTCTAGGAGACTTATCAGAGCCTAAACAACCCAGGAAATACGCAATTCCAGCCCACTCTAGCCATCTCTCCCACCTAAGCGGGTAGGGGAGACTAAAAAGCACTTAGGAACATCACAGGTCAGAGGTACAGGGTCACTGAAAGACTGAAGTTGCATCAACAGGACTGTAGAACACTCCCCTCCCCCTACACCTCACCATCACTTTACTAAAGGCCTCCTTATGGCAGTTCCATTTACTCAGTGTATCACATCTGACTATCAAGAAAAAATTACAAGACATACTAAAAGGCAAGAAACACAGTTTGAAGAGACAGAGCAAGCATCAAAATCAAACTGAGATATGACAAAAGATGTTGGAATTATCAGACTAAGAAGTGAAAACAATCATGATTAATACAGTAAAGTTCTAATGTGTAAAGTAGAAACCACATAAGAACAGATGGGCAATGGAGCAGAAAGACGGAAATTCTAAGGAAGTGTCTAAAAGAAATGGAAAGGATTGAAAATATTATAAAGGAAGTGAAAAACGCTTTTGATGAGCTCACTAGTACACTGGATACAGCTGAGGAGACTGAATTTGACATGTCAGTAGAAACTTCCAAAATGAAAAAGCAGAGAGAAAAAAAAAAAATGGAAAAAAATCACAGAACCAAATATCCAAGAATTGTGGGATTACTAAAAAAAGATATAACATCCATATAATAGGAATACCAGGAAAAGAAGGAAGGAATAGAAATATTTGAAGCAATGATGATTGATAACTTCCTCCAAATTAATATTGGACATCAAGTCACAGATCCAGGAAACTCAGAGAACACCAAACAAGATAAGTGCAAAAAAAAAAAAAAAAAAAAATCTAGGGCATATCATATTTAAACCTTAGAAAATCAAAAATCAAGAAAAAGCTTGAAAGAAGTCAGATTAAAAAAATAAAAACCCTTACCTATAGCAGAGCATGGATAAAAATTGCATTTAATTTCTCTTCAGAAACCATGCAAGCAACACAAGAGTGGTGTGATATATTTAAAGTATTGAAAGAGAAGTACTCCAAGCTGGAATTTTGAACACTACAGAATTATCCTTCAGCAGTGTAGGAGAAGGACTGTCAGACAAATAAAACGTGAGGGAATTTGTTCCCAGTGGATAAGCCCTGAAAGAAATGTTAAAAGAAGTTTTTCAGGGAGAAGGAAAATGATAGAGGACAGAAGCCTGGATTTACATAAAGACAGGGGAGCAGCAGACAAGGGATACACTTGTGCCCAGTCGCGTCTGACTCTTTGCGACCCCGTGGACTGTAGCCCATCAGGCTCCTCTGTCCATGGGATTTTCCAGGCAAGGATATTGGAGTGGGTTGCCATTTCCTTCTCCAGGGGATCTTCCCAACCCAGGGATCATTTCTTATGTCTCCTGCACTAGCAGGTTAGTTCTTTACCACTAGCACCATCTGGGAAGCCTCATAGAGAAGGGATAGATCAGATCAGATCAGATCAGTTGCTCAGTCGTGTCTGACTCTTTGCGACCCCATGAATCGCAGCACGCCAGGCCTCCCTGTCTATCACCAACTCCCGGAGTTCACTGAGACTCACGTCCATCAAGTCAGTGATGCCATCCAGCCATCTCATCCTCTGTCGTCCCCTTCTCCTCCTGCCCCCAATCCCTCCCAGCATCAGAGTCTTTTCCAATGAGTCAACTCTTCGCATGAGGTGGCCAAAGTACTGGAGTTTCAGCTTTAGCATCATTCCTTCCAAGGAAATCCCAGGGCTGATCTCCTTCAGAATGGACTGGTTGGATAAGTGAAGGTAAAATAAAAGTTTTTGTTTTTCTTATTCTTAATTGAGCTAGCATACAGAAGTTCGTTACAATAAAAATAGCAACAATGTACTTGACTGTGAGATACATATTTTTGAATGACAGCAATGATACAAAGGACAGGAGGGGAAGATTAGGATTATCTTGTTACTGAACTTGTTACTATAAGGTATTCGCACCAACTGTGAAGGAGTGTAGCATAATTTGAAAGTGAACTTGGTTTCATTGTAAATGTATATTACAGACTCTACAGCAGCCACCAAAAGAAGTACAACTGATACGCCAAGAAAGGGAAAAGAATTGAATCGTATAAAATGCTAACTAAACCCCACAAATATCAGAAACAGAGAGGAGAACAAAAATAGGGTCAAAAAAACAGAGCAATGAATAGAAAACAGCAAATATGGTAGATCTAAATCCAACTGTATCAATAATTACATTAAATAGCTATAATGGAAAATAATTTCAAAAATACATGTGTGTATATGTATAACTGAATCACCTTGTTGTGTATCTGAAGCACTGTAAGTCAACTATACTTCAATAAAATGTATATATTTAAAAAATAACCACTTTAACAAGCACCCCCAAGCCTCTATTTACTCGGAATCCCGCTCTCATTGGGTGTGTATTTATTCTGAATAGGAGATGTTATATTGTTAAAAGTGTAAGAAATAAAACCACTTTAAACACCAATGGTTTAAAATATAGCAAATAAAAGGCAGATTGTGGATCAAAAAGCAAGACTCAACTACATGTTGTCTCTAAGAAACACACTTAAAATATGAAGCTACACATCGATTAACAATAAAGAGATGGAGAAAGATGTTACCATAGTTACACTAATAAGAAAGTGGAGTAATAAGAAGAAAGTGGAGTAGCTGTATTAATTTCAGACAGGTCAGACTTCAGAGCAAGGAAAGTTATCAGGGATAAAAAGGGATATTACATAATGATGAAGTGGTCAGTTCTCCAAGAATATATAACAAGCCTTAATGAGTTTATTTGTGTCTAACAACAGAGTGTCAGACTATGTGGGTCAAAAACTGATGGAGTTGTAAGGAGAAAGAGATGAATTCATTATTATAGATGGAGACTTTCACACCCTTCTCTCAGAAATGGACAGGTTCAGCAGACAGAAAATCAGTAAGGACATAGTTGAGCTCAACAGCACCATCAATCAACTGGGTACAACTGACAGCTATTGATTACTTCATCCAGCAAGAGCAAAATACACATTCTTCTGAAAGCTCACATGGACATTCACCAAGATAGATCACATTCTGGGCCATAAAAAACACCTTAACAAATTCAAAAGAACAGAAATCACAGAAAGTAAGTGCTCAGGCCACAGCTGAATTAAACTAGGAATCAATAACAGAAAGCTGGAAAGTCCCCCAAATATCTGGAGATTAAACAATACATTTGCAAATGATACTCGAGTCAAGAAGAACTCTCAATAAAAAAATTAAAATGCTTTGCAGTAAATGAAAATTAAAATGCAACTTATTAAAATTGGTGGGATATAATAAAAGCAGTGTTTACAGGGAAATTTATAACACTGAATGCTTATATTAAAAAAATAAGAAAAATCTAAAATCAACAATCTAAAACCCTTACATGTTAGGAAAATAGAAAAAGAAAATGATTTGGATTTTATTTAAATCCAAAGTAAGTAGAAGGAAAGAAATAAAATGTCGGCAGAAATCAATGAAATTGGAAGCATGAAAACAATAGATATTATCAGCAAAATCAAACTTCAAAAAGATTGATGACCTCAATATGCATCTAGCCAGGTTGATTAATAAAAAGGAAGCAGAAAAATGATTAATATGGAAATATAAGAGGGGTCATCACTGCTGATCCCAGGATATTAATGGGATAATAAAGAAATATTATAAACAACTCTATACCCACAAATTTGATAACCTATATGAAATAGATGCATTCCTTGAAATGTGCCAAAATTTACACAATTTGAATATTAATCTGAATATGTGTAGAAAAGATAGTATGGTTTTATATACATATATAAAAGAAATTGAATCAATAATTAATAACTTTCCAAAACAGAGAGTACCAGACCTGTATCAATTCACTGGTGAACTCTATGAAACATGTAAGGAAAAATTTATACCAATTCTCTACAATCCTTTCTAGAAGGTAATAGATATAAAAAGAGGCCTTTCTAACTCATTTCATAAAGCCAGCATTGCTGTGATCTCAAAACCAGTTCATAATGTTAATTTCAGTTAATGCTATGGATGCTGGTACAACAGTTTATTATTACTATTTCCCTTACATTATATTATTATTATTATTGACTGACTTGGGTCCCTCCAAATTCACATGCTAAAGCTTTAACCCCCAATATAGTTGTACATGAAGGCAGGAATAAATAACTGAGGTTAAATGAGGTCATAAGAGTGGGGCCCTAATCCAATAGGATCCTTATAAAAGGAAGAGAAACCAGGAGCCCACTCACAGCAGAAAGGCCACATGAGGACACAGCGAGAAGGAGGCCACCTACAAGCAGGGAAGAGAGCTGGAGTTAGTCCTTCTGGCACCTTGGTCTTGGACTTTCAGCCTCCAGAACTTGAGAAAAATAAATTTCCATTGCTTAAGCCACCCGGTCTTTATTATCCTGTTCAGTTCAGTCACTCAGCCGTGTCTGACTCTTTGTGACCCCATAAACCGCAGCACACCAGGCCTCTCTGTCCATCATCAACTCCCAGAGTTCACTCAGACTCAACGTCCATCGAGTCGGTGATGCCATCCAACCATCTCATCCTCTGTCGTCCCCTTCTCCTCCTGCCCTCAATCTTTCCCAGCATCAGGGTCTTTTCCAATGAGTCAGCTCTTCGCATCAGGTGGCCAAAGTATTGGAGTTTCAGCTTTAGTATCAGTCCTTCCAATGAACACCCAGGACTGATCTCCTTTAGAATGGACTGGTTGGATCTCCTTGCAGTCCAAGGGACTTTCAAGAGTCTTCTCCAACACCACAGTTCAAAAGCATCAATTCTTCGGCGCTCAGCTTTCTTCACAGTCCAACTCTCACATCCATACATGACCACTGGAAAAACCATAGCCTTGACTAGAGGCACCTATGTTGGCAAAGTAATGTCTCTGCTTTTGAATATGCTCTCTAGGTTGGTCATAACTTTCCTTCCAAGGAGTAAGCGTCTTTTAATTTCATGGCTGCAGTCACCATCTGCAGTGATTTTGGAGCCCCAAAAAATAAAGTCTGACACTGTTTCCCCATCTATTTGCCATGAAGCGATGGGACCAGATGCCATGATCTTCGTTTTCTGAATGTTGAGCTTTAAGCCAGCTTTTTCACTCTTCTCTTTCACTTTCATCAATAGGCTCTTTAGTTCTTTACTTTCTGCCATAAGGGTGGTGTCATCTGCATATCTGAGCTAATTGATATTTCTCCCGGCAATCTTGATTTCAGCTTGTGCTTCCTCCAGCCCAGTGTTTCTCATGATGTACTCTGCATAGAAGTTAAATAAGCAGGGTGACAATATACAGCCTTGACGTACTCCTTTTCCTCTTTGGAACCAGTCTGTTGTTCCATGTCCAGTTCTAACTGTTGCTACCTGACCTGCATACAGGTTTCTCAAGAGGCAGGTCAGGTGGTCTGGTATTCCCATCTCTTTCAGAATTTTCCACAGTTTATCGTGACCCACACAGTCAAAGGCTTTGGCATAGTCAATAAAGCAGAAATAGATGTTTTTCTGGAACTCTCTTGCTCTTTCAATGATCCAGTGGGTGGATGTTGGCAATTTGATCTTTGGTTCCTCTGCCTTTTCTAAAACCAGCTTGAACATCTGGAAGTTCACGGTTCACATATTGCTGAAGCCTGGCTTGGAGAAGTTTAAGCATTACAGCAGCTCAAACAGACTAATACAATTATTATTCAAATTTTTATAAACATTTGCTCAGAAAGGATAAAATGGTTGATCGTAATAGAGGTGGCTTCCCAGGTGGTTCAGTGGTAAAGAATCCCCCTGCCAATGCAGGAGATTTCAGGAGATGAGGGTTCAATCCTTGGGTGACAAAAATGAAAAGATTATTGTTAAAGAAAACCAGATATCTCAAGTTAAGGAATTTAGTGTTTTTCTAAATTGGGAAATGGGAGGATACAAGAGTCTGGGCGCCCCAAAATCATTCCTTTGATCTGCACTCAGCTATCTGCGGCCAGTATCCTGTGTCTACATTGTGAGTTTCCTCAAGCTTCACCCTTGGGGGTTGCTGCAGGTTGATGACTGCTAGGTGGCGGGCATTCTTTGTTTCCTTCCTGAGTTCCCACAGGGCTCACCATGAGTAGGGGGCTGCAGGGGTTAATGATGATAATCTTTTGTTTACTGATACTGCAGGCAGTATTTTATTTCTCTTATTTATATGCTAAGTCGCTTCAGTTGTGTGCAACCCTGTACGACCCTATGGACTGTAGCCTGCCAGGTTCCTCTGTCCAAGGGGATTCTCCAGGCAAGAATACTGAAGTGGGTTGCCATGCCCTCTTCCAGGGGATCTTCCCAACCGAGGGACTAAACTCAGGTATCATGCCTTGCAGGCGGATTCTTTACCATCTGAGCCACCAGGGAAGCTCTCTTATTTATGCTATGCTAAGTCACTTCAGTCATGTCCAACTCTGTGTGACCCCATAGACGCCAGCCCACCAGGTTCCCCCGTCCCTGGGATTCTCCAGGCAAGAACCCTGGAGTGGGTTGCCATTTCCTTCTCCAATGCAGGAAAGTGAAAAGTGAAAGTGAAGTTGCTCAGTCGTGTCTGACTCTTAGCGACCCCATGGACTGCAGCCTACCAGGCTCCTCCATCCATGGGATTTTCCAGGCAAGAGTACTGGAGTGGGGTGCCATTGCCTTCTCCGCTCTTATTTATACTTTCTTATAAATAATTTATTTATAGTTCAATAGAATTTCAAAATTTATAGACTATTCACTCTGATATGTCTGAAATGCTTTCGTATATCTGAAAATAAATATTCCAATATGAAAGATAAATCTAAAGCTGTCTTATTCCAATCAGCATTGGACAAGCAGCATCGTTTCTGACTGCATATGTGTTCTCTGTACAATCACATGATCATCGACCAGACACAAGGTAGGGCAGTGAAATAGGGGAACTAGGCTAGTAAGACTTCTGAAGATTAGGACCAGGAAAAGTCAAAGAGCAAATCAGAGCCCAATATTGAGGTCAGAGCTAAACTCTGATGCATCCTTACACCATATGACAGCATTTCCTGTGAAACCCAATTGAACTCAACATGCCTAAGTGAACTCTAACAGACCAGAGTCTCGAGTCTTTGAGAAATGCAGTATCACTTTTAGAATATTTTAAATTTGCAATCTAAAAAGTTTTACCACTTTGTTAAGGGGTCTGTAATAAAAACCAGGCAGCATTTGGGCATTCTAAATGGAACAAGCTCTCCAAAGGCTTATTCTCTGAAGCTTTCAATTACGGCATGCCTGACCGCAGATCTACCAAAGCTGGTCTGCATGCCCTAACCACCTTGGAGGGGAGCCAGTCATTTCTGTGACTTAGTCAGATCCTTCCAAGGGGATTAGATGACAACTTTATGGAGGAAGTACCCTTATTCCTGAGCACAGGCAACTCTGGGAGTCTAGCATGACAGATGTGCCAGTGAGAAGTGTGTATTTTTGATAAGTTGTACTTTCTTTTTCATTTAGTTCAAAATAGCTGTAAATTTCTCTTGAGACTTCTTCTTTGACCCATGTGTTATTCAGAAGAGTCTTTTTTTTTTAATTTCCAACTATTACAGGACTTTTGGACTATCTTTCTATTATTGATTTCCTGTTTAATTCCACTGTGGCCTGAGAACGTATTTTGTACAATCTCTATTCTTTTAAGTGTGTTAAGGTGTGATTTATGACAAAGGACGTGGTCAGTCTTCGTGTAAGAGCCACATGGGCTTGAGAAGATTGTGTGTTCTGCTATTGTTAGAAGAAGTATTCTATAAATGTCAGGGAGACTGATGGTGGTGTTCAGATTAACTATATCCTTACAGGTTTTCTACTTGCTTCATCTATCAGTTATTGAAAGAGGGGTGTGGAAGTCATCAACTGTAATAGTGGGTTTGTCTATTTCTCCTTGAAATTCAATTAATTTTTGCCTCAAATATTTTGATACTACATGCTTTCACACTTAGAATCATGATGCTTTCTTGGGAAATTTACCCCTTTACTGTTCTATAATGCTCTTATTTAAATCTGACTTTTTTTTCTTGTGTTGAAGTCAGTTTTAACTGAAATTAATGTGATTAACTCCAGTTTTCTTTTGATTCATGTTAACATGGTATATCTTTCTCTATGCCTTTATTTTCAGCATATATGAACCTTTAGATTTAAAGAGAATTTCTGGTGGACAAAGTGTATTTGAATCTTTTTTTTCCTTCACTCTGACAGTGTTTGTCTTCTAATTCTGGTATTTAGAACATTCACATATATTGACTACTGATATAGTTAGATTAATATCTACCACGTTTAAACTGTTTTCTATTCGTCACACTTGTTTGTATTTCTTCTTTCCTGCCATCTCTGGTTTTAATCGAACATTGTATACTATTCCATTTTCTTTACTTTCTTAGTATACAGATTGTTAGTTTAACAAATTTAGTGGTTGCTCCAGAGTTTACAGCACACATCTCTGGGACTTCCCTGGTGATGCAGTGGTTCAGACTGCGTTTTTCAATTCAAGGGGCACGGGTTCAATCCCTGGTTAGGGAGCTAAGATCCCACATGTCTTAGGGCCAAAAAACCAAAGCATAAAACTAAAGTAATGTTGTAACAAATTCAATAAAGACTTTAAAAATAGTCTGCATCAAAAACAACAACAACCTGACTCATATTTAAAAAAAAAAAAATAGCAATATACATTTGCAACTAATCTAAGCTCACCTTCAAATAACACTATATCATCTCACATGTATTGTTGCTACTTTATAATAGAATATTCCCAATTCTTCCTTCTCATCCTTTATGACTTTGCTGTCCGTTTCATATATCCATATGCTTTAGTCACCCAATACCTTATTACTATTACTGAAACAGTTATACTTCAATATCAGTTAAGAGTAAGAAAAAATAGGTACTACATAAAACTGGGCTTCCCTGGTGGCTCAGCTGGTAAAGAATCTGCCTGCAATGCAGGAGACCTGGCTTTAATCCCTGGGTTGGGAAGATACCCTGGAGAAGGAAATGGCTACCCACTTCAGTATTCAGGCCTGGAAAATTCCATGGACTGTTACAGTCCATGGGGTTGCAGAGTCAGACACGACTGAGCGATTTTCACTTTACTTTTGGAGAAGGAAATGGCAACCCACTCCATTTATTCTTGCCTGGAGAATCCCATGGAGAGGAGCCCGGCAGGCTACAGTCCATGGGGTCACAAGAGTCAGACACAACTTAGCAACTAAACCACATAAAACTAAAAAGCCTCTGCACACCAAAAATAAAACATCAACAAAATGAAAAAGCAAGTTACAGAGTGGGAGAAAATATTTGCAACTTATATATCTGATACGGCATTCATATCCAAAATATAGAAAGAACTCATACAACTCAACAGGAAAAAACCTAATAATCTGATTTTAAAATGGGGAGAGGAACTGAATAAACATCATACAAATGGCCAACAAGTCCCTGAAAATGTGCTCAACATGGCTAATAGTCAGGGAAAGGCAAATTAAAATCACAATTAAATGATTATCATCAAAAACATGAGAAACATGGGAATTCCTTGCCAGTCCAGAGGTTTGGACTTGGATTCAATCCCTGGTCAGAGAACTAAGATCCCACAGACAGAGCAGCACTAGAGGTTCAGGGAACCATGAGCAACAACAAGTGCTGGCAAAGATGTGGAGAAAAGGGAACCCTTATGCACCGTTAGTGAGAATGTAAACTGGGGAAGTCGCTATGGAAAAAAGTGTGAAGGTTTCTAAAAAATAAAAATAGAGCTACCACGTCGTCTAGTAATGGCACTTCTGGATATTTATCTGAAGGAAACAAGATCACTATCTTGAAAAGACATTTGAGTTCCCATGTTCATTGCAGTATTATTTACAATAGGTAAGACATGGAAATAAACTAAGTGGCCATTGATGAATGAGTGGATTTAAAAAAAAAGAAAAGGCAGCCATTAAAAGGAAAGAAATCCTGCCATTTGAGAAACAAAGATGGACCTTGAGGGTGTTATGTGAAGTGAAATAAGTCAGATAAACATACGGTTTTATTTCACTTATATGTGATATCTAAAACAAATCAAACGTATTGACAGAAAACAGATTAGTGATTCCCAGAGGCTGGGGTTGGGAGTAAGCAATTGGGTGAAAGTGGGAAAAAAGAGTAAGAAAAATGAAAGTGTTTATTTTTACCTTTTAAAAATTCCCCTCTCTAATGCTTTTCCTTTTTTTAATGTAGATCCAAGTTTCTTACTTATGTAATTTTTTTCTTCATGAAGAACTTCCTACACGTTTGTTTCTGGACAGGTGTGCTGGCAGTGAATTTCCTCCGTTTTTGTTTAACTGAGAAAATATTTCTCCTTCACTTTTGAAGGATAATTTTGCTTGATATAGAATTCTTAATTTTTTCTTTCAACATTTTAAATATTTCACTTCACTCTCTGCTTGCCTGCACAGTTTCTGATGAGAAATCCTCCATAATTCTTATCCTTATTTCTCTATAGATAAGACCCCTCCCCGCTACTCTGTCTTCCTTCAAGACTTTGTCAGTTTCCTGTAATTTAAATATGATATATCTAAGTGTAGTTTTTTTTTTTTTTTTATATTTGTCTTGGTTTTCTCGGAGCTTCCTAGGTCTGTGGTTTGTGTCTGTCATTAATTTTTGAAAATTCTCTGTCATTTTTACTTCAAATATGTCATCTTTGTCTTTCTTTTCTTTTTGGTATTTCAACTGTGTTTATGCTATAACTTTTGGAATCTCCCTACAGTTCTAGAATATTTTGTTCTGCCTTTTTTTGCTGCTGTTGTTCTTTTTGTCCTTATTTTAGTTTGGGAACTTTCTATTGGCGTATCTTTAACCTCTCTGATTCTTTCCTTGGCTCCTCTGAGTATACTGATGAGCCCATTAAAGGTTTGCTCCATTTCTATTACAGTGCTTTTTGATTTGTAGGATTTCCTTTTGATTATTTGTTATAGTTTCCATCTCTCTGCTTACATTATCCATCTGTTCTTGCGTGTTGTCTAGTTTTTCCATTACAGCCTGTAACATATTAATCATAGTTATTTTTAATTCCCTGTCTAACCAGTTCAGAGTCTGTGTACTAGCTGAATCTGTTTCTAATGTTTCCTTTTTTCTCTACAGACTCTGATTTTCCTTGCCTTTTAGCATGCCTCGTAATATTTTATTAAATGTTGAACATGATGTATTGGGTAATAAGAACTGAGGTAAAGCCTTTAGTATAAGATCCTGTGTTCATCAGTTTGAGAGTTGGGCTGTGTTTAATATTGCTGTAACTGTAGATGTCAGAGGCTTCAAATTTGTCTAACTTCTTTGTTTTTACCTTTCCTGTTGTCTATGGGCTCCTTAAATAGAGTCTGTGCCTTGCAGCTCTGTCAGCTGTAATCCAGTGTTATCAGTTCAGTCACTCAGTCGTGTCTGACTCTTTGCGACCCCATGGACTGCAGCATGCCAGGCTCCCCTGTCCATCACCAACTCCCGAAGCTTACTCAAATTCATATCCATTGAGTCAGTGATGCCATCTAACCACCTCATCCTCTGCCGTCCCCTTCTCCTCCTGCCTTCAATCTTTCCCAGCATCAGAGTCTTTCCCAATAAGTCAGTTCTTCGCATCAGGTGGCCAAAGTATTAACATTTCAGCTTCAGCATCAGTCCTTCCAATGAATATTCAGGACTGACTTCCTTTAGGATTGATTGGTTGTATCTCCTTACAAGGAGTCCAGAGGACTCTCAAGAGTCTTCTCCAACACCACAGTTCAAAAGCATCAATTCTTCAGTGCTCAGCTTTCTTTGTGGTCCAACTCTCACATCCATACCTGACTACTAGAAAAGCCATAGCTTTGACTAGACAGACTTTTGTTGGTAAAGTAATGTCTCTGCTTTTTAATATTCTGTCTATCTAGTTTTATCATAGCTTTTCTTCCAAGGAGCAAGTGTCTTTTAAGTTCATGGCTGCAGTCTCCATCTGCAGTGATTTTGGAGCCCAAGAAAATTAAGTCTCTTACTGTTTCCATTTTTTCTGATCTATTTGCCATGAAATGATGGGACCGGATGCCATGATCTTGGTTCTTTGAATGTTGAGTTATACTGCACTCTTACTGATGTGGGGGTAAGCTGCTGGACAGAGGAAGCATTTTATAATCATTTGATTAAATCTCAGTCTTTTTAACAGGCCCATATTCCTGGGCTGTGACTTTCACAAGGGCCCCTTAGTTTTTTCCCCTTTCCCTTGGGTTCTGGTAAAAATCTTTCCCTGGGAGAGTGAGCATCTGCTTTGGAGAACTCTCTGGGCATGTCTCACAATGATTTCCCCTCCTCTTGTCAGAGCCATGAAAGGATCTTTATTTCTTTTTCAAATTCTGTTGATGTGGACCATTCTTAAAGTTTTTACTGAATTTGTTACAGTATTGCTTCTGTTTTATGTTTTGGTTTGAAGCGCCTATGTGGGATCTTAAATCCTGGGCGAGGGATCGAACTCGTACGCCCTGTATCAGAAGGCAAAGTCTTAACCATTGGACCATCAGGGAAGTCCCTGAGGGGATCTTTCTTGGCTTCATGATAAAAATCTGGTGAGGTTCCTGAAAATAGGTCCTGAAAAGCACTGGGCTGCCTAAGACTTCAGACTCCAGAGATTTCACACTTTAAACTATTCTACACTCGTCCAAACCCTCATGTAGGTGTTCCTACTTATCTATGGCTCCAGCGCCTTCTGCTCCAGGTAAGCAGACTCTGTGTTCACTTACCATCTCTCCAGACTGGAGGCGACGGTTTACCCTCTGATTTCAAATCCTTGATGCGCCGGAGGAAATCTGTTTATTTTCAGTTTGCTCAGAATTTTTCTGTTGTAAGAACAGGAATGATCACTGCCAAGCTCTTTACATGTTAGAGCTGAAACCAGAAGTTCTGAGTCTGTCTTTTTGAAGTAATGGAAAATCTAAGCCACCTGGAAGTAAACAACAGCATTATTTCTTACTCAGGTAACTGGAGATTTTAGAGGTCATTCAAGACTTATGTCTGGTTTGATCTCCTGGCTCAGCAACACTGATAAGAACACTTATTCCTTTCATTTTTCTGTTCTGATTCCTCAGTGTCATCTACAACCTGGTTTCCAGGTGGCTGCCAAAAATTTCCATGCTATACACCCACTCTGAGAAAGAGTAACTCTCCTCAACACTGGAAAGAAAGACTCCTGGGCTTCCACCTTAATGGAACAACCCCAGGTGACGTGTTCCTTGTATACATTAGCTGTCGCTGTGAGACACTGTGTAATAACCACTGTGTAGTCTTGGTGCCATTTAACCGTGAGTGTTACTCACATGGCTGACAATCATCTGAAAGGAGATCTGCTTGTGTCATCTGGGCTCCCCTACACATCGCAGGTTGGTGGGGTGTGCTCATGTAGGCTGGGTGACCAGATGGCTCTACTCTCAGCCAGGGAGGCTCTGCTCCACCTCCCTCCCTCTCCTGGGCTCTGAGGCTGAGTCATATCATTGTCATAGAAATGGCAGGGGTACAAGAGGGGAAGTGGAGACACAGACAGCTTCTTATGCATAAAACTGGCACAGTGTCCTTTCCGCCAGTCAGAGTAAGACCCACAGCTGTGGCCAAAGTCAAAGGACAGGACAGGATACACTGCTCAAGATGAAGCCATGGTGAGGGCATAAGCGCAGGTGAGGATTATGGTTAAATACTCCATCTGCTGCTCTCACGAGTCAGCCAACCACTGTCTTCACAGGAATTCAGTGCCTTGATTGATAAGGACCAGTCAGAACTCAGACCATAGAATGGCTGATTGATTTCTACTGTATTCATTTGCTAGGGCTGCCAGAACAAAGACAACAGAAATCAGCTAACATTTAATAAGCATTTCCTACATCCCAGGATCTATGTTAATAGCATCTTGGGTTTATTTCCCTTAATCTTTAACACCCAAAAAGAGCAAAAAGAAATCAAAATAAAGCAAAACCAAAGAAAACCTGGGAAATAAGGACTAGTGTTAGAGGGAAGTTCCTGGTGCTCCATTGGTTAGGACTCTGCTCTTTCACTGCCAAGGGCACAGGTTCAATCCCTGGTCGGGGAACCAAGATCCTGCAAGCCACATGGCGTGGCCAAAAAGAAAAAAAAAAAAAAAAAAAGAACTAGTGTTAGAGATGTGGAACTAAGGTTCAGAGGGATGGGATAACTTGCCGCAGTCCCAAAGCCAGTGAGGAATGTGGTCCAGGGACCCAGAACCAGACCTGCCTGACTTTAGAGGCCAGGCGTCTAACCACCAGGCGGTACTGCCTCCAGGTGGGTTGGTTCTGTCCTCCATATGGTGTGTCTTGTATGACAGGCATCCAAAAACTGTCTTGACTGAGTGGCTCTTTAGAATAAAATACTTCCAGCTGTTCTAAAATGTTGAAGCAGCTCTAATTAGTGTAGGCATACCTCTGAGATCTGGGTTAAACCCAGGAAGTCTGATGCCAGGATGTGTGTATGTGATGAGCCACTTGAAATGAGCTGCCCCTGGGAATAAAAAGAAAGGAGGAGACATGCTTCCGACCTTCGAAAGATCACGGTCACAGCGAACAGTTAGAACATTCAGATGGAACAACAGATTCTGGTTGCATAGGGCAACTCATGAAAACACACAAATGAAAATAAATAGTCCATGTACAGTGCAAGGTAGTGGGGAAAAGATGGATTTTGCAAAAGCCTACCAGACTTGGGCTTTGAAATCATTTCTACCACAACTACCACACCCAAAACTTGGAGACTGTTTCTTAACCTTTCTGAACTTTGATTTTTCCCAACTATCTAATGAATATAATTAATGTCTGCTTCCTAAGACCCAAGTGAAAAAATGCATGAAAAGGATCTGTGACAGTGGGAAGTGAATAAATATCCAGTACTCTTGCCTGGAAAATCCCATGGACAGAGGAGCCTGGTAGGCTGCAGTCCATGGGGTCACTAAGAGTCGGACATGACTGAGTGACTTCACTTTCACTTTTCACTTTCATGCATTGGAGAAGGAAATGGCAACCCACTCCAGTGTTCTTGCCTGGAGAATCCCAGGGACAGGGGAGCCTGGTGGGCTGCTGTCTATGGGGTCGCACAGAGTCGGACACGACTGACGCGACTTAGTAGTAGTCGTAGTGTGTGCTAAATCACTTCAGTCGTGTCCAACTCTTTGCAAACCAATGATCTGTAGCCCACAGTCTCCTCTGCCCATAGAATTCTCCAGGTAAGAATACTGGAGTGGGTAGCCATTCCCTTCTCCAGCAGATCTTCCCAACCCAGGGATCAAATCCAGGTCTCCGGCATTGCAGGTGGATAGGCAAGGACTATAATTTGGGGGGTTTACATTTTGTGATGGAAAATGCATGACTTTCATTTGGGTGGACATATCAGATCTCCTGATCCTGAGAAAGTTATGTAACCTCTCTGAACATCAGTGTTTCTTTTTTTGTTGGACAAATCCTGATTGAGAATCTACTATGTTTGAGGCACTGGACTAGGCCAGCAGAGGCATGGCCAACGCAATCCCTGAACTCCAGGGACCCACAGTACTTGTCTGTAGTAGGTACCTTCATCCTGCCCCTGTAGTGCCGAAGGACAAGAGATGCTGTGCGTCGAATACCACAGGGTACATAGCAGTTTAGTCTGCGTCAAACAAAATTCATCCATGAAGGATGGAAGAATGCCAAAGAGAAGGTAGTGGGTATGTACTGGTTTTTTGTGGCTGTCACAAATGACCATAGACTTAGTGTTTAAACAACACAATATTACCATCTTACAGTTCTGAAGGTCAGAATACTGACATGGATCTCACTGGGCTAAAATGTACGCATGAGTAATGTTGCATTCCTTTCTGGAGACTCTAGGGGGAGAGCTAAGGACTGAATTGTGTTCACCCCAAATTTATATGTTGAAGCCCTAACATCTCATGCAACTGTCCTTGGAGCTAAAGCTTTTAGGAAGTTATTAAAGTTAAGTAAGTTATTAAAGTTAAGTTCATCCCCTGGAGAAGGAAATGGCAACCCACTCCAGTATTCTTGCCTGGAGAATTCCATGGACAGAGGAGCCTGGCGGGCTACAGTCCATGGGGTCGCATGAGTCGGACACCACTTAGTGCTTTCTTTCTTTCGTAAGGTCATAAGGCTTCCCAGGTGGCGCTAGTGGTAAAGAACCCACCTGCCAATGCAGGAGACACAAGAGATGTGGGTTCGATCCCTGGGTTGGGAAGATCCCCTGGAGGAGGACATGGCAGTCCATTCCAGTAATCTTGCCTGGAGAATCCCATGGACAGAGGAGCCAGGCAGGCTATGGTCTGTAGAGTCCCAAAGAGTCGGACATGACTGAAGCGACTTAGCATGCACACACAAGGTCATAAGGATGGAGTCCTAATGCAACAGGACTGGGTATTGGTGGCCTTATTACAAGAGGAAGAGAGAGAGAGATCGCTCACCCTGTGTGCAGGTACCAAGAAAAGACACCACCCACAAGCCAGGAAGAGGACTTGATCGTCACCTCCAGCCTCCAGAACCATGAGAAATCAATTTCTGTCACTTAAGCCACCCAGGCTATTTTGTAATGGCAGCCTGAACAGACTAATACAAGAATGCTTTTTTTCCGTTTTTTCCAGATTCTGAAGTCTCCTCCGTTCTCTGGTTCACGGCTCTCCTCCTCCAGCCCTCAAGCCAGCAATGTCATCTCTCTGAATATAGCTGGGAAGGGTTCCCTGCTTTTCACGACTCATGTGATTCGACTGGGCCACTTGGATAATCCAGGAGACTCTCCCCCACGTCAGGGTCCTCAGCCCTAATCACATCTGCAAAATGTCTTCCGCCTTTGAAGGTAATATGCACAGGCTCCAGGGACGACGATGTCTTTAAGGGGCCATTATTCTGCCTACTGCAGGCCCCAGGGAGGTCTGTTTGGAGTTCAGGCACAGATTCTGGAAGAACATCTAAGTGCACAGAAAGAGAGATGAGAAAGTCATGCTTTGTATTTCCAAGGCTCAGCATCTCTGCCACAAAGAATACACTCTGCCAAACAGGGAGTGTAAGTGGTCTGGTCAGACATTTCCCAGCAGACATGGTCCGCAAATACCAAGAGTTAGCAGGCCTGGTTTGCTGGCGTCTTTTCTATAGCATACACTTGATTCTGATCATTGATAAAAGATCCTCCAGCAGGGGGGCTCCAAGAACAAGTACTCTAGGAACCCCCACCACTGCGTTCCCAAGACAAGAGAAGCACTTCCCCGGGGCCATCTCCAGGAAGAGAAGGGGAAGGGGCAGAATTTGAAAGCCCCAAGCATTTACTTAGGAAGGAGACTACTTTTAAAAATGTAATTTTATTTTTAATTGGAGGATAATTACTTTACAATATTGTGATGGTTTCTGCTATACATCAACACACATATATATTACCACATGTAAAATAGATAGTCAGTGGGAATTTGCTGTATGATGGAGGGAACCCAAAGCAGGGGCTCTGTGAAAGAGACTATCATGTACTGGAATGAATGAATGAACATCACTCAGTCGTGTCCGCCTCTGTGATTCCATGGACTGTGGCCCACCAGGCTCCTCTGTCTATGGAATTCTCCAGGAAAGAATACTGGAGTGGGTTGCCATTCCCTTCCCCAAGGGGATCTTCCCAACCCAGGGATTGAACCCGTGTCTCCTGCATTGCAGGTGGATCCTTTACTGTCTGAGTCACCAGGAAAGTACTTTATAACTGAAAGAAGCCAGCTAAAGCCCAAAGAGAGAATTATTGTTCATCATCAAGGCTGGTTCCCAGTTACCCTGAGGGGTGGGGCAGGGGTGCTCCTAGGGAGATTGATCCTTTCATTGTTAATAAGCAAGTCACACTTTCTTTCCCCACCTGAGGTTGGCATGTGTTCCTGTTTGGCCTCACACAATGTTTTAGGTAGCTACACTTACGATGCACTCCAAGAAATGAGTTTGCCATTTCCTCCTGACTGGCCTCAAATATATGCCCACCGGGCTGCTCCCCTTTAAGGTTCTTCCTGGAGCCCTAACATGGGACACCTGGGGACAGGACCCCCTTGACCCAAACTTTGCCAATAATCACAGCTTAAGCTCTGCCTAGAGGCAGGAGGGTGGACCAGATGTCTTCTAGTTTAATGAGTCTGTGGTGGGTAATTCAGGGTGACTGTAACAAAAAATTGACTGTCAATATTCATTTGGCTATTGCAAGCTGAAAAGTCTGCTTGCCAGGAGGTCAAAGCCTCCTTTCCAGGGGGGCGCCTCCACCTCCCCCTCACCTGGCTATTTTGCAGAATGGTTGCTATAACACAGAGGGGTACAAATAAAAATCTTATTGGTTTTTCTTACTTTCAAAACATTCCCCTCCCACAAGTATCAGTGACTCTGAAGCTTGAACCAAAGATCCTGATTATTTTACCTGGGAAAGAATGATTTATTCCTCCCAATGATTTTATCCTGATAAATATATTATTTCTTAGCATGCCACACAGATGCACACTCACCTCCAACATGGCCAGCGACCCTTCAGACAGGGAGCTGTGAGTGTGCAGCTGATCCAGGTAGTCTTCCATCCACCTGCTGGGCTGTCTTCCCCTTTGTGCAGCTCCTCAGGGGCTCCCCGCTTCACCTGCCCTCAGGACATTGGCACAAAGCCCAGTCATAGGCAGGTACCACGTAGTCAGGGAGTCGGTGTTCCCAGCACAATGGCTAATTTCCACATTGGGGTATATCTGCAGAAGAGTATATCTTAAAGTTTAAGAACAACTTCCAGGTGTTTCTGAAGCACGGAGCATCCAGTTTCAAAGATCAGCTGTCTGTGGATACAATTAAACCAGTCTGATGCTCACTTGTACCTTTTTTTTTTTGTCATTTGGTGGCACAGAGAAGGACTGTCACCCTGCAGTAATTCTGAGCTCCCAGCTTTCTGTTTGATCCATGTTCCATTTTCCCAGGCCACACATTTTGGGAAGGTATTTTTCACAAGAGTAGAACTGAATGATTTTCCTCCCTTTTTCTCCTAACTGCTTCCTGTGCCTGGGGGTATTCACAGGTCACTGCTCTATATCAGGAGGCCACATGTTGCTCATTCACCTTGAGAAACATTGCCCCTTTGCGGCTCCAGTTTCAACGGTTTGTTCTCCAGGTTCATCCGAATTTCACACAGGCCACTTGTGCCTCAAGCATACCTGTCTTTTAGTTACACATAAAAAACACTAAGTCAAAGATCTGAACTCCATCATTTTTCCTTCCTAATAACAAGGTGTCCATAACTTATTATCTAAAATGCCAGGTCAGGGAGACTGTGAACTTTGGGGAGAAACAGACCTGAGTTTCAATTCTGGCTTTGCTATTTATTAGCTATGTGACCTTGGGCAAGTTGCTAAATCTCTCTCAGCCTTCACAGAATGCTTCTCTCTCCCAGAGGGAGAGAAGCTCACTGAGGCTGAAGCTGCAAATCCCACTTGGATAAGGGAGGACCACTGTGGCTGTCCACTGGACATGTGGACAGTGTGAGTCCAGCATCCCAGGTGGCGTTAGTGGTAAAGAGCCCACCTGCCAATGCAGGAGACGTAAGAGACCCGGGTTTAATCCCTGGGTCGGGAAGATCCCCTGCAGGAGGGAATGGTAACCCACTCCATTATTCTTGCCTGGAGGATCCCATGGCCAGAGGAGCTGGTGGGCTACAGTCCACAGGGTCACAAAGAATCGGACATGACTGCACGCAGGCTTAATTTAACTGAGCTTTCTGTTTGTAACAAAGACTCTGCACCAATTCCATGGCCCATGGCTCACATCTTTCTCATTTCTGGGCCCGTGGCCCATTGAGTCCTATCTGCCTCCTCTGGGGTCCATTGACCCTTGCATCTCTCCTGATCACCCATTAGAGTGAATCTTCCGGAGTCCGTGCAGAGGAAGGCCTGTCTCCTCTAGACCTCAGATGTTTCAGCATGCTACTTGGTAAGGGCACACTTTGAAAAATTTAAAGGAGAATGTGCACTAGATGTGCAGGAAATTGGTGAAGAGACCCTGGGGGTTGTGGGTGAAGCATCTGCAGCAGTTTGTCCCTGTCACGTCGCCGGCCGCCACCGCCCACCCTGAAGGCTGCGAGGATTCCGAGGAGGAAGGGAAAGCATCTGAGGGTGACAGTCCTGCTTTCCATGAACAGAGTCAGGTTGTCAGAAGCCCACCTGAAACCCTTAGGGAGCAACAAAGGGGACAAGGTGGAGACGAGAGGGGGGAAAGGGGGACATAAACCCAGCAAGAAGTCCCCAAACCTGAAAGACAAAGCAACCACACCAGACACCAGCGCTGAGTGTAGACAGCCCGACGCATAGATTCTCGTTGCCTCTGCACAAGCCTCCACTGAAACACAAACACTTTTGGGAAACAAGTGCCACAAGCATGTGCACACATGTGAATGCAGGCAGACACACACACACGTGTGTGCGTGCACACTCTCATTCATCCCGTAGCCTGGTGGAAACCCAGCTCAGCCTGGCTGAGCCTTCCCCAGTGACCATCTCTCAGGCTCAGCTCCAAGTGACACCTTCCTGCACATGCAGCACAGTGGGGTGGGGTGGAAGGACACCCTGGGGTGAGTAGCATCCCTCTTTAATCGGACAAGTTCTGTTCTCAGATCATAAGGGTTTCCCCGTGCACCCACGGAGACCAGGCTCTGGTGTTTGCCTAATGTAAGCGGTTAGCCATTCTAAGTTAGGGAACTACTACTGACGATCGCCAAGTTGGGTGGGGGGGGTGGTCGAGTGAGCCCCCTTGTTAGCAGAACTTTAAGAAAATAGGGCTTGTTAATGCCTCTGGAGTCTTCCCACGAGGCGCAGTGGTAAAGAATCTGCCTGCCAATGCAGGGGATGCAGTTAGATCCTTGGGTTGCAAAGATCCCCTGGAGAAGGAAATGGCAACCCACTCCAGTATTCTTGCCTGGAGAATTTCATGGACAGAAGAGCCTGGCGGGCTACAGCCTATGGAAGCGCAAAGAGGCAAACACAACTGAGCGCACACACATACACTATGCCTCTGGCAGATTCAAGAGTTTCAGTGTGATTAGGGAGAGGAAAAGATATTAGACAACCTCCCGACTTTTTTTCCGGTTCCTGAACAAAAGCCCTGAGCGAGTCTGGTCCCATAAAGCCCGGCAGATAAGCCCAAGGTTTGATTTTCTGTGAAGCTGTTTTCATGTCTTAAACTCACACAGTCTTAAGAATCTCCTGTTTTGCAGGCCCTGCCTTCACCCACTTCTGTGAGGATTTCTGCTCCTAGCCCCTGGTGTGGGGCAGCAGACCCCTGTCCCCACCCCAGCTAAGAAATAGACCAGCCTGAACGCAAGTGCTCAGGGTCCCAACCCTCTCTTTTCTCTCTCTCCCTGACCCCAACACTCCAGATTATTACAGAAGGGGGACTTCCCTGGTGACAAGTTGTTAAGACTTCACCTCCCAAGGCAGGGGGAGCAGGTTCAATCCCTGATGGGGTAGCTAAGATCCTACACGCCTTGTGGTCAAAAAAATCAAAACATAAAATAGAAACAATATTGTAACAAATTCAATAAAGGCTTTAAAAATGGTCCACGCCAAAAAAAAAATCTTAAAATTATAGAAAAACCCAGGATGACTTGTTCTAGCCGATTGGCAACATCCTTCAGCGATCATGCAGTTTTTCCTGAAGGAGAGAAAGAAGGTGAATCTGAGAGTAAAACACTCAGGAAAGCTGCACAGAGTGACGTCACTGCCAGAGCACTCAGTGGCCAAGGAGACGGAGATTCCGTCAAAGTCCACGCCAGGAAGTGATTGGACAACTTGGATGAATCATGGAATTAGAGCATCAGTGTCGATTACCAACCCAACCAGCACAAGCCGCCACTCAGCCCTGGTGCACAGGCTACTTCCCAGGAAGAGGCGGGGAAGCTTCACACCAATTCCCCCCTCACACCTGCTGGGTGACTTGGGACTTCAGTTTCCTAGACCATAAAATGAAGAGTGTGTGATTCTAGTTCTATAAGTTCATGTTATTCCTAGAGTTTCTAAGGCCCAGAACTCTGTCTCTACTCACGTGGACCAGTAAATAAATACTTCTTCTTCCTGGTCCACAGATATAGTCAGCAAGTATGCTCACGGGTCTCCAAGAAGTTAGCAACTCTATTTTTGGAAGGACAATCCCCAGCTGGGGTGTCCAAAAAAAGGACAAATCATCAACAAATAACTCAGCCTTTGGTATTTCAAACACATCATAAAATGAATGGCGAGGGATTTAATAGACTTGGGTTGAGGGAATCTGCCTTATATGCAGAAGAGTCCAAAAACATCATAAAAAAACCTGCCAAACTCATAAATAAACATCTCCAAGTCCTGATATCATGTTTTCCTGGTGCATTCCTCAATTTCACTGGCTATAATGGGTTCCTGTTGAAACCTGGATTTCACAACTTTTGTTTTGAATATTCCCGGCAGCACCAGGGAGGATCAGATTTCAAAAAGAACATTTTGGCCTTTGGTGGGGGACAGGGTAGCAATAAGCGCAGTCATAGGATTTCCCCTGTAGATCTTCTTCATCTTGACTTTCTTGCTCCCTCCTCCCCACCAGCACAGAAATTCAAGAAACACCCCGCAGGGCAGAGCTGTTAAAGGGACAGAATGCCATTGCATGGATGCTGTTATTCCCTGGACTCTTATCATTCTTGTGTATGTCAACTTAACACCTTCCAATTGTAAGAGGCTATGCTGAACTGAAAGCCTTTTCTGGTTGCTGGAGTCCTCTCTGCCTGGGCACTGGAGGCTGGAAGTGCCCGAAGAAACACTCACTGGCAGTAATCTTAACCCGCTGGCAGATGGGAGTACTGGACCGATGAATGCCCCAGCTCCCCTGCGCCTCGGGAAGGACAGCTCTGAGCAAGCTTCTCCCCGTCTCGGATCTCCAGTGACTGGCCCCTCAGGCGCTCAGGAACACACCAGCTGTGGCTTCTCCCCCTTCTCTGCCTCACTTCTCTGCTCTCCCATCAGTGCTTCCTGGGATCACCTCCCAAATAAATTAGACTCCTTGGAAGCTCAACCTGAGAAAGCCATTCAGTGTAATTAGACACGTAATCAGATTTTTACATGCATACACTTTTAGTTGTAGACAAGGATATATAGACAACCTTTCCAGATATGATTTAAGGGATCTCCAAACTATTTATTGCAGTGGGATCTAAAAAACAGCCTCTCGTTAAGGAGGTTATAGCCTTGCATTACACTCCCTGGTGGCTCAGCTGGTAAAGAATCTGCCTGCAGTGCAGGAGACCTAGATTTGATCCCTGGGTCAGGAAGATCTCCTGGAGAAGGGAACAGCTACCCACTCCAGTGTTCTTGCCTGGAGAATTCCATGGACAGAGGAGCCTGGCAGACTATAATAGACTGGACTCACAAAGATTCAGACACAACTGAGTGACTAACACTTTCCTTTTATCCTTTTATTTCTTTCTCTTATTGCAAAGTGATAAATGCTTATTGCAGAAAAAAATTTTAAATATAACTAAGCAAATAGGCCGGAGGAGGAAATGGCACCCCACTCCAGTACTCTTGCCTGGAAAATCCCATGGACAAGGAGCCTGGTAGGCTGCAGTCCATGGGGTCGCTAAGAGTCAGACACGACTGAGCAACTTCACTTTCACTTTTCACTGTCATGCATTGGAGAAGGAAATGGCAACCCACTCCAGTGTTCTTGCCTGGAGAATCCCAGGGACGGGGCAGTCTGGTGGGCTGCCGTCTCTGGGGTCGCACAGAGTCGGACACGACTGAAGCGACTTAGCAGCAGCAGCAGCAGCAAGCAAATAGGCCGGAGGAGGAAATGGCACCCCACTCCAGTACTCTTGCCTGGAAAATCCCATGGACAGAGGAGCCTGGTAGGCTGCAATCCATGGGGTCGCTAAGAGTCAGACATGACTGAGTGACTTCACTTTCACTTTTCACTTTCATGCATTGGAAAAGGAAATGGCAACCCACTTCAGTGTTCCTGCCTGGAGAATCCCAGGGACAGGGGAACCTGATGGGCTGCCGTCTATGGGGTCGCATAGAGTTGGACACAACTGAAGCAACTTAGCAGCAGCAGCAGCAAGCAAATAGGATAAAATTTATGTCATCAATAATCTTATCACCCAGGTTGCATTACTGTTGATATTTTGGTGAGCATCTTTTCAAGTGCAAGGATGAATGTGTGTGTATGTACACATGCGCACAAAGAGAATCATGATGTTTACACTGTTTGGAATTCATTTGTTTCCATTAACAATGTCTTAAACATCTTTCATATAAATATTCTTCTGCTGCTGCATTTTAATAGCAGAACAGTTTTCTGTTGTGCAGTACTGCCTTAATTCACTTAATCAATTGCTCTTCATTTGATATTCAGGCTGACATTTCACATTTAAAACAGACATTAGTTCTGTTGATCCTCTCCACAACCTGGGAGAATTTGGGTCAAATGGAACAAGGATTGTTTGGCCAATGAACCAGCAGGGCCCATCTCATAAAGGAGGCAGGAATAAAACACTGAAGCGTCACAAGGACCATTAAGCGCTAGACTCTGTGGAACTGAACTTAAGTCGCCTTAAAGATGCCAATTTATCCCCTACCCTGCACACACGCCTTTAACGAGGCCTCCATTCATGGACCCCCAGATTAACGGGTATTGCACCATGTCACCTTAATCTCTGGGACCACCACTGATTGAGCGATGATGGATACCTGACCCACGGGAGGCTAATCCACTGGCTGGCCAGACTCATGGCTTCTGTGCCCTGGTTCAAAAGAATGAACCAAATCAACCATAGTCTTCTCTTCCCAGGAATTGGAGCTAAAAGATTGAGGGGAAGGTTTCTGGTCATCTGTAGGCACCAGTAAGCATGAGTTTCAGGCAGGGGACCATGTGTGGGGCCATTTGCACATCAAAGCCATGAGACAGCATTGCTCAGAGGAAGGTTGGGAAGTAAAGATTGGGTAAAAATAATAGAGTAGCAAATAAGGAGGGAGCAGAGGGTGGAATTGGAGATTCAGGAGCTGCCAGCTCCCTTCTCAGTTCACACCCAACCTGAAGCCCATTCATGTCTATTCCTTGCTGTATTCTTGAATCGCTTTCCCAGATACAACCTTTCTTTTGTTATTTCTTAACTTGAACTCATCTGAGTCAGTCTATTCTCTGTTAATGAAAGATTTCTTAACTTGGATATAAAGCCTACAGACCTGCATACATGGAGAAAGTCAGCAAGTGCTGGAATTGCTGGGGGAATACTCAGGGCAGAAGCGAGATATATCCTGGCCTTAGGAGGTGAGTGGGAATGGAATGGCAGCGATGAGCCAGAAGACAGGCTGAGATGAAGGGACAAGCTCAGCAGGTCTAACAGAGGGTCCTTGCGAGCGCACTGGGTCTTTTCGGAAGAAGGAAGGTGACGGGCAGGAGGGGAGGAGGAGCCCCAGTGAAGATCAAGAGAGACCTCCATTTCATGGCAGAATGCCTGGACAGTGTGAAGAAACTAAATGCCCAAGGAGCAGCCCACCAGCATCACCTGAGGGCTAAAACCTAGAGGGTGCTGTTTGCTCGGTCATAGCTTAGGAATCGAGGTGGTGGGAGAGAAGGGTAGAATGATGTGTCCTGGACACCTGAGCCTCCCCCACTGCCTCAGTTTCCGCACCCTTAGGACAGAGACAGTGTCCTTCTCTTCAACCATCCACAGCTCACCTGGAATTCCTCCACAAATTACACATCAGCCCTGCTACAACCTTGCCCTGGAGCCGGGAAAAGACTGCCCAGGACTGAGGCAGAGATTTAGCACAGCTTTGTCCTTGAGAGCATTGGAAAGCTGAGGACTCAAACATTTCTGGGTGGAAATAATGTCGCAGTGGAACATTTCTAGCAGGCACCCAAGGAAGTTCATAACGTGTATGAGCAGGTATCGGTGGCAAGAGATAGAATGACCATGTGAGTGTTACTAACAATGTGAGTATTACTAACAATTCAGGAATGCAAAGCATTGCTCCCCCGGGGAAACTGAAAACAGGTGGTGTCATGCACTGCCAATCAATCATCAATCAATCAAAACTTAAAACTTGGTTTCCAGTCCCAGATTTGCCATCATGAGTGTAGGTAAATTATTCCCCTGTCGGAATGGAGGTGGGACCAGGTAATGGTGAAGCTGTCACAGGGGCAACGCCCTGCTTTTCCTAGTCACCCCTGAGCGCTGGGTGGGGTGCTGGTGCAAAGCAAAAGAAGTGAATTTAAGTTGTTGCCGGAAATCTCATCTCCCTCCCCCCTCCCCATCCCTGCACTTCCCTGTGAGTCCTGGCGCTCACCTGCCCACAGGAGGCAGCACGAAGCTGAACCCTCTCTTCCCAGCCCCCTGCCCTCGATTCAACTCAACCAGAAAGGAGGCTGAACCTCTATTTGGTCCCTCCACTGCGTCCCATCCAAACTCCTCACTATGGGCTGCTGCAGCTGCTGCTAAGTCGTTTCAGTTGTGTCTGACTCTGTGTGACCCCATAGACGGCAGCCCACCAGGCTTTCTGGGATTCTCCAAGCAAGAACATTGGAGTGGGTTGCCATTTCCTTCTCCAATGCATGAAAGTGAAAAGTGAAAGTGAAGTTGCTCAGTCGTGTCTGACTCTTAGGGACCCCATGGATTGCAGCCTACCAGGCTCCTCTGTCCATGGGATTTTCCAGGCAAGAGTACTGGAGTGGGGTGCCATCGACTTCTCCACACTATGGGCTAGAAGGCTCCAAATGACATCTAGGACCTGTCCTGTTAGGCAGACTCCCTGGGGCAGCCATTCTACTGACAGGCTGCTCTGGGTCAGACCCTTCTCCTTCCTCTAATCAGCTGAGGCCAGAGTAGCTGAGTCTCCTGTGAGAGGACATGCGGGGCTGCTCCCCAAGCCCATCATCCAGGACCCAGAAATTCAAGTGAACTGTTTCCTAGGAAACATTCCAGGAAAAAAACCCGGTCGTGGAATGGAAAGGGGGACCAGTGTGCAGCACTCAGCCCAGTCCCATGGAGGGGCTCTGACTCCACTGGGGGCTCTGGGGAGGCATCAGAGTTGCCTAAATTGTGGGTGTGGGGCAGACAGGGCAGGGTGTCTAGACCCCCACACCCATCAGTCCGTCCACACTTCTGGGTCTCCGGGCACCCTGGACCCAAGTGAAGGTGGTCAGTCTACCAGGAGAGAGGCATCAATGCCAGATGCCGGCGGGTGTGAGCAGACCGCTGCATGGTGTGCAGCACTGGGTCCATCTGAACTGGAGCCGGTCACAAAGGTCACAGTGGGGGTCTTCCTTCTTCCTTTGCGGGGAGACTCTGGAAGCTGCCTGAGCTCGCGTCGTGGTCTGGGAGCTTGTTACATCTGATCTGTGGTGGAGCAGCGCTGGGGACGCCGATAGTGGCTCACGGAGAAAACCACACGGCTGTCTCATCCCTGCTGGGATGGAAACAGAGATCCTCCAGCTCCAGGCGACTCTGCTCCTTTCTCATCAGAGGATGTGCAAGGACCACGCTTCCTTCCCTCCCCCCAAGCCCTCCTCCTCAACCTCTGTTTCTGTTGGAACAACATCATTCACAACAGCCAGGTGGGTGTTCACTGAACCTTTTCTTCCATTTTCTTTTCTATGCACAGATAATTATGCGCATCAAGTTGCCATGCAGGGGTAAATATTGTAATTTGGCTTCAGGGATATTAGGCATAACGTGGTTTTTGTTTCCAGTGCCTCGCAGGCTAAACACAGAGCATGGCATCTCCTCCTGGAGGGGCTTGGACTACAAATATGGCTTTTTATATTAAAAAAAATCTTTTCTGAGCCCTGCGGTGCATCCTTCATGTTCTGAATAGCAGCATCATTGTGACATCCGGTGGCGGGCAATTCAGCTGGTGAGTCATGCACCAGCGAGACATACGCTCCAATACCATCATGCGATGACAGGCAGCCTGCAATCAAGCGATCAAATGTGAGACTTTTATTAGCAGATTAAACAAGAAGCTTTCTCCAGAGGCTTCTAAATCAACAGAGCCCATGGTTATTGCCCACTCACATTTATACTCAAAGAATGCTAGGCATCATTTACATGTGAATCCTCATCTAGCTGCTCCAGGAGAGGAGAAAGCAAGTCACAGCAGGCTGACTTCTCTCCCTAGGCTGGAGGAGAACATTCTAACCTAGCAAACAAACTGAGGTTGCCTGATGTGCTGGATTCCAGTTCAGGGCTGGGCTGTGCTTCATGGACATCTTCTCGGGATCTATCTTGAGATCTCTATCAATTAGTGTGGAGCTTGGGTACCAAAGGAGCTCCTGGTTCTGGCTCTGGAGGGTGGCATGGGCTTCTCCCCAGTGGATGCTCTGAAGGTCACCTCTATCAACCCTAAAACTGAGAATAAATCAAAAGTGGACTTCTATTCCCTCCAAACCTGCCAGAAAACTGGGCAAGGGTGACTGAGCAGCTTGGGGCCATGAATGGCTTTTATAATATTTGCTCAGAATAACCTTACAGGGTGGCCAGGAGCTGTGCACGCACGTGGTTCATCCTCTGTGAGGTGACTAGAAGTGGGAAACAAGAAGGGTGTCCCGGGACTTCCCTGGTGGTCCAGTGGTTGTGACTCCTGCTGGTAATGCAGGGGGCATGGGTTCGATCCCTGGCCAGGGAACTAAGATCTCACATGTTGCATGGTGCAGCCAAAAAAGAAAGAAAAAAGTGTGGCCCTTCCTCTCTGCACTGAAGGCTGACTTCTGGCAGGACAGCAGGGAGGGGATTTCAGCTGAGGATGTTGGCTTAAGTGTGTCTGTCCTGGTGCCCAGTGTGTGCCTGGACCAATGACCTCTCGTTCAGTTTCCCGAGTCTTGAAGCCAAGAGTGCTTTTCTCTAGGAACTGGCTTGCAGAGAGCAGAGAACGTTTACACTAAGGTTTAAGGGATGCTGTGATTTAAAAAGAAAAATTAAGGCGCCTAGGAGGAAAAGTAAACACATTATTTTAAAGCTAATTAAACAGGCTTTATGTAGTACCTGCCAGATGCAATGGATCAAAGGGAATGTACAGTTTAATAAATCTCCAATTTTAGGGGGTTTATGATCCCAGAGGGTAAAGCAGTTCGGAGTGAGATGACGAAAGGCAGAACGTGGGAGGTGAGAGGCGCCTGCACACAGACTCAGGTGCACGGCCACAGAGCACTGGGCGCCGTCCCCAACAGTGGCTGACGACAGCCTCTGACAGAGCCTCTGTTGGAGCAAATGCTTCTGCACTCTTCCTGCGGTCCCAGCACCACCACGAGGACCTCACCTCTGCTCACTCGGGAAACCTTCACATCCGTGCCATGAAGAGGCGCCACCATCATTCCCACTTCACAGGTGACCAAAGCGAAACACAAAGGGGAAGCAGAGCACCCTCCAGTCCTACCCAGGACACCTTCTCTTTGGGACTTCTCGGCCCTTTTTTGTCTTGTTACTTCTCTTGCAGCTGTCGCACTCAATTACATCAGCTTGGGCTGCACACAGCAATTCAACTCGACAAGGCTGCGTCAGGTTTCAAGGCTCTATCAGATTTCAGGGCAGTGTGGCATCAGGAAGGACCAAGGCAGGGGCCCCACCCTCAAGGAATCTATAATCCAGCAACAAAGATGACCTTGGATATAGACTCAAATCAAATTCACAGTGGAATGCCCCATGTGCTGAGAAAAGGGAAGGACCATTTACTGTTAAGGATGGATTTGAAATGATAACCAGATATGGTGTGTCTTTTTAAACAAGTGATGTTGGGTTTTTTCATGATCATGAAAGTAGGAACTCATTGGAAAATATAGGGAGGATAAAGAAGAAAATTAAAATTATTCATAATCTCACCAACCAGAGAAAACATTACTATATGTTGATGTATTTCATTGCAATCTCTTCTATCTGCAAATTAAGGCTTGTTAGAAAAAATAGCAATAGAATAGTACTGTTTATGTGATTTTGTATCAACATTTTATCATGAGCATTTTTCCATTGTCACTAAAAGTTGTTTGACATATAATCTTTAAAGGCTATATGACACATAATTTTTAAAGTTTACATAACACGCTCACGCATAGACATGCCATAATTCACCAGTCCATTTTACTGTTGTTGGCTGTTTACATTTTTGCCAGGTTTTGCTAAAAACAATGCTGCAATATGTACTATGGATGTTATTTTTCTCAAATCTTGCGTGGAATCGGCCTTCTGTAAAAATGGTTAAACATTTGTAAGAAATTACAAAATGTCTAATGAAACCTTATTTGTTCTGATATTGACATTGCTGCTCTAAGAAAGCCAGGTGTCCTAGACCATGGAGGAACCAACCCAGTCTTGTGCGCCCAGGAGAATCTGCCTTCTCAGGCCTCATGCCGTCTTATTGGGCCCACTGGCCAGCCAGTAGATGCAGGGCCACCCTCCCATCACCATCTTGCCATATAGTAGCCAAGTGGTTCCCAGCATCTCCACTTCTATCCCAAATATCAACGGTCAAGTAAAAAATGTTTCCTTTGGCCAATACTCTCCCAAATCCTTAGAAATGAGTCTTGTTGGTCCACTTTGAGTTGCATGTCCAGCGTATATTGTTTGATAGTCATGAAGGTCAAGGAGATGAAAATTCTGGCTGGGCAGACCTGTGTCTTAAAGAGTTTCCAGCTATGTCACTTTTATGTAAACAAATAGTAAAATGGGCTAGCCTGGAGCAGCTCCAACCAGCAGTCTCTTGGGATAACCCTGACCACACCTCAAATTCAATATGCCCCCAAATACATCTGTCTTCTCTGCCAAAGCACGTGCTTTCTCCTGTGTCCCCTTGGCCCTGGAAGTCATCATTACATGTGGGAGACCCTGGGCTTCAGCTCACCCGGATCCTATTTATATCCCACCCCCCACCTCATGGTGCAGTGGTAAGGAATCCACCTGCCAATGCAAGAAACGCGAGAGACACAGGTTCAATCTCTGAGTCAGGAAGATCCCCTGGAGTAGGAAATGGCCCCCTGCTCCAGTATTCCTGCCTGGAAAATTCTATGGACAGAGGAGCCTGGTGAGCTACAGTCCACAGGGTTGCAAAGAGGCGGACACGACTGAGCACACACATACACTCTTTGCTTGCGTCTACATCAGAGTCTATGGAAGCTAAAAACTTAATCTCCAGTGACTCTGACTGCTGTGTGTAGTCATGCAAACACTACTGGCCAATAATATATAAGCAAGTGATGCTTGGAGCTATTGCAGCCATCTTATAAGGACCAGAGTCATACACCAAGAAAGGAAAAGCATGAGGAAGGACCCTGGGTCACGGAAGATGTTTCAGTACACTGAATTGGTCTGAACTGCCCACCTCTAGGTTTTCTGTCACATGAGATAACTAAGCCTCTGCTTTTTAAAGTCGTCATTATTTGCCGTCAAATGTAATTCCTAAGAGATACACCCTCTTCCCAGTCACTAGAGAACCTCAGAGTTTCTTCATCACTTCCCACAGTTACTCCTCATCACTGCTCAGTCACCTAGCACTATGGATTTTACTTCTCTGGGGAAAAACTAAAAGCCACAATAAACCAGTTGTGTGTCAGCCATGCACAGTGATACTTTATGGTATTAGCAGATCAAATACAGATTTGGTGGGAGGTTGTAAAAAAACAGACTCAAGTTGTAGACGAGTGATTAACTACAGTTATTTTGCTAGAAAGTGTTAAGGTCCTTGCCATGTTTGGAATGTTAAAATGATTCAATTATTGTTTTTGCTCAGTCACTCAGTCGTGTCTAACTCTTTGTGACCCCATGGACTGTAGCTCATCCTCGGTCATCCCCTTCTCCTCTTGCCTTCAATCTTTCAAACTTTATTTCAATAAAAATTTTAAAAAATATTATTGCATAATAATAGCATCTCTAGCCGTGTGAAACAGAACAAAATATGACTTATAACTCAAACTGCCTTTTAAAGAAATGGATCCTGTTAGGAGAAGCTCTTTGTCTGCCCTGGATGTAGAAATGCTTTGTGATGCTCTTTTAGGAGCATAAGCTACAGGCAGCTGAGTGACCTTGCTTAGTGGAGGGGAAACTGGGGGAAAGGGAGGACAAGGGGAGGATTCCGTGTGCTGTGGGAAGGGCAGGTCATGGAGGAGCCCCAGGCAGCTGAGTGTTTGGAAAGGACTTTGAAGACAAGGAATGAAGACATGGAGGATTAAATTGTTTGTGGTGTGATCCATTAGGCAATGACTCGCCAGCTGTTTAGGATTTCCCTGGTGGCTCAGACGGTAAAGCAACTGCCTACAATGTGGGAGACCCGGGTTCGATCCCTGGGTTGGGAGGATCCCCTGGAGAAGGAAATGGCAACCTACTCCAGGACTCTTGCCTGGAAAATCCCATGGATGGAGGATCCTGGTAGGCTGCAGACCATAGGGTTGCAAAGAGTCGGACACAACTGAGTGACTTCACTTTTCTTTCCCCAGCTCTTTAGTAACATCCTCCAAGGTTTTATGTGAGTGACTCAGATGGTAAAGAATTTGCTCACTGTGCGGGAGACCCGAGTTCAATCCCTGGGTCAGGAAGGTCCCCTGGAGGAGGAAATGGCAACCCACTCTAGTATTCTTGCCTGGAGAATCCCACGGACAGAGGAGCCTGGTGGGCTGCAGTCCATGGGGTTGCAAAGAGTCGGACATGACTGAGCGACTAACACTTCCACTTTTTAAAAAAATTATTTATTTTTAATTGGTAGATAATTACTTTACAATTTTGTGTTGGTTTCTGCCATACAGCAACATGAATCAGCCATAGGTATACATATGCTCCCTTCCTCTTGAACCTCCCTCCCAACTCCCATCCCATCCCACCCCTCTCGGTTGTCACAGAGTACCGATTTGAGCTCTGAGTCATACAGCAGATCCCTGCTGGCTGTCTATTTACATGTGGTAATGTACATGTTTCCATGCTGCTCTCTCCATTCGTCCCACTCTCTCCTTTCCCCACTGTGTCCACAAGTCTGTTCTGTGTCTAGTCTCCACTGCTGCCCTGCAAATAGGCTCATCAGTACCATCTTTCTAGAGTCCATATATATGCATTAATATGTAAGATTTGGTTTTGTCTGTCTTACTTCACTCTGTATAATAGGCTCTAGGAGAAGGCCACTTTTAAACTGAAGAAGGGATCATTTCTCCCCTGGACAAGCACAAGGAGGAAAATATTTGATGCAACAAGGCAATGACCCCAGTGAAAGAAGGTCACCAGAATTTGAGCACACCTGGAACTCACAGGCATCTTGGGGTGGTCTTGGGATTTCAACAAGCCATGGGTTTGGCTTTAAAATTTTAAATTTTAAATAATTTTAAATAAATTTCAAGCTCTGGGAAGCCCCAGCTGATATAAAGTCTTTATGTGATAAAGAGATGACTGTTTTCTTGAATAACACACACCCTGCAAAAGATATATGTGAGCAGATAAGCCATGTAGCAGACCAGCAAATGTTTTTATTTACTATCTTTCTTCTTTATCAAATTCTCAGTATCCAAAACAAATGGATGAAAGACAACGAGATGAAAAATATAAGAATTTGAATCGAGAGCCCTGTAGGGAAAATGTGGGAGGAATTCTGATAGGAAGTCCAGAGGGAAGGATTAGAGAAGATGGCAAGGAATAAATAATCAAAGAAATGTGAATAGAAAATTCATCTGTACTGAAAAACAGCATGCATCTTGAGATTTAAAGAAAATGCTAAGCACGATAACTTCACAAGCATGATAACTTTAAAATCATATCTAGACCTATGCTGGTAATTTTCTAGCCAATGAGGATGAAGAGGAAGATTCTAAAAGCTCCCAAGAGAAAAACATCTCTTAAAAAACAAGAATATAAGGGCCATAAAGATCTTATGCCAGACATAATCTCCAGTGCCATGAAAAAAATGATATATCTGACTATATAAATACTACAGATTCCTGCCTTTTGCTATTTACTGAAATCTAAAATAACACAAAACTTTATATCTATTTGAGACATATATATGTAACTAGATGTAAAAGTCTTGAAAAGGATACCAAGCAAACTTAACTGGGTACACCTCTGGAGGAAGGAGGGGGATGATGTGGAAGGAATTTTCACTGTTTTTATTGTGTATTCATCTCCATTTCAATTATTGAAAAGCTGCCCTATGACCTGAAGCTTTTTTAAAATATATTAAACTCATAAAAACAGAATTCCCTTTGCAAAATAACAGATGAGGACCTGCTTACTTAATTTCATCATTGATTCATTTATTCTGCCCATATTGACTGGCCACCTACTATGTGCCAGGCATTATTTTAGGCACTAAGAATACAGTTGTGAACAAAACAGACAAAAGCTCCTGCTGTTGTGGTGTTTTATACTCTAATCAGTAGAGGTATTGGCTTCCCATGTGGCATTAGTGGTAAGGAACTTGCCTGCCAATGCAGGAGACATAAGAGACACAGGTTAGATCCCTGCGTCAGGATGATCCCCTGGAGAAGGGAATGGCAACCCACTCCAGTCTTCTCACCTGAAGAATTCCATGGACAGAGGAGCCTGGCAGGCTACAGTCTATGGGAAAGGAAAGAGTTGGACACAACTAAAGCAACTTAGTACACATGTATGCGAGAAGAGACTCCTCAAGCCTCATTCTTTCTCTCTCTCTCTGCCTTGTTGGGGCTCAGCGAGAGGTGGCTGTCTGCAACCCAAGGGTGAGCTCTCAGCAGCCACAGACCCTGCTGGCATCTTGATCTTGGACCATCAGTCTCTAGAACTTCGAGAAAAATATTTCTGTTGTTTAAGCTGCTCGGTCTGCAGCTTTTGTTATTTTGCTATGGTATTTGCAAGCTGACTGGCACAGACAACAGCAAGCAGAGTTTTACAGAGCAATATACTCCTACATGCACTTTAGGCATTTTATGTCTGTTATATCCCAACAGAAAATGTAAAGAATAAAATAAAAGAATGCCTCCAGCATCACCAAGGAGAAACACCTGAACCAGGTAAACAGCTGACATTTCTGGATCCTCTCTTGGATCTGGACACTGGGTCCCAGCTGAGCTGCTGCCAGGAAACAGGGAGCCGGGCCAGCCTGAACTCCCAGAAGAATTCTGGGCTGGAGCAGGATGGAGAACAGGGAGGGTCCTGCTACTGAGAGTCAGCCAGGCCTTCTTTTTCCCTCGGGCAATGGAGGATGGAGGAGGTGGCCCAGCTGGGAGGGCAGAACAGGGCAGGAGATGACCTCTGCACCCTGCGCAAGCCAGTGGTCATGGTCAAACCCTGGTGACCCCGCCTTCTGTCCCCACAGTGCTCAGTCTACCAAGTGCCGCATGACTCTGAAGGCAGAGCTATTGGTGGGCAGCGAGACCCACCCAGATGCTCGTGAGCTGGGTGTATGAGAGATGCTGTGTGATGCAGAGTTAGCACCAACGGTGGAATGATTCCAGTGGACATTCATTACCTGGCCTGTGGCTTGAAAGAAACATGCTCCCCTTTCCTGTTTTGCTTTCAGAACCTTGGTATATTTCATTTTCTGGCCCCAACCTGACCACAGAACAGCACTTTTGACTTGAAACTGCTTTCCAGGAGAACTTCTTGAGCAATCCTGAGACAGGTTGGGACCTGAGACCCTTTGCTTGCACCTGGACACACCTCTCCTCCAGCAACAAAATGCAAAGAAACTGGGACTGAAAATAACTGTGCATGCACAGTTGGGGCTAATTCTAGACCCAAAAGATACAAAGAGACAGTGAAAAGAAAACTCAACTGCCACTTCTGAGGAGCCTGAATCAAAAACAAGATGTCAAAAGCAAAAGCAGAGTGCTATGCATGCCCTCAGCACACAATACCACCAGAGGGGTGGGCAAACCACTGAAGCTGTCCCTCCCGCCACCTCTGACACACCCCTACCCTCATCCCAAATAAGGAATCAACTTGCCCCACCTCTGGGAGTGAGCAAAGAGCCTGTTAACTTCTCGCTCCCCTCTCCCCACCCTGGCTGGAACAGGGCCCCCAATAAAGCCTTGCCTGAATTTCCTGTCTAGCTCCTTGTCTATTTCTATTGATTGGGGAAAGCCAAGAAATTGGGTCAGTAACAACCCTAATAAAACTTTATATCTATGCTTTTCATATGTACTCTCACTTCTAAAAATGTGAAATGACTTCCAACCAAAAATTAAAGAAAAAAATTAACTTATTCATTTAGAAAACATTTATTGAATGTTGATAATAGGAAAGGCTCTGTATCCAAATCTAGAGATCTACAGAGAGTGATCATTTACTTAAAGATTCATGGCTAAGTTTCTCTGTGCCTTTAGGAGTTTACTGATTATTAGCTAGGTGAAATATGAAGGGGATTAAAGATGGAAAAAGTAAATTAATACCAGATTGGGATGAACTGAGATGAAAACATTACTGATCAATGAGAAAACGAGATGCTATTTTCAATAGGTTCATTTACACATTTTTTCAGAATACATTTTGTGAAAAGTGAGGTATAACTATGTACAAACGATCCCTTCCCATCAAGTGAACAGTCCTTGATAGTCTTATATGAAAAGGAAAATAGTTTCACTTTATTAATGTAACTGAATTTAGTTACATTATTTCCTATGAATCATCATTAGGAGACAATAGTATGAAGCTATGAAAATCACTTGAAGTATCCTCCATAAAGAATTATACTTTCTCCACTGTTCCCAACAATGGATGTAAACCTCCTGTTACAGTCTAGCTCCAACTGATGCTGTGAAAGTCAGAGGTTGTGTGAATAAGGATAAATACTCTATTTTGGTCATTTCCCTAAATTTCTTCCTACCGATGTTAGTGAACAGAAGAAGAAGATGTGCCAAGGGTTAAATACTTTTGGTGAAAACAAGTTAGAGGCTGTTTTATTGCAGGGTGTCTCAAAGACCAGATGCACTGAGGTGCATGCTGAGTCTTACGATGGGAATGCCTTGTGTGGTGTAGCCCCAGCTAACCTGCTCTGAGGGCAACCTTCATGGAGCATCTTGCAGACTAGTGGTCTATCAGAACACATCCCAAAAAAACACTCTTCTGTCTGAAAATATCAGGAAAGACAGTTGTTATAAGACAAATGCCCTTCACCTTGGGCTCACTCTGCTGTGCGTGGCCACCATGCTTCCTGACATTACAGGACAGAGTGCAAGGCTGTCTTTTCTGGGACACCCTGGTTTCCAGTTCAGAGGCTGTGAGGCACGAAGTGGGATGTGTCTACTTGTGTTCTCCATAGCATCGCCTAACTCTGACCTCTATCCTCTAAGTTTCACATTTGACTTGCAGGGTGTCTGTGCAGGGGTTACAGGGATTCCTGTGGTTGGCAAGAGACTCGGGCTACACGCAGAGGTGAGAGATGGGGGCAAGGGTGGGGCCAGAGGTCCATCCTGCCCTTAGAGGTTGGCTGAGGGCACTAGGGGGCCAGGGATCCAGGCAGCAGGGAAACCCAGAGGAGGAGGGCTCAGCAGACCAGCAGGGACAGGGGACAGGAGATGGTCATGACATGTTAGTTTCAGCTATGGTTCTGCAGTGATAACAAACAAAGCTAAAGTCTCCCTGTTTTAGCACAACCACAGTTTTACCTCTCGCTTACCCCATAGCATGAGATGAGCCAGTGGCTTCGTGAGCAGCTCTTCATGCGGTGACTCCAGAGCCCAAATCCTTCAACTTAGGATGCTGCCATCTTAGCCATGTGGTTTCCATGGTTACTGAGGAGGAGGGAAGGAGACACAAACCACCTAACACCATGAGCTGGAAACTTTGGAATGAAAATCTGCAACCATAACTCCACGTCCCCATCCATTTAGCCAGTCTGCACTTACCCAGGATCCAAACATCAACCAGCACCTAGGAAATGCTCAATAAAGTCTTGTTGACTGAACAGTGCAGGGTTGCTGGTTTTCAACTAAATGTATTGACTTTCCTATTTCCCTCAAACACGGAGGATATAATTCCAAAAGAAAGCAGTGGACCCTCCGAGCAGGCGATTTCATGGGAAGTTCAAGCAGGCATACTAATTGTGGGGCCTCCCATGAAGAAGACCTACTGGGTTGTTAGCTCTTTCTCTGACTCTTCAGAGCTTGGACAGACAGGCCCACTTACCCATCCTCCAGCAAGTCCCCTGCACCCTGCATGTGCTGCAGAATCTCTGCCAGCTGCTCCTCGGTGGCATACATGAGCTCACCCCCACCACCACCACTAATGGGAATAACTTACAGCAACAAACAAGGGAAAACAGAGATTCCAGAGTTTCCTATTCGATACACAACCATGCTTAGAAGTTAATAAATGTAAAAGGTTGAGAAAATTGAGCATGAGATTAAGGAATGTGACTGTTTCTCAAAACCCAGAGTATGATGAGCTTGTCCACTACAACTGCCCAAGGACTGAGAAGCTGGTACGACCTGAAGCTCTGGCTCGTACATTGAGCAGATTTCCCCCACCATCCCCATGACCCAGGGAAAATTCAATCATATCATAATTACTCTTGACCAAGGTGAATGGGGATGGGGATGGAGAAGCAGCAGAAAAGCACCCACAGTAAAGAGCTGTTTTCTTGGGAGTCCCCTGGGGCTCTTTTATCCTAACAAATGATGTTCATCACTGTACTAATCTAAGAAGGCATTTTTCCGTTTTAAAGGCAGGGTTCCCCAGAGCACAAGCTCTGCAGTAATTTGATGGAGGTCTCACACTGTCACAATTAGCATGACCGAGTGATTTTCCAAGTTTCAGAATGCGTTGGCAAGAAGGAAAGAATAAAACCCATGCCCAAGCTTATGGCTAAGAAATAATCACAAGGAGTGCTATTCCCATCACTGCCTCCCTCTTAGTCTTAGGTGGTCTGCAGAGCCTGGTCTCTGAGACTAGGCAATGTCTCAGGGTGGTCCAGGCTCTACAAAAGGACTTCCTCTCCTGCCCACTCCTCGTTGAGACAGATCAGCACAGACATCCCTGGGTGTACCCCCCTGGGGTTTCCCTTAGTTTGCAGGGACTCACTCAGCCTCCTTGGGCAGATGTTCATTGCTGAAGCTCCAGTGCCTGGCGTGGTGGCTGGGGCACAGTATGGACTCAACCAATATTCGCTGAATTAAACAATCAAGTGTTTGATGCCCTCCACACAGGGTAATAGGGCTTCGCTTGTGGCTCGGCTGGTAAAGAATCTCCCTGCAATGCGGGAGACCTGGGTTTGATCCCTTGGTTGAGAAGATCCCCTGGAGAAGGAAAAGGCTACCCACTCCAATATTCTGGCCTGGAGAATTCCATGGACTGTCCGTGGGGTCGCAAAGAGTCAGACATGACTGAGCAAATTTCACTTTACTTTCACACAGGGTAATCAGAGAAACATGGCTAACGATCCCTGCCTTCAAGGCTCTTACTAGCTTGCTGGAGAGACGAGGACAAACACAGGGCATCTACTGTTTTCCCAAACCACGCGAGGTAGCGGCGGTTCCAGGGCTGAAGACCTGCGTGATGAAACAGTCGCTGGTGCGACCTTCACCAGCAAATCACTGGCCCATGCTCCCCCTTCTACTTTAAAGATGGCCGAGCCCGGCCTCCTGGGGACAGGAGACGCCTCCCCTCTCCCACCGCTCATTCTGCAGTCCCCAGCCCCACCCCGACTGCGCTGAAACCCCTGTCCTCCGGGCCTCAGCCGCTGCAGTGGTCACCAAGGATGCCCCCTCCCCTGTGACTCCTTCCACGATCAGACCTAGTCCCTGGCAGCCTTGGGATCAGAGTTTTACACAGCCCTTAGCCAAGCTAACTGTTCTGCCACTGGATTGGGTTATTTTAGTTTATTCCAGTTCCTGTTTTACTCTTAAAATATGGTGTACATCCCCTTTGTTTTTAATTAATTTATTTTTTAATTGAAAGATAATTGCTTTACAGAATTGTGTTGCTTTCTGTCAAGCATCAACATGAATCAACCATAGGTATACATATGTCCCCTCCCTCCCCTTTGTTTTGACAGAAAACAAGTCTGCATCCCTCTTAAGACCCACCCCTCCCTCTCCATATAGTCAAAGCTATGGTTTTCCCAGTAGTCATGTATGGATGTGAGAGCTGGACTATAAAGAAAGCTGAGCGCCAAAGAATGGATGTTTTTGAATTGTGGTGTTGGAGAAGAATCTTGAGAGTTCCTTGGGCTGCAAGGAGATCCAGCCAGACCATCCTAAAGGAAATCAGCCCTGAATATGCATTGGTAGGACTGATGCTGAAGCTGAAGCTCTGATACTTTGGCTACCTGATTCAAAGAATTGACTCCTTGGAAAAGATCCTGATGCTGGGAAAGATCGAAGGCAGGAGAAGGGGACAACAGAGGATGAGATGGTTGGATGGCAACACCGACTCAATGGGCATGAGTTTGAATAAGCTCAGGGAGTTGGTGAAGTACAGGGAAACCTGGCATGCTGCAGTCCGTGGGGTCGCAAATAGTTGGACACGACTGAGTGACTGAACTCCCTTTCCGCCAATCTGTAGGCCCTAGGCTAAGTGTAAGGTTTTCAATGTCTCTTTAGAGGGTAAATACCAACCCCTGGCCACAAAGCCCATATCTTTGTTGAAAACCCTGAGCGCAGGTGTTGGGGGTCAGCTCAGCAGCTTAAGGGCACCCCCTCTGTGGTTCTGTCTTCTCCAGGTCCCAGAGAACCAGCCACAGCCTCAGCATCATGTCCTCATTCAGCTGTTTTTAAGGGCAGAAGGTACAGACCCTTCTGCCCACACAGCTCTCTCTTACTGGGGAAGCGGGCTATCGCCCAGCCCTCCGGAAGGCCTCCCTCCACCAAAAGAAACAAGATGGTGATTCTGTTGGCAAGGAAGGTGGGTGGACGTGAGTCAACAACAGCGTCTGCCACCATCAGCCAGGGTGTCTGTGGCCACAGGTGAGGACCGTCTCTTTAGTAGTATTTTTTCTTTTTTTTTTTTTTTTTGGTGGGGGGGGAGCTCTTTTGGTGTTAATGTAAACAGTGACACTTATACAATTATGTAAAGTTTAAAAATAAAATAAAATTTAAAAAAATGATTAAGCTGATGTCTTTTTAAAAAAATTACATTGGCTGAAACAGAGTTAATTTATTTTATTGTAAAACAAGACTGGTGCTTCGGGCTTTGTTAACCGAGAGAAGGAGGAATTCAGGTGGGAAATTAGTGATATTGGATGGATGGCTGCCTGGCCAGGAGTTTCTAGAGGGAAGAGGAGGACTAATGGAATGGCAGTTCCCCCAAGTGGGGGAACTTGGATATCCCTTAAAGACACTGAATTTTACCATGGCACTGGAACACTTGGCAAAGAAAAGCAGGAACAGGTTTTCTGCTACCAATGATTTATTATTTCCCAAGGCTAACTGGGAAGTCGTTTCAGCTGCCCAGCCAGCTCATAAACTCCATTTCTTACTACACCAACTTCCTAACTTGGGAAACCCCGGGAACTCAGGGTGGGCAGACAGAGAACTGTGTAGAACTTCCTCCAGAAGCTCAGAACCTGTGTGAGATGGACCATTTTACACAGATGTCCTCAACTTTACCACAGACTGTCCCTGATTCTATAGAGAAGGTCAGGAGACGCAGGGTCTTCTTGGGAAAGAGCCGCCAGATTCTGTCACATGCCTCAAGACGACGGCATCTTCACAGGGCTCCTCAGGTCTGGGGCCAGGTTGGAAAAACTGAGAACCTGGTGTGGAGGGAGGGAGACCAGTGGGAAGCCCCCACTGAGGCCTGGAAAATGAACAGATAGACTGTGCCTGGTAATTTTGCTCTGAAGTGAGGCCTGCGTGGGCGTGCTCGCCGAGGACTGGCCTCAGGCCTGTGCTGAGAAGACCCCACCTCCTGCACAGCAGTGCTTCTTATGCTTCAGCAGCACTAGAATCGCCTGGAGCTCCTGCTGTGACTCACATGGCTGGACCCAGCTCCAGGGCTTCTGATTCCATGGTTCTGGGGTGCGGCCTGGGAACTGGCATTTCTAACAAGTTCCCAGGGGACACGGTTGCTGTTGGTCTGGGGACCACACTTTGAGAACCACTCTCCACAGCCTCCTTCTGCCAGTCCTTTCCAGTGGGGACCATGCTTCCTTGCTCATGGGTCTGAAGTGACAGCCAGTCACAACCTTGCTTCACCTTATTCGAAAACCCAAAGGACGAGTTTCTCCCTAATTCTTTGGTCAGAACTCTTCTCGAGGCCACCTGGCTTCTTATTTGCATTTGCTCCCACTGAGGATGGTCCCCTCTTCCCTGGCGCATGGTGGAGAGAGTCTAGCCTCGTCCTGGGTGGTGTCTCCCTTCAGTGTCCAACAGAGACCAGTGAAGCCAAGCTCTCTGGGTCATGGGACTTCCCTGCCCCTGCCAGCAGCTTCCAGTCTCTATCTCAGGGTTAACACACATGTGTGCCCATTTCTACTCCCTGGCACCATCTTACCATTTTTCACATGCCCCTTATCTTCTCACAATAGATCCATCAGTATATCACAGGCCTTATTATCCCATTTTATGGATGAGAAACTGCATATAAACATCTGAATGCAGAGTTCCAAAGAATAGCAAGAAGAGATAAGAAAGCCTTCTTCAGCGATCAATGCAAAGAAATAGAGGAAAACAACAGAATGGGAAAGACTAGGGATCTCTTCAAGAAAATCAGAGATACCAAAGGAACATTTCATGCAAAGATGGGCTCAATAAAGGACAGAAATGGTATGGACCTAACAGAAGCAGAAGATATTAAGAAGAGATGGCAAGAATACACAGAAGAACTGTACAAAAAAGATCTTCACGACCCAGATAATCATGATGGTGTGATCACTGACCTAGAGCCAGACATCCTGGAATGTGAAGTCAAGTGGGCCTTAGAAAGCATCACTACGAACAAAGCTAGTGGAGGTGATAGAATTCCAGTTGAGCTATTCCAAATCCTGAAAGATGATGCTGTGAAAGTGCTGCACTCAATATGCCAGCAAATTTGGAAAACTCAGCAGTGGCCACAAGACTGGAAAAGGTCAGTTTTCATTCCAATCCCAAAGAAAGTCAATGCCAAAGAATGTTCAAACTACCGCACAATTGCACTCATCTCACACGCTAGTAAAGTAATGCTCAAAATTCTCCAAGCCAGGCTTCAGCAGTATGTGAACCGTGAACTTCCTGATGTTCAAGCTGGTTTTAGAAAAGGCAGAGGAACCAGAGATCAAATTGCCAACATCCGCTGGATCATCAAAAAAGCAAGAGAGTTCCAGAAAAACATCTATTTCTGCTTTATTGACTATGCCAAAGCCTTTGACTATGTGGGTCACAATAAACTGTGGAAAATTCTGAAAGAGATGGGAATACCAGACCACCTGATCTGCCTCTTGAGAAATTTGTATGCAGGTCAGGAAGCAACAGTTAGAACTGGACATGGAACAACAGACTGGTTCCAAATAGGAAAAGGAGTACATCAATGTATATTATCCCCTGTTTATTTAACTTATATGCAGAGTACATCATGAGAAACGCTGGACTGGAAGAAACACAAAGCTGGAATCAAGATTGCTGGGAGAAATATCAATTAGCTCAGATATGCAGATGACACCACCCTTATGGCAGAAAGTGAAGAGGAACTCAAAAGCCTCTTGATGAAAGTGAAGGTAGAGAGTGAAAAAGTTGGCTTAAAGCTCAACATTCAGAAAACGAAGATCATGGCATCTGGTCCCACCACTTCATGGCAAACAGATGGGGAAACAGTGGAAACAGTGTCAGACTTTATTTTTCTGGGCTCCAAAATCACTGCAGATGGTGACTGCAGCCATGAAATTAAAAGACGCTTACTCCTTGAAAGGAAAGTTATGACCAACCTAGATAGCATATTCAAAAGCAGAGACATTACTTTGCCAGCAAAGGTTCGTCTAGTCAAGGCTATGGTTTTTCCGGTGGTCATGTATGGATGTGAGAGTTGGACTGTGAAGAAGGCTGAGCGCGGAAGAATTGATGCTTTTGAACTGTGGTGTTGGAGAAGACTCTTGAGAGTCCCTTGAACTGCAAGGAGATCCAACCAGTCCATTCTGAAGATCAGCCCTGGGATTTCTTTGGAGGGAATGATGCTAAAGCTGAAACTCCAGGACTTTGGCCACCTCATGTGAAGAGCTGACTCATTGGAAAAGACTCTGATGCTGGGAGGGATTGGGGGCAAGAGGAGAAGGGGACGACAGAGGGTGAGATGGCTGGATGGCATCACTGACTCAATGGACGTGAGTCTGGGTGAACTCCGGGAGTTGGTGATGGACAGGGAGGCCTGGTGTGCTGAGATTCATGGGGTCGCAAAGAGTCGGACATGACTGAGCGACTGATCTGATCTGATGGATGAGAAAATGAAATAGGTGAAGAAATTCACCTAAATGATTAGAACCCCAGGTCTGTTCCTGAGGAGAGCCCCAGCATCAGGACTAATTTTCCAGCACCTTGCTCTAGAACAGGCCTAAGACACGAATTACAAATGTCTGGGGAGAAGCTGGACTTCAAGAACTCAAAAAGCACACAGAGAAGGAGAAATAAATTGAAAATGTTGAGGTAAGATGGAAAACCAGAATTCCTCGTGTGACAAAGTAAGAACCCTGTTTGGAGAGGGAGAGTCTCAGCATGCTTTGCCATTTTGGCCAGAGTGATGTTGAACTGGTCACTTCACTCTCCCGAGACTGCAGATGAAAAGATGGGGCAAGACCCCAGGTGTTCTGATCTCAGGTCCTTAGAGCCCCCAAATGGACCTGAACATCAGGCCCTAGGGGGCCCCACAGGAGGAGCTGAGTGGGCTCTGGGAGACTCCGTCTCTGCTGCCCCACAACCCTGCCCTCAATTGTCTCTAGAGTTTGTGCTTCTAATTTCTGCAGCATTTGAAGAAGGACAATGGCAGGTTTTGTTTGTTTAAAAAAAAGCAGTTTGAAAAATCACCTCATAGATAGATCTCTCGTTTCCACAATTTATGTCAAGAAAAAAATGGAATATAATCATTAAACACAAAAGGAAACACAAATGTTGGGCCCATTCTTCAAGACTTCAAGGTCAACTGTCTGATGACCTCTCCTGAAGCAGTGCTGGCTGCTGGTTCCCTGGCTCACAGGAGCCATGAGGAGAGCCTGGCTGGTTCAGCTCATTTCAGTTGAGTCTCTCAGTCGTGTCCGACTCTTTGGGACCCCGTGGACTGCAGCACGCCAGGCTTCCTCCTCCCGCCTTCAATCTTTCCCAGTATCAGGGTCTTTTCCAATTAGTTAGTTCTTCACATCACGTGGCCAGAGTATTGGAGCTTCAGCTTCAGCATCAGTCCTTCCAATGAATATTCTGGACTGTTTACCCTTAGGATGGACTGGTTGGATCTCCTTGCAGTCCAAGGGACTCTCAAGAGTCTTCTCCAACACCACAGTTCAAAAGCATCAATTCTTTGGTGCTCAGCTTTCTTTACAGTCCAGCTCTCACGTCCATACATGACTATTGGAAAAACCATAGTTTTGACTAGATGGACCTTTGTTGGCAAAGTAATGTCTCTGCTTTTTAATATGCTGTCTAGGTTAGTCATAGTTTTTCTTCCAAGGAGCAAGTGTCTTTTAATTTCATGGCTATAGTCACCATCTGCAGTGATTTTGGAGCCCAAGAAAATAAAGTCTGTCACTGTTTCCATTGTTTCCCCATCTATTTGCCATGAAGTGATGGGACTGGATGCCACGATCTTAGTTTTCTGAATGTTGAGTTTTAAGCCAACGTCTTCACTCTCCTCTTTCACTTTCATCAAGAGACTCTTTAGTTCTTCTTCACTTTCTGCCATAAGGGTGGTGTCATCTGCATATCTGAGGTTATTGATATTTCTCCTGGAATCTTGATTCCAGCCTGTGCTTCCTCCAGCCCAGCATTCTGCATGATGTACACTGCATATAAGTTAAATAAGCAGGGTGACAATATACAGCCTTGACATACTCCTTTCCCAATCTGGAACCAGTCTGTTGTTCCATGTCCAGTTCTAACTGTTGCTTCTTGACCTGCATACAGATTTCTCAAGAGGCAGGTAAGGTGGTCTGGTATTCCCATCTCTTGAAGAATTTTCCACAGTTTGTGGTGATCCACATAGTCAAAGGTTTTGGCGTAGTCACTAAAGCAAAAGTAGATGTTTTTCTGGAACTCTCTTGTTTTATCAATGATCCAGTGGATGTTAGCAATTTGATCTCTGGTTCCTCTGCCTTTTCTAAATCCAGCTTGAACATCTGGAAGTTCATAGTTCATGTACTGTTAAAGCCTGGCTTGGAGAATTTTGAGCATTACTTTACCAGCATGTGAGATGAATGTAATTGTGCGGTAGTTTGAGCATTCTTTGGCATTGCCTTTCTTTGGGATTGGAATGAAAACTGACCTTTTCCAGTCCCATGGCCACTGCTGAGTTTTCCAGATTTGCTGGCATATTGAGTGCAGCACTTTCACAGCAACATCTTTTAGGATTTGAAATAGCTCAACTGGAATTCCATCACCTCCACTAACTTTGTTCATAGTGATGCTTCCTAAGGCCCATGTGACTTTGCATTCCAGGATGTCTGGCTCTAGGTCAGTAATCACACCATCATGATTATCTGGTTCATAAAGATCTTTTTTGTATAGTTCTTCTGTGTATTCTTGCCACCTCTTCTTAATATCTTCTGCTTCTGTTAGGTCTGTACCATTTCTGTCCTTTATTGAGTCCATCTTTGCATGAAATGTTCCCTTGGTATCTCTAATTTTCTTGAAGAGATCTCTAGTGGAATACAAACATGCATGAGTATGCTGTATCCACTCTAACACTTGAGTAGGAACATTCAACACCACTGTCCAAAAGAGTTGGATAATCTGGCGATTTCAGATGCCACAGGGACATGTAGAGACCTAAAGAGCTGTGGTTTTTCTTCAAGGCCCATAACACACACTAGAGGCTACAAGGACAACCCTACCAAGGCTCAGACTACAAGCCAGCAGTTACATCCATGGAGATGCAGTGTTAGGGATCCTGGCAGATGGGAAAGTTCAAGGGAGGCTGCCTTAATGCCTGCAATGTGGGATTAGAGAGACAGGGGGATGGTGACTTTGGGCCTGAGGATGAGAAAATGAGGTGAGACCTACAGGTTAGGGAAGCCTGCTAAACTCAGTGGGTGCCTGGGTGGATGCCTGGCAATAACTCCTCTCTATGCCCACGGCCAAGTCATAGGGGAAAAAAACACATAAGCAAGCTCTTTGATCTTTATATTTTTATTTTTCATATATTTTTTTAATATTATTGAAGCCCGCCAGGCTCCTCTGTCCATGGAATTCTTTAAGCAAGAATACTGGAGCAGGTTGTCATTCCTTTCTCCAGAGGATCTTCCTGACCCAGGGATCGAACCTGGGTCCTCTGCACTGCAGGCAGATTCTTTACCATCTGAGCCTCCAGGGAAGCCTTATGTATGTAAACTACATCTAATAAAGAGGTGACTTCAACCAGCAGTGCCTGAGAGGCCATAGGCATTTTTGTTTTTAACCAAAACTCACTGAAAATGGAGGAGGAGAGAGTTAAAAGTAGGGGAAGGGAGAGTAGGGAAGGAGGAGGGAAGGAGGAGGAGGGGGAGGAGAAGGGGGAAGGGGTAGGGGTAGGGGAAGAGGAACTAGCCACTCCACCTTGTAAAATGTAAGAATGGCCCACCGCCATCTTCAGATCACTGGAGTACGTGAGGGAAGATAGCACAAATGTTGCCTTTTCTTGAAAACTATGAGAAAAAAGCAAATGCACAGGTTCTTGCTGCAGGCCCCTGGTTTCTGGGGCCATGAGGATGGACGGTAAATATTGAATTACCTGATAATTACTGAATTGCCTGACCCTCCTCGGGACATTCGACTCCTGCTAGTGACACCACCCCTGGGCCCAGGACTTATGCCCTCAGGATTTCCCATGGTTTAGGCAGAAGCCCAGTGCACAGGGACATAGCTCACAGCCTGAGAAGGGATGGGTTTGCCAGTGATCGATCCTCCTGCCGTCAAGTCACTCTGGAGACCAATAGGAGCTGGCGGTCACCAAAGCTTTGTTCCAAAGGCCCCAAAAGGCCAGCAGAGGAGGGAAGACACCAACAGAGAACAAGGCTTTCAATTTCTCCTCCCTGTAAATTGATCATTAAATAGCTACCCCAGTGGGGTCGGCAAACGAGATTGAACTGATAGCCCCGTGAGTGGCTTGGCTAGGCCCAGAGTCTATGGAGCAGGAAAACCTTAGCAGTTATTCCCATTGACAGGACCCCGACGACGACGGAGATTTGTAGCTAAGTCTCAGCAGCTGCTACCATGCGCTGGGGCTGTGCAAGCCAGAGCCGAGGTACAACATTGCAGTGTGCCGGGTGTGTACACATTCTATTTCCTTCTCAAGATTAAACATGCCCTTGCCCTGCACGCCTCTGCTCACAGCCTTCTGGGTGTAAATGTATGAAATGTGTGCATCCGATGTCTGTTTCAAGTTGAAAGGAGAGCAAAAATAAGATGATATTTTTAGACGCTGGGAGAGACAGACTGGATGGATGGGATTGAGAATGAAAGCAAATTCCAGAGACCAAGTGAGCAGATGCTTTTCTTAAATGCAAATAGTCCGACAAATCACCAAGAAGTGATGTGCTGTCAGAGGACGGACTGTCACGAGACACTTAGTCCCTGCCAGTCTTTTTCTTGGTATTCCTGTGCAAACTCAGCAAAGTCCGTGAGAATCTTAAATCCATGATTCAAATTAAACTTGGTCTTCCATCTGGTTGGAGTGGTGTCCAGTCTGGTGTCAAGAGAATAGCTTTGGTGAGCATAGCAAGAATTCTTGTTTCAAAACACCCAGACCCTAAATGACAAGAGGAAGAATGTTTACCTCTGAGTTCGATCATCCACCTTGTCATCTACATTTTCGGTTTCTTGTTTATAGATCGAAACAATCAAATTTTTAAAAATACTTACTGAATTTCTTCTATACACAGATGCTTTACCAAAGTAAACAACATTTTCAATTAATGGAAGAATCAAACCTGAAGATGTCCCTCTCCAAGAAAACTGGTGTCCAATGGAGGAGACAGCCATACAACCCCTGACGACACCAGGTGGTAAGGAGGAAACCACATGGGTAGTTGTGAGATATTATGCCAAGAACCTGGGCTTTGGAGCATCTATCCTGTCTTTTTTGTCCCCTTGACTGCACCCTTCAGTGTGTGAGATCTTAGTTCTCCAGCCAGGGATGGAACCTGTGCCCCTGCAGTGGAAGCACAGAATCCTAATCAATTGTATCTACTATTATTAATAATAGGCCTAACAGACTTCCCCAGTAGCTCAGACGGTAAAGAGTCTGCCTGCAATGTGGGAGACCTGGGTTGGGAAGATCTCCTGGAGAAGAGAATGGCAACCCACTCCAGTATGCTTGCCTGGAGAATTCCATGGACAGAGGAACCTGGCAAACTATAGTCCATGGGGTCGCAAAGAGACACGACTGAGCGACTGACACTTTCTAAGTTATATTTTGTCTGAAGACTTTTTGAGTCCTTCTCAACCGGAGTTCCAGGAAATTAAGTTCTAATGCCCTAAAGCATCAGCTAAATGTAGTGGATTGCATTCTCCCTAGGTGTCTAGAATGGTACTGGCTGGTATTGCTTTTTTCCTTGGAGGAATTCAGAAAAATTTCTCCAAGCATTATCTGTGGGACTTACTTAAGTTGAGAATGGCTGAGTGAGGCCACCCTGTTTAGAAAGACATTTTTACAGTAGGTCCTTATCACAGGGAACTCTGCCCAATACTCTATAATGGCCTATATGGGAAAAGAATCTAAAAAGAGTAGATATGTGTATGTGTATAACGGATTCACTTTGCTGTATACCCAAAACTAACAAAACATTGTAAATCAACTATACCCTAATAATTTTTTTTAAAGACATTTTTAAAGCATCAGAAATAAGACAAAGCCTGATGTTTTTCATGAGTATTTAAAGTCTCTGTCAGGTACTCAACAAAGTTTCAAGAATCTTGTTAAGAATGGACAGAAAATCACTTAGCTTTGGCACAACACATGTCCTCTAACAACAATAAAAAATGACTAAAATAATGCACTGAGAACAATACAGTCACAAACTAAAATGCATTCCTTTGTTAGCAGACACTCAGAGAATGCACCACTGAAGAAACAAGCATTTGAACGAGCCTGGCAGTGCGGGAGGTTATAAACAGATCAAGCACAGATGTTGCTAACAAGCTTCAGCGTCTGGGGTTTGACAGATTGGTTTCAGTAATGAAATCCACAAGAGGTACTTTCGGAGCGCAGCTACAGTAAAGATGTGCAAGGAAAGATACAGTCTCGACAACTGAGTTTTTGTTATTAAATACAAGATCTTATGAGATTAAAAGAGAATTCTGGGGTGAGGCTGTCAAGATAATACTACATGGAAGACACACTCATTCCTCATTCATAGGCAAAGTCCTACAGTAAGTTTGTTGCAGCCAAAAGTGTGCCAAGGACTACAGGATGTCAGCAATATGGGCAGACGTATAAGATTAAGACCTTTAAGATGAAGTTGAATTTTTGTGTGTCTTTTGGTGGGGGTCTGCACCTCGCAGCTTGCAAGATCTTTGTTCCCAGACCAGAGATTGAACCTGGGGCCGCAGCAATAAAAGTGCTCAGTCCTAATCACTGGACTGCTAGGGACGTCCTTGAAGTAGAATTTTTATAATACTTTATCATAGAAGGAGACTGTGATGAACTGATGCTTGTGGTTCCCAAAATTCATATGTTGAAGTTCTAACCCCCAGTGGGTGATATTTGAAGGTAGGACTTGGGAGACCATCAGGTTTAGGTGAAGTCATGGACATGAACCTCCCCTGATGGATTTTGTGCCTTTATTAGAAGAGCAAGATACACGAGAAGGTGCTGTCTCCACAACCGCCAACCACCGGAAGTGCAGAAGCACACAGCCAGAGGGCAAGCCATCCGCAAGCCAGCACGCAGACCCTCAACAGACACCACGAATCTGCCCGCACGCTGATCTTGGACTTCCCAACTGCCAGCACAGTAAGACATAAATTTCCAGTGCTTAAGCCACCCAGTCTGTGGTACTTTGTTACAGCAGCCTGAGCAGACTAAGGGACCCACTTTGAAACTTGCTTGTGGTCCATACAGATTTGTATGTTATTTCACAGCAAAGGGTTTAAAAGGTGTGACAGACTTAAGGATGGGTTCTACGTTTCTTTTGTAAAAGACAAGTGCTTCAGGTTTGCTGACCTTCCCTGAGATGACAAGTGGCTGTCACTATTCTGCTATCAACAAATATTTCTATTAAAAGATGTTCCACACATGTCCAATCAAGGTGAAGATGACATTTAAGCAAAGTGAAAAGAAATTGTTTTTTAAAAGAGACGTGTGCTTCTGAAGGCAGCATTTTCATCGAAGATGTTGGGGGTATGTTCCCAACACTGTGTGATTTTTTTTTAATCATGTGTGTTGCTGTAAAAACTCTGCTCCCTCCACACTCTGAAAACTTGGAACAGCCTGATAACCTTTTAAACAACCTTCCAAACAGAGAATGTCACCAGCTTAGAAACAATTTGTTCAAGATACACAAACACAACACCCCCTGATGAGTTTGCAGGAACAAGCAAACTTGGTTTGTTTGTCATTGAGGTCGTCAAGGAGGAATCCACTTTGCCAGAAACATTTCAACAGGAATCTTTGCAACGTTGGTGGACAGACTGAAAGTTGTGTATTGTGATTTGGTAGGTTTAGCCCACATTGCATTTATTCTATTTAATTCAACTTAGTATGAAATTGTTACTATGAAACCAGTTTGGACAAATAAAATTGGAAATTTCATATGATTTGAATATATATATGTATGTATGGCATCTAGTGGCCTAGAGTCCTGTGGCTTTCCTGAGACAGGAACTTGAACCTCACAACCCATCCATCTCCACTTAGGTGAATTAGGAGTTGGGGACCTCAACCAGGACCACAAAGAACCAAAGACCTTGAGTCTCGGTCCCTGATGGACCTGGGAACTGCATGGCTTATCAAATGCCTCCAGAGCCTAAGACAGGGAAGAGGCTGTGATGGTGTTTGGAGGTGAGGTCTTTGGGAGGTTATTGGTTTAGATGAGGTTGTGTGAATGGGGCCATATCATGGGATTAGGAAGAGGAAGAGACACACTAGCTCTTGGGGATCTAAGTAGTGGGTCAAGAGAAGCTCAGAGGCCCCTTACACAGTAATAGCAAGAAGTTCTGTGTGATGGTGAGAGAAAGAGATGCATCCAGCAGTTGAAGGAGGACACAGTGATGGAGCTGGAGGTCAGTGACCTGCAGGAGTCAGTGGACAAGAGCCACATGGGATGAAATACATGATAGAGAAATAAGACCAGAGAATGGAATGTGTCTCTAAGAAGGAAAACTCAGCTTTCCACCTATGGAGGGAAAAACCCAGCTCTTCCTTATAACATCTTTCTTTCCTGTTTTACACACAAACCACTTCACTCTGGCCACCAAATGTGTCCAGGTTTTGCTCCACCCCAAGCAATTCTCTGTGACACCAGCTAGGTGTCTTACAGTTTGACCCAATTCTAGTACCATCTGCCTGGAAATACTTTCAGATCGCACAAGTTAAAGGCTCAGTCCCAAGAGACTTCTCCCACCCCCCCCCCCCACCTCAGAGACCAATCTCAGGCAGGAGGTTGCCAGGTGACCCACAACTTCCATCCAATCTGGCTACAAATCAGAGGGTCCAACAACCTCCTCCTCAGGTTCAATCAACTTGTTCAAGGAGCTCAAAGAACTTACGTTTGGCAGTTTATTAAAGTATATGATAAAATATATGGATGAAGAGCTGAATGAAGAGAAACTTAGGTGAGATCTTGGAGGGTCCTGAGCACAGGACAGCCTCTGTCCCTGTGGAGTTGGGGTGCATCACCCCCCATGTGGATGTAACCCAGAAGCTCTCCAACCCCGTTTTTGGGATTTTATGGCAGCTTCATCCTTTAATATGATGGATCACTGACTCCATTGTCGGTCCTTCCCCCTTATCTGGAAGGTGGAGGATGAACTGAAAATTCCAAGCTTCTAATCATGGCTCATTCTTCCTATCGACCAGCCCTGCTCCAGGAGCTCACCCAGTCACCTCATTTAAACAAAAGACACTCCTATGAATCAGGAAATTACAAGGGTTTCAGGAGCCCTGTGGCAGGAACCAGGGTCAAAGACCAATATACATATTTCATATTACAAATCAAAATTGCATGGCTTCCCTTAATCCCTCATCTGCGGATACCTTGGCCCTCTGTAGTTTCCTAGAACTGAGACGAAATCCTGAAATAAAATGAAGAAAAACTCTGAAATGACCAAGCACGAGCTCCCGCAGCCCGGCCAAACATAAAAGAGAAATTAACTCAGTTAAAGACAAGTTAGAGGAAGTGGCATTTCTTGTTTGGCTTGAGATCGCAGCCCTTCCATGGACTTCAGCCCCTGGGGGAGGCAGAGGCCCCTTCTCCCAATGGAAGTGTTTCCTCTTCCATCCTGAACAAGAATTCCTTGAGAGGAGAGATTAAGAGGACAATGGAGCACCTCTCAACTACACTAAGAGCTTTCAGAAGATGCCTTTGGTGTGGAATCTGAAGGGAAAGATGTGATTCTGTAGCAGAGGTGGGTGAATGGGTCCGTAGTTTTTCAGGTAGCACAGCTTATATAGCAAATGCCTCCAAGTTATCATGTCTCTTCTGTGAGCCCTAGACTGCCTTCAAATTCTTCAAAATAAATGCAGCATTTGATGAGAACAGACAACTTTGGAAGAGATAAAAAATCAGGGTTGTAGGCCTTCCATAGATCTTCCTATCTTTCCTGGCTATGTTTCCACTGGGGACAGATGAGCACAAAAGCAGCCATAATCAGAAGTATTGATTCTAGTGCTGAAAGCATTTTTCATCCATCTCTGAAATTATATTATCAAGCAAGGAAAGCAAATAGAACAAGCTTTCTTGTTGACTGCAACTATAAAAATGGATGTGATGTTATGGACCATAGATTTTCAGGGAACTCACTTCTGTCTTCTTAAAATGTCTTCCTCTAGATAGCCCTTCTCAGGCTGAACATTCATGGCTGATTTGTGAGCTCCCCAACCAAGACATGTGTGCTCCAGTGCAAAGATTTAGTAATTTCTGGGACATTTTCTGATTTTTTTTTAAAGGGCTTCCTGGAAGATTCCTGGAAACACAGTTCACAACAATAGGTATATGTGTTAGGTGGTAGCTACCTTGCCTTTAGTAAGTTGTAGGTGGCTCAATACCTAGAACTGAGTGAGGTGATAGGGACACATGATGCTGCTGCTGCTGCTGCTGCTGCTAAGTTGCTTCAGTTGTGTCCGACTCTGTGCGACCCCATAGATGGCAGCCCATCAGGCTCCCCCGTCCCTGGGATTCTCCAGGCAAGAACACTGGAGTGGGTTGCCATTTCCTTCTCCAATGCATGAAAGTGAAAAGTGAAAGTGAAGTCTCTCAGTCGTGTCCGACTCTTAGCGACCCCATGGACTGCAGCCTACCAGGCTCCTCCGTCCATGGGATTTTCCAGCAAGAGTATGGAGTGGGGTGCCATTGCCTTCTCTGGGCACACATGATAAATGAGATGAAATCCAAGCTTTCGTTGACTTAGAGTCTTTCAGGCAATACAGACACAGAGACCAGCTCCTGACACACCACAGAAGGAACACTGGGAGGGCGGAAAGCACTGGATATTAGAGTGCCACAAGGAGGAAACTGGCAGACCTGGAAGGCTTCCCAGAAGAGGAAGAATCTAACCCAAGTCATAAAAGTTAAATGGGAATTCCTTAGCAAGACACACAGAATGGATGAAGGTTGGAAGGTTTGTGAGGTTTCGGGGAATTTGCAAAAATCTCAATACAGTGTAAGAGGTACATGAAGTTTTTCTCCAGGAATGTTTACGGAGGTATAATTTACATGCAATAATATGTACCATTTTTGAATAATAATCAGCTATAAAAAAGAACAAAAGGATGCCATTTTCAGCAAGGATGCCATTTTCTAGAGATTATCATACTAAGTGAAGTTAAGTCAGAAAGAGAAAGACAAATAGCAAATGATATCAATTATATGTGGAATCTAAAATATGACACGAATGAAACTATATGGAAAAGAAACAGACTCACAGACACAGCGAATAGACTTGTGGTTGCCAAGAGGGATGGATAGGGAGAGGGGTGGACCAGGAGTTTGGATTTACAGATGCAAACTATTACATTTAGAATGGATAGACAAGGTCCTACTGTAGAACACAGGAACTATATTCAATATCCTGTGATAAACCATAATGGAAAGGATTTTAAAAAGAGTGTATATATGGGCATAACTGAATCATTTGGCTATACAGCAGAGATTGGCACAACACTGTAAATCAACTGTACTTCAATTTTTTTAAAAAGTACCATTTTTAGTGCATAGTTCTATGAGTTTTGACATATACATATAATGACGTTACCACCACAGTCAAAATGTAGAATAGCTCCATCGCCTCTAATTTCCCTCCAGTGACCCTCTGTAGCCAGCACCCTCCCCTGACTCTCTACCCTGGCAGCCACTGATCGGCTTTCTGTCCCAGTGGTTTGTCTTTTTCAGAACATCATATAGATGGAATCATACCGTGTGCAGTCTCGTGAGTCTGTCTCCTTTCACCGAGCATAATGCGTATGAGATTCATCCATGTTGTTTTGTATATATACGTGGATGTTTTTACAAACTCAAGGCTACAGATATTTGACATTTACACTAATCATCTGATCCTAAAAATCTAAATTGTGGTAAAGTTTTAATTACCAAGAAGATTCTTAGAAGGGATTCTGCAAGGGTGGCTGCTTACATGCATGGATATTCACCTCCATTCCCATCTTCTCATCTTCCCATCTGGAATAACATGACACTGAGTACAACCAAAGGTCACATTAAAAGAAAAGGTCTTTGCCTGTTCAGGATGGGGAACACATGTATACCTGTGGCGGATTCATTTTGATATTTGGCAAAACTAATACAGTTATGTAAAATTTAAAAATAAAATAAAATTAAAAAAAAAAAAGAAAAGAAAGAAAAGGTCTTTGCCTGGCCCAGTTCACCTTCAGAAAGCCTGCCTACTCCACAGACTCATGTGAATCCAGAGGGGAAATTCACATGGAAATGCAATGACACAGTCCCTGTGGATTGTGGTGGGAGGGGGTGGGGAGGGGGTGCTATGACTTGTCCCCAGAGAGATCCAGGGACAGAGAGGTTTCTGCCATTTTCCAGTAGAGTGAGCACTTTTCCAGGTTTTTCACCCCTACCTTATTAGCGGAAAATAGCCAGTTGAAACACCAGAGTTATAACCTCTACGAATTCTAAAGGATACCCACCCAGAGATGAGTGAGAACCATTTAAGAGAGAGATACTTACACTTGGGGAAAAGTTGGAACCCCCTGAAGAGGCTTAAAAGTTAATGATGCTTGAATTCTGCCTCTAGAGATTGTTCATTAATTGGTTTCACTGTGTCCTGGGCTTGGGGATTTTTTAAACCTCCTGGAGTAATTCTCATGTGTGGCCAAGGTTGAGAACTGACAAATTAAGGAAGTACAGCAACCTGAGGGAGAAGACTAAATTTAACAAGTAGAAGAGATGAATACTGTCAAAAGAGAGCTAATGGAAGAGAAAGATGAACTTAAACCAAAAGCAAGAGAGAGCTCCCAAGAGCATTCAAGTTAACACAACCAAAAACATTTTCTAGAACTAGAATGCTTATTTCTGAAATTACAGGTTCAGTAGACAAATTGAGAAGAAATAGTCTCTGTAGAGAATCAAATTACTGTTTTGGAAGGTCAAGTGGAAGAAGTATTTTATAAATGATGTGGAATTCATAAGGAACTAAGAAAAGAGACTGGGAGGACAGGCCAGGATATGTGAATGTGAATAATAAAAGATTACTAGAAGGGAAAAGGGGAACAAATAAGGAAGTAGTAAAAAAGGAAGGAAATCATAAAAGAAAATCTCTCTGGGAAGAAAAATGTTTTGAGTCTTCAGGTTATAGGAGTGACAGAACCCCAAATAAAATTAATCATAATTTTTTTTCAAAAAACTCAAACCTCCCATTTATATTTCCTGATGAGATAAAAGAAAATACTACATGTTTATAGAAAGAAACAACAAATTACTTCCAATGGAAAAAAAGATTGGCTGGCATTAGCCACCTTGCCTGCAATACTGGAGGTGAGATTGTGAGAAGATGTTTAAGGGCGACTGAAAGAGGGCAGAATCTCAAGAATCCTACCCCCGGACAAAAAACAAACCACCTGTCAAGGGAAGATATTTTGTATATGAAGAGACTCAGAAAGTCTATGGGAAAAAGGTGTAATTCTTCCATCAAACCATTCCAGATCATAGAAAAAGATGGAAAATATTCCAAATCCATTCAATGAAGCTATCTTAGCCATACTAGCAAAACCTTTATGTAGGACGTCCAAAAACAGAAACAAAACAAAAGACTATCTAGGTTAACTTTATTTACAAGTACACAGGCAAAAATGTTATCAGTGAAGCATTCAAAGTTGAATCTATCAGTGTACTAAAGGAGTGATAAACCATGACTCAAGAGGATTTATGTATAAGGCTATAAAAATTATTTAATTCCCAGATGAACATATTTTTTTAGTGGATAAATTAGTTTCATATGGAATTTAGGCAATATAAATCACAATCCCAGCAGAATTTTTGTAGCTATAAATGAGTTGATTCTAAAATATGTATAGAAAGGCTAAGGAACTAGAATGGCCAAGTCATTTTTAAAAAGAATAAATTAGAGGTATCATGCTGCCTGACTGGAAGACCTACTTTTAGTAAAACTATGGTAATTAAGGCAGTAGAACAAAACCAGAGGCCAAAAAGAGACCCACACAAAAAGACCAAGTGATTTTTGACAGACTTTAGAGCAAAATTAAAAGGCAAAAGCAACCTTTTGAACCTTTAAAAAATGTAATATCTCAAGGATATTCAATTTAACATAATAATTCTTGAACTAAATTTTAAATTATGATACATAAATATTATGCTATACTATAGAGTCATCTTAAAGATGTACCTATCATAAATCAGATGTTAGAGAGATCTATATAGTAGTAAGAATTCCTACACTTTATTCAAAGTGGTAAAATTCTGATTCTAAGTAAACTGAAAAATTAAGTATGTATATTGTAATCCCTAAAGCAGCCTCTAAATTATCTAAGAGTGAGTCAACATAGACAAATTAAAATGGAATATTTTAAAATGTTCCAATAACACAAAAGAAGGCAAGAAATGAAGATCAGAGAATTGAAAAAAAAAATAGAGGGAACAAAGAGGAAAAAATAACAAAATGAAAGTCCTAAACCCAAAACTCCAAAATGACATTGAAGATAAACAGTCTAAATATATCAAGTAAAAGTGAAATATATTGTCAGAATAAACAGGAAAACAAACAAATATATGACACAGTGTAAGCTGCCTGCAAGAAACTCACTTCAAATACAATGACAGAGTTAAGTTATAAGTAAAAGGATGAAATAAGATATTCTATGCAAATATTAAAAGAAAGGTAGACTAGCTCTATTAATATGAAACAAGTAGACTTTAGAGCAAAGCAATTATTAAGGGTAAAAAGAGGTATAATATAGTGATAAAATGTTGATTCAAGAGGAAATGTAATGATCCTAAATGTATACACATCAAATCAATAAGCATCAAAATAGCTGTTGGCAAAAGCTGAGAACAGAAAGAACAGTAGACAAATGCACAGTTACAGTTGGAAACTCCAGTATTCCTCCCAGAGTCACTGATAAAATTAGTAGAATGAAAATCACCAAAGAGGTAGAAGAAATGAAAGACACCATTGAATAACTGGATCCAATAAATATTTATAAAGCATTCCCACACGACATTTTCTTCCAGTGCTCAAGGAACATTCATAAAGGTACACCAAATCCAGGGTTATAAAAAAAAGATTAACAAATGTAAAAAGAAGAACTGAAATCTTACAAAAACTACTGTCATTCCAGGAAGACTGCGGGCTTACACAAGGATATGCTCCCAGGAAACACCATAGGAAGCTTCACCTTCTAGAAGGAGGGAGGGTAAGAGGGAAACAGACCTCACTAAACTCATCCAGCCAGTCATGACCCCAGGGAACAAGCAAGGGAAAACAGTGAGACCCAGGGACAGGAGACCAGTATCCAGAGTTGCTACAATATGTTGTCTAAAATCTCCAGTTTCCAACAAAAAAAATTATAAGACATTCAAAGAAACAAGAAAGTAAAACTCATATAATAGGAAAAAAACACAAAACAGGCAACAGAAACTGCCTGAGAGAGATAAAAGTCAAAACTAACAGAAAACAACTTCAAATTAGCCATTATAAATATGTTCAAGAACTGAAAGGAGCTATGATTAAAGAAGTAAAGGAATACGTGATGATAATGCTGCATTATGTAGACTATATCAATAAAAAGACAGAAATTATATAACAGAACACAATGGTCATTTGGGAATTGAAAGGTATAATAACAGAAATGAAAACTCACTAGACAGGCTGGAGGGTACATTTGAACTGGTGGAAGAAAGAATCAGCAAGCTTGAAAATAGGTTGATAGAGATGATGCAACCTGAAGAGCAGAGAGAAAAAACAATGAAGAAAAATGAACATCTCAGAAATGTCTGGGATGCCACTAAGCCAACAGATGCATAATGAAGTACCAGAAGGAAAGGAGATGGAGAAAGGAGTAGAAAAAAATATTCAAAGAAATAATTTTGAAAAACTTCCCAAATTTATTGATGAAAATAATAATCTATACATTGAGGATGTTCAACAAACTCCAAATATGATAAATACAAGGAGATCCACAAACAGACAAATCACAGTAAAAATGTTGAGATCTTAAGACAAAGAGAAAATCTTGAAAGCAGTGCAAAAAAAAAAAGACACATCACTTCCCAGGGAATACCAAGAAGAAAAATAATTAGCTTCTCCTTAGAAACAATGGAAGTCAAATGCAGTGGGATAACATGTTCAAGGTGCTTAAAGAAAAATAGTCCACCTAGCATCCTAAGATGACAGAATTTTCTTTCAAAAATAAAAGCTCTGTCAGATCAAAAACAGAAATGTGTTAGCAGAGCTGCCTTACAAAAAATCCTAGTAAAAGTTCTTCAGGTTGAACACAAGTGAATATGGTATTTATTATCCAAACAAACAAAAAGCACCAGAACAGGTTAGTATGCAACTGTAAAAGATAATATAACTGAACAAAAAAGAAGACCTAAATAAATGGAAAGAAAGCCTGTGCTCACAGATGGAAGATTTAATATTGTTAAGATCGCAATATTTCCCGAAGTAATCTACATATTCATTGCCATTCTTAACAAAATTCCAAGGAGTGTTTTTGCAGAAATGAAAATTTTTGTCTTAAAATTCATATGGAATTGCAAGGGACCCAGAATAGCCAACACAGTCAAAAAATAAAAATAAATTTTGAGTATTCTCACTTTCTGATTTAAAAATTTACTGCAAACCAATAGTAATCAAAGCAGTGTATGGTACTGGCATAAGGATGACAGTGAAAGTCAGTCGCTCAGTCATGTCCGACTCTTTGTGACCCCATGCACTATACAGTCCATGGGATTCTCCAGGCCAGAGTATTGGAATGGGTAGCTTTTCCCTTCTCCAAGGGATCTTCCCAACCCAGGGATTGAACCCAGGTCTCCTGCATTGCAGGCGGATTCTTTACCAGAATTCTTGCAGGTGGATTATTTACCAGAATTCTTTACCAGAATCTTAGGCCACAAGGGAAGCCTAAGAATACTGGAGTGGCTAGCCTATCCCTTCACCAGCAGATCTTCCCGACCCAGGAATCAAACCAGGGTCTCCTGCATTGCAAGTGGATTCTTTTCCAACTGAGCTATCAGGAAAGCGCAGCACAAGGATAGATGTGTTAATCAGCAGAATAGAATTAGGAGTCCAGAAATGCACTCATATACCTACAATCAATTGATGTTCAACAAAAATGCCATGACCATTGACTAGGGAAAAAAACCAGTTTCCAAAAAATGGCTTTGTGACAACTGAAGATCCACATCCAAAAGAATGAAGTTGGACCCTTCACGCCATAGATGAAAATTAATTCAAAAATAGATTAAAGACCTAAGTTTAAGAGCTAAAACTATAAAATTTTTAGAAGAGAACATGGGGGCAAATCTGCCTGACCTTAGATTTGGCAAGGAGTTCTTAAATATGATGCCAAAAGCACAGGTAACACAAGATCAGATCAGATCAGTCACTCAGTCGCTCAGTCGTGTCCGACTCTTTGCGACCCCATGAATCGCAGCACGCCTGTCCATCACCAACTCCTGGAGTTCACAAGAAAGGACAGATAAACTGGACTTCATCAAAATTTAAGTTTTATACATCAAAGGTCATTTTCAAAACTGAAAAGATAACCCACAGAATGGGAGAAAATATTTTCAAATAATATATCTGATGAAAGACTTGTATCCAGAACATGTAAAGAATGTGCACAATTCAACAACCTAATAGTAAAAATAAGTAAAGAACTTGAACAAATGTTTCTCCCAAGAAGACATACAAATAGTCAGCAAGCACATGAAAATATACTCAACATCATTAGTCATTAGGAAAATGCACACCAAGAACCACAATGAGACACCACTTCCCACTCAGAATGGCTGTAATAAAAGAGTCAAATAATGACAAGTACTGATAAGGATCGTGGAGAATTGCAACCTTCATTTACTGCTGAGAATATAAAATAGTGCAGCCACTTTGAAAAACATTCTTTTAAAAAAAAAGTATTTATTCATTTATTTAGCTGTGCCAGGTCTTAGTTGCCATGTGTGGGAGCTTTCATTGCAGCATGTGGGATCTAGTTCCCCAACCAGGGATTGAACCTGTACCCCTGCATTGGGAGCACGGAGTCTTAACCACTGGACCACCAGGGAAGTCCCTGAAAAACATTCGGACAGTTCCTCAAAGGATTGAAAATAGAGTATCAGGCTTCCTTGGTAGCCTGATGCTTGGCTCAGTGGTAAAGAATCTGCCTGCCAATGCAGGAGACATGAGTTCAATTCCTGATCCAGGAAGATCCCACATGCTGCGGAACAACTAAGCCCATGTGCCACAGCTACTGAGCCTGTGTTTAGAGCCCAGGAGTCGCAACTACCGAGCCCCTGTGCCCTAAAGCCTAAGCTCCACACCAAGAGTCACCATTGCAATGAGAAGCCTACGCACCACGAGAGAGTAGCCCTAATCGCTGCAACCAGAGAAAAGTCTGCACAGCAACAAAGACCCAGCACAGCCAAAAATAAATAAAGTATTTTAAAAATTACTGAGTCTGAGGCTACAATTACAAAAACAAAATAAGAGTTACCATATGAACAAACAGCCCCACTCCTAGGTATATATCCAAGAGAACTGAAAACATATATCCACAAAAACACTTGTACACAAACGTCCACCAAAAGAGTACCACAATTGCAAAAATGTGGATAGAACCCTGCTGTCAATCCTCTTCATTATAGGGGACTGGAACACAAAAGTAAGAAATCAAGAGCTACCTGGAGTAACAGGCAGATTTGGCCTTGGAGCACAAAACAAAGCAGGGCAAAGGCTAACAGAGTTTTGCCAAGAGAACGCACTGGTCATAGCAAACACCCTCTTCCAATAACACAAGAGAAGACTCTACACATGATCATCACCAGATGGTCAATACTGAAATCAGACTGATTATATTCTTTGCAGTCAAGGATGGAGAAGTTCTATATCCGTCAGCAAGAACAAGACCAGGAGCTGACTGTGGTTCAGATCATGAACTTCTTATTGCCAAATTCAGACTTAAATTAAAATAAAGTAGGGAAAACCACTAAACTATTCAGGTAAGACCTAAATCAAACCCCTTATGATTATACAGTGGAAGTGACAGATAGATTCAAGAGATTAGATCTGATAGACAGAGTGCCTGAAGGACTATGGATGGAGGTTCATGACATTGTACAGGAGACAGGAATCAAGACCATCTCCAAGAAAAAGAAATGCAAAAAAGCAAAATGGCTGTCTGAGGAGGCCTTACAAATAGCTGTGAAAAGAAGAGAAGCAAAAAGAAAAAGAAAAGGAAAGATATTCCCATTTGAATGCAGAGTTCCAAAGAATAGCAAGAAGAGATAAGAAAGCCTTCCTCAATGATCAGTGCAAAGAAATAGAGGAAAACAATAGAATGGGAAAGGCTAGAGATCTCTTTTGGAGAAGGCAATGGCACCCCACTCCAGTACTCTTGCCTGGAAAATCCCATAGAGAGAGGATCCTAGTGGGCTGCAGTCCATGGGGTCGCTAAGAGTCAGACACGACTGAGTGACTTCACTTTCACTTTTCACTTTCATGCATTGGAGAAGGAGATGGCAACCCACTCCAGTGTTCTTGCCTGGAGAATCCCAGGGACGGGGGAGCCTGGTGGGCTGCCATCTATGGGGTTGCACAGAGTAGGACGTGACTGAAGCGACTTAGCAGCAGCAGCAGCAGAGATCTCTTCAAGAAAATTAGAGATACCAAGGGAATATTTCATGCAAAGATGAGCACAATAAAGGACAGAAATGGTATGGACCTAACAGAAGCAGAAGATATTAAGAAGAGGTGGCAAGAATACACAGAAGAACCGTACAAAAAATATCTTCATGACCCAGATAATCATGATGGTGTGATCACTCACCTAGAGTCAGACATCCTGGAATGTGAAGTCAAGTGGGCCATAGGAAGCATCATTACGAACAAAGCTAGTGGAGGTGTTGAAATTCCAGTTGAGCTATTTCAAATCCTAAAAGATGATGCTGTGAAAGTGCTGCACTCAATATGCCAGCATATCTGGAAAACTCAGCAGTGGCCACAGGACTGGAAAAGGTCAGTTTTCATTCCAATCCCAAAGAAAGGCAATGCCAAAGAATGTTCAAACTACCGCACAATTGCACTCATCTCACAAGCTGGCAAAGTAATGCTCAAAATTCTCCAAGCCAGGCCACAACAGTACGTGAACTGTGAACTTCTAGATGTTCAAGCTGGATTTAGAAAAGGCAGAGAAGCCAGAGATCAAATTGCCCACATCCGTTGGATCATCGAAAAAAGCAAGAGAGTTCCAGAAAAACATCTACTTCTGCTTTATTGACTATGCCAAAGCCTTTGACTGTGTGGATCACAACAAACTGGAAAATTCTGAAAGAGATGGGAATACCAGACCACCTGACCTGCCTCCTGAGAAACCTGTATGCAGGTCAGGAAGCAACAGTTAGAACTGGATATGGAACAACAGACTGGTTCCAAATAGGAAAAGGAGTACATCAAAGCTGTGTATTGTCACCCTGCTTATTTAACTTATATGCAGAATACGTCATGCGAAATACCTGGCTGGAGGAAGCACAAGCTGGAATCAAGATTGCTGGGAGAAATATCAATTACCTCAGATATGCAGATGACACCCTCTTATGGCAGAAAGTGAAGAACTAAAGAGCCTCTTGATGAAAGTGAAAGAGAAGAGTGAAAAAGTTGGCTTAAAGCTCAACATTCAGAAAACTAAGATCATGGCATCCAGTCCCATCACTTCATGGCAAATAGATGGGGAAACAGTGGAAACAGTGACAGACTTTAATTTTTTGGGCTCCAAAGCACTGCAGATGGTGACTGCAGCCATGAAATTAAAAGACGGTTGCTCCTTGGAAAAAAAGCTATGACCAACTTAGACAGGATATTAAAAAGCAGAGACATTACTTTACCAACAAAGATCCATCTAGTCAATGCTATGGTTGTTCCAGTAGTCATGTATGGATGTGAGAGTTGGACTATAAAGAAAGCTGAGCGCCGAAGAATTGATGCTTTTGAACTGTGGCACTGAAGAAGACTCTTGTGAGTCCCTTGGACTGCAAGGAGATCCAACCAGTCCATCCTAAAGGAAATCAGTCCTGAATATTCATTGAAAGGATTGATGCTGAAGCTGAAGCTCCAATACTTTAGCCACCTGATGAGAAGAACTGACTCACTGGAAAAGATCCTGATGCTGGGAAGGATTAATGGTGGGAGGAGAAGGGAACGACAGGATGAGATGGTTGGATGGCATCACTGATGCAATGGACATGAGTTTGAGTAGGCTCCGGGAGTTGGTGAGGGACAGGGAAGTCTGGCATGCTACAGCCCATGGGGTTGCAAAGAGTTGGATACAACTGAGCGACTGAACTGAACAAAACTGCTGTTAATCAATCAGGGATAAGATAAACAAACATAGTATTTCTATACCATGGGATATAATTTGGCTGTAAAATACAATGAAATATTGACAATAGAATGAAGTATTGACACATTCTGCAACATGAATGAACCTTGAAAACTGCATGCTAAATGAAAGAAAACGTCACATTTTCTATTCCATTTATAGGAAATGTCCATAATAGGCAAATCTATGGAAATATAAAGTAGATTGGAGGTGCTTAGGCTGGGGGTGAAAGGGAGGAAGTGAAGGGAATGGGAGGTCATAGATTAAGAGTTCACGGATACAAGATTTAAACAAAAATTGTTTTCTTAATTGTTTTTGCACTTCACAGCATGTGGCACCTTGGTTCCCTGACCAGCGATTGAACCCTCGCCCTCTGCATTGGAAGGTGGAGTCTTAACCCCTGGACCACTTGGGAAGACCCCAAGATTTATCTCTGAGGTGAAGAAAAATGTTCTAAAACTGATTGTGATGATGGTTGCAGGTATTTGCAAATATAATAAAACTCATCTGTTCGCTTTGAATGGTGAATTGTATGGTATGTGAGTTACACCTCAATAAAGCTGCTGATATCAAATGCTGGCAAGAATCTGCACCATGATTACAAGGAGAAATACAGAATGGTTCAGTCACTCTGGGAAACAGATTAGCAGTTTCTTATGAAGCTAAACATGTACCCAGTTAAACATGACACATCTCTTAGTATTTACCCTAGAGAAATGAACATTTATGTTCACTAAAAAGCTGTACACAAATGTTTACAGCAGTCCTATTCATAATCCCCCAAACTGGAAGCAATTCAATTCAGTGGGTGAGTAGATAAACAAACTGGTATGTGTACACAATGGAACCCTGCTGATGCTGCTGCTGCTGCTGCTAAGTCGCTTCAGTCATGTCCGACTCTGTGCGACCCCATAGACAGCAGCCCACCAGGCTCCCCCGTCCCTGGGATTCTCCAGGCAACAACACTGGAGTGGGTTGCCATTTCCTTCTCCAATGCATGAAAGTGAAAAGTGAAAGTGAAGTCACTCAGTCGTGTCCGACCTTCAGCGACCCCATGGACTGCAGCCTACCAGGCTCCTCTATTCATCAGTAATAATAATAATAATAAACTATTGATTCTTGCATCAACTTGGATGGATCGCACGGCCATTATGTTGAATAAAAGAAGCCAGTCTTAAAAAGTTATATAATGTAAGATTCCATTTTTTTTGACAGTCTTAAGAAATGCAAAGCTAGTGATGAAGAACAGATCAGCCATTGCCAGGGGTTCAGTGAAGAAGGACAAGACTATAAAATGGTAGCATGAGGGAGTTTTAGAGGGTGATGGAACTATTTTTTATCCTTATCATGGCAGTAGTTACAGGAATCTATAGACATGTTAAAATTCATAGAATGACATGCCCCAAAAGTCAAATTCTATGCTCCTGCAGAGTACATCATGAGAAACGCTGGACTGGAAGAAACACAAGCTGGAATAAAGATTGCCAGGAGAAATATCAATAACCTCAGATATGCAGATAACACCACCCTTATGGCAGAAAGTGAAGAGGAACTCAAAAGCCTCTTGATGAAAGTGAAAGTGGAGAGTGAAAAAGTTGGCTTAAAGCTCAACATTCAGTCAGAATGGCTGCAATCCAAAAGTCTACAAGTAATAAATGCTGGAGAGGGTGTGGAGAAAAGGGAACCCTCTTACACTGTTGGTGGGAATGCAAACTAGTACAGCCACTATGGAGAACAGTGTGGAGATTCCTTAAAAAACTGGAAATAGAACTGCCTTATGATCCAGCAATCCCACTGCTGGGCATACACACTGAGGAAACCAGAAGGGAAAGAGACACGTGTACCCCAATGTTCATCGCAGCACTGTTTATAATAGCCAGGACATGGAAGCAACCTAGATGTCCATCAGCAGATGAATGGATAAGAAAGCTGTGGTACATATACACAATGGAGTATTACTCAGCCATTAAAAAGAATACATTTGAATCAGTTCTAATGAGGTGGATGAAACTGGAGCCTATTATACAGAGTGAAGTAAGCCAGAAAGAAAAACACCAATACAGTATACTAATGCATATATATGGAATTTAGAAAGATGGTAACAATAACCCTGTGTACGAGACAGCAAAAGAGACACTGATGTATAGAACAGTCTTATGGACTCTGTGAGAGAGGGAGAGGGTGGGAAGATTTGGGAGAATGGCATTGAAACATGTAAAATATCATGTATGAAACGAGTTGCCAGTCCAGGTTCGATGCACGATACTGGATGCTTGGGGCTGGTGCACTGGGACGACCCAGAGGGATGGAATGGGGAGGGAGGAGGGAGAAGGGTTCAGGATGGGGAACACATGTATACCTGTGGCGGATTCATTTTGATATTTGGCAAAACTAATACAATTATGTAAAGTTTAAAAAATAAAAAAATAATAAAAATAAAAGTTTAAGAGGAAGCTGAAAAAAAAAACAAAACAAAAAAAAAAAGAAAACTAAGATCATGGCATCCAGTCCCATCACTTCATGGCAAATAGATGGGGAAACAGTGGAAACAGTGACAGACTTTATTTTTCTGGGCTCCAAAATCACTGCAGATGGTGACTGCAGCCATGAAATTAAAAGATGCTTACTCCTTGGAAGGAAAGTTATGACCAACCTAGATAGCATATTCAAAAGCAGAGACATTACTTTGCCAACAAAGGTCCCTCTAGCCAAGGCTATGGTTTTTCCTGTGGTCATGTATGGATGTGAGAGTTGGACTGTGAAGAAGGCTAAGCACTGAAGAATTGATGCTTTTGAACTGTGGTGTTGGAGAAGACTCTTGAGAGTCCCTTGGACTGCAAGGAGATCCAACCAGTCCATTCTGAAGGAGATCAGCCCTGGGATTTCTTTGGAAGGAATGATGCTAAAGCTGAAACTCCAGGACTTTGGCCACCTCATGGGAAGAGTTGACTCATTGGAAAAGACTCTGACGCTGGGAGGGATTGGGGGCAGGAGGAGAAGGGAACGACAGAGGATGAGATGGCTGGATGGCATCACTGACTCGATGGACGTGAGTCTGAGTGAACTCCGGGAGTTTGTGAGGGACAGGGAGGCCTGGTGTGCTTCGATTCATGGGGTCGCAAAGTGTCAGACACGACTGAGCGACTGATCTGATCTGATCTGAAGAGTTCATTTACTGTATGCTAACTTAAAAATTAAAACTAAAAAAATTTTAATCAATACATAAAAGCAAAATAAAATTACAAAAAAATAAAAAGGACCCAGGAGAGAAAGGGAAGGTAGGAGAATTCACCTAACAGCTCCAAGGCCAGCAAAGGAGACTGGTGAGGAAGAGGTACACAGATACACACAGGTGTACCTAATAGGATTTATATAATGTGCTACCAAGCAGCCATGTGGCAGGCTATGATGGACAGGATGCAGGGTACGTGGCTGGACATCATCCAGTAAGATCACGTGACCAGGAGTTGGAGGAAGTTGGGGCCATGACTACAGCTGCATCCTTGACCGAGTTCCAGGTAGGAGGGGACCCAGTGTGGTTCATGGTTCTCTCTCTGGTGCTTGCAGCATCTCAGGGCGAGAACAGAAGGAAGGGTCTTCTTGTCCTCAGGTGTGTAACACACAGAGTGAAAGGGAGGCAGAAAGTGAGCCACAACAAGAGCTCCTCAGCCACTGTGACCCCAGACACCGCCCCCCATGAGAAACCATCCACCAGGACCCTGCCAGCCCCCTGAGAACTGGCCCAAAGACTGAGTTTTGGGTGGTTTGTTACTCAGCAGTAGCTAACAGATACATGTGGGGAAGTGCCGGGCCACAGAGGAGAGGGCGTGGACCTGCCTTCCAGGGTATCTCTTCTCTGCTGAGACAGAGGAGAAGCACAGAAAATGGACCTGGCTCCTAACTCCGCATCCCTCACTCGCCCTGCCACCCCACTCATGATATTTAGTCACTCCTGGGCACATGGGACCAGCTTCCCCCGGCAGACACTTTCACACATTTTTTTACAGAGGAAACCGTGATAGAGAGGCAATCTGCTTATAACGAGACATGGGTTTGATACTGAGTGGGGAAGATCTCTTGAAGAAAGAAATGGCAACCTGCTCCAGTGTTCTTGCCTGGAGAATCCCATGGACAGAGAAGTCTCATGGGCTGCAGTCTACAGGGTCAAAAGAGTCGGACACGACTGAGTGACTAAACCACCAACCATATGAGGGGTCAGTACCGTGAAAGGCAGGCGGAAGAAGTAGGACTGGACAGAAGAAATGTCACCTTCGAGGTAGGCCCCACCTGCAGGGAGTTGCCCCAGGTCGACTCCCCACCTCACTCAGTCACTGGACCCCAGACATAGGTCATCCCTGGGGGTGTGACCCAGGAGGGGCTGATAGCTGAGAGTCACCCACTGACTGCACTCCCTGGAGATGGAAGCAAGTCCTTCCTGGAGGGAGACTGGGCCATGTCCTGGCATCCACCATGGATATAATCAGAGTCCAGTGGTCACCGTGGGTGTTTGATATCCTTAAAACAAAGATGGTATAAAATCACCTAACACATGTGTGATCTCACTCAACCTCAGACCCAGGGGCACAGGCTCCTCCTCTTGAAGAAACAAGTGTGTAGAAGGCAGGCGATTGATGGGGTGGTCAGAGTGTATAGCCTGGCAGCCTCCACTCAGACCGAGCCTCCAGTTAGGAATCATGAGCACCCTCTACTCATAAATCCAACTAATTGAATCACCTGCCCCAGGTCCCATGCATGATGTATAGACAAGGAATTTTTTTTTCTTTTTGAGATAGTCTCCATTTTATTTGTAGAACAGAAATTCAAAACCACGGGGGCAGGAATGACTGGAGTATTTGCATTTTGCAAGCCATACTTTTGGTTCTTCGCACTTGAAATCGCTTAAAAAACAAATCTTTGTGTCAGTCACTCAGTCATGTCCAGCTCTTTGTGACCCCATGGACTGTAGCGCACCAGGATCCTCTGTCCATGGAATTCTCTAGGCAAGAGTACCGGAGTGGGTTGTCATTTCCTTCTCCAGGGGATCTTCCCGACCTAGGGTTCAAACTGGAGCCTCCTGCACTGCAGGAAGATTCTTTACTGTCTGAGCCACCAGGGAAGCCCCTAATTGAAGGATAATTACTTTATAATAATTATAAAGTAATTATCCTGGAGGCGGGGCCGGTGTCAGGGGCGGAGGACCTACTGGCTGAAATGCTGCTCCTCAAGTGGCCAAACCTCGCACAGAAAAGCTGCCAATGGCCGCCCTCCTTTGTGAAAGTAAAGATGCATTCTGAAACACAATAGTTTAACATTTTGACAGGCTCAGGTTGGGATAACTTCCAGGGCAATGTCTATGGGCTTACCAAAAAAAAAAGCCCTACAATCAGAAGAATTAGCCAATGTGATTTGCCCAGGAGCTTTTTCAACAGGAGATGATGTCTGGGAGTTTGTGTGGCAGTGACTGAGTTAGGAACAGCACGGGGCCATCCTCTCAGGATTACCCCCTCCATGTGCATCCGTGACACAGTGACACCCAAGGAATACTCTTCCCCAGATGACCTCTCACCTTTGCCACACTCCACTCTCTACCCTTTGGGTGGAGTTTGCAGAAACCCTGGAAAGTGGAGATGCCTAGCGAGTGATGAGTTGCCAGAGACCTGCAGAGGCTCAGATGCGGTGTGTGTGAAACTTCAGATCCGGAATGCGGGCACCAGTACAGTCTTGTCAGGTAGTCACGAGATCGGACCCCACTCCCAATGCGGGTGAGGAAGCTTAGTCTACCTCAAATACCAGGATCAACTCAGTCATGGCAGGTGTAGTCTTTCTCCCTCACCTTCCTTTTCCCTGGAAAGCTCAGATAAACCTGGTGGCAGAGAGACGAGGAGGTGGGCACATGGGCATCCAGGAGTGGGCAGGAGCTCTGTGGACTGTGGTTGTACCTACCCAGCCTGGGGTCCACTGAGGCGCCCATCCTGCCTGCTTCTGGGCTGCAGCCCTGTTCCCAGTATGTTTGGGTTCCCACAGGTTCCATGTCCTCCCCATTGTGCTGTGCTTAGTCGCTCAGCCATGTCTGACTCTTTGTGACCCCATGGACTATAGCCCACCAGGCTCCTCTGTCCATGGGGATTCTCCAGGTGAGAATACTGGAGTGGGTTGTCATGCCCTCCTATCTTCCCAACCCAGGGATCAAGCCCAGGTCTCCTGCATTGCAGGCAGATTCTTAACCGTCTGCTCGCTCGCTCGCTCGCTCGCTTCAGTCGCTCCAGTCGTGTCCAACTCAGCAAAGCCCAAGAATACTGGAGTGGGTAGCCTATCCCCTGTCCAGGGGATCTTCCTGACCCAGAAATCAAACCCGGGGTCTCCTGCATTGCAGACGGATTCTTTACCAGCTGAGACACCAGGTCCTCCTCACTGCAGACCATCAGATCTGCCTGCAAAACTCAGGGGCCCAGAAAGGCGCCAGCAGACTTGGAGGAACACATGAGGACATTTCCCTGTGTCTACCTGGCCCTGCAGAGGCTGGCTGGTGCACAGAGGGGCTGCCCCACCTGGGTGGCCTGCTCAAGCATGCCCTGCTATTGGATCCCAACCTCTGCATGGGGTTTCAGGAGCGTGTGGAGAAGCTCAGAGCCTGAGCACCAATGGCCACCATTGTCCTTCCCTGTTGGGTAAGAGAGAGAAAGAGAGAGAGAGAGTGTGTGTGTGTGTGTGTGTGTGTGTGTGTGTGTGTGTGCATGCCCGCACACATGCATGTGCATACATGTGCCAGGAAGGGGCACACCCTCTTGATGCCCAAAGTCCACACCTGTCCTCAGACCAGAATCCTCTGTCTCAGGGAGGTTCCTAAGCTCAAGAAGTCCTTGTCATGAACAAAATGTTATTTATGCAGCCCTTTGCCCATTGCTGAGATAAATTCTCTCCACGTGCTGGTTTCTTTAGTCTTCACAACAACATGTGTGCTTTTGGGGTGTCCATGTCACAGTCAAGGAGACTGAGTCACAGGGAGCCAGTGAGGCCCCCACAGCTGCCAGATCTTGAGGCTGATTCAAGCCCAGCCGCTTTCAGGACTGGTGAACACCCCCACTAGCTTTGCTGCTTCACAGGACACAGCCCTCCCACCCAAGGACCCCTCTTGCCTGGCGTGTGGCTTCAGTGGGTGCCGAGGGCCCATGTGGACCCCTCCATTAGGCCAAGGTCCAACTCTCCCAGATGTCGTGTGAGCCATGTGGGCAGAATGGGAGGACAACGCCCAGCCCCGGGCTTCATCCAGTCCAGGTCACTGACCCTCTGCCCACCCCCATGCCAGTGAGTTAGAAACAGCACAGGGCCATAGTCTCAGGATTACCCTGAGACCATCATGTCCACCACACCTGGAGCAGCTATAACCTGGCCCTAACCAGAGCCTTGAACAGGCAGGGATGTTGAACATGGACTAGAACACACTAGAATCATCCAGGTAGCTGTAAAATACCTCCTCTGCCCAGACCACACCCAGAATTACATCAGAAGCTCTGGGATAGGGCCCAGGGGGTCAGGACTTCAAACTCTCCCGGTGATTCCAGTTGGAACCAGGAAGCCCCATGGTCATCTTCAGTATCCCCTCTCCTAACCTCTCCCCCTACAGCCTTCAGCAGTCCCGTGCCTGACCCTCCTTCATCTCTGCCATTAATGTAGACACTGGATTCTCCTGATGAAAAGATACCATGAGCTCAAACATCCCTATGTTCCCTCCCTGCCGCAGAGCGAACAGTATTCTGCACACACATCAAATCCAGTTATCTTTGCTGAGCTTGCAAAACTGCAAGAGAGCTACAAGCCTCACATTGTTTTAGCCTTGTCTTAATTTTTCAGCAAAACACTCATAAGTTCACGCAGCTGCTGTCAGAACATGGCTGTGACAACAGAAGCCGCCAGGTTGGTAAGACCCCAGGGAAGGCGGCCAGAACACATTTCTCCCGCTCCAGCCCATATTCAGAGGTGGAAGGCCATGCATCCTGGCTGTCAGGGCAAAAACTCACTTTTACATTGCCTCTTGCGTTCTAGAAGTCACTAAGAAGAAAAGTTTGAAGGGAATTGTTTGGTTTCGACACACATTTTATTGCAAATGTCCTTGGACCTTGCCAACTAGTTTTGTGCAGTGAGAAAGGCACATCTTTTATGATTTCCATCTGTCGTGAGCTGAATGGTGGCCCCAAAGAGAACGACCAACCCCTAACCCCTGGAATCTGCAGACACGACCTCCCATGGCAAATGGGGTGATTAAATTAAGGATCCTGAGAGGAGTGGCTTTTTCTGGATTATCCTGGGCATCCCTTTAGTTCTACCAACTCGGAGGCCACCAGCTCTCCCCAGTGGAGCAAGGGGGTTTCAGGTGGTCTTGCTTTAGGACCTGTACCCACTCTTCCCTTCCAAGGAAGGAGAGGCAAGGACATGGAGTCAGGCCCCAGGGGAGTGGAGACCTCAGTGCGGAGGCCATCCATTTCCCCAGGTCTGTTCCATGCCATCTCCTGACAAGTCACAGCAATTAGTCGGTGGTGAGGATGGGAAGGCTGCCAGCTCTCATGTGTTCTCCCCAGCCTCTCTCTTGTTCGCTGAGCAGGCCATCGGCAGGCAGGACAGAGCTCCAAGACCCAGAGCCACAGGTCACTCCCCCAGACCTGGACGCTGAGGGGCAGGAGGGCGTGCCTTCCAACCTCTTTATCTGAATTCCCAGCACCATCAGGATGGGCAGTCCTGCTCCTCAGTCCCCTGCAGGCTGTGCCACGACACCACCTAAAGACCGAAGGCCCATGGGAAGTTCTAGAAAGACGGTGACCCTCTCTCTTCCTGTGAGAAGTGCCAGAGCTTGTTGTTGTTGTTCAGTCACTCAGTTGTGTCCGATTCTTTGTGACCCCATGGACTGCAGCATGCCAGGTTTCCCTGTCCTTCACCAACTCCCGGAGCTTACTCAAACTCATGTTCATTGAGTCGGTGATGCCATCCAACCACCTCATCCTCTGTCATCCCCTTCTCCTCCCGCCTTCAATCTTTCCCAGCATCAGGGTCTTTTCTAATGAGTCAGTTCTTCCCATCAGGTGGGCAAAGTATTGGAGCTTCAGCTTCAGCATCAGTCCTTCCAATGAATATTCAGGACTGATTTCCTTTAGGATGGACTGGTTGGATCTCCTTGCCCAGAGCTGCCTCTGCGCTGTCTGCAGTGGGTGATGACAACACAAAGGTCAGATGTCGCTGTCCAAACTGCCAAACAAAGCAAATCATCTCTTTTGGGGGCAGTCCCTCAACTTTTTGTTTGTAATTTTTTTTTTCACAGATTGATTGAGGGCTACACGGACTGTGGCATGTGAAACTTCCCAAACCAGGGATTGAACCCATACCCCCCAACCCCCAAGTAGAAGTGTGGAGTCTTAATCACTAGACCACCAGGGAAGTCCTTTTCGTTTGTAAATTTTAAAGACCTGACAGCCCCCAAAAGGCCACAAACTCAGGGTTTGGAAAGCCATGCTGCTGCTGCTGCTGCTAAGTCACTTCAGTCGTGTCCGACTCTGTGCAACCCCATAGACAGCAGCCCGCCAGGCTCCCTGTCCCTGGGATTCTCCAGGCAAGAACACTGGAGTGGGTTGCCATTTCCTTCTCCAATGCATTAAAGTGAAAAGTGAAAGTGAAGTCGCTTAGTCATGTCCAACTCTTCACAACCCCATGGACTGCAGCCTACCAGGCTCCTCCGCCCATGGGATTTTCCAGGCAAGAGTACTGGAGTGGGGTGCCACTGCCTTCTCCATGGGGGTGGTAAAATTGGTGAAGAGAAGATTCTGAAGGGGACTGATTCTCCACTCCTAGTAGAAGTGATGCCCGCAGGGGTGGGAGGGGGGTAGAAGGAAAATTTTCACCCCAAAACTTCCTTTGTCTGGTCCTAAGATAAGTTTTATCTTGCTCCCCCTGCTCCTCAGTTTGCCCAGCAGTGTAATGGGTATGGCCATTGTGATGAAACTTCAGGAGGTCAGGTCTGTCAGTGGCTAGTCTGTTCGGCCCCATCTCAGCTCTGGGCACGGGCTATGGAAGGTACAGAAGATGGAGAAGATGGAGAAACCCATGTTTCAGCCCCGCTCTGCTTGTCTATGGCACGTCATTGGTCCCAAGGACTCTGTGTCCCCACCTGAGAGCAGATGGAGCCCTGAGGGTACCTGTCCTTTTGTGCCCACAAGCACTTCAGGGAACCCAACTCTCCTCCTGCCGACCTGGTGGAGGAGGACGACCACTAGTTCACCTCAGGAAGAGAGGGGAGGGACGGCCGTGCATAGCACAGAGTTTAGACACAGCTGGGTCTACATGTGGGCTTGTCACTCACAGCCAAGAGTACATGGTGGAAGAGACAGTGGGTGATTTCAAGGTCGGTTCAGAAAAGCCAATGCAGCGTCCATCTTATATGTGGGAGCCCTTGATTCTGAGGGCCTGAGGCTTTACCTACGGAACCCAGCTGCCCCAGGCCACACGGAGAGGGTGTGCACAGTCCTGGTCAGTAGCCCTGCCCAGGTCCAGCCACCACGTGGGAAGGGCAGGTCCTCCCAGTGATCCAGCCTCCAGCCATGGACTCTTCCCCAGACTGGATTCTCCTTCCTCCCAGAAAAATGGGAGAAGTTAAGGCCTCCAATGTCAGGAAGCAGACACAAGCCCCCCTCACCAGGTCCTGTTTGGAATCCTGAGCCCCAGCATCTGCAATCATAAAGTGGCCATCCAAGGCTGCTAGGCTTTGTGACACAGAGCCCGGGTCATCTTTCACTTGCCAATGGTTTACCGCGCTCATACACTGTGGTATTGTTCAATCACTATTTGAAACCCCATGGACTGAAGCACTCCAGGCTTCCTTGTCCTTCCCCACCTCCTGGAGCTTGCTTACACTCATGTCCACTGAGTCAGTGATGCCCTCCAACCATCTCATCTTCTGTTGCCCCCTTTTCTTCCTGCCCTTAATCTTTCCCAGCATCAGGGTCTTTTCCAATGAGTTGGCTCTTCACATCATGTGCCAAAATATTAGAGCCTCAGTATTAGTCCTTCCAGTGAATATTCAGGGTTGATTTCCTTTAGGATTGATTGGTTTGATACAGTGTGCCTGGCTCTATTCTGGATACTAGGGACACAAAGATGAAAAAAACCGAGCCTGTCTTTAAGGACAAAGTCTTGTATGGGAGTTGATGTGTAGCACACACGATAGTTAATGGTGCTGTGTGTGCAGGAACCAGTCCAGAAACCTAGAGGAGCTAATTCTGGTGGGGAATCTAGAGGGGCTTCCTGGAAGAGGCATCCAGAAGTACAGAAAGGTAGATATTGCCCTGTTTTCTCCACAGAGAATCAGAAGCTGCATAGCACAGTTAAGTTATTGGGATACAAGTTGCAGCAGTGGCTGCTGAGCCCATAAAATCCTACTGAGGCATGTCTGTGCCAGAGGCCCCCCCACCATGCTTCTCGACAACACCTGCCTCCCCCACAAGCCTTTGCTCAATTCCAGAAACACGACAAACTCCTATCACCTTCTCAAACACCCTTCCCACTGGCTAGAACACTGTTCCCACCACTCTTCTTCAAACTTAGCTGTATTTTCCCCTGGGTCGCCTCAGAAAGCACCCCCATCCCCCATATACAGCCCCCCTCCTTATCTCTCACACCCACCACACCTGCAAGCTTGTACCTGTCCACTTGTTCACCTGTAGCCTCCCCGGATAGACTGCACACTCCATGCAGGTGAGAACAGGACTGTTTGGTTGACCTTTACACTCTCAGCACCTAGCACATTACTGACCACCCAGCCGGCCCTCTGTAAACAGTGCTGAAAGAACAAGCCCAAGGATGAATGAATGGCCCCAGCCTTGGGCTTCAGATCTGTCCTCATCTCTGATTTGCTGATTAGCTTTTTCCTGGCTCCTAATGTCACTCCCAGTCATGAGACTACTGGAACCCATCCCACTTAGGGACATCTCTCTGCCACCTCGTACTGGCCTTAGGAGCTCCCCCATCTATAAACACAGCCCTCCTAGACTGGGGCTTCCATCATCCACCTGGAATCACCCTGCAAACCTCTCCCCACAGGGGGCCAGGACCCCAGTTAGCAATCAGGTCAGCCCCGACACAGGGCTGCATCATAGCAAAGGGGACAGTGAAGGAAGGGCTTCTCAGAGCCAGGACAAAGGAGAAAAGTCCCACAAGCCACAGAGCATCTCCAAGTGCCAGAGAGACTCCTCCTCTAGCCTGGAGGAGATCACATGCACCAACATATTCACACTTAGACAAGAAAGGGTTTCATCAGATATGACAAGGTCGCGTGATGTCATTCCACTGAATCGTTCCAGAGAGGACAAAATCAAAGAGCAAACAGGGAGACTGGCTTCCCTAGAGATGCCAGGATGGAAGAGGGCACGCAAAGAATAGTGAACTGGTCTTACCTTGATTCTCAGGCCAAGGAGTGACTGGGTGGAGGTCCGTGACTTTCCCTTGAAATGGTTTTCCTTATGAATTAACTATGCCTTCTTTTTACCGGGAAGACCTGCAGGACGATGGCTGTGGAGGCGAGCTGTGGCTTCTCTCGGCACTGGCCCTGAAATCAACATAAAGCCCAGGATGCCTGACATCTGGGAGGAGAGATTGTGGACGCCAGGCTCTGCCTGCTGGGGGGGCCTCAGCGATACTGCCCCTTGTGTTGTGCCACCGTCTTAATAAACACAAAGCCCATGTGTCACATCTACATGCAGCCAGGAGGGTTTTACACAGAATCACTCAACAGGAATGCAGATGGCTGCCACTCATCACAGCTCAGCTGGGCATGATTTCACAAGCAAACTAGGACCGTCTCTCACATCCAAGGGCCCTATGTTGATTTCAGGGCCAGTGCTAAAAAAGGACACAGCTCAACTCCACAGCCATCATCCTGCAGGTCTTCCTGGTAAAAAGAAGGCAAAGTTAATGCATAAGGAAAACCATTTCAAGGGGAAACTACAGACCCCCAGCCAGTCACTTCTGTGGCCTGAGAAGCAAGGGAAGACCAGATCACTAATCTTCACTTGCCCTCTTACATGCTGGCATTGACTGAGTCACTGATCAACAAGAGTACATCAGAAAGACCTAGGATCCAGCCCTGGCTCTGCCCCTCACTAGCTGTGTGACTGTGAACAAGTGACTTCCCTTCTCTGTGCCTCCATTTATCTTCTGTAAGATGCGGATAATCATAGTAGCTTTTTCAAAGGGTAATGAGCAGAGTAAATGAAATAGAACTCAGTCCCCACACAAGAAGTACTCATTGAGCACCTACTAGGTTCCACGTGCCATTCTAGGTGATCAGGGAAGAAATACACCAGGGAAGAAAATAGACAAAGATCCTTGCCCTCGTGGAGCCTGTATTTGGGTTTGGATAGATTAACAATAAGCAGCAAGCCTAATAAATAAGTATCAGTACACTCTGTAGACGGTGATGACTGCTCCAGACAAGAGAATGTAAGGTGAGCCAGGTGGAGGAAACACGGCCACTTCATCCTTCCTACAGCAGTTCCCAGCAGCCTGAATCAGTTCTTCCCTTGCATGACCGAGGGAATACAGCAGAGTGGTGTCCTGCAGATTCCAGGGCAAGCTCAGAAGAAGAGTGGCAGCTGCCTTCTGGCCCCTAGAACATCCCCTCAGAGTCCCCAAGCAACAGGTTGGAGAGGCCACATGTAGGTGTTCCAATCAACTGCTCACATGAGCCTTGCTTGCAGCGGCTCCCACCAAGACACCAGCCATGAGAAGAAGCCACCCTCCAAACTGGCCCATCCACCAGCTGAGTACAACCAAACGACCTCAATGGATGGGCACGAAGCAGAATTGCCCAGCTGAGCCTGGCCTGAATGTCCAACCCACAAAACCATGAGATATCATAAAATGATTGTCGTTTTAAATCACCAGGCTGGGGAATGGCTGGTTACATAACAACAGATAACCAGAACTGAACAGGGATAGGGGGGTTTATATAAAGCATATAAACTCCTAGTCCAGCTGCCACAAAGTGCACTCAGACTGTATCATCCCTGTTATTATCCCACCTGGACCCAAGAGCACAGCCTGCTCGGGGCTTTGGCGCCTGTGGAATCCAGGAGGAGACACGAGTCCGCTTGCCTCCCCTCCTCCATTCCTTACACCCCTGTCCTGCCCTGTCCTTTCCCATTTCTCTCCACATTTCATTCTGTCTCCACTTCATTCTCTCCACATCCTTCTTTTCTCGTCACAGTCCTCTGCTCCCTCTTCCTCCCTCCCCAGCACCTCACACCCTGGAGCCTCACCCCCACTCGGAACCAAGCCTTCCTCCATTCGTCTACGTTTCTATTTTCTCCAGGATGAAACAGGACCAAGTGCAGATGCGTCCTTGAACATCCCATCAGGGAGGAGGGATGACACATGCTTTCTAGAAGAAAGGAGAGCAGGCCGCCTTGATTACTCCCCTGAGAAACTTCAGAACTTGGGACATTTCAAATTGACATGAAAGAGCCACAGGCAAGGTCACTGGCAGCTATTTCCATCTAATCTGGGCTTTAACCGGCTCTTCTGTCCCCATCACAGGACGCTCCACTCGGGGAACTCTGGCCTCTTCCCTGAATTGCAAGAACAAGTGCTGCTGGTCCCCCGGGCACAGGGGGATGAAGGATGCACCACAGGTGGTTGCCCTCCCCCACCTCCATGAGCCCAGAACTGGCCACAGTGGCCCCTGCTGTGAACGACCTTCAAGTGAGAGCAACGTTCCCTAACGTGGCAAAGATTCCTCAGCCTGGCTGTGCATTAAAAGAATCTAAAGTGAAAAAGACCCTGATGCTAGGAAAGACTGAAGGTGGGAGGAGAAGGGGGCGACAGAAGATGAGACGGATGGCATCACCGGCTCAATGGACACGAGTTTAAGCAAGCTCCAGGAGATGGCAAAGGACAGGGAAGCCTGACATGCTGCAGTCCATGGGGTTGTAAAGAGTCAGACATGACTGAGTGACCAAACTGAACTGAAAGTGAAAAATGAAAGTGTTAGTCACTCAGTCATGTCTGACTCTTTGGGATCCTATGGACCATAGCCCTCCAGGCTCCTCTGTCCATAGGATTCTCCGGGCAAGAACATTAGAGTGGGTAGCCATTTGCTTCTCCAGGGGATCCCCCTGACCCAGGGATCAAACCCAGGACTCCTGCATTGCAGGCAGAGTCTTTACTGTCTGTGCCACCAAAAGAATCTAGGGAGCAGGTAACAAACATCCAGATGCCAGAAACCACCCTGAACACACTGAATCAGCCTCTCCAGGGGCGGACTCCGGGTGGCCAACCCAGTACCTAAATGCTGTTCTCTGAGAACCAGGAACTTTGCATCTAGAAACGACAAAGCACCAATCCCTCCCTGCTTCACAGACCAGACTTTTCCCACCCAGTTTAAGCAGCAGGGTACCTCTCAATGGCTCCTGTACCTCTTCCTGTTGTGCCTGCTGGCTGCTCCCCTCTGGCTTCAGATGACCAGGAAGGCTGTGCAGAGAGAAACATGTGACTTTCGTTCGCCCAGCAGCTGGCTGAGCAGGTGGCCGTTGTCAAGATAGGAGCATTCTCTTCCACTGCATCAGAGAGAATGGAGGATGTCTTGAAGCTAAGGCTTGACTCCCATCTGCTCCCCAAGGTAAGTGCAGCTGCTTTCTCTGGCCAAGAGTTGAACAACTGGCAAGGAGAGTATGGCTCACACCTGCTTTGTGGGAAAGCTTTCATCCTTGCTAAGTTGGGTTTAGACCCCAATCCCATGGTTTGGGAAAGCTTTTTAGCAGCAGAATCAGGGTTTTATTTGGGAATCCCACACCCCAGACAGTTAACAAAGAACTACCCTGATTGACGCTCTAGGTCTTCCTTGCGGCCACTCTTCTTCTGTCCACGCATCAGCAGCTCCTGGGCCGCCTGGTGCTCACAGCTTCCACGAAACCCGGTTCTGTGCTGCCTCATTCACTCGGTGATTTCCGTGAGATTCAGAATACACCTGGAGCTCTTAAGATGGCCCAGCAGAGTGGAGGAACGTGCCCATTCACCGTCTACGCTCACCCAGGACAGACCAGAAAATCAAGCTTGGTGCGCACGTATGCACACACACATACACCGTGGGGAGAGAGCAAATTAGAAAAGATGGCGTGTTCAAGCTCTCTGGCCCCACGTTTTGCAAACAATGTGTAACAGGTAAGAGTATTTATAGCACTGCGCATGCGCGTCACCAGGTACTCGCTGAGCTGTGGGCTACTTGGTGTGGTCCGCCTGCATCAGCTCCACCTGGAAAAGCCCAGAAGGGTTGTGTGTGGTGATGTTCTGTCTGCTGCTATGGCTGCTGTGCCAGCCAGGAGAGAATAAATATGTTTGCAGTTCCTACGGATCCTCAAATTTTCTTCTAGCCTCTTAGCTCGCACCTTGCCTACGCAGGGTTCATCGAACAGCACACACAGTGTGAACAGCGAGAAGACTGGCATTGTAAGCAGGATCAGCAATACACATATGCACAGCTACCCCTTGAAGATACCCCTAGGACACACTTACTCCTTGAAGCTTGGACAGACTGTCCCTTCCCCTGCCCCCACTTCCCCCCGCCAGCAGCAACTAAAATTAGACATGGACCTATTGCTGTTCTTGAGGTTGTATTTTAAGGATAGGATGTCCACCCTCTTAAAAATCACATACTGGGTCCCCACCCTGCTGCCAGCTTTCCACATAGCGGGCCAGAGGACCCAGAGAAGAATCCCAGCATTGCTGCCCATCTCGTGTTTGACCTGGAGTCACGACTTGTTCTCTAGGAATGACCAGGCACTCCAGCTCCCACAGGACCTCCGTTCTGGTGGTAGTTCCCTTTTCCTGCCTTATTTGGAATCCCACAGTGGGAGGGAACTGTGAGCGCCCCAGACCCAGGGAGCCCAGCCTTCCAGCTTGAGGTGTACTTGGTTGTACTGAAGGAGATAGGAAATTGCTACCAAGGTTTTTCTTTGAGGTGGAGTGTCCTCTGTGAGGGGGCTTGCAGTTGCCCTTACTGTGTACATAAATACAGTATTTTCCACGGAAAAAAAAAAAAAAAAAATCACATACTTTGTTTCAAAAAACCGCATGGGAAATGGAGCAGAGACTCTCTGGGCATGGTTTGAGAAAGCTTTTTAGCAGCAGAGAAAGCTTTTTAGCAGCAGAATCAGGGTTTTATTTGGGAATCCCACACCCCAGACAGTTAACAAAGAACTACCCTGATTGACGCTCTAGGTCTTCCTTGTGGCCACTCTTCTTCTGTCCACGCATCAGCATCTCTCTGGGCATGGCACTTCATACAGAAACACTTATTCCTGTGGATATGCTTTTGATGTCCTCGGAGGCTGCCCCATGCCCACTGCAGCCTCTCTGTGCCGTGATTCAGGCCTCAGCACCGAGGACCCCTCTCCTCCTGCACTTCCAGGATCCGCTGGAGGCTGGAGCTGCCCCTGGTACAGACAGTGCTCCCTTCCTAGGTAGTGGGTAGATGGAGTCCCAGGCCTTGGCTGTCCTCAAGGATGTAGCTCAGCTCATTGACAGTGAAATGTGAGCTCATCACAGCTGTGAGAAGCTGGTTTGTGTCTCACCTTAACTTCTGAGCTCAGGTCAGTATAAGCAAGTGAAAGCAAGCCCAGCTTTTCCAGCTGAAACTCTCAGACTCACTTTCCAGCAATTCTTTGACTTAGTCCAGAGAAAGAAAAAAAAAACTTTTTCCCATTACCAGTACCTTCAAGCAAGATTTGACTTTTCAGAGGTGGTCTGCACAGGAGCTCAGAGAACGCCAGCACTGGGTAATGTATGCAGCTTGATAGAGCATCTTCTAAAAATGGAGAAGGGGTATCAAGAGATGCCAAATGATCAAAGGTTCATGCTTGACTAAGGCCAAGTGTGCTCACTGGACCAGCAGCAGCAGCAGCAGCAGCAGCATCCTCTGGGAAAGTATTAGAAGTGTAAATTCTTAGTTGAGTTCCCACCCTGCGTGCATGCATGCTCAGCCACTTCAGTCATGTCCGACTCTCTGTGACCCCATGGACTGTAGCCCGCCAGGCTCCTCTGTCCATGGGATTCTCCAGGAGAGAATACTGGAGTGGGTGACCATGCCCTTCTCCTGGGGATCTCCCCAACTCAGGGTTCGAACCAGGTCTCAGGTGTCTCCTGCTTTGGCAGGTGAGTTCTTTACCGCTGGCGCCACCTGGCTCACCAAGTCAGAAATTACGGAGCTGGAGCCCAGTGATCCAGGAGATTTCCAATGCCGCTCAAACTTGAGGACCACTGGCTTACACTAATGGATGGGGCAGCCTCTGACCACGGTGCTGGGATCGAGGAGGAGACAGAGCTGCTGCCCCAGGACTGTTCAGTGGAGGGAGGGTGAGACCAGTGCCTGCAGCAACGAAGCACCCGGGGGGATGGCCACGTGGGCAACTCAGACCAAAGTCAGGGGTCCCAGGGACAAGGTGCTAGAAAAATCCAAAGAGAAGAAAGAAAGGAGGGCGAAGGAGAGAAAAGTCAAAACAGAATAGGAAAAAAACATTTTAATTAAGTTTAAAAAATTTTTAAAGAACAGGTTAAAAAAAGAAGTCCAGGTAGCTCTCTGCCCAGCTCCATGAGGTCCTCTGTGATTCACCGTCAGCCCCAGGAGCAGGGCAGCATTAGTTCACATGGCCGATTAGCAGGGCGAGTGCAATGGGGTGGGGAGCCGGAACACTCTAGCAGTCTCTAGAGTCTCCAGGCAAATGGAAAAACGGGAAACCCAAACACTTCCATTCTACTCCTGTCAGTGCGAGCATGCTAAGTTGCTCAGTTGTGTCCGACGCTTTGCGACCCCATGGCCTCTAGCCAGCCGGGCTGCTCTGTCCATGTGATTCTCCAGGCAAGAATACTGGAGTGGGTTGCTATGCCCCCTCCAGGGCATCTTCCCAACCCAGGGATCGAACCCACATCTCTTTCATCTAGTCTGCATTGATCGGCAGTTTCTTTACCACCAGCATCACCTGGGAAGCCCACTCCTGTCAGTACCTGGTAGCAAACACCTACTCGGCACCTCCGCACTGTTAGTAGGAAGGAATGTGATGTCCCAGATGGTACAGAGTTTTGATCACAAGGAGTAGCAAAGCTGTGAGTCAGATACGGGGATTTTCCTAAGCAGACATTCCATTAAGAACCTTATGGCCTTTTCCTGTGCCCCCTCCAAAGCCACATTTCATTTATGTTCATATATGGTGTTGTTTTTAATCCTCTACCAAGTTCCTCTCAGAGCTCCCCACTTTGCAGTGCATTAGTTACCATGGGAACAGTGAGGCCCCAGTGGAATAGGCGTAGCTTAATTGATGGATGGAGAAAGTCGTTTTGTGCAGTGTTGGATAATTATATATATTCCTATATTGTATATGATATAATAATAATTATAAATATACATATGTATAATTTTGAAATCTAGGACTTTAGGGAAATTCTGACAACTCAAGGAACCTGCTAAAGGAAGCAGTCCACACAATGAAGGTAAAATGCTAGCAATATGGAACAGCCCAGCTCACTAGCTAGGCCTTACACTGTAACCTGGCAAAAAAAAAAAAGAATATTGGGTGAGGGACCAGAAGGTAGAATGGGAAGAACACTGGCATGGCAGATGGCAGAGCTGGATTCTTACGCCAGGCACATCCCTAAGTCGGCACATCACCGCCTGGGTGACATAAACCAAGTCACTTCACCTCTCCAAGGCTATTTCCTCATCAACTGAGAGAACCGATCAAAGTGTTCTAATCCCCCTTTCTGTGTGCACGTCCTAAGATCCCAACCTTGCTTAGTCAACAGCCTCATAGAAGTCTAGCATCTTGCAGCAAGAGTGAATTTATTCATCCATTCATTTATCCATCCAACAGTAATTTCTTAAGTATTTGTGTTCAGCCATACTCTAAGGCTGGATGAATTCTGTAGAAAGCTGAAGTGTTAAAACCTCTGTTGAACAGTATTTTTTGAATACAGAGGTCTCATAGCGTGGAAATATACTGGAACATATGCAAACATGTTTCTCACTGGTCAACTCCCATATCTTGAATGCAAGCGTGCTCAATCACTTCAGTCATGTCCCACTCTTTGCAATCCTATGAACCATAGCCCACCAGGTTCCTCTATCCATGGGATTCTCTAGAATACTAGAGTGAATACCAGTGTGGGTTGCATGCCCCCCTCCAGGGGATCTTCCCGACCCAGGGATGGAACACACACCTCTCACATCTCCTGCATTGTCAGCCAGGTTCTTTACCACTAGCGCCACCTGGGAGGCCCTCATGTCTTAGCCAGAAACAAACACAGAATGAACCCCAAAGGACAGCTCTACAACCTCATCAGCCAGGCGTGGGTGCTCAGTTCCCTATGTCCACTTCAACAGGCCCACTGACGCGATGGAATTTATCTTCCCAAACTATGTATGTTTGCCTCTGCAACTCAAATATCTTTGCTTAAGAGACAGTGGGTCCTGCATGGTTATCGAAAAGCTCAGGATTAAAGACACTAATTTGGTACAACCTCCAGACATTCTTTGGATTATATAACCTCATTGTTAACACTTTCTGCCCCCTTCTGATGCCTATGTCAGAAGCTTTCTCTATCTCCTTTATACTTTAATAAAACTTCATTACACACACACACACAAAAATAAAATAAAGACACTAATTTGGTCTAGAAATTTCTCTGGGTGTTTGTTCTTTTCCATCCCTACCTTATCCTCTCTCCAAGATCAAAAATGAGGGACTTCCCTGGTGGTCCAGTCATTGAGATGCCATGCTTCCACTCCAGGGGCATGGGTTCAATCCCTGGTTGAGGAACTAAGATCCTGCATGCCACACACAGCCAAAAAATAAAAAGGAAAAAAAAAAAGAAAAGACCAGAAGATGATGTTAAAATGATAGTCCAGATTCAAAGGTTATTTCCTGGCAGTAAATAGTCTTCTATTTTCCAAGAAGGATGTCCCAGGGTCTTCTCTCTTTCTTTCTCCTTTTTCCCAAGGACTTTAACCCAGAGGCTCTATAAAAACCAGGTTGCCTCAACCAAGCATCACCTGCCTCACTCAGTTGCTTTGTTCTAAATAAAGATGAAGCCAGGAGTAGTCCCTGTTTATTAAGGGGGCTGTTTATGATTTGGTGGTCATCCATACCAGCTTGCCTCACCATCCTGCCAGATGGGAGGGTTTTTTCCCATATTTCGGGTGATGCTCAAAGGGATAGAGCAACATGTGTCCAATCACAGAGCTTGTGTGAATGAGGCGAGTCCATGAGACTTCAGAGCACAGGGCAGCGTGGACCACAATGTATGAGTCCACACCCATGCTCTATAACAAAACACCCCCAAATGCAGTAGGTTAAAATGATAATTATTAAAATATATATTGATGTAAGTAGTACTGCTCCCGAGTCTGTGGGTCATCCGAATCATTATGCCAACCTTGGTTGTGTCTGCTCACGCATCTGGCCAGCTGTGGGTGGGCTGATTACTCTCAGCTGGACTCCCATGGTTGTCATGATGGCCTTGGCCGGGATGAGGGAAGATGGGACTATATTTCAGGTCTAATACTCCCTAAGCAGGTCAGGTATACTCTGGTGGTTATTGCAGGAGGGCAAGCCTCAATGCATAAGCAATTTCCCAACCTCTGCTGTGTCACTCATCACATGTGCTAACGTCCCATTGGTCAAATCAAGTCACATGGCTGAGCTAGGCATTGAGGAGGGGCCAGAAGGCACTGCCCACAATGAGACGAGTGAAAAATTGCATCATCATTGCAAGTGCATTTCACATCCTCAGCACCCTTTCCACGTCCACGGATGAAGGCAACATTGACAATGGGACTTTTTAAAATTCAGTTTCTTTTTTTCAAAGAAATATTTAACATTATGACTTTCATCTGTGGATAGCATTGAAAATAAGCCTATATTCTAAGGAAGATGGAAAATGAAAAATTTTTAGTTAAGGTATAGATGAAAGATCTATACAGGATCTAGCTTTTACACAATGGAGTATTACTCAGCCATTAAAAAGAACACATTTGAATCAGTTCTAATGCGGTGGATGAAACTGGAGCCTATTATACAGAGTGAAGTAAGCCAGAAAGAGAAACGCCAATACAGTATACTAACACATATATATGGAATTTAGAAAGATGGTAACAATAACCCTGTGTACGAGACAGCAAAAGAGACACTGATGTATAGAACAGTCTTTTGGACTCTGTGGGAGAGGGAGAGGGTGAGATGATTTGGGAGAATGGCATTGAAATATGTATAATATCATATATGAAATGAGTCGCCAGTCCAGGTTCGATGCACGATACTGGATGCTTGGGGCTGGTGCACTGGGACGACCCAGAGGGATGGTATGGGGAGGGAGGAGGGAGGAGGGTTCAGGATGGGGAACACATGTATGCCTGTGGGGGATTCATTTCGATATATGGCAGAACCAATACAATATTGTAAAATTTAAAAATAAAATAAAATTTAAAAAAAACTGTATAATCTTGAAAACAAATAATTTATTTTCTTGTGTCTCTAGTGCAAATCCAGAATTTCCTTTGCACCCACTAGTTGGGTCTAAACAAGGAGCCAGTATCTGAATGCGAATCCTTATAAAGTCAGATATTTATACAGTTTCTAAGATTCCCATCCAACCACTGCAAATGAACTACTTTCAAAGCAACCTTCTTTATAAACTTTGGAGTAAGGATAAAATATAAAGCTTTCTCAGGGAGAACAGAAATGAGTAAACCACAAGGTCTGGGTTATTTCTCCTGGATACCTGATTAAAACCAACCATCCCAACGGCCAAGCCAGTTGTGACTTTATGACACTCACATGCTTGCATGGCACCTCGCCCTCTGAGCACCAAACATCTGAATGTTCTGAGAGTTTTATAGACCAAACATTTGGATGCTAGAACACATTTTTCCATTTTCCATCTGGGAAGGAATGAACACAGTCTGAGGTTTGTCTCTCAGACTTCCTAAAAAGATGACCTTGGATGCCTCAGGAAAGGCAGCAAGGCAAGTCTGAGCAGCCCACATTTCCAGGACCTTCCTTGCAATTCATCACCTGAAAGATATCCATGCAAAGTACTCCAGAGCGTTGGAAAGGAAATTAGTGTCCAAGAGATAAGGATGAAATTGAGAATTCAGCATGTTCCCGTTAAGGGCTGGGCACTTTTACAACTATGGTCCTAACCCAGGACACCACTGGCTCCCACTTTCCATGTCGGGAAAATGAAGCTCCTGCGGGTCATGACTCACTCAGATTCCCACGCAGCCTCAGCTGTTGCACAGACGCCATCCGTCGAGTACCTAATTATATGTGCACAGAAACCAGGTGGGAAGAGTGAACAAGGTATCAAAGAGAGCCAGTCCCAACGCACAAGCATGAACTGCTGTTTGGGGTATATGTGTGGCCGCAGCACCTCTACCTACAGCCTGGCTCTGCTCTGTACCATCCTCCAGACAAGTTACAACGCCAAAACAACCTCCCCCGGAGCAACCGTGATCTGAGAGTTGACAGAAGAAAACCAAACCTCTTCCCCACTAACCCCAACTGCCATCCTGCAGCCCTCATGCCAGAGGAGCTACAGCTGTTGTTTAAACTCTGAGATCTGGTTCACAACAAAGTTTCCAAGAGCAAAAACTCACACATTCAAAGGGGAAAACCACTCCACTTGAGTTAATTCCCTTTTCCATTGCCACCAGCCTCACTGGGAGAATACGGAAGAGGATCAAAGCGCTGGGGTTTTCAGAGGACAATAATTGCCTTGCAGCCCAGGACTCCCTGCTTCCTTCAGCTCAGAAGCTGACTAAGAAGCACGTGAATATGGGCAAGAAAAAGTGCCAGGTCCATATTTGGAATCAACAGACAGGAAGAACCTGTCCCCTCCAGTCTAATTTCATTTTCAACATGAGCGTGTATGTTTGTTTTGCTTCCGCTGAAGAATTGATCCTTTGAACTGTGGTGTTGGAGAAGAGTCTTGAGAGTCTCTCGGACTGCAAGGAGATCCAACCAGTCCATCCTAAAGGAAATCAGTCCTGAATATTCATTGGAAGGACTGACGCTGAAACTCCAATATTTTGGCCACCTGATGCGAAGAATTGACTCATTTGAAAAGACCCTGATGCTGGGAAAGATTGAAGGCGGGAGGAGAAGGGGACAACAGAGGATGAGATGGTTGGATGGCATCACCGATGTGATAGACATGAGTTTGAGTAAACTCCAGGAGTTGGTAATGGACAAGGAGGCCTGGTGTGCTGTAGTCCATGGGGTCGCAAAGAGTCGGACATGACTGAGTGACTGAACTGAACTGAACTAATGTGACAAACCCTTGGTCCCCGTCCTTTCCTTGCAGAAACTGCTCCTAATGTTGGGACGGAGCATTTGTATGAGATAACCTCTACCTTCTAGATGGTGCCTGACCTGAGCCGTCTCAATTCCTCTGGCTGACCTCCTGGACTTTCTTATATGGAGTTGGCCTCTGCCTGCCTCATTGTCAGAGACCATGACCATGTGAAGTCACTCAGTCGTGTCTGATTCTTTGCAACCCCATGGACTGTAACCTACCAGGCTCCTCTGTCCATTGAATTTTATAGACAAGAGTACTGGAGTGGGTTGCTATTTCCTTCTCCAGGGGATCCTCCCAACACAGGGATCAAACCTGGGTCTCCCACATTGCAGGCAGACACTTTACCATCTGAGCCACCAGAGAGAGGCTGTTATCAAAAGAGCCCCCACTATCCTCAGGAATGTTACAAGCACCCAGGTACCCATCGGGCCCCCAAGACCCCAGCAGCCGTGTCCTCTGTCTGCTGACTGATCACAGGGACATCTGTGCTCAGGGAGGTTGGCTGTGACGAATGCTGACACTGCACCCATCTCTGTTGAAGTCAGATCGACACTAGTCATTCTGAGAGACCAGGAAGGTCATGTTGCCTTTCCAAACTCCTATTTCCTGAGCTTCAAAATGGGGGAAAAAAAAAAAATATATATATATATATATGTATATATATATACACCTGACTCACGGAAGCATGGAGAGGATTCAACTAAAAAATTAGCAAAATATTATTTCCTTTTTTCTTGAGTAGATGAGACCAAGGTGACACTGGAGTGATGCTGATGGTTTGATCATAGTAACAGCCACCACGGGAGCCAGCCCTGTGCCGGGCACTGTGCTGGATGCTTCCATCCCTCTCTCCATCTCCACAACACAGCATCTTAAAGAAATGAATGTACAAAGCCTGGTTTGATCTGTTCTTGGAAGAAGATAATGCTTTACTCATATTAGGTGACCCCAGGGGCAACTTCCCAAAAGAGGTCATTGGGCAGATGATGCAGTAAATATGAGGACCCAATCCTTCCAGGAGTTTTAACTCCTTCTTGGGACCATAGACTCCTTCTGGATTCAGAGTCAAGTGAACAATCTGCTTTCTTAGAATGGGCAGAATGTCTGACTCCCGATGGAAATACGTTTGGACTGAGACCAACTTCCTTAGGGGATTTGGTGTCAGGCACCTCCCTTGCCTTTGGCAGCCTGTCAGTCATGAGAGGGCTCTAGAGAAGTAGACGCCTGACTTGAGGAGTCTGGATCCATCCATCCACCCAACCAATCACTCATCCCTCCCAACACGTTTATTCAGTTTCCTTTATGTGTTTAGACCTATGCTACCTCGAGTCAGAACAGGCTGCTGCCTTCCTGGAACTTACATTCTAGTTGAATTAACCTCAGAATATATTTACAGAACAAAGGAAGAAAGTTTAGAATCAATAGATTGGAATTCCCTCGTGGTGCAGTGGTTAGGACTCGGAGTTTTCAACACCAATGCCTGGAGGACAGGTTCAATCCCTAGTGGGGGAACTAAGATCCTTCAAGCCACATAGTCAAAAAATGGGGAGAAAAAAAAAAAAACCAGATCGAGGGCTAGTCTCCCAATAGAAGAATAATTAGTCAATCTTTCTGTAAGACAGTCCAGTAGTGAGTATTGAAACCTAGAATATTTTAATTTCCCATTGATCCAGCAAAGCTACTTCAAGAAATACATCCTAAGGATATCATCATGTATGTGCATGAAGGCTTACTAATATTCTTGGCAATACTGCTTAGAATAGTTTTAAAAATTGGAAACAACTTGCTAATGAAAGATGAGTTAGATAAATTATGGTACATTCCAACACTGGAGTACTGTGTGATCATCAAAGATTATGTTCTATATATATATTGTTAAGTGAAAAGGGCAGGTTATAAAATAATGTGTAGAATAAGACTTCACTTGGATTTTTAAAAATAATATGGGATTATATAGATGGATATAAATATACCGAATAAAACTGGGTCAGCTTAAGGCTTTAAAATGGCTTTCATTATCAAGCTGGAATCAAAGAGTAATGTCTTTACTGAAGGTTTCTGGTGATGATGATAACACACAGTTTTTTTAAATACTCTTTTGCCAGCCTTTCCTTTCCTCATACTTTTGTTCCACACGACAGATAATGCTTTCCTCCCCTTTCTCTTTTTGAGCTTGCTCAGGCCTCCCCCAAGACTCCCAGCCTTTGAGACTTCATCACTCACCTCTCTCTCCTCTCTGTCATTGTTGTTCAGTCGCTAACTCATGTCCGACTCTTTGTGACCCCATGGATGCCTGGCTTCCCTGTTTTCTCTTCTACTCACTAATATTCTCCTTCTAATACCCTCCCCCCTGCCCTCTCCTCCTTCTCTTCCCCATCCACGTCCTTCCTCCTCACCTTCTGATTCTCCTTCTCCCTCTCTGTCTCCCTCTCCCCCCTCTCTGTCTCCCTCTCCCCGCTCTCTGTCTCTCTCTACCCCCTCTCTGTCTCTGTCTGTCTGTCTCCTCCAAATTCCTTCCCATCTCTTACCTTCTCTGCCTTAGAGCATCTCCACGCCTCCACAGAGAGAGACCAACTTGACCCTCTCAGCTTGTCCAAACTTCTTTCCCACCAACCTCCCCACCCAGCATAATAAAGACCTCTTGTCTTAGAAAAGGAGGGGAGAGATCCAAACACTTGGAATTTGGGTTTGAGAATCCAAATACTCAATGCCTTTCCTATGTATGTTATTAATTTTGGGTGTATCTGAGCATTAAGATTTAGGGTGATTTTATTTTCTTTATTTACCTGTTCATTGTTTTCAGATTTTCAAAAAGTAAACATGTTTTACTAAATAAAGTGGGAAAAAGCTTTTCTTAAGTGATAAAATATAGTGGACACTGTAGCAGTTAGAATTCTGATCATTTTCCCCAAAGGAATTACCAAGTCCCCTGTGAGTGTCATTAGAAACCCATCCTGAAAGGGGAGCCCCCCGGGACAGGTCCCGACTGCTGTGATGGCCCCAGGAGGCCTCCAAGAGCACCACCTTCCCATCACTTTCCCGGCATGAGTCATGACGATTCCAGCCCTGGCCTCTGATGTCCTCTAGCTGACACCACAGAGCAGAGATGGGCTCCCCCCAAGCCCTGCCAGAGCTGCAGATCTGTGAACAAAATAAATATTGTGGTTGTCTCAAGCCCCTGAGTTTGAGGGGGTTTGTTTTGCAGCCATAGTTTGCAGCGCAATTGGCAAAGCCTGGCTCTCAAATTCCATGACCCTCTGAGAACCTGTGTATCCTTTCTCTCCCACTGGGTGATGGAAGGTGAATCATTCGCTCCAGTAGGATTGTCCGAGGGCAGGTGGGAGCAGGGCAGAGAGAGACCACAAGGTTCCCCAACAGGACCCCTTTCTCGGCCCCCATGGTGTATCTGTTTTCACATTTCTGAGACCCACAGACACTCCCCCACGTAGAAGCCACAAATAGCAATCTCTCTGAGAGAGTGGGACTCCACACCGAGCTTCAGGTCACAGTGAAGACGGGGTCTCACCCTGGGGACGGCCTCCCCGAAAGCTTCCACACCAGACATGCTTGACCCCAGACTGCTGGCCCTGAGATGAGGATTTGAGAGCAAGTGATTTATTCAGAAGGTGATCTCAGAAGACACATAGGAAGTCAGGAAAGTGAGACCAGGGAGGAACAGCAGCAAATAACACGTGTCACCAGGTCAGTTACCCTGGTGAGCCACCGGCACCCAGTCCTGCCGGGGTCACAGGAGACCACCCGGAACCTGCCTCCAAGTCGTCCCATCCAGAAGACAAGGAAGCTGGGGTACCCTCCAAAGCCCACCTGTCCTGTCCCACACAAGCCTTGAGCAGCCACACAGAACAAACAGCAGACACCTCATATAGAACAGCAGGTGCCCCAGCAGGAAGCCATCAACCCGTGTGAGAAAGGTGAGTGTTGAGGGGATACGGGCGGGCATGAGTGTCTGCTGAGCTGCTGTGAGGCTGGTCAAGGCCCCAAGGCGTCCACCAGAGAAGAGTTGGCAGAGCGTCACCTGCCCTCCCGACTGGAAGGGCGCAGCAAGCACAGAGGTCCTGAAGCAGGAACCTGGCGAGCAGGATGCGAAGGGAGGTCAGAGGGGGAGGCCGGAGCACACAGGACCACAGTCAGGATTTACCCTGGATTTTATGCTGAGTAAAAGGAAAAGCCAGGCTTCCCTGGTGGCTCAGACCATAGAGAATCGGCCCGCAATGCCAGAGGCACAGGTTCGATCCCTGGGTTGGAAAGATGATTTGGAGGAGGAAATGGCAACCCACGCCAGCATTCTTGCCTGGGAAATCCCAGGGACAAAGAAGCCCAACAGGCTACACAGTCTGTAGGGCCGAACAGGGTCAGACACGACCGAAGCGACTGAGCACGCATGCACAAAGGGAAAAGCCACGATGGTGTGGAAAGGAGCAGCACAGTCTGACCTGTGTTCTTGAGAGAATCATTCCAGCTGCGAAGCTGAGCAAAGACAGTAGGAGTTGATGACCGGTTAGTAGACGGTAACAACACTGCAGGCAAGCCACCGTCACCGTGGCTCCCACCAGCATGGAGGCCTCGGAGGCTACAAGAAATGGGCCGACTCCAGTAAGCTTTGCAGGTCCAGGCACCTGGGCGAGGGGATCTGTTGATGAGTCAAGGGCACCTGGAAGCTGTTTTGCCCGAGCCCACGGATGAGGGATTCGCCGTTGTCAAGATGGGAGGGCTGGAAGCCTCTTGGGTGGCTGGCAGGTAGGGAATGGGTTGGACGCCTGTCAAACATTTGAGCAGAGATGCCATGTGGCAGCTGCCCAGACATACCTGAGGTTCAGGGCTGAGTCTGGGTTAGACACATAAATCTGCTGGTGAAAATGGATAATAATCCCGTTAAGCTGGCAGATTCCTCTGCCTCCCTTGATAATCACCACTGGGCTTGCACAGTTGACAATGAACCCTACTAGCAGCCCCGTAGAATTCCTGCCTTGGCCCTAGGGCAACCCCGGAGGCTTCCTTTAGTAGGAAACAGTTCCACGTCTGCTCAGCTACAATTCTCAGGCACGGGGCTGAGTTTTCACCCTCACAACTGTTTCTCCTTTGTTTCCCCCCATTGATCGGTTGCTTGTCCCCAGCCTTGTCTCTTAGAAGCTCTCCCAGGATGGCTGACACCTCTGAGAGGCACCAGTGAGAGCCCCCTGTCCCCTGCTGGCACCCTGAAGAATCAACATCCCACTGATGTCAGGCACCAGCCTTTCCATGTGGAAGCCAAGGATCCTGGGGTGGCAGCGAGGTGGGTTGGACAAACACTGTCCTTGTGCATCTCACTCAAGCCAGAGATGGGATTGCATTCCAGGTTGCTCTGGCAGGGCTGGACCAGCCTCCCCTCCTGCCAAGCCCTGGGCGGTGGGGGGTGGCAGAAGGATGGGACCTGGTGTTCCACAAATGAAGCAGAGAGCATCTTCTCTGAACAAGTGTCGTTTGGATCCAGGCCCAGTCACTGACACCACCTGCCCCATCGGGACCGACCTCAGGGAACCCTGCAAGCCCGCTCCTGGCATTGGAAGGAATGTGCAAGGAGTCTGGACACCCTGTGGGGCATATCAGGAAAAGACCTGGGTCTGCAACTCCTCTGTCCTTGGATCTGACAAATTCTCATGTTTTATGGAGATTTTCTTGTCCAAAAAGCCCAGGTTTCCGAGCAGGAACGCAGTGCATCTGCCTCAAACATTTGGAAACAGCCGCATGTCCAGCCTGCAAACCATGATGTAAAACAGCCTGGGCGGCTGTCCCCCGCCTCCAGCGAGAAGAGAACAAGCAGCTGGACGATACTGTCTGAAGGAGAACAGAGAGCCAGGGAAGAGCTAGGAACATCTCCCCTACTCCCCGCGTGAGCTCCCCCAGCCTCCCACCTCCTCTGGAGAGGACCAGTGTCACCACGGGTCCCCTGCCCTCCTAGGTCTACCCCCTCTCTCAAGAGTCCGTGTCTGGGCTTCTGGTTGCCTCTTGAACAGTTTGACCTCTGGCCTCCCAGGAGTTTTTGTTTATCTTTGCAAAAAGCTTTAATCCTTTCCTCCTTTTCTAAAAGCATCTTAGGGCCCATGGGTACTGTTTACTTCAGGGAGGTCAAGTCAGAATTTGGCGTGGTGAGGAAATCCCAACTCGCTCATCCCTTTAGAGTGAGAGGGGACAGGACGGTGTGGGAATCCATCGCTCTGACAAGTGGGGAGTAGGAAAGTCTCAAATTGGTTCTGGAGCCCTGGGCTGAAGCCCAACACTTCTGAAACTCTGCTTCCTCCCCTGTAAGGTGCAGGAGAGCAAATGGAACTGCTCCCCCAGGTAAGTAAGGGCCCCCCACGTGCACAGACACCTCTTCCCTCCCCGCCCGCAGGCTATCTCCCAGCCGGGGGCCCTTCCGGTTCCTAAATGCTGGATGGTGCAGCACCATTCACAACAGCCAAGACTTGGAAATAGCCTACACGCACCAGCAGATGAGCAGACAAAGAAGAAGTGGTGCATACGCACAATCAAATACTATTCAACCACGAGAAGCAAGGCAGTTCTGCCACTGGCAACAACATGGATGGAGCTTGAGGGCGTTAGGCTGAGATAACCCAGACAGCAAGACAAACACTGCACGTACCACTTACATGTGGAATCTTTTTTTAAAAAGTCAGATTCACTGAAACAGAGAGTAAAAAAAGTGGTTGCCAGGGGCTGAGGGGTGGGGAAAATAGGAAAAGGTTGGTAAAAGGGTATAAACATCCAGCTATAAGATAAAGAAGGTGAGGCTCTGGTATGAAATATAATGATAGGGCTGATAACACTGTGTTGTATCAATGAAGTTCGCTCAGAGAGTAGAACTTCAATGTCCTCACACACCCAAACACTAATTATACTAATTGCTGCTGAGTGGAGGAGTTCCCAAGCAAAGGTCTCCAAACAGGTAAGAATGCTCCCAGGTCCTGCATTCCCTGCCCTCTACCCATCTACCTCTGCAAAAGATGTGGCTCTGGGAATAAGGAGGTTTCCTCCACCTCCTGGAGGATCCCCCAGAGAAAATTCTTGCAATGCAAAGGGAACTCGGTGAGAGGGGTCTCCATGGGAGGAGACCGTTCCATCCACACAGCTTTGGTCCACAGAGCAGACAAGGAGAGCGAACACTCTGGGCAAGGTTGGCGCCATTCCGGAAACAGAGCAACAGTTGAAAGGAAAACAATAATGAGGGGGCTCCATTCATGGAAGGAAGAGTCATTAAGCGCCCACCGAGTGCCAAGCCCCGAGGGTCCAGGAGTAGACACAACAGGGCTGGAGTCCTGGGAGCCCCTGTTCTCATGGGAGAGAGGCGGGTGGGCGGTGAGCAGTCAACAGAGAAACATGTGTCAGATGGTGAGAAGTGCTGGGGGCTTGGGGGATAGAGCAGGGGGTGGTCTGGGAAGATTTCAGCAGGAACGTGAGTTTCAGTCCAAGCCAGGAAGGAAGGGGGTCCTGCCCCAGATGGCCAGGTGATCCAGACAAAAGTCAGGGTCTCTGTGGGGTGAGGTGAGGCCCCATGCCCTCAGGGCCACCTGTCTTTCTAACATCTGGGCAATTGTCATCATAAATCTGAAGGACACTGGCTCACAGCTGTGTGCCATTTGGACAGGAGTGGTTTGGCCTGGTCTGTACATTAAGAATTCCTTCCATCCGGCTGCCTTTCCTGCAGCAGCTGCATGGGAATTACCCAAAGACAGGTTAAAACTAGGGATTCCGGAGCGCCCCCCCCCCCCAGACTCTGGCTCAGTGGATCAGGACTGAGAATCTCCCTCTCTCTGCCAGTCCCTGCTTACATGTTGGGAGCAGCAGACATTTGAGGGTAAGGCTGCCTCTGTCTCCCTCCGAGTTCTTGCACAAGGTCCAGCCCTGGGTCCCATTGAGAAGCTCTTCCTAATAGCCACCATGAAGGTGAAAATGTTAGTTGCTCAGTTCTCTCCAACTCTTTGTGACCCCGTGGACTGTAGCCCGCCAGGCTCCTCTGTCCATGGGATCTCCAGGCAAGACTACTGGAGTGGGTTGCCATTTCCTATTCTAGGAAATCTTCCCAACCCAGGGATCGAACCCAGGTCTCCTGCATTGCAGACGGATTCTTTACCACTGAGCCACCAGGGAAACCCTAATAGACACAGAATTCAGGCCAGTAATTGGCCTTTTCTCATAAACTAAATACTGAATGACAATTCTATAAGATGTGCCCCCCACTCTACACACACACATACACACATAAAATTCATCTGGGAAAATACAACCCAGAAAATGGGCTACATCAGCAAAATGATTTTAGAAAATGCCCTTCCATCGGCAGGAGCGGCGTGTGGAGGAGGAGTGGGCACATCTCTGGGTGGGGGGCTCCCAACTCAGTTATGGGACCTTGAAGTGGGCAACACTCCCCTCACTATAAAATGAGGGCTGGGCTGTAGGAGACCCGGAGTCGGGTCCACCACTGCTTCTCAACATGTAGGGGTCTTGCAGTGAGCTCAGCCCAGCACGACCAGCCCCAGGTTTGGGCCAAGCTGCCCCCTCACAGTAATAGGTCAGGTGCAGGTGAGTGTCCCACATGGCACTAATGCCAAAGAACAGAGACTCAAGAGAAACGGGGTCATTGGACTCACGTTCTCCTCCTCTGTATAAAGGAGCTGCCCCTAGCCTGTGCTGTGGGGGTAATGGTGACTTGCTGGGGTCAAGGCTGTAATCATGGGTGCACAGGGCCTGGCGGGTGGCTATTCAGTACCCAAGGCTGCTCATGTGGGCTTAGGAGAGACCAGTGCCCCCTAGGGAGCTCTGATCCCTGACGGGGGCTCAGGGCCCTTGGATGAGCTGTGGGTCCCATCTTATCTCTGACGCTTCCAAGCTGGACTTCAGTTCTATTCAGTCAAAAGCCCTCAAGGGTCTTCTACAAGGGGATGCAGAAGAATCAAGGCAGGGTCTCTGTGCAGCTGCCTCAGTCCAGCAGGAATGCCTGCTGAAGTCCCCACAGTCAGTTCATCAGACTGAGAGGTGCGCCAGCAGCCACGCTTAAGTGCACCCATGGGCACACTGCGCGCAGCTGCCCACACTGCGTGCAGTCTGATGCTCCAGGGCGGGGTCTGCACACTGAAGCCGCTGGCGCCCCTAGCCCTCAGGCCCCATCGAGATTCAGCAGGCGCCTTGTCTGACACTCAAGTCACCGCAACACCCTCGACAGAGAGGAAGTCACCGTCCTGGGACCTCAGTTCTCAGCCAACACGGGCAGGACGTGGCGCCAGACATGTGTGCAGGAGGCTCCGAGGCAAGGAGGAGCTCTGGTCTCCCCCCAGGCACCCTGGCTCATCCACTGGTGACGTTGGGCTGCCCCTCCCCCCACCTCCTGCCATTGCTTCCCGCCACCTTCCAAATAAGCCACTCGCCCTGGAATCCTTGCCTGGGGTCTGCTTCTGGGGGATCTGTCTAATTAAAGCCTGGCTGTTGTTTCTCTCCAGCATTCCTCAGACCCCGGAGTCCACGATTCTCTCCTCCCCACCCTCAATGCTCCTCCTCCGCCATGCACCCCAGCCCTGGATCCAACCTCGCTGGGAGGTGAACTGCCCAGGTGATCAGCATCTCCCAGTCTGCCTCACCTGCCTGAGCTGTGGGAATGTTCGAATCCAAGCCACTCCTGGGTTTGCTCCATCCTTTGGACCTGCCCTGGAGCTGGTATCCAGCAGGTGGAGCTTCTAGAACCAGTTCAGGGTCATGCCTGCCCAGCTGAGCCTCTGCAAGGGTCCACCACCTTGAAACCCCTGCCTGACTTCCTCGTCTTCAGCCAGCAGCTGGGGAACAAGTCCAGACGCCCTGGCGTGGTTCCTGGTCAGTGTCCAGCCCTGGAGAACTCACCCCTAAGCCTGTTCCTCACGTCCTCAGCTCCCAGCCTCCCGCCTCTCCTCACTGGCCATGACTGTGCCCCCTGGTTTGAGGGTTTTTCTGACCTTGATGCTCTGGGGGACTCTTCTCTTTGCATCTGGTCCCAGGAGAGCATCAGGCTGTGGGAACAGCCATGAAGAAGCCGTTTCTCACCTGGTGGAGGGTTTGGGTAAGTGCACGAGCAATAACAGCCACTGTGACAAGTTCCTAGGCGGGGAGGTCAGTGCCATGGGAGCCCAGGAGTGCACCGAGGGTGAGGTCAGTACCATGACTAAGAGTTCTCCAGGGCAAGAGTGGGAGGGAGAAATGAGTGTCGGTCCAGGAGCAGCAGCTACAAAGGCCAGAGGGAATAAAAGACTCTCTGATGAACCCCTGCTACCGAGCGGGGAGCCTAGAATAACACTGGAGCCTTGACAATAAGTAATGACACCTCTTCCCTCCATTAAAATGAAAATTAAAATATTTAAACTTGTGGGTGGTCAGTTCACTAGAGAGCTTTGTTTTCTCACTGGAATCCCACCTCTGAGTTCCTCCCTCTGCGTCATTCCATCTCTGCAGGGGATAAGCACCATTATCCACAGAGCCATTAAGAAAACATCAGCCAAGGTGCAAACAGCCTAATTTAGCCCTCTGTGTGGGCTGCAGCGAAACTGAGCTCTGGGGAGCTAGAGTCCGTGGCTGAGCTGTGTATTCTAGGTAAAAGTCTGAAGATGGTAAAAGCAGCTGATCGAAGACTGCACTGACCATCCCTGCCAACTCCCCACTCCAGGCAAAGATGGAAAGTTCCAGAAGAGAAAGCAAGGTCCCTCACCAGCTCTAGGTGCTCTAGCTCAGCCCTCCATGGGACTCCCTTGTCAGGGAAGAGACTCAGGTGGTTCATCCCCTCTAGACACTGTCTTGAGAACTTGCATTGATTGGCTTCTTTATCATCATGCCTTCTCTGAGCCCATCAACCCAGTGGGGCTGGGGTGGGAGTGGGGAGGATGTTTGCTGGTGGGGAATACAAGGAGGGGTCTCAGAACCTGCAGAGGTGAACAGGGAGGGGCAGGAGATTGGCTGGTGTTGGGGTGGCGTTGGAGTGTTGGGGTTGGGGTGAGTCACCCTGGGGGGACTGACAGAATCTGAGACCCACTGAGGTCTGGAAGGCTGCTCTTCTGTGTGAGTTGACACTTGGAAAAGGGCAGGTTTACCTACACGCCCCACCCTGACACATGCACACTCGTGCACAAGCACACACATTCCCCCTTCGGCCCTCCCCACGACCCTCCCTCACAGGACGGTTGTCCTCACACCAGTGAGGAACCTTGCACAGTCCCCCAGGCTGGTCACTTCCCCAAGGGAAGCTTCCAAGTCACTGGAGAATAAGGTTATGGAGATGCCTTGCTCAAAAACGGGAAAGAGCAGACGGGGTGTCAGAGTCCCTGTGACTCTGGCTACAGTCCCATCAATAGGATGGCCCAGCCCAGGACCAGGGCTTTATTAAAAAAAAAAAAACCTGCTTTAGTCCCAATCTCTTTAATTATCATCTGTTCTCTGTTCCACTAACCCCCAGTCCTCTGGTTGTCTTGGAGAGCAATGTGGGTGGGTCCTGGTCCACGTATCCCATCCCTGCCCCATCTTTAGAAAGATGAAGTCAAGCCACTTGGCACTGCCTAATGCCTATGCTTTCCAAAACGCCGCCCATCTCCTCGTTCTCCCTCCAAGCACCCCACAGCGACCCGTCCTCATGAGGAGGTCACAGGGTGAGGGGGAGCCTGGGGCTTGTGTGTCAGAAAATACAAACACCGTGCAGAGGCTGGCATCCCTGCTGTGTTTGCGCTTATGGAGGGCGGGGCCCAGGCCAGCCAAGTGGACTCAGGAGCAGGCGACGCTGGGAGGGAACCTAGAGCCACACTCAGACCCACTGCTTGTACAAAACAAGGGCAAAAGCAACTCTGCAGGAAGTGGGCTGGCATTTCTGCCAGGGCTTCCCTCAGTTGGAAGTGTGTGTGCTGGCCACCTAATTTCTAACACTATGCCTTCACGTGTGCGTGTGTATGTGGACATGTGTGTATGTGGACACATGTATTAATCTGTTTATTCATAAATTCACACTAGAACTAGAAGATTGTCTAGAACTGCAAATGTCTAAAGCAGGCACAGTGAACGCCAGTGCAGGCACCAAATCCAGCCAGCTGTCGCTTTCCTATAGACTATGGGCCAAGAATGGTTTTTACATCTTTTAATGGTTACGTTTTTAGCAGCAGCAGTTAGCAGTTTATATAAATACCTACATTATAGTCTCAGTTTTCCCCATTGGCTGGCAAAGCCTGAAGTATATACTCTCTGACCCTTGATGAGAGCTTATGTGGACCCCTCTTCTCAAACAGCGACTCTCGTGGAGTCAGAGTAATAGACACAGAGAATGTGATCGTCAGGATCTTGGGGTGGATGCGGGGTGCACTGTGTAGTTGGAAGAGTTTGTTCTCGTCCCTGATCAAGGACCTCCAGCTGCAGGTCTAACCTGGAGAAACCCTCGGCCTGTAAAAGCAAGATCATAGCCACATTGTTCCTGACAATAATGAATAAACGGAAATTGACAAGTAAATGATGGTGCATTCAAATGGCAAGCTCCACAACAGGAAGAAAAATAACCTGGACCTGGATATTTGTCATTATAAGCAGACCTCAGAAACACAGTGGTAATTGAAAAAAACAAATTGCAGCATGATCTGCATATTTTGAAACCAACTGTTTAAGTTTACAAGTAAAAGTTCAAAATAATACTATGCGTTGTTCTTGGGTACATCTGTGTGTATATGTTTATATATGAGAAGATGTCCAAGATGGACTGTAGGTATGCATACTTAACTTTCACATTATTGCCCATAGGAAGGCAGGCAAGGAAAACAGGGAGGGAGGTGAGAAGTGAGATGAAACGGTGGCGCCAAAGGAGTTCAACAGCACCAATAGTATATAATCTTACACACTCATACTCACACTCACATACCCACACACCAAAAAAAAAAAAAAAAAAGGAAAATGGATAAAATGCAAGTACAAACTGAGAGGTGGAAAGCCAAGTACCTGTCTTATTATTCTTATCTCTGAATTCACAGAGTAGATTCTAAAACTACCATTGTTTTTGATTTGCTCTTTCCCACTACAGTTTATTTTGAAATTCAAAGTAAAGATCAGTGTGAGGTTTTTAGTCTAATTGGAAGGAACACGGATATTTAAAAATTTGAGAAACACTAAACTGAAGCTGCTGCTGCTGAGTTGCTTCAGACGTGTCCGACTCTGTTCGACCCCATAGACGGCAGCCAACTAGGCTCCCCTGTCCCTGGGATTCTTCAGGCAAGAACACTGGAGTGGGTTGCCATTTCCTTCTCCAAAACTGAAGCAGTGGCTTTCAATTTTTAAATCAACTTTAACGAAATATAATTTACATACAACGCATTTCACCCTTTTAACATACAATTCTGAAAACAAAACACTAATTCCGAAAGATATGTGCACCCCAGTGTTCATAGCAGCACTATTCACATTAGTCAAGATATGGAATGAATGGATAAAAAAGATGTGGTGTACTTATACAATGGAATATTAGTCATAAAAAGAATGAAATTTTGCCATTTCTAGCAGCATGGATGAAATTGGAGGGTATTATGCTAAGTGTAATAAGTCAGACAGAGGAAAACAAATACTGTATGATAACACTTACATGTGGAATCTAAAAAATGTAACAAAGTAGTGAATATAACAAAACAGAAGTCAACTCATGGATATAGAGAACAAACTAGCAGTTACCAGTTGTGGGGGAGGGAATATATAGGGGTGATGGAGGGAACGGTACAAACTACTGAGTGTAAGACAGGCTCAAGGATGTACAACGTGGGGAATATGCCAATATTTGGTAATAACTATAAATGGAAAGTTACCTTTCAAAATTGTATAAAAATTTAAAATTAAAAAAAAAGCCAAATTGTATACAGATGGTATGAACTAACAGCACTTACTGTGCAACAAAATACTATGCTAACCAAAATAAAGTTATGTAATTGCCTTGAAACATAAACTCTTCATCTCAAAATTATATATACATTTCCATGAGTTTCACCAAATAGACACAACACACCCGTGAAACAATAACCACAATCCAGACATTGAACACTTCTGTCTCCCAAACCTCTTACCTCTTCCAACTGACCTCTCCTCGCCAGCCCCTTCCCCTGGTAAATACTGGAGTAGGTTGTCATTCCCTTCTCCAGGGGACCTTCCTGATCCAGGGATTGAACCCAAGTCTCCTGCATCACAGGCAGATTCTTTACCATCTGACCCACTAGGGAAGCCCTCTAATTTCTGAGTGGGTTTCATTTTTTTTTTTTTCCACAAAACTCGCCCTTCAAGCAGACATGTGGGGGAAGCCCAGGAAGTGAGCCCTGTGAGATCTGAGCTGTGCTGGATGAAATAGGGGAGCAGGGGTGCTGACTCTGAAAACCGCAGAAGCTCAGCTGTGGTTTCCTCCTTTTTGAACCTCCTTCTTGAACCCAAGCACTGCTTTTAACATAGAGTGTTTCTCCTACTGCACATGAGAGAAGCTGCCTTTTTATTATGTCTTGAATGAGAAAACACCTGTGTGCTCAGAGATTTGCTAGCCTATCACGGTCTGGAGGGCATCCATTCTAAGAGAATTTAGTCCCACCTCTACTTTTAGAGATGAGCATTCTGGGACCCAGAATTAAGGAGAAAGTGAAAGTGTTATCGCTCAGTCGTGTCCCACTCTGTGTGACCCCACAGACTGTAGCCTGCCAGGCTTCTCTATCCGTGGAATTCTCCAGGTAAGAATACCAGAGTGGGTAGCCATTCCCTTCTCCAGGGGATCTTCCCGACACAGGGATCTAACCCTGGTCTCCTGCACTGCTGGTGGATTCTTTACTGTTTGAGCCACCAAAGAAGCCCAGAATTGAGGAGGCTTTTGGTTAAACTCACATGGCTGGAGAGTGTGAACCAGCATGAGGGAAGGGACGTCTAGTCAATCCCATTATGGAGTCAGAGGTTCTGACAACACGCCTGATCCCCTCTGACTGCATCGCTCTGCTCCAGGATGTCCAGATAGATGTGTCCTCTACCCCTCCCAAGCAAGTGGGGAACTGGCATTCCCCAGAATGCCAGGGGATGAACTGGGATGGGCTTCATCAGCCCAAAGACTGTGGAGGAATCCAGGACATTGCTCTTCCACATGCCCAAAAGGTGGCCAAAGAGGTTTCCACCTTTCAGACTCACTCGTCAAACGGGATGAATCACAGTGCAAAGCCAATAAACATGAAATGGTCCAGCATCCTGTGCATAATAGACATTCAAATAACAGCTGTTCCACTTGCACAGGGGACATAGAAAGTCACAGAGGACATTTCTTCCCACTCTAATGACAAGAAAAGGCCAGGAAGCCCACAAAAACATAATTTTTGAGTCCATCAGAGAGTTGACTGCAACCAAGTGAACTAAATACCCAAAGATAGACTCCCCTGATGGGTACATGGGACACAATCTGTCTCACCTTCCTCAGCACATAGCAATCCTGACAGAGGTGGCCTCCCCAGAAGGTGAGGCAGAAATCACCTAAAATTCTAATGACTTCTAGAGGTCAAGTGCAGACTAGCATGTCCAGCTTAGAATCGCTGGGACTTCCAGACACACCGGGTGTTAACAGTCACTCACATATTCTTTGCCGCAGGCTTCCACCCAGAAGGCATGGGCAAGATGGTTACAGTGAGTGTCCCAAGGTGGTACAGGGGTGCGGGTGGTGACCTGCTGCACTGCAGTCCAGGCCCTGAACCCAGCCCTCCTCCCACACCCTCCTTCAGGTGAAACAACGACCCGAAACTGCTGGAGCAGACAAGCAAAAGCACCTGAGTCAGACCCTTACCCTGACACAGAGCAGAGGTCTGCTGCTGGGCCTGGGGGGTGGGGGGAGAAGGGAAGGGACAGGGAAATCCCTCCCATCTCAACACGGAGAAACACTGCAGAGCTTGGTTTCCAAGGGCAGTAGGTGAGGTGCTGATAAATTCCTCCTCCTGAAAGGCAAGATCACATCTCTAACGATTAGAATAGTTCTATACTAACAAGGATTTCCTTCAGCCCACTTTATTGTCATCCCTTCCTCCACTCCAAGCTCCTGGCAACCACTGACATAGTTTCTTACCTTAAACTTCTCCCTTTTCCAGAGTTTCCTAAAACTGGAAGTTAAAATGTGTACAGAATTATGAATCTGACTTCTTTCTTTTAGTAGAGCACGTTTAGGATTCACCCATGTAGTTGGGTGTGTCTATTTATTCCTTTTTATTGCTGCGTAGGATTCAATGTGTGGGCCCACCAAAGTCTGTTGATCCGTTCCCCAAGGGAGGAACCGTGACCATTGACACTTCTGTATGGTTACAAATAGAACTGCCACAAACACCCGCATGCAAATCAATCAATCATCCTCTGTCTCCGAGACTCACAGCCCTGACCTAAGCCCGAGGCTGAACCAGGAGAATTGATACACCTTTCACCCCCTGCGCTCATCACAAGCACCAAGTGACAAGTACCCAGTCTACCACTGGAGGGTGTCAAGACAATGGAGAATCGACTACACAGGTTCTCCTGAAAGCTGAGTGTAGAACAGGACCCCCCCACCTCAGCACTCCAATCACTGCACTAAGCATAAGATAACAGCACCCACTGATGGAGGAGCCTGAAGGAAACAAACTCAAAATGTAAGGAAACTGACTCAGCCATCCGTGCTAACTGCCTGGTGGGAGAGCCATGCCCTTTCCTGAGTATAAACACTGCTTACTTCAGTCTCTATGGTCTTTCCACAACCAACATCTGGCAAGCAATCAAAAATGCTGAAAGCAAGCAAGAACAACCCACTGTAGAGAGACAAAACAACCACTAGAATCAGACTCAGATGACTCAGAGGTGGTAACTGTCAGACATGGACTTTAAAATAACTGTGATGACTGCGTTGAGAAAAATCTCATGGGAAGATTGTACAGGAATCTAATAAATCAAATGAGGAGGTGAATAACAGGGAACTTCAGCAGAGAGTCAAAAAGGGTCAAATGGGAGTATTATAAACATAGAATGGGATTCCAGAGATTAATCCTTTTTCTGGCCTTATCAGCAGGTTGGGTACAACTGAGAAAGGAATCAATGAACTTGGAGATAAGCCAATAAAAATTATACATACTGAAATCTAAAAAGAAAAACAAGAGTGAAAAAAAATAGAACAAACTTGCATAAGCTGAAGGAAAATAATAAGCGGTCTAACATACATGTCATTAAAGAGGAGAAGAAAGAGAATGTAACAGAAGAAATTCTCTTTTATTCTTCATTATTAGGTTGGTGCAAAAATAATTGCAGTTTCAGACAGTAAAATTTAAATCTTTATAACTAGGCTCAAACACATCTTTATTAATCAAAATAGGAACCATTACAATCAAGACATTTTTGCCAATGAGAAATAAATCTGCTTATTCCTGCAGTGTAAAAATCCATGCCTCAGGACTTGACAAACTCTTGGAAAGCATTTTCTGCATTTTGCTACTTGTGGAGGCATTTCCCTGCAAAAAGTTGTTGAGATGCTTGAAGAAGTGGTAGTCAGTTGGCAAGAGGTCAGGTGAATATGGTGGATGAGGCAAAACTTCATAGCCCAATTCATTCGACTTTTGAAGCATTGATTGTGCAACGTGTGGTTAGGCATTGTCGTGGAGAAGAGTTTGGCCCATTTTGTTGACCAATACCAGCGGAAGGCATTGAAGTTATCAGTACATCTCATTGATTTGCTGAGCATACTTCTCAGATGCAATGGTTTCACCAGGATTCAGAGAGCTGTAGTGGATCAGACCAGCAGCAGACCACCAAACAGTGACATGACCTTTTTTTGGTGCAAGTTTGGCTTTGGGAAGTGCTTTAGAGCTTCTTCTCAGTCCAACCACTGAGCTGGTCATTGCTGCTTATTATATAAAATCTACTTTTCATCACATGTCACAATCTACTCAAGAAATAGTAGAGAAGACACTTCAAAGTGACTTTTTTTTTTTTTTTTTTTTTGCAATCAGTTCATGAGGTATGCATTTAATGAGCTTTTTCTCCTTTCCAATTTGTTTCAAATGCCAAATGACTATACAGTGGTTGACATTGAGTTCTTCGGCAACTTTTCTCATAGCTGTAAGAGAACCAGCTTCAGGGATGACTCTCGGTTGGTTTTGTCAACTTCCAATGGCCAGCCAGCCACCTCAGCCTCAAGGTTCTTGTCTTCTTTTCAAAACTTCTTGAACCACCACTGCCATGTAGGTTTGTCAGCAGTTCATGGGCCAAATGCATTGTCGATGTTTTGAGTTGTCTCTGCTGCTTTACAACCCATTTTAAACTCAAATAAGAAAATCACTCAAATTTGCTTTTTTGTCTAATATAATGTCCATAGTCTCAGTTCAGTTCAATTCAGTCATTCAGTTGTGTCCAACTCTTTTGCAACCCCATGGACTGCAGCACACCAGGCCTCCCTATCTATCACCAACTCCCGGAGTTTACCCAAACTCATGTCCATTGAGTCAGTGATGCCATCCAACCATCTTATCCTCTGTCATCCCCTTCTCCTCCTGCCTTCAGTCTTTCCTAGCATCAGGGTCTTTCCAAATGAGTCAGTTCTTCGCATCAGGTGGCCAAAGTATTGGAATTTCAGCTTCAACATCAGTCCTTCCAATGAACACTCAGGACTGATCTCCTTTAGGGTGGACTGGTTGGATCTCCTTGCAGTCCAAGGGACTTTCAAAAGTCTTCTCCAACACCACAGTTCAAAAGCATCAATTCTTCAGCACTCAGCTTTCGTTATAGTCCAACTCTCACATCCATACATGACCACTGGAAAAACCATAGCCTTGACTAGACAGACCTTTGTTGGCAAAGTAATGTCTCTGCTTTTTAAAATCCTAAGTTGGTCATAGCTTTTTTTCCAAGGAGCAAGCGTCTTTTAATTTCATGGCTGCAGTCACCATCTGCAGTGATTTTTGGAGCACAAAAAAGTAAAGTCTGACACTGTTTCCCCATCTATTTGCCATGAAGTGATGGGACTGGATGCCATGATCTTAGTTTTCTGAATGTTGAATTTTAAGTCAACTTTTTCACTCTTCTCTTTCACTTTCATCAAGAAGCTCTTTAGTTCTTCTTCACTTTCTGCCATAAGGGTAGTGTCATCAGCATATCTGAGGTAACTGATATTTCTCCCGGCAATCTTGATTCCAGTTAGTGCTTCATCCAGCCCAGCATTTCGCATGACGTACTCTGCATATAAGTTAAATAAGTATGGTGACAACATACAGCCTTGACGTACTCCTTTTCCTATTTGAAACCAGTCTGTCGTTCCATGTCCAGTTCTAACTGTTGCTTCCTGACCTTCATACAGATTTCTCAAGAGGCAGGTCAGGTGAGGTATTCCTATCTCTTTCAGAATTTTCCATAGTTTATTGTGATCCACACAGTCAAAGGCTTTGGCATAGTCAAAGCAGAAATAGATGTTTTTCTGGAACTCTCTTGCTTTTTCGATGATCCAGCGGATGTTGGCAATTTGATCTCTGGTTCCTCTGTCTTTTGTAAACCCAGCTTGAACATCTGGAATTTCATGGTTCATGTATTGTTGAACCCTGGCTTGGAGAATTTTGAGCATTATTTTACTAGCATGTGAGATGAGTGCAACTGTGCAGTAGTTTGAACATTCTTTGGCATTGCCTTTCTTTAGGATTGGAAAGAAAAAATGACCTTTTCCAGTCCTGTGGCCATTGCTGAGTTTTTCAAATTTGCTGGCATATTAAGTGCAGCACTTTCACAGCATCATCTTTTAGGATTTGAAATAGCTCAACTGGAATTCCATCACCTCCACTAGCTTTGTTTGTAGCAATGCTTTCTAAGGCCCACTTGACTTCGAATTCCAGGATGTCTGGCTCTAGGTGAGTGATCATACCATCGTGATTATCTTGGTCATGAAGATCTTTTTTGTACAGTTTTTCTGTGTATTCTTGCCACCTCTTCTTAATATCTTCTGCTTCTGTTAGGTCCATACCATTTCTGTCCTTTATTGAGCCCATCTTTGCATGAAATGTTCCCTTGGTATCTCTAATTTCCTTGAAGAGATCTCTAGCCTTTCCCATTCTATTGTTTCCCTCTATTTCTTTGCACTGATCATTGAGGAAGGCTTTCTTATATCTCTGTGTTATTCTTTGGAACTCTGCATTCAAATGGGTATATCTTTCCTTGTCTCCTTTGCTTTTTGCTTCTCTTCTTTTCACAGCTATTTGTAAGACCTCCCACCTCCTCAGAGAGCCATTTTGCTTTTTTGCATTTCTTTTTCTTGGGGATGGTCTTGATCCCTGTCTCCTGTACAAAGTCACGAACCTCCGTCCATAGTTCATCAGTCACTCTGTCTGTCAGATCTAATCCCTTAAATCTATTTCCCACTTCCACTGTATAATAAATTGAAAATAAACAGCAAGTAATAAATCATCATCAAAAAACATAAAGTGAGAAATCTGCCTTAGAATGATGGTTAACATAATCACATTTATTTAGAATGTATTCCAATATCAAATGGCAAATTTTAACAAACTGCTATTACTTCTGCATCAACCTAACAATTTTTTTTTCTCTGCCTTCAAATTTCTATGTTTAGATTTCAGCAATTTAACTATGGAGTGTGTGTGTGTGTGTGTGTGTGTTATATTTTTCCCGATCTGGTTACACCAAGCCTCTTGCTTATGAGCTTTCATTAATTTTAGGCAATTCTTGGTCATTATCTTTACAAATATTTCAAGTATTTGGATTTGCTTAAAGAAATGAAGAGTGAAAAATCATAAAACTAAAGGCAAATATGAAACACATTTTTTATAGAATATTTTTAGTCTCAGATGAGAAAATACCGTAAGTTGGTAAAAGTAGTGCTGCTGCTGCTGCTGAGTCACTTCAGTCGTGTCTGACTCTGTGTGACCCCATAGACGGCAGCCCACCAGGCTCCCCCGTCCCTGGGATTCTCCAGGCAAGAACACTGGAGTGGGTTGCCATTTCCTTCTCCAATGCATGAAAGTGAAAAGTGAAAGTGAAGTCGCTCAGTCATGTCCAACCCTCAGCGATCCCATGGACTGCAGCCTTCCAGGCTCCTCCATCCATGGGATTTTCCAGGCAAGAGTACTGGAAGTAAACAATAGTGGTGGGTCTTCTAACTAGTTAATTCTTTTCTAGACATCCCAGAAATAGTCCAGTCTATCACCTAACCCACTGCTCTTGTTTCTTCTCAATAAGTCCAAGGCCCCACTACTCCTTATGGTTCAAGATATCATCAGAGGTTGTCCCTGTTGAAAAGTAGAGGAAGCCCCCATCATGCCTGCTCAGCCGACCCCGTGTTCTAACCTGCTGGATGGGCAGCTCCTTGACAGCACAGACTCATCTCCCATGGACAGCATCGCTCCTCAAGCCCATGCCACCTGTGTACCCACTCTTCCCCTCTGGAACCTTCGATGACACTTCAAGACCCTCCTAGGCGCAGCGAAGCCTACACCCCAGGAACTACCCACAACCATGGGGGCATGAAAGACCGGTGGTGAGTGTCCTGACCTCCATCCTTCAGGGGAACATTCACCATGCTTCTCACACATCTTAGCAAAATCGAGCTCTGCTTCTCACAGAAACACACTCTCATTTTTTGTTTTCTGTTTTTAATACACTCTCATTTTGATTCTTTCTCCTCCCCTGTCTCACCCTCCTGCCTCCTGGGATGACCTCGCAGAAAATCACCTGCGCCCAGCTGTGGTCTCAGGCTCTGCTCCAGCCAAAACAGACTCCATACTGATGACTCAGGACCTCGGGGTCTTCTGGCTTCATCAGTCCAGAAAGAGTGCTTGTCATTGCCCCAGTCTTACGGGAACAGCTGCATGCGCCAGCAAGAACCACTCGACTTGCTCATCTGAAGAAATGAGCCAATCGCTCATTCCAGGGAGAAGGGGGCCGGCAGGGTGAGTGCTGCCCTCCCAGGGACCAGTTATTGCTCTGCATTCCTTCCACTGACATTAATGCCCAGAGGAGCCAAGAACATGTGGTCGAGGAGCCAACTGTCCTAAGTTATCTTCCGCACACAAATGCACAGTGTAGCGCCTAAAAAGGGGAAATCGAATCGCAACAAATTTACGGCAGGTTTTGGACCTGGACTGTCCTTAACCCATCTTTCTGTGCTTCTCAAAGTGGAGAGTCTGGGCCAGTGCCCCAGAAGCCAGTGACCCCTGTGACTGAAAGCAGGTCCTTACCGTGACAAGCCTGGCAGCTCCCCGGGCAGCATGGCCAGCCAACACCTCCTCCCTCTCAGTGCACTCTGACCCCTGCAGTGAGTCACTTCTCCTTGGGAGCCTGACCACCAATCCATCAAAGAAAAAAGACAGCCTTCTCCCTTTTAAGAACAAAACATCTCCTCAAAGCACTGGACTCAGGGCTGTTCAGAGACTCATGGGGGATTCCCAAGGAAACCATGGGACAGCTTAGAGCTTTGCAACTCCTGCAACCCCAGGCTAAACCCCACTGAGAGCCACCTGTGTGCAAATGAGGCACCAAGTGAGATTCAGAGATGAGGAAACCCATTTCCTACTCTCAGGGAGAGTTCAGTCTAATGGGACAAAAGACAGCTAAGAGCACAGGAAGGTGATGCCCTCAGGCTTTTCCAAAAAGAACTCAACTCCCTTTAAAGTTCATGAAACAGCAGAGGATTGAATTGAGACACGTGCTGTAGGGCGTAACTGTGGAAACAGATTTCAAGTGGAAAACCGAGTTAACAGTGCCTCAAATCCAGAAAGAGTAAAATTAAAATCACTAAATTTAGAAATAGTACCTAGTTAGAGGGCTTCCCAGGTGGCACTAGTAGTAAAGAATCTACCTACCAATGCAGGAGCCACAAGAGACTCAGGTTTGATCCCTGGGTCAGAAAGATCCCCTGGAGGAAGAAATGGCAACCTACTCTAGTATTCTTGCCTGGAAAATTCCATGGACAGAGGAGCCTGGCGGGCTAGAGTCCACAGGGTTGCCAAGTGTCAGACACAACTGAACGAACACACACACACACACACACACACAACCCTAGTTAGAGCTTCTTATACCTGTAGGAAGTTTGCAAACTGGGAGTTGAAGCTGATCTGATGCTCAGGAATGTGATGCTACAGGATGGTTTATAAAGTGAAAATGAGGCAAATATTTACACCCCTTTACAAAGATGGGTGATGACGGTGGGGACTTCTGGATGGCAGGGGATTGGTTTAAAGTAATTCTCTCATACCCTTTTAGGAAGGTGACTGAGGTTTCTTTTATGATTATCAGAGACGTTTGCAAGAAATAACCCAAGTATAAGCTAGATTCAGTTCTGCTTATGTGGCTCATGGGAATTCTCGTCTGCTCTCCTTTTAGTGTTTCATTTTGGCAATGGATACGGACACTAGAGACATGTAGACCAGGGAGAAATGTAATGAAGGTCCGAAGTGTGTTTTTTCTTATGGAAAGAGAAGCGTTATCTTTGAGTTCTGCCCAGGCTCCTGGGAAGCCTCCATCTAAGAAAGCACCTCTTTCTATACAGTGGAGCCATGACGAGAGTCTGTCTTCTGCTGCAGGCCCTGGACCAGCCTCCAGCATCCAGGGGAGCAACTCACTCAGTGTAGCTTTAGGGACCAACACAGGACCCCAGACATGACATTACCTTTAAAAGCCATGAAACTCCTTAAAAAAATGTGAATCTGAACCCCAGAGAGATGCTGTGATTAAAGACGGGATGAGAGTTGACGCTCCTAAAACCCTCTTGGCTTTGTGGAAAGCTTCTCCGAGGCATCCTGACATGTTCAGCTACATCACCTGGGCTTCTCCAGTCTTGAAAGATGTTCCAGCCCCATGATCCTTATCTCAGCACATTTTCAGGCTCAACTGAAGATGAGGCAAATTCCTCAAAGCTTCTGCCTGGAAAGGTGAGGACTGACCTTAGTGACTGGCTGTCCAAAAGAATAGGGCAAAAATGATGTTCTAACGATTCTGAGCCTAAGACATCTTGCCAGAGAAAGACAAATATCTATATTGCTTATATGTGAATCTTTAAAAAAAATGATACAAATGAACTTATTTACAAAACAGAAACAGACTCACAGATTTAAGAGAATGAACTTATGGTTACCAGGGGGGAAGAGAAGAGGGCTATGGAGTTTGGGATGGACATGTACACACTGCTATATTTAAAATGGATGACCAAGAAGGACCTACTGTATAGCATAGGGAACTCTACTCAATGCCATGTGGCAGCCTGGACGGGAGGGGAGTTTGGGGGAGAAAGGATACATGTATATGTATGGCTGAGTCCCTTTGCTGACCACCTGAAAATAGCACAACATTAACCAACTATACTCCAATATAAAATAAAAACTTAAGAAAAAGAAGAAGTCCTGCAACTTCTGTCTCTCATTCTACGGTCACTCCCACTCAGAGCCCAGCCTCCATGCCATGAAAGGCCAAAGCCACGCAGAGGCCACACACTCATGCTCCCGTGACAGTCTCTGCCCTGCCAGCCGTGTGGCCAAGGCATCTTGAATGTCCCACCCCATCAAGTCCGCAAGTAACTGCAGCCCAGCCTCCTCTGACAGCAATTACACAAGAACAGACCCGCCCGGATAAGCCCGACAAACCTGCAAAAGCACGAGAAATAATATCAAATAATACCAAATTCACTTCGTGAAGCCATGAAGTTTGGTGTCATTTTTAACCAGCAAAGAGATAACAAGAGTCCAGGTATAGGGGACGTTGCTAAGAACCAAGTTCCCTGCCCACAATAAGGGCTGGTCCCCTCATCCAGCTGCCCCTTCCTTCACAGTTCTGCATGCCTCCTGGGCACCTGGGAAATACAGGAGGGACTCCTTGCTTCTACCCTCCTGCAGAATGCAACAAGTGCACAGCAAAGTCGGGAGTGTCTGGGGAGACTCTCAAGTTCAAGGGCCTCGCTGTGCAAAGAACCTGAAGCTCAGAGAGATAAGGGATAAGCTGGTGACAAGGCCAGGGCTGCAGGCTGGTGCACCTGACTCCTGTCCTATGCTTCCAATGAAGCTCCCTGCTGCAGCTCCCTGCTGCCTCCTCACCTGTCCTGGAGTGAAGCAGACAGAGTCTTGAACACAGATTCTGCCACACAGAACTTTCCTGGCAGAGTTACTCTGAGAACCGCAGGAATGCTGTTTGCAGGAGACCTCAGATTAATCTGCTCACCACAAGCTCATCGCACTGCCTAGAAGGGGCAGTCTGCCAAGTGAAAGTGAAAGTCGCTCAGTCATGTCCAACTCTTTGCAACCCCATGGACTGAATTCTCCATGCCAGATTACTGGAGTGCGTAGCCTTTCCCTTCTGCAGGGGACCTTCCCAACCCAAGGATTGAACCCAGGTCTCCCACATTGCAAGCGGATGCTTTACCAGCTGAGCCATAAGGGAAGCCCAGTCTGCCAAATGATGTCCCTTAAAATCAACTCATTACACCTGCTTTGAGCATCTACCATGTCCCCAGACATGAGTTAGGCACAGACATCAGGTACTCGAGTGTAAATAAAGGAATCACTTCTGGAAAGCGATCAGCTGAGGCCAGGTCACAGACAAAGTCTGCTTGCACGCCTTGAGATGAGTCCTCCACCAGCACTGTCTGTCCATGACGGGCCGCGGACTCATCAGGGGGCCACTTCTGGGAGCAACACAAGGCTTCTCAAAGGGTGGTATTTGAGCTCGCTTTGAAAAATAAGCAGGAACTGACAACACAGGTACAGGATGAGGGTACAGGCCAAAAGAAAGAGAAGACAAAGGTATGAAGGTATTAATAATATCCAAATTCATCCCTTACAGATTCTGTTTTCCACACAACTATAAGACAACACTCAGCTAAGTTTTCTGCCACTGTGTAACAAGGGTCTCCTTTCCTCCCTATCGCATCACACACATTTCCTTCTGAGTCCCTTCCTCACCAGAAGGACTTTGAATATTCATTTTCCCACCAATGTTCTCAGCTTTCCCAGTGACTCAGTGGTAAAGAACCCACCTGCCAATGCAGGAGATGAGGGTTCAATCCCTGGGTCAGGAAGATCCCCTGGAGAAGGAAATGGCAACCCAGTCCAATATTCTTGCCTGGAAAATCCCATGGACAGAGAAGCCTGGCAGGTTACAATCCATGGGGTCATAAAAGACTTGGACATGACTTAGCAACTAAACAACGGTAACAACTGATGTTCTGTTTGTGACAATAGAGGTATTTTTCAGGGCTACACAGGCTTTCTTCATCACGTTCCTTGCTTCCTCCTGAGTCGCCCCATCCATGTTGCTAACAATAGTCTTGACCTCTTCTATCATGGTCCTTTCAGCTTTTACCCATTACCCAATTCCAAAGCCACTTCCACATTTTTAGGTATTTCACCAGGCTTCCCTATCCTTCACTGTCTCCCAGAGTTTGTTCAGATTCATGTCCATTGAGTCAGTGATGCCATCCATCACATCCTGTGTGTCCATTATCTACCTGACCGACAGTGTAACAGTGAGTATGTGGCTATGCATTTGCCAAAACTGATAAAACTTTACATTGCAGAATTATGAGGGAAAAATGCAGACAAATTCCAATAGAGGGGTATCTTTCAAAAATACCTTGTTAGTCTTCCTCAAGACTGTCAAGGGACTTCACTGGCGTCCAGTGGTTAAGAATCAGCCTTGGAATGCAGGCAATGCAGGTTCCATCCCCGGCCAGGGAAGTAAGATCCAACATGCTGGGGAGGAGCTAAGCCCACATGACACAACTAGAGAGCCCGTGCTCCACGAGGAAGACCCCGGGGGCCACAGCTGAGACCCAACACAGACAAACACATACATATGTTTTAAAAAAGACTGTCAAGATCATCAAAAACAGGAGCCCAAGGAAACACGATGAATGTATTGTGGTACCTGGATGGGATCCCAGAATAGATAAAGGATAATAGGTTAAAACTAAGTAAATCCAAATAAAGTATGGGGTTTAGTTAATAACTATTTATATGTATTGATTCATTATCATGACAAATACACTATGTCAGTAGTAAATAATAAGAAAGTAAACTTGGTTTGGAGCACTTGGGAACTTTGTACTACATTTGCAATTTCCCTGTAAGTTTAAAACTGTTATAAAATTTAAAAGGTTGTCTTAGAAAAAATAATAGGGGGTCATTCAAGTGTTTCAATTGGGAAAAGTACCATGACAATCCTAGGGTTTGGGAAAACAGTCCTGTTGGATTGGGAGAGGGAAGGGCTGGCATCCAAGGGGTCACCTGGATCCACTGTGGTTGGCGATGATGGCCTTGACCAGAGTCTGATCTTACCCCCAGCACCATCAAGGATCGTGATGAACTAAGTACAACGTACCACACCTCATTTTGGGTACTAGACTCCTCGGTTAGATAGGTTGAAATGGCTGTGTGTTTTGAATTCAAAGCAAATACCAAGGTGAACAGACATCAAAAGCCCAGCTCTAATTGTTCAGAAGTCTACAGTTCAATGAACCTAGAAATGGGGTCTCAACAGGTGCTCCCGAAAGAGGCCTATGGGTCTTCTTGAATAGCTGAACACTAGGGACAGATAACCCACGTTTTCATCTACCCCTAAACCCTCTTTACCATGACTCTGGCTTGTACCATTGTTGTTGAATAATATCCCTCAGTCCTCATCATAAAACATGTCCCAGGCTTGCTTCTGAGAGAGACTGAAAACCCCAGCAAAGTAAGTTTTGGTCAAATCCATTCAGCTTTACTGTTCAGTTCCCCACAGAAATGCAGGTCAGTCAATCAGGATGCAATTTGTTGAAAGCCTGCCTTTTAGACAGAAGCATCCGCTAATACAGGAGAAAAGAGAAGCACCGGCATGATGGCGGTGCCTTGCATTTGCAAAAGAGAGCCGTCAGCCACTTGGCTAAGGTGAGGTGTTTTGAAGTAAACATATGAAATTGAGCAGTTTCCTGGTTTATGTCAGCTGAAGATTAGAAGGCAGAAGTTAAAAGCAGGCATTCTTCCCTTCACAAATGACATGCAGTGTTCAGAGAGCTCTTTGTAAAACTTCACGGAATGGTGGTTATTTACAGTGTTCATTGCACCCAAAACAGAAGGATCCTCTAGCTATATTACCTGTGCATAAAGCAGGGATCATGTCCTGTTCAGGCGCCCATAAGCCCCCTCCCCACAATATGCTAACATTACTGGGGGGAAGGAGGAAAGCAAGGTGGGATGGTGGCTGTTGGAGGTTGGTTGGTTGCTTTGTTGTTCTATTTTGGTTTTGTCTTGTTTAATGTCCATCCTAAAGGAAATCAATCCTGAATATTCATTGGAAGGGCTGATGCTTAAGCTGAAACTTCAATACTTTGGCCACCTGATGCGAAGAACTGACTCATTTGAAAAGCCCCTGATGCTGGGAAAGATTGAAGGCAGGAGGAGAAGGGGATGACAGAGGATGAGATGGTTGGATGGCATCACTGACTCAATGGACATGAGTTTGAGTCAACTCCGGGACTTGGTGATGGACAGGAAGGCCTGGCGTGCTGCAGTCCATGGGGTCGCAAAGAGTCAGACACGATTGAGTGAATGAACTGAACTGAACTGAATGTTTAGGTCTTCCTCTTGTTTCTGTAACAAGCTCATCAACAGCTCTCCATAAATCAGGGTCAGTAATGGCCCAGAAGATTCAATTAGAGGCTTTACGGGACTCAAAGACTTCACCAACAGCCTCCCCTGCAGGACAGGTGGGGTGCCCATCCCTGAAATTTGGGGGAAAAAAACAAGGAATGGAACATCTTCAGATCATGGATTCCTCCTCAAGTAAGAGCCAACAGCCCAGGGCAGCCCTGTTCCTCCCTGCCCACCCCACTCTCCAAACAGGGTACTGCTTTTGCTGGAGCCCAGATGTCCCATTCTGTTTAATCCACACCTGCCTCAGGGGCTCACATAGCCAATTACCACCACCAACAGAGGATGGGACCAAAGCTGTGCCAGTTTGATGCGACCCAGACAGTGCAAATCTTTGACCTTTCTCTTTAAAAAAGCAAATATTACCTACACCTGTGTACGCATGCATGCATGTGTGCATGCTAAGTCAAACCCATGTCTCTTGAGTCACAGACACAGAAAACAAACTTACGGTTACCAAAGGGGCAAGGTGGGAAGGGGGAGGGATAAATTACTGGGATTAACAGATATACACTCCTATTATAAAGTAGATAAACAACAAGGACCTACTATAAAGCACAGGGAAGTATATTCAATATCTTGTAATAAACTCTAATGGAAACGAATATGAAAAATAAATATATACATGTGTATATCTTTCCAAACCAACAAACTCTCTTTTATAACATGTTTTCAATACTTGTAAATTATCCCATTGTGTATGAAAACACGCATTTATCGAATCCATTTTTTGCCACTTTTTTATTATTTCCTATATTTATAAAAGGCATTTTAGTGAACATCCTTAGAACTAAATCTTTGAACAAATCTTTAGTGGTTTCCTTGGGATAAATTTCAGGACAAATAAAGGTTAGGAAACAGTGTTTTGAAACTCTTAAAGCTTTTGCTATTCACTGCCTCACTGAGCTTCAAAAATGAATATACCATTTTCATCTGAGTGGGGCTGCATTCACACTGACATAGGAGATTATTCAAGTATATTTCTGAAATGACTTCCCTCTGTTAAATGCTTTTATTTTAAAACCTGGATTCCACATACTATTCATTGCAATTGTGAGTGAACTCATTTTTCATAGTTTGTAACTATAACTTGTATGTAGGAGAATTACAGATTTTTTACCCCTATATTAGAACCCCAGTCATATTTCTGTAGTCTCTTACAATAGCTTTCTGGTTGACCATTTCAAGTTTCCCAAATAGACAATGACACAACTGGTAAATGACAATAATGTCCTCTGTAAATCTTCCCTTCCACAACTTATTCTTCATTATCTGTCTCACTTCTTTGGCTAATGCCGTGTAAAACAATATTGAATTATGGTCGGGACCGTGGCAATCTTTTCTTGTTTCTGACTTTAATGAGACTGTCTCCAATGTTCCTCCATTAAATGTGATGCTTTCTCTTAATTTAAGATTGATGTTTTAATCAGTAAGCAATCGTTCAGCTATTTTCAGTAACAGAAAACTAAAATTCAACTGGCTGATACAGTAAATTAGAAGCCCCCCCCCCCATCCCCTGACCCTCCCCCACCCCCACAAGCTCAGACAAGCCTTGATTTAGTCAATCACCTTCTCCTCATTTTAGGTCCAAGGCTCCTTCCTCTCCTGACCATTGAAGCAGTCAGTGGCTTCCCAGGGCTGCAGTTTTCTTGTTCACATAAAACAGAAAGAGAACATCTCTATAGGTAGCTGCTTTCCCAGGAGCCAGAAGAAATATCTTTATGTCACACTGGCCCCATGGATAGTCACTAATTTATTCCTAAACAGCGGCTGTGGCCAAGTGGACAGGTTATGTTAATTGCTTAAGTCAATTATAAAATAGTCATGGAATGACCCCAAAACAGTACATATCCGTACGATCATCTTTATCAAAATTAAGGACCCACCTGTCTCTTCCCAGTTCAAAGAGTTTTATCAGAAACAGAGACTGACGTTCATCTAATGCCTCTTCAGCATCTATGCTCTCTTTCCTGGCGTCTTTCTTTAGTTAATTATAATTGTTTCTACACTTCAAGATCCTCCAAAGTGATTCTTCTTAGAATTTCTTGCAATACCTTGTAGAGTTCTTTTACCCAGGAGGCATTCAATAAATACCTCAAAAATTTCAAAAAAAAATCAATCTGGAATCTGGCCTCCTGGGAACCTGGGAACTAACAGGGGCCCCAGTAGCCCAAGAGCTTTAAGTCTATGGGACAACACGTTAGCTTTAAAAACATTCATGTTGACTATATATATATATGTGCTTAATGTTGTCCTAGCCTGTGATGCTAAAAATTTTACGAGCTCTAAGTCGATAGGACAACACCTTAGCTTTTAAAAGGTTTGTGTTGAATATATATATACTTAATGCTGCCCCAGCCTGTTACGCCAAAAACATTAGGAATCCAAGCTACCCCTTCAACCTGGTTTCCATCCAAGCTGAGCCTGGTTGCCTGTGCCGTGTCCTGCAGAAACTCGGGTGGTGTCCACCACTGCATCAAGTCTCCTGCTCCCCAAATGCTGCTTCCCATGTCACTGCGTGTCCTGTTTATTTATGAACTTGTCTCCCCTTTAAGCTCATTTAGGACAGGCTTTCTGTATCTGATTTGCATTTGTGTCAAGCTGAGCAGAATACTTGTGTTTGAAGATTATATTTACTGGAAGTTATTTTACTCAGAAACATTTTGAAATATCAACTTTCCAGCCATGAATTTCTAGGTCACTGGCTGAGCCTAAGCAAAACATTCAATACATGAGGGAGAAAATGATTCGAGTTTTATTTTCACTTGTATGTTATTGTATCCTCAGACAGTACTCGGCTCTCCTGGGCCCCCCAGGAAATACTTAAAAATGATGCCTTGTGTTGGTTCAAAGTTTTAATGGGGTCACTGTAAGTTTCATCTATCAAAAACATTTCCGAAACTCAAACCTCAGTTTGCTGGTAGATGTTGTAGGTGGAGACATTCAGCTTTTACTGTATCATCGCTGGGCCAAGGTTGCTTCAGGTTTGACCAACAACAAATCATCAGCTGAGAAATGGGAGAAGCAGACATGTCATTGGCAGAAATTCGTGGAAGTTGCTTAAGCTACTGACCAGTGGCTGCAGGTAGAGATCACTCTGCATGTCCATTATTCCTTGTGTAGAGTTATTTAGAAACATAGTATTTCCCTGGCTTGGGACCTTGTGCATGTCTTTGCATCAGACATTGTGTGACTCTGAATCCTCCTTGGAAATGTGAGCCTAAAATATATTCCACAGACATCTAATGTGTAACTGCCATTTCAGGTCACAGTGGTGATAAAGGAGCAAGTGCACGGGGGTAAATGCTGCTGCTGCTAAGTCGCTTCAGTCGTGTCCGACTCTGTGCGACCCCATAGACGGCAGCCCACCAGGCTCCCCCGTCCCTGGGATTCTCCAGACAAGAACACTGGAGCGGGTTGCCATGTCCTTCTCCAATGCATGAAAGTGAAAAGTGAAAGTGAAGTCGCTCAGTCGTGTCCGACTCCTAGCGACCCCATGGACTGCAGACTACCAGGCCCCTCCGTCCATGGGATTTTCCAGGCAAGAGTACTGGAGTGGGTTGCCATTGCCTTCTCCGACTGGGGTAAATGGATGGTGGTAAATGTGAAAATGTGACCCTAATCAACAAACGTGTTTGTACCTCTTCTCATTTCTAGAGGTTAGCCATGTCTGCTTGCCTTGATGGAGCCAAAGACAGTTGAGGAATTCTGCAATCATTGCACACATTTTGGACTGTCTATCTGAACATCCCAGATGGTGAAATAAGATTTTCAACCTCTACCTGAATCTGTTTTAGTTCAACCTCAACCCTCACTCACATTTAAGGTCATGTGTTCCCTCCCAGGATTTTTCAGATCCACTGAAATTTGTACAGTCAATAGATCCATAGAAATCAGAGCTGCACTGGACCTCAGAGAGCCTCATTCCACAGAAACGAACCCAGGTGAGCATCCAGACAGACCAGGTAATTTACAAAGTTTACACACCTGGTTAGCACCCAAGGCAGCACCATTAGTCTAGTCTCCCCATTCCAAGAGGAGCATTCTTTACACAGGGACTCAAAACTGTTATTTCAGTTTGCAAGGATCCCCATCAATCACTAATGACTTTTGGTCACATAAGAATCAGTGATTTTGCCACTGATCTCCTACCAGCCCAACATGGATTCTTTGGAAAAATGTCCATGTGGCTTTATCAGTTACCCATGAAGCCACATCTGCTGATAGATGACAAGTCACCCATCAGAAGAATTAAACTAATGTGTTATTTTATATTAACAGCTCTCCCTGGGATTACATGTGGTATTGTTTCCACATGATTAATTGTTCTCACCTTCTGAGAACATAACAGCTACAGTTCTCCCCACCGGGTTCTCTAAAAACAAAATCTGCTAAACATTCCCCAAACCCAAGTCCAGGAAGAAAAATGTGAGACCTTTAAACAAAATTTTTCATGTTTTTATGCCAGAAAACAAGGAACTTTGGTTTGTAGGGGACCTTGTCAAGGGCCAGGAAGAGGTTGGCTCTAGAATAAACATGATCCCAAATGTTGGGGTACCAATTCTATGGAAGTTGTGTTCAGAATTGGTTATTGGTAAGGTTTGGCCCCCTTCAAAAAAATGGTTGTTCTTGGGGTCAGTCATCCAGGAAGGAAACTGGAGAGAGGATCCACAGGACTCTTGCTTTTCATCTCTTGGCTTTGAGGAGCTGAGATATCCAAGGGTGTGGGACTCACTTATAGGGGTTAAGGTTGTACCTACCACTTGGGGATACAAATGCATCTTTGAGAAACTCGTAAAAGCTGTAGACTCCATTCCCAGGAAAATGCACAGGTGCACGTTCAATTACAATTTTAGGGCCTCAGTGGACCTTGCTAAAGTTCAACCATGGACCTTCCAATGTCCACCCAGGATCTGATATAACAGCAAGCTGGGGCCTAAGGGGAGGACTGCATCTTCTGCAGAGCACCCCAAGAATAAATGAAAACAAGACAAAGCTAAAAGGAAACCATACATTGTGGCCAGATTATCTAGGTTCCTCTCAGCATCTATTTCCATCGTACTATCCTAAAGACTTCAGGAAAGTTTCGCAAGTGTCAGACTTTTTCAAATATACAATTAAGGAGAAGGGCTATGTCCCTGCTCAAGCCAGAACACGGGTGAGAAATCCTCAAGAAGGTTCCTCTTGGGAGGACAAGATCTGGGCTGTGTTGTCCAGTTACCCCCCACAACAGGAAATATACTCCTTGGACAACCCAGGTTTATTTTTCCATTTAGGAAGATGCACGTGTTTCACCACTGACTGTGAAATCTCTCCACATCAGTGAGGATACTTCAACACATCCTCAGCAAACTGGTCCTCTAAGTTGAGCTGATTCTTCATAGAGGTTCAGGCTGCAGCTAAAACTGGATCCCTGATTTTAGGTCTTCTTAATCTTATTTACAAAAGATATAATGGATGTTATAAAAAAATTTTTTGATTATGCTTTCTGACCTGGGCCTGAAGGTGGGAATTTAACATGAAGACCACTTACCCCTCAGTTCCTTTGAAGATTCCACTTGGCAGATGAAGGCTTTGGTGAGTGGGTGACTCCAGTTTTTACATGTTGTTGGACTGAATTTCACCTAGTGCTTATGGCTTATGTTGCTGGCCAAAATCTTGGCTTCCTTTGCCCACTGAAGTTGAATAAAAAGTATGGGGACAGAGTTTGGAGGAAATAGAAAGGTGACTTTAATTCTTAGCAGGCAGAGAGGGGAATACAGTAGGTTCATGCCTCAAGAACTGTGCCCACCCCCATGAGGAATCTAGGGGCCTATATAAGACGAGGAGGCTCGCAGTCAGAAGCCAGTGATGAGGAACAAAGGTGGTAGGATCTTGATTTCTTCCTCTTGCATGGTTTCAAAGACAGCCATAAACTGATGTCAGTAACTCAGCGATTGAGTCTGGCAGTTCAGTGGCTCTGCAGCCTTCTTTCTGATATGTAACTACAGGTGTTGTAAGGGTAAACACCAGATACAGGATGTATTTAGCATAGAGTCAAAGGAAAAATAGGTGTGAAGTGTATAGCTCCTGCAGAGTTAGAAGGCAAGAAAGCAAACTCAGTTATAGACATGCAGGGTCAGGCCTGCTCTTGTTCTCTTAATCTTCTTTGTTCTCAGAAAGAGAAAAACTCATTCCTCTTTTTTCCTTTCACTGCAACACGTACAACGTGAAATTGTAAACAAGTGAGACAAAGCTGAACTATGGAACATCAGGGTGAGAGGAAATTTGCAGAGCTGTGGAATCTTCATTCAGGGACATAGCTGAATGAAAGGGGTTAAGTCTCGGTGCTTTTATCGCCAGGTCCCTGGTTGGAGGACTAAGATTTCACATGCTGCACGGCCAAAAAATTTTAAAGATTAAAAAAAAAAAAGATTGACATTTTTGTTCAGTATTTTACTTTATTTTTTCTAATCTTGTGCCATGTACAAACTTTTAAAAGTATTATGGAAAAGCGAGCCTGGTAGTCGGGATGGGGTAGGAAAGGTGAAATAAGCCTACCATCCATCATAATACTACCATTCAGACACAATACAGTTCCTTTGGGCCTGTTTCTTTCCTGTGATTTTTCTAGGTGTTTTGAGTACAGTTGAGATAAAACCCTACAAAGCAATCACCATCCAATGAATATTTATGTAGTAACTTCCGATATCATTAAAAGTATAACATAAAACATTATTCTTAGGAACCACATGATATTCTTCTTCCTGAATGCTCCATGATTTACTCAACCATTACTTTAATGACAGGTATTTACGTTTTCAACTTCTCACTTTTTATAAATAAACCTGCAGCGGCCACCTTTGCATTTTGGCCATAAATCTGGGCCATGTTTAGGATTATATCTTCAGGAAATATTCTTAGAAAGAAATTTATAGGGTCAAAGGAAATGGACATTTTGAAGACTCCAGACACACGCTGTGAAATTGCTGAGCTGCTTGCTTTGGAAACAGACGGACAGAGAAGACTGCCTTGCCGTTCACAGGCTGGCTCAGTCATGGGTGATGGAAGCAGGAGGGCTGGGTTCACTCCCTGTCCCAGGAGAGAGGATTGAACCCCTTGGAGACAGAAATTGTTCAGTAAACAGAAGCTATAATTAGACTTTCCTGTATTTTCCCAAGTTTTCTACAGAAAATTTATCATCAGAAAAATGATTGCGATTAAATGAGTTCATTTACAGAACAGAAACAGACTCACAGATTTAGAGAATGAGCTTAAGGTTGCTGGGAAGAAGGATGGGGAGAAGGGATAGTTGGGGAGTTTGGGATGGACATGTACACACAATTATATTTAAAATTGATAATCAACAAAGTCCTACTGTATAGCACAGGGAACTCTGCTCAATGTTATGTGGCAGCCTGGATGGAGGGGAGTTTAGGGGAGAATAGATGCTGCTAAGCATCTTCAGTCGTGTCTGACTCTGTGCAACTCCAGAGACAGCAGCCCAGCAGGCTCCCCCGTCCCTGGGATTCTCCAGGCAAGAACACTGGAGTGGGTTGCCATTTCCTAGGGGAGAATGGATAGATCTATATATATGGCTAAGTCCCTTCGCTGTCCACCTGAAACTATCATAACACTGCTAATCTAATTGGCTATACTTCAGTATAAAAGAAAAAGTTTTTTTAAAAAGGCTTAAAAATTAAATACATTTTAACATGTAATTAAAAGAATTAAAGGAAATATTTATAAATTGTGAATGAGGTTATATTCTATAGTGAAATTTAGTATGTTTATTAATCAACCACTTATTAAAGAATAAGAAAGTGAATTTTGTGTAAAATTTTTAGTTCTATGTATGTGTCTATTTATAAGATCACTATCTTATAAATAGTGATCTATTTATAAGTTAAACAATGGTTTATGAAAACTTATGATTTTGAATTTCTACCATACAAAAATTGACTAATAATTTTAATCCAACTTTGGGAAGTTGTAAAATTTAAATTAATATCTAACATGGATTTTTCTTTTCTTTGAGAAGAAGAGTAAAAAATAAGAAAGATTTAACTTGTGCCAACTCAACACATTCTTCCTCATCCTATCTTTTTCCCACCACTGTTCAAATAAACAGCATCCTTTATAAAGAAAATAAAAAGTCATTGTGATTATTTGGAACTGCAAAATAAGGACACTGCCCTTGCTTCTTAAGCAATAAATAGCAGGAGAAGAACCCCTGCCCGCCTGACCTAGTACAGTTGACATGGTTTATAAACCTCCCTCCCTCCCAGAGTGCTTCCTTAAGGGATCCTCCCCACTACTGTCCAGCAGCTCAGGTATCATTATGCCTGTTACCCAGATGGAAAGACTGGGCGTCCCCAGATTGAAGCATCTTACTTAATAAATGGATGAGAAAGCCTTGTGGACAACCAGGCTCCAAAAGAACTGACATTCTTTGTTTTCAGCTCCTTTAACTTAATCTTTTTCTTGTTTATATGAAGTCTGCATGCTGCTATGGAAACAGGGGCTTCCCTTGTAGCTCAGTCGGTAAAGAATCTGCCTGCAGTGCAGGAGACCTGGGTTCGATCCCCGGGTCGAGAAGATCCCCTGGAGAAGGAAATGGTAACCCACTCCAGTATCCTTGCCTGGAAAATCTCATGGACAAAAGAGCCTGGTGGGCTGCAATCCATGGGGTCACAAAGAGTTGGGCACGACTGGGCGACTAACACTTAATTACTTATGGAAACAGAGCCCCGGTAGCCCCCAGCATTGTAAGAAGCTGAAGACAGAAAGAACAAGTACGTCTCTCCTTCATTCCTGCCTTGAGCATTGCCTGGTGAGGGACCAAGTGTGTTCCGGACACCCCTTTCTTTGACTTTGAATAGCATGGCAGCGGGCTATGGGTGGGCTGCTCTTTGTAATATATTCTTCTTCCCCCTGGGGAGAAGTGATTGTTGATATTAGGGTTAGATATGGTTAGATACAGAATAGCCCCGGGGAGGGACAACATCTTATCACAGCCCTGTGTCCATGGGGACCCCAGAATGATGTTGATAAGTGTCCATCAACTCAGGTAGTTTTCTCTGATGGGAAACACCATAATCCCTAAAATGTGTATGAACCTGTCGACTCCTTTAGAGATAAGACTGCTTCGTACACTTTGAGCTTGTGAGGTCGGTATTGTGACCATCTTCATCCCCAGAGGGGACATGGAGGCCATGTGTGGCCAAAGCTGGCTGGCGGCTCTCCCTGAGTGCTCAAGGAGACAAACTCTCCCAGACTCCTCTGGTTAGGAAGAGGCAGCTGCTTGGGCAGAAGGATTGTGGGCAGAAAGGATAGAGCCTCATTATCTCCGGCATCATCCCCCAGACCCTCTAGTCAAATGAAGAGGATGTGATCAAGGATTCCAAGGAGGCTCCAGAAGATGGAAGCGAACTGGATCCCTGAGTCACGATGCAGAAGAGGGCCATGTGCTGTTTGCTGGACTGTAATATGAGTGAACAATGAACACCGGGGACGGGAAGTTGTAAGAAGCCTTGTTTGTTTTTGCAGGATTACCTGGCCTAGCGTAACACATACAAAGTGACTGGCTCAAGATCACCTATGGAGGACATGCAGTTTATACCATCCTCTTGCAACTCCTCCTGTGGAGCTTTTAAAGAGGATTAGGAAATTTTGTCTCCAATCTCTTTGCAGCCCATCTCTGCTCATGCTGGAGTAGCTGGAGGCTGGGAGCTGGAATCATCTGACTCTGACTCCCAGACATGTCTGGAGGTTGAGGTTGGCTGTTGGCTAGGACTTCAACTATGGCTGCTGGCCAAAATAAATTAAACACAGCTTCTCCACGTGGTCCCTCTATGTCCCACAACATGGTGACTGAGTTCCATATACGAGCATCCCAGGAGGACCAGATTCAAGCTGCATCATGTTTTATGATCTGGCCTCAAAAGTCACACGGTGTCAGGGACTCCCTGGTGGTCCAGGGGTTAAGAATCCCCCTTCTAATGCAGAGGATGTGGGTGATCCCCTGGTCAGGGAACTAAGATCCCACATGCAGTGGAGAAATTAAGCTCCTTTGACACAACTAGAGAAACCTGAGTACGGCAATGAAGAGTCCGTGTGTTGCAACAACAACAAAACCAGCACAGCCAAAATTTAAAAAAAAAAAAAAGGCCACATGGTGTCACTCCCAACAAAGTCACAAGCCCGTCCAGATTCAAAGGAAAGGACCGAAATCCCCACATCTCAGTCTCAGGGCATTTCAGTGTTGCAGCCATCTCTGGAAATACAGCCAGTCAGCCATTGCTAACAAGACATACAGCAACCTGGGACAAGAGCTTTGGTCACATTTCCCTTTTTTAACAAGAAAAAAAAAATGTGTGTGGGTTTAGAAATTTCCTGTAAATGTTCACAAGAAACAGTTGACAATAATTTCTTCCAAGGAATGAGACTAGAAATCTAGGGTGGAGGAAAAAACTACATTTCCATCACAGACCTTTTTACGATATGAATTGTTTCTCACATTTGTGTTATTTTCCTAACACTAATAGAATTTTAAAGTGACAAATGGGGATATTCTGAGTTGATTATACACATTTTCCTTTTTTTTTTTTTCCTGTTGAAATCATTAGATTCTTTTGGAGGCCAAGCAAATGATGCAAAGGAGGAAAAAAAGAGAATTTCTTTGATTTTTCAATCAAGACATCAATTTTCATTTTGTGCTCACTAGACGACAATTGGGCAAAATCAGAATCACATTCACACATGCAGGAAATTCTGAATTTCTCTACAGCGGCGGGTACCTGGCAGGATGCATGCTCTGGGCACCTGGAGAGCCATACAGAACAAGATTCTCCGGGCTCCACAGCTGACCTCCTGCATTCCAGCCAAGAATCTGCACCTGAAAGCTTGTGCCTATGATTCGCTACCATCAGCCCAGCCCTGGGCTTTTAAACTTGGCTTTGGAAAGAGCACAAATGGTGGCCCTGCCTCTAGGTTGTGACCCACGCGGACTCCAGCCCCACATTCCAGGGGTGGGCCACCTGACCTTATCAGGGATGCTGTCTCAGGTCCCATCCAAAGCCACCGAATTAGAATCTACATTTTAGAGAGATTCCATCAGTACTTCTCAGGCATCCAGCACGAGAAACACTTATGCAAAGTACATAATGCAAATAATAGAAATAAACAGACAAAAAGTCCCACTTTAAGCGTGCTAAGTTGCTTCAGTCATGTCTGACTCTTTGCAACCCTATGGACCACAGCTCACCAGGTTCCTCTGTCTGTGGGATTATTCAGGCAAGAACACTGAAGTGGGTTGCCATGCCCTCCTCCAGGGGATCTTCCCAACCCAGGGGTCAAACCCACGTCTCTTCTGTCTCCTGCATTGGCAGGCGGGTTCTTTACCACCGGTGCCACCTGGGAAGCCCCGTCTTCATGAAGCTTATTTTACTTGGAGGAGATTAACAGTAAATGGTAGAAATGAACGTATTTACAAAACAGAAACACTAGCGGATTTAGAGAACAAACTTATGGTTAAGAGGATTGAAGGGGATGGATAGTTAGGGAGTTTGGGATTAACAATATACATTGCTGTATTGAAAATGGATAACCAACCAGGACCTATGGAATAGCATAGGAAACTCTATTCAATATTCAGTACTCTATTCAATATTAGGTAACAACCTAATCGGGAAAAGAATTTGGAAAAGAATAGATACATATATAGGTATAACACAACACTGTTAATCAGCTATACTCCAATACAAATTAAAAAGCTTAAAAAAATTCAAATTAAATTAAAAGTTAAAAAAATAGTGATAAGTATTATATATGATGTGAACCGTGAACTTCCTGATGCTCAAGCTGGTTTTAGAAAAGGCAGAGGAACCAGAGACCAAATTGCCAACATCCGCTGGATCATCGAAAAAGCAAGAGAGTTCCAGAAAAACATCTATTTCTGCTTTATTGACTATGCCAAAGCCTTTGACTGTGTGGATCACAATAAACTGTGGAAAATTCTGAAAGAGATGGGAATCCCAGACCACCTGATCTGCCTCTTGAGAAATCTGTATGCAGGTCAGGAAGCAACAGTTAGAACTGGACATGGAACAACAGACTGGTTCCAAATAGGAAAAGGAGTACATCAAGGCTGTATATTGTCACCCTGTTTATTTAACTTATACTCAGAGTACATCATGAGAAACGCTGGATTGGAAGAAACACAAGCTGGAATCAAGATTGCCGGGAGAAATATCAATAACCTCAGATATGCAGATGACACCACCCTTATGGCAGAAAGTGAAGAGGAACTAAAAAGCCTCTTGATGAAAGTGAAGGTAGAGAGTGAAAAGTTTGGCTTAAAGCTCAACATTCAGAAAACAAAGATCATGGCATCTGGTCCCATCACTTCATGGCAAATAGATGGGGAAACAGTGGAAACAGTGTCAGACTTTATTTTTCTGGGCTCCAAAATCACTGCAGATGGTGACTGCAGCCATGAAATTAAAAGACACTTACTCCTTGGAAGGAAAGTTATGACCAACCTAGATAGCATATTGAAAAGCAGAGACATTACTTTGCCAACAAAGGTTCGTCTAGTCAAGGCTATGGTTTTTCCTGTGGTCATGCATGGATGTGAGAGTTGGACTGTGAAGAAGGCTGAGCGCCGAAGAATTGATGCTTTAAACTGTGGTGTTGGAGAAGGCTCTTGAGAGTCCCTTGGACTGCAAGGAGATCCAACCAGTCCATTCTGAAGGAGATCAGCCCTGGGATTTCTTTGGAAGGAATGATACTAAAGCTGAAACTCTAGTACTTTGGCTACCTCATGCAAAGAGTTGACTCATTGGAAAAGATTCTGATGCTGGGAGGGATTGGGGGCAAGAGGAGAAGGGGACGACAGAGGATGAGATGGCTGGATGGCATCACTGACTCGATGGACATGAGTTTGAGTGAACCCCGGGAGTTGGTGATGGACAGGGAGGCCTGGCATGCTGCGATTCATGGGGTCGCAAAGAGTCGGACACCACTGAGTGACTGATGTCATCTGATCTGATCTGATCTGAAAGACATAGCTATAATGTATTTATATAAGTTATATGCAAATCAGTCTTCCCAGGTGGCATTAGTGGTAAAGAACCCACCTGCCAATGCAGGAGCCATAGAGACGCTTTCAATCCCTGAGTCGGGAAGATCTCCTAGAAGAGGGCATGGCAACCCATTCCAGTATCTTTGCCAGGAGAATCCCTGAGACAGAGGAGCCTGGCAGGCTACAGTCCATAGGGTCACACAGACTCGGACACAACGGAAGCAACAGGGTCGCAAAGATTCAGACACCCCTGAAGTGACTTAGCACAGTAAGGCAGGGTGAGGTGAGGGTACCTGGGGCAGAGGGAGGGGTGGCTTTGAGGAGATGTGATGTGATCTCATGATATCGTCATAATGTCCCTCTGGCTGCTGTGGGTGGGCTGTAGACACAGGCACCTGGGCCCAAAGCTACTGCAATAACCCAGGGGAGGCAGTGTGGGCCAGAGCAGGGGGAGCGTGGGGCTGTGAGAACTGGCCAGACACCCGCTCCTGCTCCACACAGGCGGCGGGTGACAGCCCCTCTCCCACCCGCAGGAGTGAAGGACAGAGCCAGCCTTGTCTGTGACCCTCCAGAGTGTCACCTGGGCCACGGGGCCTGGGGGCAGGGAGCCATGCAAAGCTGAGGTCATGAGTCATAAGAGAGCTAAGGCTGTGACTCCTTTTCCCGAGTTTCCTCAGCGCGCTGCTTATGATGGCACCACTGTCTGACTGTGTCATTAGCAGAGGTTAATGTGCCCTGTGGTTTTACTCTTCTGTATAAAGCACCATAATGGTGGCCAGCGGGGGAAATTAGTGTCCCTGCAAAGCGCAGAGGTCGTAAAAAGCACAGTTTAGTTTCCAGGAAGGTTTGGAAGAAGACTCTGGGTGACTCACATGCAATTTCTCCTCTCACTCATTCGGGAGCTGAGTGACTACCATTAATCTCTATCAGCAAAGATAATTAAGTAGCACAGTTGTGGCAGGGAGGTGCCTGGAGGAACAGACAGAGAAAACAGGAAGCATCTCCATTCAGTTGTACCTACCCTCCCACGGACGGGCTCCCTGCCCACACGTTCATCACTATGTTCTTTCCCTCGGGTTCACCCTGGTCTGACCCTGCCCTCTCCCCACCACCAGGGAGCATCCTGGTGCTTACCCTCCTCTGTCTCATGCCCTGAAGCTGATGCCATGAGTCAACAGGAAGAATCCTTCCAGAGGGACTATAGGAACAGATAGATGTCAGAGAGCTGTCGCCATGGGGAAGGAAGGGGCAGCGCCACACGTGGGCTGAAGTGAGGTGCATGAGGCTGCCCAGGGACAGGAGGAGAGCACAGACCCACAGACAGACACAGGGACCCATGCCGCTCCCTGGTCTCACCACCAGAAGGCAAGTGAAGCCTGGGAAAGCAGACTGACTTCATCAAGGCGACACAGGGGGCTGGTGCCCAAACTGGGGGTTAAACACTGAACCCCTCCCTCAAGATACCGCGCTGATTGTGTATTTGGATGATGTGGGGTTGTTCTCCTCAGGGAACAATCAGGAGCTGCGTCCTCCATGATGTGCCAAAATAGCACTTCCCTGGGGACCCTAAAGGCTAACCCCAATATTTGACATCACCCTCGCCTCACTTTCCATCAAGAGGTATTAGGAGAAAATGCTACTTCCATCCAGGGTCCAGGTTCCCATGTCTTTCCTCTGACCCACCCCAACCCCTTAGGGTGAGCCAGGTTTTTCTGCTACTTAGTTTTTACTTTCTTGAGTTCCAGAATCACTGCAGATGGTGACTGCAGCCATGAAATTAAAAGATGCTTGCTCCTTGGAAGAAAAGCTATGACAAACTTAGACAATCAAAAACAGAGACATTACTCTGCCAACAAAGGTCCATATAGTCAAAGCTATGGTTTTTCCAGTAGTCATGTATGAATGTGAGAGTTGGACCATAAAGAAGGCTAAGCACCGAAGAATTGATGCTTTCAAATTGTGGTGCTGTAGAAGACTCTTGAGAGTCCCTTCGACAGCAAGATCAAAGCAGTCAATCCTAAAGGAAATCAACCCTGAGTATTCACTGGAAGGAATGATGCTGAAGCTGAAGCTCCAATACTTTTGTCACCTGATGCGAAGAGCTGACTCACTGGAAAAGACCCTGATGCTGGGAAAGATTGAGGGTGGGAGCAGAAGCGGGTAACAGATAATCAGATGGTTGGATGGCATCACTGACTCAATGACATGAATTTGAGCAAACTCTGGGAGACAGTGAAGGACAATGAAGCCTGGCGTGCTGCAGTCCATGGGGTCACAAAGAGTTAGACACGACTTATAGACTGAACAATAGCTGCCTCCGCCTTCCCAAGATGACAGGTTGACTTGGATTCTATTATCCTTGCTCTCGTTCTCTCTGCTTCCCAGTTCTGCTGGGGAGGGCTGGTGTGGAGAGGGGGGAGGTGGGGCCATGGTCTTTCTTACTCCTTAACCTACCAGATTCCTCCATGACTTATCTCTTCAAAAACCCCAGAATCAAAAGACTCGTACCTGTTTCCTCCAGTTCTCATTTCCTTATGGAGGGTCCCGTGTCATATAACATGTATTTTAAATAAATCTAAATGCCTCTGCCCTGTTAAGCTTTGTCTGTTTAATTTTCAGATCCAGCCCAGGACCCTAAGAGGGTCAGTCAAAGAAAACCTTTTACTCCCCTCTGCTCCCTTATACTAAATCTAAAATACTAGAGAATTAACATAGTCCTTATATTAATTTCCTCCTGACTGTCTACTCCCCTGAGATCCATGAGGGCAGGGATCTTTGCCTGGTTGTTCACTGATTTCTCACAAGCTTTTCTGAGCTTGGCACACAGTATGTGTTAACTCAAGTCCCAAAGCACAGTGTGGCCAAATAAACTGAACTGTTGGAATTTGGAGCAGAGAAAGGTTTACTGCAGGGCCATTTTTCATGCCTAAAAAGCCCTGACCTCTCTGAAGGGGTTTGGGCAAAGAATTTTTAAAATCCAAGTGAGGAAGGAGAGTGGCAGAGTCTATGATCAGCTTGTACACAGTTCTCTGATTGACTGATAGTGAGCAGCAGTGTGGGGTCACAGGGATTAACAGTATCGGTCCTCAGGCTCCAGGAGGCCTGGGACTATGTGCTCTTGGTCAAGTAGTTAACATCGTCCATGTTGGGGGAGGGAAGGATTTTTCCATCTTCAAAACAACTCAGGAAGTTTGCATCAAATACTGTTATCTGGGTACTTCAGAGAGGAACTAAAGCAGAGGATATAGGTAGAGGCCGGTCATCAGAAGGCTCCATAGGGTCTTGCTAGGCATAGAGTAGGCACTTTATGAATAGTTGATACATGAATTAATGATGCTTTCATGGTCGGTCGTTTGCATGTCTGTAGATATTTCTTTAGGAGACAGATAAGTGAGCTGGCTGGGCCAAAGAGGGTGCATTTAAATTTTCAATCAACACAATCAACTTATACTCAAGAAAACATATTTTCTTGAGTATACTTCCAACACTTTCAACATCACAGCATAATGTCTTTGCTTCCTCACCCTAAATCAATTCAGTTCAGTTCAGTTGCTCAGTGGTGTCTGACTCTTTGTGACCCCATGAATCGCAGCATGCCAGGCCTCCCTGTCCATCACCAACTCCCGGAGTCCACTCAAACTCATGTCCATCGAGTCAGTGATGCCATCCAGCCATCTCATCCTCTGTCATCCCCTTCTCCTCCTGCCCCCAATCCCTCCCAGCATCAGAGTCTTTTCCAATGAGTCAACTCTTCGAATGAGGTGGCCAAAGTACTGGAGTTTCAGCTTTAGCATCATTCCTTCCAAAGAAATCCCAGGGCTGATCTCCTTTAGGATAGACTGGTTGGATCTCCTTGCAGTCCAAGGGACTCTCAAGAGTCTTCTCCAACACCACAGTTCAAAAGCCTCAGTTCTTCGGCACTCAGCTTTCTTCACAGTCCAACTCTCACATCCATGCATGACCACAGGAAAAACCATAGCCTTGACTAGACGAACCTTTGTTGGCAAAGCAATGTCTCTGCTTTTCAATATGCTATCTAGGTTAGTCATAACTTTCCTTCCAAGGAGTAAGCGTCTTTTAATTTCATGGCTGCAGTCACCATCTGCAGTGATTTTGGAGCCCAGAAAAATAAAGTCTGTCACTGTTTCCACTGCTTCCCCATCTATTTGCCATGAAGTGATGGGACCAGATGCCATGATCTTTGTTTTCTGAATGTTGAGCTTTAAGCCAAACTTTTCACTCTCTTTCAACTTTCATCAAGAGGCTCTTTAGTTCCTCTTCACTTTCTGCCATAAGGGTGGTGTCATCTGCATATCTGAGGTTATTGATATTTCTCCTGGCAATCTTGATTCCAGCTTGTGCTTCTTCCAGTCCAGCATTTCTCATGATGTACTCTGCATATAAGTTAAATAAGCAGGGTGACAATATACAGCCTTGATGTACTCCTTTTCCTATTTGGAACCAGTCTGTTGTTTCATGTCCAGTTCTAACTGTTGCTTCCTGATCTGCATATAGGTTTCTCAAGAGGCAGGTCAGGTGGTCTGGTATTCCCATCTCTTTCAGAATTTTCCACAGTTTATTGTGATCCACACAGTCAAAGGCTTTGGCATAGTCAATAAAGCAGAAATAGATGTTTTTCTGGAACTCTCTTGCTTTTTCCATGATCCAGCGGATGTTGGCAATTTGGTCTCTGGTTCCTCTGCCTTTTCTAAAACCAGCTTGAATGTCTTCAAGTTCACGGTTCACGTATTGCTGAAGCCTGGCTTGGAGAATTTTGAGCATTACTTTACTAGCATGTGAGATGGGTGCAATTGTGCGGTAGTCTGAGCATTCTTTGGCATTGCCTTTCTTTGGGATTGGAATGAAAACTGACCTTTTCCAGTCCTGTGGCCACTGCTGAGTTTTCCAAATTTGCTGGCATATTGAGTGCAGCACTTTCACAGCATCATCTTTCAGGATTTGAAATAGCTCAACTGGAATTCCATCACCTCCACTAGCTTTGTTCATAGTGATGCTTTCTAAGGCCCACTTTACTTCACATTACAGGATGTCTGGCTCTAGGTGAGTGATTATACCATCGTGATTATCTTGGTCATGAAGATCTTTTTTGTACAGTTCTTCTGTGTATTCTTGCCACCTCTTCTTAATATCTTCTGCTTCTGTTAGGTCCATACTATTTCTGTCCTTTATTGAGCCCATCTTTGCATGAAATGTTCCCTTGGTATCTCTAATTTTCCTGAAGAGATCTCTAGTCTTTCCCATTCTGTTGTTTCCCTGTATTTCTTTGCATTGATCGCTGAGGAAGGCTTTCTTATCTCTTCTTGCTATTCTTTGGAACTCTGCATTCAGATGCTTATATCTTTCCTTTTCTCCTTTGCTTTTTGCTTCTCTTCTTTTCACAGCTATTTGTAAGGCCTCCTCAGACAGCCATTTTGTTTTTTTGCATTTCTTTTCCATGGGGATGGTCTTGATCCCTGTCTCCTGTACAATGTCTCGAACCTCAGTCCATAGTTCATCAGGCACTCTATCAGATCTAGTCCCTTAAATCTATTTCTCACTTCCACTGTATAATCATAAGAGATTTGATTTAGGTCATATCTGAATGGTCTGAGTGACTGAATTGAACTGAACTGAATGGTCTAGTGATTTTCCCTACTTTCTTCAATTTAAGTCTGAATTTGGCAATAAGGAGTTCATGATCTGAGCCACAGTCAGCTCCCAGTCTTGTTTTTGCTGACTGTATAGAGCTTCTCCATCTTTGGCTGCAAAGAATATAATCAATCTGATTTCAGTGTTGACCATCTGGTGATGTCCATGTGTAGAGTCTTCTCTTGTGTTGTTGGAAGAGGGTATGTGCTATGACCAGTGCCTTCTCTTGGCAAAACTCTATTAGCCTTTGCCCTGCTTCATTCTGTGTTCCAAGGCCAAATATGCCTGTTACTCCAGGTATTTCTTGACATCCTACTTTGCTTTCCAGTCCCCTATAATGAAAAGGACATCTTTTTTGGGTGTTAGTTCTACAAGGTCTTGTAGGTCTTCATAGAACCATTCAACTTCAGCTTCTTCAGCATTACTGGTTGGGCCATAGACTTGGATTACTGTGATATTGAATGGTTTGCCTTGGAAACGAACAGAGATCATTCTGTCGTTTTTTGAGATTGCATCCAAGTACTGCATTTCGGACTCTTTTTTTTTTTTTTTTTTTTTTTTTTGCAAACAGAATAAGTTATTTTATTACAAGAACAAAACAGACTTGCTAACTTTTTGTCTAATTTCACCCATATTACAAATGCAAAGTATATATCATCATATGATGTAAGTTACCAAACTCCAAACTATTGCACATAAATGAAATAAACTCGCAGAATTAGAAAGAACATTAAAGTATCTACAATCTTTATAAATAGTGTAAGGTATATACCGTATCTACAGAGTAGATATCGGACTCTTTTGTTGACCATGATGGCTATTCCATTTCTTCTAAGGGATTCCTGCCCACAGTAGTAGATATAATGGTCATCTGAGTTAAATTCACCCATTGCAGTCCATTTTAGTTCACTGATTCCTAGAATGTCGACGTTCACTCTTGCCATCTCTTGTTTGACCACTTCCAATTTGCCTTGATTCATGGACCTGACCTTCCAGGTTCCTATGCAATATTGCTCTCTACAGCATCGGACCTTGCTTCTATCACCAGTCACAACCACAACTGGGTATTGTTTTTGCTTTGGCTCCATCCCTTCATTCTTTCTGGAGTTATTTCTCCACTGATCTCCAGTAACATATTGGGCACCTACTGACCTGGGGAGTTCCTCTTTCAGTATCCTATCATTTTGCCTTTTCATACTGTTCATGGGGTTCTCAAGGCAAGAATACTGAAGTGGTTTGCCATTCCCTTCTCCAGTGGACCACATTCTGTCAGACCTCTCCACCATGACCCGCCCATCCTGGGTGGCCCCACATGGCATGGCTTAGTTTCATTGAGTTAGACAAGGCCTTGGTCCATGTGATTAGATTGACTAGTTTTCTGTGATTATGGTTTCAGTGTGTCTGCCCTCTGATGCCCTCTTGCAACACCTACCGTCTTACTTGGGTTTCTCTTACCTTGGATGAGGGGTATCTCCTTACAGCCGCCCCTCCTGACCTTGAGCTTGGAGTAGCTCCTCTAGGCCCACCTGCGCCCGCAAAGCCTGGGCTCCTTGGGCGGGGGGTAGCTCCTCTCGGCCGCGGCCCCTGACCTTGGACGTAGAGTAGCTCCTCTTGGCCACCCTTGTGCGCCACCACAGCCGCCTGCGCTCGTAAAAATCCTTACCTTGTTTCAGTGTGGGTTTCCCGTGCCTACACTGGTGAGATTGAATATTTAGTCTTATATTGATGAGCCACTTATATTTCCTCTTTGAACTTATTATATTTAGTATTTTAATAGGTAAAACATTTTGGGAAGAATATTATAATTGTTCAGGGAAAAAATTGCCCCGGATTTGAGAACAAGCAAAAGTGATCCCTGAGTCTCCCTTTTTTGGCATCTGGATGTTGCCTAGGGGATCTTCCAGGGATGATCAGATTCTATAGAGGTATGCGCCTTTAATTGACTCGCCATTGATGAGGCTATTTTACATACCTGTAGGGCCAGCAGTTAAAGACAGCCGGCAGCACTGTTCTCGGTTCCTGTCCACAGCAATGCAAATAGATTTTGCCCCACAGAGAATATAACTCTGTAACTCACATTCTGACTTGAATCTGTTGTAACAACTGACTGACTCCTTCAGTAATTAATGAGCTAAATAAAATCTGGGACATGCATTCATTTTGTATTTGTACACCATGTTTGAAACATCTTGAAAATGATACCTTAGCCAGCTTTCCCTAGTCAGCAGAAGGAACTCAGCTGCCCTTGGGGCGAGGGACTAGGGAGGGGTTTTAGGATTATCTACAGTGGTGATACCAAGAATTAATGCTCAGAGTCTGACCTTTCCACTGTCTTTCCTGATTCCAGCTCAGAGTTTGGGGGTAGGGATGGGGAAGGAAGGGTTTTATTTTGTTTAAATCATTATTTTTGCTCATTGCATTTAAAAAATATTTATTAAAATACCTATCTATTTATTTATTTAGTTGTGTTGGGTCTTAGTTTCAGCATGTGGGATCTAGTTCCCTGACCAGGAATTGAACCCGGGCCCCCTGCCTTGGGATCGCAGAGCCCTAGTCACTGGACCACCAGAGAAGAGCCGCTCATTGCATTTAAATCAAACTTGCAGCATTCCCTTTGTGGCAAAGTTCTAAACTTACAGGCAATTTTTCCTTTATCTTTAGAGAAGGCTGTTATGTGATGTTTGAATTATGACAACATGAGGGAGTGTACGTCCTAAGGCGCTCAGTAGTGTCCGACTCTTTGCCACCCCATGGACTGCAGCCCACCAGGCTCCTCTTGTCCATGGTATTCTCCAGGCAAAAATACTGGAGTGGGTTGCCATTTCCATCTCCAGGGAACCTTCCTGAACCAGGGTTTGAACCCATGTCTCTTACATCTCCTGCATTGTCAGGCGGGTTCTTTATCACTAGCACCACTTGGGAAGCCCAAAGTTACTACAAAATAACGAGCTCCAAAGCCAGGTTTTGTGCAGAGAAAAGGTGATTTTCTCAATTCCTTCATCTCCCTCCCTCAGGAGTCTGGAGGATCTAAGAGAAGACCTTGGAGATGGGGGTATTTCATACCTCAAAAATTTTATAGTGCAGCCTACAGCCAAATTTCAGAATCCTGTGAATGTTAAATTTCACCATAAAGATTTGTTTAGCAAAATTCAGCAGTGGGAAATGCTACTAGACAAACAACTGAGTTCATTTCTAAATCATAATGAAAGAAAGAGAAAGATGAAGAAGAAACCTATACACTAAAAGAGACTAACGAGATGTATCAGCCAATCATAATGTGTAGAATGTATTTGGAAAACGAAGAAGGCAATGGCACCCCACTCCAGTAGTCTTGCCTGGAAAATCCCATGGACGGAGGAGCCTGGTGCGCTGCAGTCCATGGGGTCGTGAAGAGTCGGACATGACTGAGCGACTTCACTTTCACTTTTCACTTGCATGCATTGGAGAAAGAAATGGCAACCCACTCCAGTATTCTTGCCTGGAGAATCCCAGGGACGGGGGAGCCTGGTGGGCTGCCGTCTATGGGGTCGCACAGAGTCGGACACGACTGAAGTGACTTAGTAGTAGTAGTAGTATACTTAAAAAAGAATTATTCGTTGTTTATCTGGAACTTGAATTTAACCAGCATCCTGCATTTTATCCAGCAACTCCACACATGGCAGGGATGGAGCCCAGAGTTCCCTGCAGCCTCTCCAGGTAGTAATGGGGACTGTGCCAGAGGGTGAGGAAGACAGGTGATGAGCTCTTACTTGTGGGCGAGAGTTACTGGATGGGCACGTAGCTTGAGAACATAGGGAGACCTCAGGGGAAGGGGACATAGCAAGGACAGCAGTGGGCCTGGTTAGTCAGAAAGGAGCCCAGGTGTTGCCCAAGCTGAGAGACATAGATGCAGACCCAAGCTCAGAGGCCAGTGGAAATGGAAACCTCGGGCACTGGCCTCATGGCACAGGAGAGGCATCAGTACAGGGGGAAGGCAACGTCATGGAGGATCCAGACGTCAACAGGGAAACCCTCTGTGCATCCTCATCATGGCAAGGTCACACAAGACACTCTTCTGTCCACACTCTCGGCTGCACCTTAGGGAGGAAGAACGCAGAGATGGAGGAAAGTCTAGGCATCTTACCCAAAAGAGACTGGCATCCACCTAAAGAAACCGCTTAACGTATTCATTCGTATCAAGACTTAGAATGGACAAAACTCGGGGACCCAATTGGATAGAGAAGACCAGACATAGAGAAATAAAGTGGAATGTACTAATATTTTGTCCACACTTCCGAATATGCGGTAATTTTATGATACACTCATTTTTACATAACACTTTTATCTTCATGATTGCATTTTGGAATGCTTTACATGGTATTAATCATTTAACTGCCCCATGTTACAGCTCTTTTCTGGTCATTTCCTTGCTGTAATTCAATGGTTTTGTGCTACCACCTCAATTGTGCTGCCACTGCAATTTTAATTTTCATGTCATCTATCAAGATCTGCCAGTTATTCCTTACCCATTTCCTATCTCAGGATTATTAACAAATGTTCCTATATTTTCTCCTAATGCTTTTATACTTACTTGTACATTTGGCTTCTAATTTATTGTATATATAATACGTATGATACATTTCATGATTTATCAATATTTTATAGCTGATAATTCAAGAACCCTATAAGACACTTCATCATATGCTTTTTGAAAATCCTGTATATACATACAAATATATTATAGATTAATTTAGTGAGAATAGAAAAATAGTATAAAAACAGTAGGGTTCTTCACTTACTCAAATCTCTACTGATAACATTTATTGATAATTTGTAATTTTTTCATGTAGATCTTGAATGTTTCTTGTTACATTTATTACTGGATATTTTTTAGTTTTATGGCTATGGAATCTTATTTAGTATTACATTTTCTAATTTATTGTTCCTAATGTTAAAGACATCTTTTGATTTTTTATGTTGCTCTGATATCAGACCACTTTATGGACATCTGTTGCTTAATCGCTAAGTTGTATCACCAGGCTCCTCTATCCATGGGATTTTCCAGGGAAAAATACTGGAGTGGGTTGTCAATTCCTTCTCCAGGGGATGTTCCCAACCCAGGGAGGGAACCCACATCTCCTGCTTCACATGCAGTTTCTTTGTCACTGAGCCATCAGGGAAGCCCAATATAGAAATCCACCTACTTCTAATAATTTGTCACTTGATTTTCTTTGATTTTTCTGGGTAATCATATCATCTCCAAATATCTCATTTTCCCCTCTCTTAGTGCATTGACCTCTAGTATAATGGTTAATAGTAGTACCAATTTTGCTACCTTTGTCTTGTTTCCAGCTTCGATGGGAACGCTACAAGTGTCTAGTAAATAACAAGATATTATGTCAGCTGTGTCAGTAGCTCATAAACCCATAATATCAGCATCTACCTGGTACCCCACCCTCTTTCCTGAGTCCACACTCTCTGCTCCCACCTGCCTGCTATGCTTGGCTGCTTTAGCAATATGCTATCAATCACCTTGACGGGTGACCCCAAGAATCCCTCTCCCCCAGTCTCCTCAGCCTTAAGCTTGGAGCTCTCCTGGAGCCCTCCTGCAGCACCCCTGAGCTGCCCCTACCATTTGAAGAATCTCACCTGCATGGGGTTTGGTTACTGAACTCCACTATCAATCTGATTTCATTTCCCTTCTGACTTTCATGCATTCCTCATAATTTCAGGTCCATGAAAGGTAATACATGCAATTTTATAGATGTGTAATGGATATGTTTTATGTCTTTTCTGTAATTTCTAGAGATCTAGTGCAAAAGGGGTCCTGGCTTACAGATATACTCATTCTAGTACTTTTATCCAGTCTCCTCTTTCCCCTCTTCTCCTGAGACAGGCTGGGAGCTGAGACCTGAGACCCTTCGCTGCTGTGCTTCCAGGACGAACATCTCCTTGAGCAACAAAATACAAAGAAACTATGGGGGACTAAAAAGAACTCATGCATATTGTAGTTGGACTGCAAGGAGATCAAACCAGTCAATCCTAAAGGAAATCAGTCCTGAATATTCATTGGAAGGACTGATGCTGAAGCTGAAGTTTCAATACTTTGGCCATCTGATGCGATGAGCTGACCTCATTAGAAAAGACCCTGATGCTGGGAAAGACTGAAAGCAGGAGGAGAAGGGGATGACAGAGGACAAGATGGTAGAATGGTAACACTGACTCAGTGGACATGAGTTTGAGCAAATTCCAGGAATTGGTAAAAGACAGGGAAGCCTGGAGTGCTGTAGTTCACGGGGTTGCAAAGAGTCAAACACAACTGAGCACCTGAACAACAACAACAATATTGCAGTTGAGGCAAATTAAGAACAACAAAATACGAAAAGACCCAAAAAACCCCAGTTGCCACTTCTGAAGAGCCTGGAGAAAAAGCAAGGAATTGTGCATGACCCTTGAACACAACACCACTAAGGGGGTGGGCAAACCACCTAAGCCACCCATCTGGCCCAACCCCTGGATAAACCCCTACCTTCCTTCTATGTAAGGAACCAACTTGCCGCCCTGGCTCAGGGAGCGAGCAAGGGAAACCATTAACTTGTTCTCCCTTCCTTCTGCTGCAGCAGGGGCCCGGTAAATCTTTGCTGAATTTTTTGTCTGGCCTCTTATCAATTTCCATTGATTAAGAAAGAACCCTTGGTAACACTCCCACAAAAGTCATTTTCACCCTTCATCAGAGACTTGCACCACTTCTCAGCATGTTATCAAGAACTCTGGTACTGGATATATTTTCTGACTCTACTGGAGTCTCTGGAATGAAAAAGGCTGCCCAAGCCCCCCTGATCCATTATGAAAGCTATTTAGAGACAGGCTGGATATTTGCATCACTGCTGTAAGTTCTGTCCTCAAAGTTACCTTCTCAATCAACACTGGTCCAGAGAGAATGTAAAAAGAGATGAGATTTCACGCTGGTGGCTGAGGTTATAAAAGTCTATTTTAGAAGCTCAGAGAAGTTGAGACTTGAGCTCAAATGGCAACCCGTTCCAGTACTCTTGCCTGGAAAATCCCATGGGTGGAGGAGCCTAGTAGGCTGCAGTCCATGGGGTTGCTAAGAGTCAGACACGACTGAGTGACTTCACTTTCACTTTTCACTTTCATGCATTGGAGAAGGAAATGGCAACCCACTCCAGTGTTCTTGCCTGGAGAATCCCAGGGATGCGGGAGCCTGGTGGGCTGCCATCTATGGGGTCGTACAGAGTCGGACATGACTGAAGCGACTTAGCAGCAGCAGCAGCAGGACCTCACAGAGAAGTTTTAAATATCATTGGAATATTACTCAGCCATTAAAAAGAATGAAATAATGCCATTTGCAGCAACACAATTGGACCTAGAGATTGTCATATTGAGTAAAGTAAGCAAGAGAAGGAGAAATAGCCTGTGGCATTCCTTATATGGTAAATCTAAAAAGAAATGATACAAATGAACTTATTTACAAAACAGAAATGGACTCACAGATTTAGAGAATGAACTTAAGGTTGTGGGGGGTGGGGGAAGGTAAAGATGGGGGGAAGGGATAGTTAGGGAGTTTGTGATGGACAGGCACACACTGCTATATTTAAAATGGAGAACCGACAAGGACCTACAGTATAGCATAGGAAAGTCTGCTCAGTGGTATGTGGCAGCCTGGCTGGGAGGGAAGTTTAGGGGAGAGTGGATACATGTATATGTTTGGCTGAGTCCCTTTGCTATCCACCTGAAACTATCACAACATTGTTAATCTAATTGGCTATACTCCAATATAAAATTTAAAAAAAATTTTTAAATCACTGGGATAAAAAACTGTCCGAGAAAAATGTCCTTAATCAACTGTGCTACACAGGGGGACAATATTACTTCTGGTTATTCAGAATCACTTTTGATCTTAAAAATTCATAATTATATACTGCCTGACTTTTTTGAGGCACATCTGCTGTTTTCTAGGTCCATCTGCTGGCTTGGTCTGAGTTGTCTACTTGGGGATCAGTTAGCAGGAACGATTCCATCCCGTTGACTCCTCTCTCTAAGGAGCTGTGGAAGAGTCAGGCTCAGAAAGAGAAACTAAGAGAAAACAAGGGAACTAACACATTACTTTTACTCACACGCACCAAAAAGTGTCGGTCTCGTGCGCAGACAAGTGGATTTGTAAGAATGAAGAATCCTCCCTAATTTGCTTTGATTGGAATCATCCCATGGCTGGCTTTAAATGTTCAAACTTGACAGTGGAAACAGTTCAGAAGCCACGTGGCTATGGAGACTGCTGGGTTCAGGGAGTGGGATGTTAGCTTTTTGAAGACGGAGTCATGACCAGAAAAAGACTTTCAAACCCCCGGCACAGTGAGCCTGAAATTTATCTCCAACACAGTAAGGAGAAGAGGATAAATTCCAACAGATATGACCAAGGTTTTGCTGCCACCTACATTCCATCCCTAGATCAGGCCTGACCTCCAAACGTCACACGGCAGCCAGCACCCTCTTCAATCCCCATTGCTGCTCAAAGTGAAGGTAGTGGCCGGGAGCAGGCAAGAAACTTGGGGGACATCCCATAGCAAGCCACCTGGACACATGGTGCACCTGGTAACTCAGCCGCACCTGGACAAGAGACCCAGAGTGGACTCAACTTCAAGAGCAGGCTCCCCATGTGCCTGATGTGAGAGGAGAATGTAGACCTGAAGGATATTATGGTGTCTGGTTTTGATTCATTCGTCTTCAGCTGGGATCCCCTAGAAACTGACCCTGAAATGAAAATCTGAGTGTAAGTAGTTTATGTGGGAGGTGGTCCCATTACAGGAAGGGGGATAGCAGGCCAGGAAGGGAAGCACCCAATAAAAAGCTGAGATGAATCAGGACATTCTGTGGGCAACTAATGGTCCATCACATCGAGCCGTCAGGGAGACACAGTGCAACAGGGCACAGAGCTGTCCAGTCTTTGGGACAAGGGAGAGGACGTGAGGTGTGTATCCATCACACGCCATCACCCAGGGGACACGAACTTCCACCTGCCCACCTGAACCAAGCACACCAGAGAGCGCCCTCTGGTGGAGAGCTGCCAGTACTTGCAGGAGGCAGCCCCCAGGACCCCCAGAACAGTGACCAGGAGGGCAGATGGACAGGGCACTGACCCCTCCTGCAACACTGCAAGATGTGCAAGCTTCGACAGCTGAGTTTTCCAAGTCCTCTGCATAACACATCTACCCTTGTCTCCCCCGTGGGCGGATGCAGCCCAGCATCATTTTTGGGACACCGTAGTGGCCTGGCTCAGGCCATTCACGTGCTCTTCCACAGCCTCCCAGATCATGGCTGTGGTCACTGGGGCCTCCTGGGTCAAGCCTGTGGTCACTGGGGTTTCTGCAAATGAACTGGAGTCTGTAAAGAAGGAAAGCATTTTCCTCAACTCTCACAGGGTCCCTGTCTGGGTCCAAAAGTTAAACTGACAAAGACAAGTTAACAGGAGAAAAGCAGGCACATTTAAACACATTTTTTGAATGTTCACATGTACATGGGAGCTTTCACAAAAGAATGAAGACCTGAATAAGTGACCAGAGCAGGAGAGCAGGCAGCTTTCACACCTTGTAGAAGAATCAACACATCAGTGAAGAATAAACTAGAAGAGGTTTGGGCTGGGGCAGCCTGCGGTGAAGAACTACGTGGGAAGATGAGAGTGAGCTCAATGAGGTTTGTTTGCACTGATTTCTTGACTCCCAGTTTCCCTTTTCTGGTGCTAAAAATGTCTGCCTTCCTCCTGGCAGAATGTGGGCATCTCTCACACAGGAGTTTTCTGACCTAGTTCAGGGAAGAAGGGAAGGTGGCTGGGGTGAAAGGGTCAGAGCATGCCGCCTGCTTCTGCCGTCTCTCTAATTCCTCCAGCTTGGGAGGGCCCATCTGCCAGGGTGCAGTCTTTTAGGGGAGTGTGTCCTGAACCCCATCACATCCAATAGTAAAGTCAGCTTCCCAGAAGAAAACCGTGCCCTGCAGACCCAGGGGGAGAGGTCATTTCAGACTCTCAACCACATCTTTCATCGTTACATCACTCACAGAGGGTTCTACCCCTCAGGAAAGTACCAGGGTTTCTCATCTGGCTAGGGCACCTGGCCTCGACATGGCTCTGGCCATGCTGTCAACTCCCAGTGGGCTGAACGTTACGGAGCCCAGTGTCCTATGCCCCACTCTTGATTCTGAAACTTGTCATGGCTTTCCATTCCCCGAAGAGTAAGGTCCAGCCCCTGAGCCATCAGAATCCACACCCAACCTGGCTTCCCAGGCAAGGAGCCGGTCAAGCAAGCTTCTGAAACATGGACAGACTAGGTCCCCTTCAACACCCACTCCTTGGAATACCCTCCCTCCATCTCTCTGCCCAACAAAAATCTCTCATTTAAGGGACCAGGCAAAACTCACCTCCTCCAGGAAGCCTTCCCAGATCACCCCAGCCCACAGGGAGTCCCAGAGATAGGTCTCATCCGCACCACCCATGTGAATTTGGAACATGTTTTTGTGCTGCAGCTTATTACTATTTTATGTACGTTTTCATGGCCCATTGGGATGATGAAGTCCTGGAGCGCGTAAGCAGTGTCTCACACTTTCTCCTGCTTCTCTGAGTTCCTAGCAAGAGCCAGTGGGCACGTGCATTTCTGTTGGCGCTGCTGGTGGAAGAAGAGACTCCTGGGCTCCTAGGACGGAGCAGGAAGTCGATCACTGCTTGCTTGAGGAATGAATTAGTTTGTCAATCAATCTCTGTCCTCGGCATTGATGGAATCTGAAATAAAAGCATTACTTGGTCCTCATCCAATCAGTTCAGAGTCTTATTCACATTTTGTGTTTTTATTTGGACCTCTCCACCCACTCTAAATGTCACTATGCCCACAAAGGTACCTTGCAAAAGAGAATTCTATGACTTTGTTTTTATTTTTCCCTCAATAGAACATAACCTTTGAAGGGAGAAAGCAAATTTAGGTGGCTTTTTAAATTTTCTCCTTTGGAACTAAAAGCATGGAAATTCGGTACACACAGGACCTGGCATTCGTTGTTGCCATGGCACCCTGTCCTTTGAGGGGCTGGAGGATCTTCCCACAATGCAGCTGTCTACAGACTTGCGGGGACTGGGCAGATGGAGCACAGAGCCAGACCCTGTGCTACTCATCTCTATCTGACTGAACCTAGCCATGGGCTCAGCAAAGTTGGTCCCAGATGATGGCTTGTGGCCCATTTTACATCACAAACCAAGGAAAGCGACTCTGGGAAAGCAGTTCTGTGTGTGACAACGTGGTGGAAAATGACAGAAGTGGACTCCAGCATCAGTAACACAGGAGGCTCGGCATCAGGCTCCAGCGAGTCCTGAGCAACGGCGGCCAGGCTGGGAAAGGCTGGGCTAGAGCCCTGGAGACCCAGGCAGGATTCCTCCTCACTCTTAGCCCCTGCTTCCCTTTCTGTGTGTGTGAGGCTCATCTTCTCTGTGAGCCATCGGACCTCCCCCTCCCCCACCACCCTCAGAGACAGACACTCGCACAGTCTGGGCTCGGCACCCCTGCCCCGAACTCACACACGCCAATCAGATCCACCAGTCCTGAGAGGCGGGGTCATAGTGGACAGATATGGCTGGTACAAGTCACCTCTGGGGTGTGGGAGGGGGTCTAAAGAATTCACTGTGCCCTGGAAACACAACCTCAACACGTGTCAACAACACACGCCCTGCAGAGGAATGAATACCCAAGGGGCGGCTTCACGACCAGGAACGCCAGGATACGGGAAAACATGGCCCCCGTCCATGAAAGCTGGCAGAAGAGCCTCACGACCCAGGCCCGGTTATAAAAGACCTAGAGCCCATCTAAGTTGTTTGCTCCTCGTGGGGACACTGGAGGAGGTGGGATCTCCTCTGAGAGCAGAGTGTTGTTTTTGTGACAAATGTGTTTTCCACCAGCCTTTGAGCACTGCTCCAAGGGAGAAAGAGCCCGTGGGAGAAGCAGGTAGGAATGGCATAAGGTGGGTGAGTCGTCTCCAGGTGAACCCTCCTCACCCAGCGGCTGCAGGAGAGGCTTGTGTTCTGTCTCTGACACACCCCAGGACAGGGGAGCAGCTGGGAGCCTTGTCACATGAGCCCAGTCCCAGAAAGAGGTTCTCTCAGTATAAATCTCCGGTTATCTGTTGTTGCTCAGCAAAACAGTGACTTAAAACAACAAGTCAAGGGCATTCTCTGGTCATCCGGTGGTTAGAAGGGATTGAAGGGGTTGCAGGTTTGATCCATGGTTGCAGACCTATGATCCCACATGCCTTGGGGCCAAAAAATCAAAACATAAAACAGAAGCCATGTTGTAACAAATTCAATAAAGAATTTTAAAATGGTCGACATACACACACACACACACACACACACACACACATATATATATACATGTGAAAGCAAAAATCATTCAGTCATGTCCGACTCTTTGCGACCCCATGGACTATACAGTCCATGGAATTCTCCAGGCCAGAATACTAGAGTGGGTAGCCTATCCCTTCTCCAGTGGATCTTCCTGACCCAGGGATCGAACCGGGGTCTCCTGTATTGCAGGCGGATTCTTTACCAGCCGAGCCACCAGGGAAGCCCACATATATATAAATCACCAGCCAACTGTGTTGCTCACAAACCTGCAGTCTGGACAGGGAGCAACAGGACAGCTTGTCTCTGCTCCATGCAGGGGTGGGGGTGGGGACGAGGCTCCCTGTATTATACAACTCACTCCCACGGTTCCCAGGCAGGGCTCCTGCCAGCTGGGAGCTCAGCCACGTGCGGTCAGTGGCCTTGGCTCCTCTCCCCCGGTCGCCCCCAGGCCACTGGGCTTCCTCATAGCACTGCAGCTCGGTTCCCACAGCAGCACCCCCAAGAAATGGGGAGAAGTGCGCCCCCACCTCAGCCTCACCCCAGGGACTCTGGTCGACCAGAAGTCTTGGACAGACAGGCAGACAGATGGCAGCAGAGATGCTGAGTCACTTCCAAGCCAAGTGGGAAAAGTCCTGCATCTCTTCTGGGTCCTCATGGAACACTGGCCCCAGGTAAAGCAGGCAGGATTGGGGCGGGGGGTGGCAGGGGACAGCTGTCATTTAAAACATCTACCACCCTGAGACCACCAAGCTGAAGAGGCTACCAACACAGCTCAGCTCCCAGCTAGCAGCCGGGTGAGAAAGCATCTTGGACTTGGTTCAGAGAAGCCCCCAGGTGGACCCAGAGATGGGCTGAGCGGACATGGCTGAGGCACCAGCAGCCTCTGGTACCCGAGAAGAGGTTTTAGGAGCTGACACTGTCCAGCCACAAGAAGAGATAACATAGAGGTGAGATCTAGAGTCAGGACTTTCAACTCGAGTTCTTGGTGAGCATCCTGACCTGGGCAAGTCACTTCATTTCTCTAAGCATCAGTGTTGGCATCTGAAAAGTGTAGGTTAAAAATAACCCTTTCGGGGGGAAGCCTGAGGAATGGAGAGTGTTTGCCTGGTCTCAAAGCATATCCCCACGAGACACATGTGAATTGCAAGAGGGAAATAGCCACTTTATAGTGAAGAAGCCTGGCAGACAGCACCATACCCGAGTGATCAAAGTCAACAACTTCTTGTACAGAGACAGATCAACATCTCTGCTTCCCGGCGTTGCACCCTGAGAAAACACACCCTCACGTCTGCAAGTTCCTGCCAAGAACGCACAACCCGAGTTTCATCTCGGGGGAAACATCAGAGATACTCAGAAAGGGAAACATCCTACAACATAATTGGCCTTCACTCTTCTGAAACGTCAAGGTGATGAAAGACAAGACTTCTGAAGTCTGTTACCAACTGCAAGAGGTTTAAGGGACTGACAACAGATTACAGTGTCTGAGCCAGTATTTTTTTTCTACTACAAAGGACAGAAATGCAATGATGCCTATACACACTCTAGTATTTTATAACTGTATAATTTCCCAACTTTTATAATGGGGTAGTGAGTCTATATTTTTGTTTTGGAGAAAGTGAAAGTGAAAGTCGCTCAGTTGTGTCTGACTCTTTGCAACCCCATGGACTGTATTATACAGTCCATGGAATTCTCTAGGCCAGCATACTGGAATGGGTAGCCTTTCTCTTCTCCAGGGGATCTTCCCTACCCAGGAATCAAACCCAGGTCTCCTGCTGTTTGGGAGAAATATACCCTAAACTTTAGGGTCTAAAGAAAAAAGGGGCTAAGGGATATCCTGTCTGTAACATGCTCAAATAGTAGGGAAAAACTTTCTTACACCTTTTCTATAGATCTGAGGTTGCGTCAGAAGTTTCCAGTCAAAAGAAAAAACAGGAACCACCTCACGGCATTGCTGTGGTTCATTTTATTTTACTTACTTATTTTTGGCTGCCCTGGATATTCGTTGCTGTGCAGGCTTTCTCTAGTTGCCATGAGCAGGGGCTACTCTCTAGCTGTGGTGTGTGGGCTTCTCATTCCAGTGGCTTCTCCTGTTGCGGGGCCCGGACTCAAAGCACATGCGCTTCAGGAGTTGCAACGCAAGGGCGCAGGAGTCGTGGTGCACAGGCTGAGTTGCTCTGTGGCACGTGGAATCTTCCCAGACCAGGGATCAAACCAGTGTCCCCTATATTGACAGGCAGATTCTTAACTGCTGGACCACCAGGGAAGTCCCTTGCTGTTGTTTTTAAAGGGTGAAGCCATTGCAACACCTCCATCTCCAGAGCTCCCCTCCCCACCGAGACGGCTGCATCCTCTCCTGTCATCCCGCCCTAGGGCTCCAGGACCTTCTTGGCCCCCTCTTCCTGGCCACTCTGCCTCTGGGTCCTTCCCATGCTCCATCTCCACTGGCCAAAAAGATTCTTCTGAAAGGCAAATCTGTCCCTAAAGGCACTGTGGTCTGAGACAGCACGCTGTATGATTTCTAGTCTTTAAATTCGTTAAGGGGTGTTTTATGCCCCAGAGTGTGGTCTGTGCTCATGAATGTTCCACGAGAACTTGAGAAGAACACGTGTTCTGCTGGTGCTGAATAAAATGGTGCACAGAGCACACTATCTCCAGTTCACTGAGGCTGCTATTGAGTTCTAACTATGCCCTGCTTTTCTGCCTTACAGATCTGTCCACTTCTGATGGAGGGTGTTAAACTCTCCATGTAACAGTGGATTCATCTAGTTTTCCTTGCAGTTCTATCAGTTATTGCCTCATGTAGCTTGATACTCTCTTTTTATATGTGGCTTGCCTGGTGGCTCAGACAGTAAAGCGTCTGCCTGCAACGCAGGAGACCCAGGTTCGATCCCTGGGTCGGGAAGATCCTCTGGAAAGGGCATGGCAACCCACTCCAGTACTCTTGCCTGGAAAATCCCATGGACGGAGGAGCCTGGTAGGTTACAGTCCCTGGGGTTGCAAAGAGTAGGACATGACTGAGTGACTTAACCCAACCCAAACATTAAACACTGCTGTGTCTTCTTGGAGGACTGACTACTTCTTTATTATGGAAACTTCTTTATCCCTGATGATTTTCCACGCTCTGAAGTCTGTGTGTGCTGTGTGCTAAGTGGTTTCAGTCGTGTCCGACTCTTTGCGATCCTATGGACCGCAGCCAGCCAGGCTCCTCTGCCCATGGGATTCTCCAGGCAAGAATACTGGAGTGGGTTGCCATGTCCTCCTCCAGAGGATCTTCCCAGCCCAGGGGTCAAACCCACGTCTCTTATGTCTCCTGCATTGGCAGGTGGGTTCTTTATGACTGGAAGATCTGAAGTCTACTCTGTCTGAAGTTAATATAGCTACTCCCACTTTTCTTTGATCAATATTGGCATGGTATATCTTTCTCCATCTTTTTACTTTCAGTCTTTATATTTAAAGTGGACTTCTTATAGACAACATATAGTTGGGTCTTGTTTTTTGATCCACTGAAAATCTCGCCCTTTCAATTGGCATATCTAGATCTTTGCACTATAATTGGCTCACAAGAGAACTCAAGAAAACACCCACACTATAAATCCTGAAATGAATTTTCAAAGAGGTACAAAACTGGCTAATGCCCACTGAGCAATAATTAATTACACCTCCATCAGACACAATTTATTTATATTTCTGTGGACAAGAATTATTTGAATTACTATAGTTTGGCTTAATTATAGAGCTGCAACATAGCTCTAAGACAATAAAAGGCAGAGATAGTCAGGAAGGGTGGCCCTAGACAGGATATTCAGTGATCTTTCTCACCAATTCCAAAGCTTTCCCAATTTTCCCTGGCACAATTGAACAGATAGCTGTTTCTATTTTTCTATGACTTGCTTTAATTTCTACTTTAACTCTCCATTCAGCCTAGGGAGCAAAAACATTACCTCAGTCAATTTGGGTTCACTTCTTTCCCATGGATATCATATGTAAGTTTTGGAGGTTAAAGCAGTACCATTACTGGGGAAGGGACTATCTGGTCTTTGGTGTCATCTCTCCAACTTGCAGAACACTCAGGTAAACATCAAACTGTGCATGTTGCCATGGAGACGTCCCTTTCCCCATCAGTTGCTCCTTTATATCTACAAGTTCTTGATGCTATTTCAGGTGCCCTTTTTAGGTATATATAAAAGTTCACCCTCTGAAACTGTGTGTAGGAAAGTCCATTTGGGCCTCCAAAGCCTGGCATGCTGAAATGTTCGTGGGGCCATTTCTACCCTGGGGATTTTTGGGGCCTCTCCCTAGAAGCAGGCTCCAAGACCAGTCTGTTCTCAGAGTCCACACAGCCATCCAGAGGCTCCATCACCTCCTAGGACATGACCCAGGAGGCAGAGCCAAGAACCCTCACCCTCTGTGATCCACCCCTCTCCCTCCCTCCTCTTCTGAAAATCCGTGTCTAAGGGAAGAATGGAAGGCACTTCTCCTCCTATGAAGTGTTTTCCTAAATCTTTTATCCATGTTGGATGTCCTTCCCATCCCCCAAAGTATCTAAGCCCCCAAAACTCATGAGACAATAAGAGAGATTCTTGTTTCGTATTTTCTGCTGCCCAGGTCCTTCTCAGAATACAAAGGGCTGGCTCAGAAGGGAAGGTAAATCCACTGGGGAGAGACACTGGTTATTATTTCAAACATTTTATTCCACCCCCCACCACGTATGTCCCCAGCACAGGGGCTGTCAGGCACCTCTAGGTCCCACAGCACTTGGCACAGGGCTTACACACAGCATGAGTTCAGTGCAGGCCAATACACGTGGCATCTAGCACAGTGACATTCAATTAATGTCAGATTCCCAAAAGGAAATTGATGGACATTATGGTTTCGAGTAACAGCTCTGAGTTGCATAAAAGAGAGTTCAAATCTTAATCCTTCCATTTTCTAGTTTCGAGACTGTGGGCAAATAATACGCCCTTGCTAAATCTCAGCTTCCTTACCTTAAAATGAAGGAAAGAGTCCTGAGTTCACAATGTTACTATGAAAATGCAATAAGATGTTATATGTAATGTACTTAGCATGATGCTTGGCATACAGTAGGTGCTCACTGAATGGTGGTTACCGTTACTGTTATCACCGCTGTGAAAGTGAAAGTGTTAATCACTCAGTCATATCCGACTCTTTATGACCCCATGGACTGTAGCCCGACAGGCTCCTCTGTCCATGGGATTCTCCAGGCAAGAATCCTGATGGGTAGCCATTCCCTTCTCCAGTGATCTTCCCAACCCAGGGATTGAACCTAGGTCTCCCGCATTGCAGGTGGATTCTTAACCATTACTCAGACTCTAATTATGCTGCCCAGGACCTAAGATGCCTAGATCTTCTGTAACAGTGAGTTCCTATAGTGAAGTGGCGGCTGCTGCAGGGGAGAGACCTGGTCTGGCATCATCATATTACCTGTTCCCTCATCCAGGTAAGGTAAGCGTCTGGTGGACTCCCAGAGGTAAGAAAACCCACCTTCTACTGTGCTGTGATCATGATGAAGAAAAGTGTGCACCCCAGTCTCATTGCAGGGCACCAATGTGGGCAGCCTTGCCAGCCGTGTGGTCAGAGGTCCAGGCAGCAGCAAACTGCAAAGGGCACAGTCTCCAGAAATCAGGCCTGTGCACCCTGAAGCACTAGCCTGTGTATAGAGACAAGGTCCGTTCTTGAGACTCTAAAGTCAGGGCTCTGTCCAACGTGAAACAGAGCAACGTAAGTAATGAGTCATTCAGCTCCAAATTGAGACACAAGTTGGGCTTAGATCTCAGGTATTTCTTGTTAGTAAAACCCAACCACTGAGATAGGAGTGGAGTAGAAGTAATCCTTTCCTAGATCAACTAGATAAGACAGAAAGCAGACACTAGGGCAATGAATGTTAAGCTTTAGTCTGCATCAGAATCACCTGGAAGGCCCCAAGCCTGGAGTTTCAGATTCTATAAGTCTGGGGTGTATGGTTACCAGATTTGTTAACAAAAATACATGACTTTAGATTTAAATTTGAGCTAAGTAATCATTTCTTTAGTACTTAATCCCAAATAGCACATGAGACATACTTAGACTAAAATAATCATTCTTGTTTATCTTAAGTTCTCATTTAATTTCATTATTATTCCAATGAGTCAATTCACTGGGAAAGACCCTGATGCTGGGAAAGACTGAAGGCAGAAGAAGAAGGCAGGGAGCAGAGGATGAGATAGTTGAATGGCATCACTAACTTGGTGCACCTGAGTTTGTGCAAACTCTGGGAGGTGGTGAAGGACAGAGAAGCATGGTGTGCTGCAGTCCATGGGGTCGCAAAGAGTCAGACATGACTGAGCGACTGAACAACTGAACAACAACTCATTTAACTGGGGCATCCTGAAGGTTATCTGGCATCCCTACTGGGGTGGGGCTGGAACCTTGGCATGTCTAACAAGTTCCCTGGTGATGCTGTTGCTATGCTCTGAGAACCACTGAATAACTCAGACACCCCCTTTGGCAATTTCCAGTTCAACTCTGAGTACTACTGGCTGGACCTTCCCGCCTCGGAGGCAAGTACACGGGGATCACAGACACCTTCATATATCCAGGTATTTGCCTCCAGGCTGGGAAGCTGGTGACAGAGGCCCAGGTAGAGTAAGCGCCTTCGGCAGCTCTTGACTGTCTTGGTCACTGAGAGGTGGGTTTCAGAGACTCACTCTTTAACCCAAAGGATTATAATAATTTCAACACCAGAGCTAATCCTCTATGGACAGGGCACACTTGATCTTCTTGGCTAAGTCTGTGCAGACTACCTGGAGAGGAGGAGACACAGGTTTCCCCGTGACAAGGAGCTGCTCCTCTGCATTTGGAAATCACTCCTCGTCTTGGTTTCCTGCAGCAGTGCCGTTCAGAGCGCTATGATTCCCCTGCCTTTGCTCAAGATCACAGGTGCTGAGAGATTCAGGGCAGCCCCTAGGTCCTTCTTTATTTGCGTTGACCAAGCACCTGTTTGCCTTCATCCTCACACCCAGGCCCTAGATGGCAGGACAGCTGCAGATTGCTGGGGCCAGGGGTGATTCTTGTCATCTGCCTTCCAGGTAAGCAACTCTTGTTTCCCATTGACTCTATCTGTTTACATGCAGAGAGCATATATAAAGACAAAGAGTAAAGTACTGAATAAAAAGAACACAAAAGAAAACATTTAGATGAAATGAGCAACTACTTACAGCTGTCACATGAGCTTGGGATTGTCCTGTCGCCCCTCCTTGTGTTTTAATCAGTAACGGTGGACACTGGCTTTTAAGTCCACCATCACTGGGTATCCCTGCCAGAGAGGCTAATTTATTTGGTCTGGTTGTAGACTGAGCAAAAGGAGTTTTAATGCATATATATGGAATCTAGAAAAATGGTACTGCTGCTGCTGCTGCTAAGTTGCTTCAGTCGTGTCTGACTCTGTGCGACCCCATAGACGGCAGCTCACCAGGCTCCCCCATCCCTGGGATTCTCCAGGCAAGAACACTGGAGTGGGTTGACATTTGCTTCTCCAATGCATGAAAGTGAAAAGTGAAAGTGAAGTCGCTCAGTCGTGTCCGACTTTTAACTACCCCATGGACTGCAGCCTACCAGGCTCCTCTGTCCACGGGATTTTCCAGGCAAGAGTACTGGAGTGGGGTGCCATTGCCTTCTCCAAGAAAAATGGTACTGCCGAACCTATTTGCAGGGCAGGAACAGAGATGCAGACGCAGAGAACAGACATGTGGGCACAGCAGGGGTGGGGAGGAGGGATGAACCAGGAGATCAGCGCTGACACATGTACACTCTCAGGCTTCCCAGGTGGCGCTAGCAGTAAAGAACCCAGCTGCCAATGCAGGAGACATAAGAGATATGGGGTCAATCCCTGGGTCTGGAAGATCCCCTGGAGAAGGGCATGCAACCCACTCCAGTATTCTTGACTGGACAAAGAGTCAAACACAACCGAAGCGACTTAGCATGCATGTACACATATATCATGTGTAAAACAGTGGGAAGCTGCTGTATAGCACAGGGAGCTCAGTCCAGGGCCCTGTGATGGCCGAGGGGGTGGGATGGTGGGGGATGGGGAGGGAAGGTCAAGAGGGAGGGGAAATGTGTATATGTATAGCTGATTCACTTCATCATACGGTAGAAACCAACACAACACTGTAAAGCAATTATACTCCACTAATAAAAAAATTTTAATTAAAAAAATAAAACTCCCCTGGTGGTATAATTAATATAGCAAAATGTTGAAGTTGAACTGTCATCCTGCGAGGTCATGACAAACACTGACATCATGAATCCTGCATCCCTGCTCTGGGGGAAAATACACGCTTAAGTTCCCACGAGCCTCTGGTCCCAACAATGCCACCAGCCAATCAACACATAACCTGGTGCTGTGTGTGTTTCTATCTCAGGACACCTTATCTGACACATACAGTTGACTCATTAGCCTTGAACTCACAGCCCACAGCGTGATCACTTATGCCCCAATGAAGCTCATCTGACACACGTGTTTTCTCCACAAGACACAGCACAGCCTCCTGAGCTTAGGAAGACAGACAGCACTTCAGCCCAAGGCACTGAAATTACCAAGAAAACGCACGAGGTGTGGCACTGAACACACAGTGAGAAGGGCAGTGTTTACAGTCTAAGAGCTAGAGCAAGCAGGCAGGGCATGGCCTCGTCCGCCCTCAGCCAGGAGGGGCTGCTCCATACATGCCCTCGAATGACCACAAATGTGGGTGAGTACTGACTTCTGGGACCACAAACCCATTGTAGTAAATAGGCAAATTCGAGGTACAGAATCCTCGGATATTTAGGACAGACTGGACATCTATTGTCAGCCCCAGAGACTGGAGAGTACAGGTCCCCCAAAAGGTAAGTGAAGAATGCCCACTACAGCATCCTCAAACAGCACAAACCCAAGGAGACATGAGGAGTTGAGGAAAAAATTGTAGTCGTAGGACCTCAATTTGGGCACGATGCCCACTAGACTGTGAATGGTTGGTTTTCCAGTTGCTAAGTGGGTTTTAGTAACCCACTTAGTGAGAGACTTTATTTTCTTGGGCTCCAAAATCACTGCAGATGGTGACTTCAGCCATGAAATTAAAAGATGCTTGCTCCTTAGAAGAAAAGCTATGACCAACCTAGATAGCATATTAAAAAGCAGAGGCATTACTTGGCCAACAAAGGTCCGTCTAGTCAAAGCTATGGCTTTTCCAGTAGTCATGTATGGATATGAGAGTTGGACTATAAAGAAAGCTGAGTGTTGAAGAATTTATGCTTTTTAACTGTGGTGTTGGATAAAACTCTTGAGAGTCCCTTGATCTGCAAGGAGATCCAACCAGTCAATCCTAAAGGAAATCAGTCCTGAATATTCATTGGAAGGATTGATGCTAAAGCTGAAACTCCAATACTTTGGCCACCTGATGCAAAGAACTGACTCATTTGAAAAGACCCTGATGCTGGGAAAGATTGAAGGCAGGAGAAGGGGACGACAGAGGATGAGATGGTTGGATGGCATCACTGACTCAATGGACATGAGTTTGAGCAAGCTCTGGGAGATGGTGAAGGACAGGGAAGCCTGGTGTGCCGCAGTCCATGGGGTCGCAAAGAGTTGGACATGACGGAGCGACTGAGCTGAAGTGAAGTGGGTTTTACATCCCCCCTCATAAGATCATTACAGGAGGGATTGAATGAAATGTGAAATTACATCATGTGGCAGAGCTACACTCATAGACATAAGATTCCAAAGTCGAGCCATTAGGTCAAAATATGGAGGGTCATAACTGGCTAAGGCTGATGTGCTACTGTTTGCAAAGCCCTTCAAGACTCGTCTTGCTTGTCCACCATGCTGGCTGGTCCCTGCTATCCAGATAGTCCAACGACAGCCAGACTCAGAGGTCCAAAGCCATGTGGGGTCAATCACCTCTGAGTCCCCACAGCCTTAACATTCTGTCTTGGAGAAAAAAGTACTTTGGAGAAGTAGTTTTGGATCTTTAATCACTGGGACAGCTTTCAAAGACTCATGTCTGGGACTTCCCTGGTGGTCCAATGATTAGGACTCCATGCTTCCATTGCAGGGGTACTGGTTCGGTCCCTGGTCAGGGAACTAAGATCTCACATGCTGCGCAGTATGGCCAAACGATAAAAATAAATAAATACATAGATGTGAAAGTGTTAGTCACCCAGGCATGTCTGACTCTGCAAACCATGGACTGTAGCCTGCCAGGCTCCTCTGTCCATGGGATTCTCCGGGCAAGAATACTGGAGTGGGGTGCTGTTCCCTTCTCCAGGGGATCTTCCCAACCCAGGGATCGAACCCTGGTGTCTGGCATTGCAGGCGATTCTTTACCATCTGAGCCACTAGGGAAGCCATTTTAAAAAGTTAAAAAAACAAAAAAGAAGTTCTGTAGGGGTCCCATGGGGTGGGCTTAGAGGATACAGACAGGGTCCCTACCGTCTCCACTCACAGGACCCCACCTAACTCCTGCCCTCTGTGCAGAGCCTCCTCCATCCGGCCATCCATCACCCAAAGTGCTGTCAGGCACAGAACTCATACAACACACATCAGCAGAAGGGTGAGCTGACATCAATGTTCTCCTGAAAAACAAAGACTCGGGGCTATGGAGTGAAGAATCAGAGAGCCCCAGATAACAGAGGGAATGTTTTCAGGGTGAAGTTGGCCAGGCACAGTCTTGGACATTCTGGCCAGGATCATTGGAATAAAGGTGTTCCAAATGGGACAAAGTTATCCTGACAGGAGACACCAGGTTCACTGCTTAAAGACAGGAGCTAGGGTGGGGCTTCCCTGCAGGCTCCCTGAAAAGATAGTGCCTCCAGCTGCCTAGGATTATGGCTTTTAGGGCCAATGAACGTAGGGAGACTTCAACCAGTTTGATTCCAGAAGCTGAATCAAGCTACCTCCTCCCTTAAAAGCAGACAGTTCACCAAAGAGGACGTACAGATGGAACCAAGTTTTGAAAGCACATGATGGAAAGATGCCCCACGTCTTAGCCAACAGGGAAGGTGAATCAAAACCACAGCGAACTACCACTGCAAAGCCATCAGAACAGTGAAAATAAAAGTGACAACACCAAATGCTGGCGATGACATGGAGAAACTGGATCACCCACGCATCGCTGGCAGGAATGTGAAATGATACATCCAACCTGGGAAACAGTTTGATAGCTTCTTATAAAACCAAACACAATGATCCACAACCCAATGATCCAGAAAGTGTACTCTCAGGCATTTATCCCAGATATATGAAAATTTATGTTCATACAAAACTCTGTGTGTGAATGTTCATAGAAGCTTTATTCATAAGAGCCAAAATTTAGAAATATCCCAGGTGTCCTTCCACAGGTGTGCAAACTGTGGTATATCTACACCATGGAACATGCTTACAATAAAAAAGAATAAATTATTGATACACACACCAATTTGGACAAATCTCCATAAAATTATACTGAGTGGGAAAAAAAAGTCAGTCCCAAAGGTTACATACTGTGCAATTTCATTACAAAAGTGGAGAACAGACTAGTGTTTACCAAGAGTTAAGGATTTGTAGGCGATGGCGGGAAGAAGGGCATAGGGGAACAATGGGAATTTCTGTAACAGGGAAACACAACAGATCTTTGTGGTGGTGGAAATGCTCTGTATCATAAGTGGGCTGGTGGGTTCACAAGTCTATACATGTGATAAAATTGCACAGAATCAAATATACACAGAATTGAGAACAAGAAAAACTGGGAAATCTAAACCAGAGGGGTGGGTGAGTTCCACTGGTATCAGTATCCTGATTGTAATATTGGACCATAATTTTGCAAGGTGTTCTCATGGGGGGAAATCAGACAAAGGGCACATGAGCTTTCTCTGTGTTATTTCTTAAAACTGCAGGTGAATCTACAATTACCTCAAAATTAACATTTTAATTTTTTTAATGATACAAAAAAGAACAAATGCACATTAAAAAGACTGATTCAAAATCCTGGAAAAAATATAGCCCTGGGGACAAGAAGGATAGATAGGACAACCTCGACTGGACAGAGTCAAGGGAATAAGCGAAATTGAACCATCAGGTGTTCAGTCACTCGGTCATGTCTGACTCTTTGCAACCCCATGGACTGCAGCACGCCAGGCTTCCCTGTCCTTCACCATCTCCCAGAGTTTGCTCAACTCATGTCCATCAAGTGGATGATGCCACCCAATGTCTGTCATCCACTCAGTCCACCACCCACCCAACTCTGTCATCCCCTTCTCCTCCTGCCTCGAATCCCTGAACCAGGAAGACTGCCTGGTCCAGGAGGTGAAGACTCAGGTCTGTGGGAGTAGGAAGTCTCGGAGTCAGTGAGGTGGGATGACAAGAGACCACAGGGAATGGAGAGGACATCCTTTCTAAAAAGGCAGCCACTGCTTACCTCTAAGACGTTTTTGCCAAGCAATTTCTTGGAATGGTAAAATCTGAATTTTAATAAGAAATCTTCCCATTTTTAAATGTTAGCAGCTAATTTGAAAAATTCCAAAATACTATCCAGGTCAAAGGAAATTAACTATAACTTGTATTCAAGCAACCGGTTTTTGATCCTCCATCTAGTCCACTCCATCTGCATTCTACTCACCCTCCAGGGCTTAGTGAAGTTTTTATCTCCTTTTTGACCCTTCTCTGAGTCCCAGGTGGAGCTAAATGCCTTTCTCTGTACTTACCCAACCCACTCCACCTCCTCATCAGTCCCTGTCTTCCAAGTATTCATCCCACTGTGTTGAAATGTCTGCTCGCCTGAGAGCTCTGAGCAGCTGACTATGACCACAACAATGCTGTGAACCAAACAGGTCGGCTGGGAACAGGCTGGTCCGGGCTGGAGGCTCTGCTGACCCTGGCTTGGTTGGCGTCTGTGTCTGAGTTAACTGGGGGTCAGCTGGTCTGGGTGAACCGTAGCTGTCACGGTTCTGCTCCGTGCATCTCATCTTCCTCCTGGAGTCAGGGGGTGTGCCCTTTCATGACAGTAACAGAGGGCAGGAAGGAAACATGCCAGGGCACGCTCAGAATTGGCACCCTGTCATTTCCACCACATTCTATTTGATAATTCTATCACGGACTGGGAAAATAGACTCTTTCCTCACCTCTTTAGTGAGAGGGGCTGCGAGATCAAATGCCAAGGGGGTGGATTAGACATCGAGCAGGATGAGGAACTGCGGTAGTGATGCAGTCTGCACACGCTCCTGAAGGTCACAGCCCTGACTTACTTGTCTCTAGTCCCTGGAGCCTATCCTTGGGCCAGATGCACAGTAAGTGCTTAATAGCTTTTTGGGGGGGTGGGGTTCGGGAGAGAAGGAATGAGCCAATAAGTAACCTTTTATGGATGCGGAACACTTCCAGGGGGATGCAATGACTTGCCCAAAGTCACCCAGTTCGTGGAAGATTCAGAAATAGAATTCATGTCTTCTGTCTCTTTCCACCATCACGAGATGCTTAGAAATGAAACCTCCTTGGCCTGGCACTCACCCCTGTGCACCATGGGTCTGCTGAGGCTGGTATCTGGGGTGGACACCCACAGGCCAGCCCAGAGCCCCTACGCAGCAGGGCCCTGGGATGTGAATTCCCCCAGATTTGGGTCTGGCTCTTCCCTGCTTGCACAAAAAGGGAAGGAGAGACTCTGCTTTTCCAGCAGAAGGGGCACAGGGCATCACTGACTTCCCCGCTCCTTACACGCTGATCTCCCATCAGGGGTTCGGAGGAGGCTGCTATTTTAGGGCAGTTTCCTGCAGTCTGATGCTTGTGTTTCTAATCACTGTTGCCACTTGCTAGCATGCCCTTTGGTATAGGAGCAGTTTAAGCCACGTGCATTTCCTGTGCACGCGCATACTGTGGAGGCTGCTTAAGGTGGAATATGGAATTTCATTTGCCTGGAAAACTCAAGCCCCTTTCTCCTCTCAAAAGGAACTGGTGGCTATGGCCTCACCAGCAGCGGGGGTGGGGGATGGGGGAGGGTGAAGGTGGGAGCCTGAAACATTGTGCAACCCTTGCTGCAAAAGAGAGGGCAGTCAGCTGGGGTCTCTCACTGCCCCTACCTGACGAAAAAGGAGGAGTGACCAGGGCCCCAGCTCTGTGCAACTCCATCTTTCCTGGCTGCAGGTTAAGAAAATCGGGTTCTAGCACCAGGCTGTGTGGCCTTAGAGAAGCTACCGGACTTCCCTGCACCTGAGTCTATAAAACAAGGGTGGCAACTAGAAGTATGTTTCTGAGAAACAGGCTCAGATCCCCCAGAGGTTCACCTCTGAGCAGCTGGCTGTGGAGGGTGGGAGTGGTGGTGGTGGTGGAGGAAGAGGGGATGGCAGAACTTTAGGGAAAATCACGAGCCCACTGGTGGTCGGTGGGCTGCTTCAAGCCACACCCTGAAAATTCATATGTTGAAATCCTAATCCCCGACCTGAAGGTATTTGGAGACAGGAGGTCATCAGGTCATGAGGGTGGGTCCCTCACAGTGGGATTAGAGCCCGTGTTAGAAGAGACATCAGAGAGGCTGCTCTCTGTCTCTCTCTGTGTCTCTGTGTCTCTGTCTGCCTGTTTCTCTCTCTCTCTGTATGTCTCTGTCTCTCTGTCCTCTGTTGAGGACACAGTAAGACGACAGCTGTCTACAAGCCAGGAAGAGGCCTCTCACCAAAACCTGACCAGGCTGTACCCCATTTCAGGTTTCCAGCTTCCAGAACTGTAAGAAATTTCTGCCATTGAAGTCCCCAGTCCACAGTCTTTTTACATCCATGGCAGCCCACAGCTCCAGGAGGACCAGCCACGAGGACTCTCTGACTGAGAAGGCGGGGAGGGTGGGGTGGAGATCCATGTGGCAGCCAGAGTGAATGATGGCCTCGTCTCTCCTGCAGTGGGCACTGGCCTGCTTCTCTCAGTTCCTTCCTCTACAAGTTGAAGAAACAGCACTTCTGGGAACAACATCTGCCTCTTCTCTAGCCATGTTCCATCAGAAGTACCAGCTCCTAAGTTCGTCCTGAGTGAGGGCATGTACTTTAGAGCCAGGGACAGAGTGATCTATTCCTGTGACCTGCAGCGGACGTGGGGTGAACTGCTCAGATCCCCTTCAAGAAAGGACACATGCAGGAGTGAGCAGTGTGGTCGGCTGAGCCAGGACTGTCTTCACGGCCATGTGACCCACTCCATGGCTCAGCCCATTCTCAGAAGGCCCCATACTTGGCCGAATGCCCTGCTATCACTGTCTCTAATTTCTTAGTAATTTTGAACCAAGAGGCCCCATTTTCATCTAGCCCTGGGTCCTGCTTACAGCCTCCAGCTTTGACTGCTCAGGTCAAGCTGAGTTCACATCCAACCAAGAATGGAGCAAGATTGGGCCTAGACGTTTCTCCTCGGATGGTCAGAGGGGTTGGTTCAGACCTTGCTAGGTCTGCACCTACTTCCTGGAGAACACAACAGTTCTGCCCTGTGAGATCCACTCCCCTCACCCAGCTGGATCCATATTCATATACTTTTTATTTATTTATTTTTAGTTAAGTATTTTATTTTTTCTTCTTTTAAAATTTTTTTTTATATTGGCATACAGTTGACTAACAATGTTGTGATAGTTTCAGGTAGATAGCAAAGGGACTCAGCCATACATATATACGTATCCATTCTCTTCCAAACTCCCCTCCCATCCAGGCTGCCACATAACATTGAGCAGAGTTCCCTGTGCTGTACAGTAGGTCCTTGTTGGCTAACCATTTTAAATATAGCAATGTGTACCTGTCTATCCCAAACTCTCTAACTATCCTTTCCCTTCCTTTTTAATGGCTGAGTAATATTCAACTGCATAATCTGTCCTTGGACATTTAGGTTGCTTCTGCATCCTGGCTATTGTAAATAGTACTGTAATGAACATTGTAATGAACATTGGGCTGTATGTATCCTTTCAGGCCATGTTTTTCTCTGGATATATGCCCAGGAGAGGGATTTCAGGGTCATCAGTTCAGTTCAGTTCAGTTGGTCAGTCGTGTCTGACTCTTTGTGACCCCATGAACCGCAGCATGCCAGGCCTCCCTGTCCATTACCAACTCTTGGAGTTTACTCAAACTCATATCCATTGAGTCAGTGATGCCATCCAACCATCTCATCCTCTGTCATCCCCTTCTCCTCCTGCCTTCAATCTTTCCCAGCATCAAGGTCTTTTCAAATGAATCAGCTCTTTGCATCAGGTGGCCAAAGTATTGGAGTTTCAGCTTCAACATCAGCCCTTCCAATGAACACTCAGGACTGCTCTTCTTTAGGATGGACTGGTTGGATCTCCTTGCAGTCCAAGGGACTCTCAAGAGTCTTCTCCAACACCACAGTTCAAAAGCATAAATTCTTAGGTGCTCAGCTTTCTTTATAGTTCAACTCTCACATCCATACATGACTAATGGAAAAACCATAGCTTTGACTGGACAGACCTTTGTTGGCAAAGTAATGTCTCTGCTTTTTAATATGCTGTCTAGGTGGGTAACTTTCCTGCCAAGGAGTAAGCGTCTTTTAATTTCATGGCTGCAATCACCATCTGCAGTGATCTTGGAGCCCAAAAAATAAAGTCAGCCACTGTTTCCACTGCTTCCCCATCTATTTGCCATAAAGTATGGGACCAGATGCCATGATCTTAGTTTTCTGAATGTTGAGCTTTAAGGCAACTTTTCCACTCTCCTCTTTCACTTTTATCAAGAGGTTCTTTAGTTCTTCTTCACTTTCTTCCATAAGGATGGTGTCATCTGCATATCTAAGGTTATTGATATTTCTCCCCGCCATCTTGATTCCAGCTTGATCAGCTTGCAGGGTCACATTCCCACCAACAGTGTAGGAGGGGTCCCTTCTCTGCACATCCTTTCCAGCATTTATCATTTGTGGATTTTTTGATGATAGCCATTTTGACTGGTGTGAGTCAATATCTCATTGTACTTTTGATTTGCATTTTTCTAATAATTAGTGATGTTGAACATCTTTTCATGTGCCTCTTGGCTATATATCTGTATGTCTTCTTTGGAGAAATATCTGTTTAGGTCTACTGCCCATTTTTTTATTGGATCATTTGTTCTGATGCTATTAAGCCTCGTGAGTTGTTTGTAAATTTTGGAGACTAATCCCTTGTCGGTCACATAATTTGCAAATATTTTCTCCCAATCTGCAGCACATTCATACACTTTTAAAAGCTTCCACTAATCTGTTCTCTTAAAACTGCAGGATTTTCATCTGCAACCTACTGGAACTTTTAGTTTTCCATAATTGATGGGTTTTGGCTCCAAAATCACTACAGATGGTGACTGCAGCCATGAAATTAAGATGCTTACTCCTTGGAAGGAAAGTTATGACCAACCTAGATAGCATATTCAAAAGCAGAGACATTACTTTGCCGACAAGGGTTCGTCTAGTCAAGGCTATGGTTTTTCCTGTGGTCATGTATGGATTTGGACTGTGAAGAAGGCTGAGCACCGAAGAATTGATGCTTTTGAACTGTGGTGTTGGAGAAGACTCTTGAGAGTCCCTTGGACTGCAAGGAGATCCAACCAGTCCATTCTGAAGGAGATCAGCCCTGGGATTTCTTTGGAAGGAATGATGCTAAAGCTGAAACTCCAGGACTTTGGCCACCTCATGCAAAGAGTTGACTCATTGGAAAAGACTCTGATGCTGGGAGGGATTGGGGGCAGGAGGAGAAGGGGATGACAGAGGATGAGATGGCTGGATGGCATCACTGACTCGATGGACGTGAGTCTGAGTGAACTCCGGGAGTTGGTGATGGACAGGGAGGCCTGGTGTGCTGCGATTCATGGGGTTGCAAAGAGTCGGACACGACTGAGCGACTGATCTGATCTGATCTTAAATTTTTATAACCTCTATTAAACAATTAATCATATGGCCTCATCCACCCCTGTCATTAGAATTTATCTGGTAATTTCATTGCAGATCTGCCTTGGAGACAGCGTTGTTCCCCACCTGGTGTACTGTATGGCCCTTATGGGCCTGGCCACCTCTAGGTCAGCAAGGGCTCTGGCGGCCAGTGTTATATGCTGTTCTTTCTCAGGGGTGCAGCAAGATCAGTAAACTATCCCCACCCCCCTAAGTGAGATCAAAAGATCTCATCAACCAGGTAAACATCTTTGTGAAAAGTTCAGGGTCCTCAGAAAAACTTCCCAACTCACCCTCTGCCAGGCTTAGATCAGAAAAAAAAGCACATGAACTCTTACTGGTTTTTTATTATTAGAAATTTCTCTCGGAGGCAGAATCGTAGGGGAGGTTGGTGGTAATTTGTGACACTGTGGGTGTAAGTGAGGTTGAAAACAGGCCCTTGGTAACTTAAGATACAGAGAAGGAGCTCCTGGATGTGGTGAGGACCTCTGATGAATGGGCGTGCGGTGCTGTGCTCAGATGAATGGATACATGTTTGAAAAGGGCATCCTTCTTCCTCATGCAAAGAGCTGGATTCCAAAGGAAAGGGTAGTCAGGGGAGAGGGACTGTCCCTGGACTGCCTTCCTAACTCCAAACTCCTCCTCAAAGTCCCCCAGAATCCCACCCCACAACGTGCCTGTGCTTCAGACCCACTTCCGAAGAGACACCCGTGTTTGAAGAGAGTCCTCAGGCTTCCCTGTTAGCTCAGATGGTAAAGAATCTGCCTGCAATGCAGGAGACCCGGGTTCAATCCCTGGGTTGGGAAGATCCCCTGGAGAAGGGAACGGCTACCCACTCCAGTATTCTTGCCTGGAGGATCCCATGGACAGAGGAGCCTGGTGGGCTAGAGTCCATGGGGTCTCGAAGGGTCAGACATAACTGAACGACTAACGCGTTCACTTGGCTGCACAGGAGTTTTGAGCTCACAGCCTCTACCAGGCTTTGATTCTGTTGTGGAAGCCTCTGAGGATGAAAATAAACTTGCTCAGCTTAAAAGCTAGGGGAGTCTTTTATCAAAAAAAATTTTCAGCCACACTCTTTTTTGGTGAAAAGAAAGAGAAAAAACGCAGCCCCTCCCCTCACTGGCTAAAATCTTGATTAATATATGTCGTTCCCTGGAAACAAGCATGAACATCTCCAGAAAACATCAACCATTAATAGCACTTAACCTCCTCAGGCTACAAAACAGCCAAAAGAGCCACTTAGGGGCAAAGCATCTTCTGATTAGTTCTTTAAGGGAAAATCTCTCCTCAGTAGGAAATGGTCCAGGGGTTGCCAGATGGAAATGTGGAAATACCCACCATCCGACGGTCCAGCAGGCCAAGCCGCCAGGCATCCCAGCATCTTCCCCGACTCCTCCCTGGCTGCATCACTGTAGCCCCTCCATGCCCCACCCCCACCAAAAGCCAGGGTCCCCTGCCCACCCGGCTTCACAGGCACTTGCAAACCCCATCCTGGGCTTGGGGAGCCTACAGCTGTTCTTGAGAGGTAACCAAACATCCATTTAATTACACTGCGGGCTGTATAAATATTGTGCTCCACAAAATGGTACGAAGCAGATATTTTTAGGGGGTCACAGATGTTTCATGGGATTATCAAGTCACAGGTCTGGAAGAATTTTTCCTCCAAAGAAAAGGAAAAGCACATCTCCAACATCTGCTGTGGGGACTCTCGAGGGGCTCGACTCCTTCACATCGTCAGTTTCCTTCTGAAACCCAGCAGGTGGGCTATAAGCAAATGGAGCAGATCCCACACCAGGCTAACCAGACGCCTGACCCCAACACGGGCTGCATCCCCACCCTGGACCTGCCTGGCCTCCCGATTCATGATTCACCCTGCAAACACTCCTTGCTAAGCACCTACTGGGTGCCAGACGCCACACCATGGCTGTCACTGCAAATGTGGGCGAGACGCTAACACACGCTAAGTGGTGGAAAGGAACTTCTGGTCACAAAGATGTACAAGGCTCACAGCATCCCTGGTGGAAACTGCCCTCAACTGGAAACAACTCGAATACCACGGACACTGCTCAGCAGGAATGCGCGTGAACCACGACTTCCCACAAGCATGTCTGGGGTTCAGACACAGGAGGAAGAAGATGCTGAGGTGAAAAAGCTGTTTACCTGAAATATACAAGCAGGCATCAGCATGATGTCAGAAGTCAGAACAGTGGCCACCCTCGAGGAGGGAGGGACAGAAGGGGCCTGAGGGGGGCTCCCGAGGTACTGGCACTTCCTGTTTCTCAAGTCACATACTGGCTACAAAGGTTTGTTCCATTTGAGAAAATCTGTGGAGCTGCACACTCATGGTTTGCAGATTTCTCCAGTAAGAGGTGTATTTTAAAATAATAAAGAACAGCGATGTGCTGTCCCACGGTCAGGAAATGGCCAGGGCAAGACCCAGCCCCAGGTGTCCCGGCGCCAGGGTCCAGGCTCTCACCCTTGGGTCCTGCTGCCCCCAAGAATCAGAACCCCCAGGTGGGGTGCCTGGGAGCCAGCCCCTGCTGTGCTCCAATCTCTGGGTCTCGCATGACTGCCTCCCCCATCTTCTTTAGCTGACTGTAGCCACCTGAGGGCTTCCTTAGGTGTCTGCAACCCACTGTGCCTGGGAGTCAGCACCACTGTCCCAGGAGCAGCCCCTTTGCAGCCCCTGTCCTTGGTGGGACGCCCTCAAGCTGCATCCCTGGCATCTCCCTGAACTCCTCTTGGGTTGAGCTCAGTGGGGACCTGCTCAGATGCAAACCCTGCACCTCTTGCTGTCCTTCCCGGGCTCACATCCCAACGCCCCAACTGGTGGGACCGCAACAGGACCCCTCACACTCGAGGCAGTAAATCCCCCTCAAGGCTTTTGTTATTCAGTAGCTTAATCGTGTCTGACTCTCTGCGACACCATGGACTGCAAAATGCCAGTCTTCCCTATCCTTCACCATCTCCTGAAGCTTGCTCAAACTCGTGTCCATTAAGGCAGTGATGCCATCCAACCATCTCATCCTCTGCCGTCCCCATCTCCTCCTGCCCTCCATCTTTCCCAGCATCAGGGTCTTTTCCAATGAGTCAGCTCATCACATCAGGGGGCCAAAGTATTGGAGCTTCAGCATCGGTCCTTCCAGTGAAGATTCAGGGTTGATTTTCTGTAAGATTGACTGGTTTCAAGTTAGAGGGGCCCATTTCACCTCCTTCACTTGTAAAGCAGTGCATCGTCAGGACCTCCCTAAAGGACACAGGCAACTATGAGAAAAGTTTCAGTTGGGTAGGTCAAGTATAACTTTTAACCGTTCAGGAGGGCATTCTTTGGAGGAGATCTATGTGAGACCTTACAGAATACGTTCAAATGCAAGGTGGAAAAGAGCATCTGAGATTGGCGGTCATTCCTGCAGAAACAAGGAGGTGAGAAGTGGACTGTGCCCACTGGGGTGTGTGCCCATCTGGAAGAACACACAGAAGCTGGTAAGTGCAGGGCCTCTGGGTATGAAAACAGGAGAAGGGGGCCAGGAGAGGGATGGAAAACTGAATTTCCTCCATGCTCCTCTGTACTATTTGATTTTTTTTTTTTCTTATGTGCGTGTTTTAAAAAAAAAAAAATTAAGGAGCTTAATTTATTCATTCAACAAGCAATTTTGGAATGTAAAATGGGTAGTGGGCACTAAGAAAATGAGATCAAATGACAGCAGGGAGGCCCTGACTGATTCCTGGCTTCGGGGGCAGACTGGTGCTGGGGGGCTGTGCAGCTGAGCCCTGTAACCTGTCATCCAGGCTGAGGTCTCTGACCGAGGGGGTACCACAAACTGAACATCAAGATAGTGGTGTGGAAGCGAGACCCAGACAGGATAACGCCCACCCACAGCCAGAACACAGGGCTGGAAAAAAAGGGAGGCCAGAGAACCTTGGGAAGATGACAGCTGAATGGGGGCAGCTTCCTGGAGGAGTTGAGGGTAGGACTTAGATGATGGGTTCGGGGGCAGGCAGAACTCTGGTCTCCCAGAAGATGCTACTCCCCACACCCCAGAACCATGGCTCTGAGGATACATCACACCCATGAGCACCCAGCCTGTCTCAGCCGGGGCTGCTGCCACAAAGCACCGTAGATGGAGTGTCCTAACCGCAGACACTTATTCCTCCAGTTCTCGAGGCTCGACGGCTGAGGTCAGGGGCCACACAGTCAGGTTCTGCTGAGAACGCTCTTCCTGGTTTGCAGGTGGCACCTTCCTGCTGCGTCCTCACATGGTGGAGAGAGACACCGCGTGTGAATCCTGGTGGAATGGGTCTAATGGTTCAGTCCACATGGCATTACCTTACACAGCCAAAGGGACTCTGCAAATGTCATTAAGGTTACCGATGGGTTGACATGAAGAGAGAAGATTCTCCTGGGTTACCTGGGTGGTAATCACCCGAATCCTTTCAACCCAGAGGCAGAGATGAAGGCAGAAGGATTCAGAGAGCACACTGAGGCCTGAGAAGGCCTCCTCGTACTGCCGCAGGTTTTGCAGAGGGAAGGGCCTGGTGACCAGGAAGGTGGCTGCCTTCCAGGAGCTGAGAGAACTGGCCTGGCTGACAACCAGTGAGGGTACAGGGACCTTGGTGCTACCACCATGAGGAATTGAACTGACCCTTTCCTGGGCCCCCAGATGAGAGCCCAGTCTGGCCAACGCCCTCACTTAAGGCCTGTGAGATGGAAGCGAGGAACCCAGTCAGCCCTGCCCCCACTTCTGACCTGCAGATGCTGTGAGAGTGTGAATGGTGCTGTTGGCAGCTGCTGAGTCTGTGGTGAGCTGAGCGCGTGTGTGAGTCCACACAGGAACACTCCACTGAGGTGACCGATGCTGCGCGGAGCTGGGGCCTGAAGGCCGGTACCCACGGGCCCCAGCAAAGCAGGCCCCCTGGAGAAAATGACCACTTAGGCATGACAGCAGGGGGCCACCCACACAGCCCAAAGGTCCAGGAGGCAGAGCACAGGGTGGGGCCCGGCCTACCTGGAAGGCCCAGCGAGGCCCCCGTCCCCCCAGCCTGGCAGGAACAGGGCCCAGGGTGACCAAATGACCCAACTCTTCAAGAGAATCCAGAAACTCAATTTTTACATGAAATATTCTCATTCCAATTTTAAAAACACTGTGCTGGCCAACCTTGAGCAGAACAAGCAAATGAGAGGTGTCTTGAGCCAGAGGTGAGCTTCTGGGGCATCTACCGAGTGTGGGAGGTCAGGCAGAGGAGCGCCCAAGTGGGGGCCTTTCCAGGAGGCCATGGGGACCAGTTCTCCCTACCATGCAGAAGAGGAGGGACTCACACTTGCAGAAGACCCCAGCCCTGGTGCCCTGTGGAGGACCCACTCCCAGCCCCCGACAACCAGACCGCTTAAAGGCAATGGGCCTTTTTCCAGAGGCCGCCACTGAGGCCAGAACGGGGAACCCACCAGACATGAGCTGGTGACTCTGTCTCAAAACTACACTTCCAATTCCGAAATCTGAGTCTGTCCAGCCACTCCACCCGGCCTCCTGGCATCACGAGACTTTGATCTTTTGATGGCACAGGGGTTTGCTGTGTGTTCCTGAGGCCTGGACTCTTCCCCCCTCACTAGTGAACCAGCCCCCTCCCCACTCAAGGCTTGGCTGTCCTGTCTAGCGCTCACCATGGCAGCCACCCTTCTGGCAGCCCAGCCTTTTGGATCCCGTTCCCTCATCCTTGGTAGCTCAGGATCTCAGCTTCCCAGACCCAAATTCCTGAGAAAGTACTCTACCTGGTTTGAGTCATGTTTCTGCCCCGAGTGATGGTGGGTCAGAGGTCTCTAGCCAATCCATGGGGTGGGCTTCCCTGTGGTCAGATGTCAGTCCAGGCAGGACTTCTCTGTAACTCTTCCCTCCCTCCCTCACACCCCTCCAGACCCTTATCTCATTTTTAAGCAAACTCATCTCAGGGCCAATCCCCAGAGGTATGAGTAGGACCATCAGGGGACAGGCTCGGGCCAGTCGTGTCCCTAACAGCAGCCCCCCAAACGCCTGACACTCGCAAATGCAGCTCAAACAGCAGTGCCTAGACTAGGCACGGTAAGTGCCGGTATCAGTGGTCTCTCATATCATCCAAAGACTCTGAGATGCCCACCATGACCACAGGCAGGGGCACTGGCAGCAACACCACACCATTTACCTCCTCATCTGCTGAGTGGCCCAGGTGAGCCAGGAAGCCCCACGCCCCACTCCCAAACCATCAGCGACTCCTGACCACAGAGCTGAGAGTCAACTCAGCCCAGGGTCTCTTCACTTCCCTCTGAGAAGATGAGATTTTTGACAGCAATAAGCTCCTTCTCTGCCTCGTTCCGACATGGAGAACTTCAGAAACCTGTGCAGGGGCCACAGATCAGTGAGGAAAACAGACACACGATGAGGTCGGAGGATGACTCATGCCCAGGGGAGGCTTGAGTCTTATTAAATTCTCTTTATAAAAACTTCATTTTGTGTGAAGCAATTATCCTTCAATAAAAAACAAAAACAAAAACAAAAAAAACTTCATTTTGAATGGAGGGCAGAAGGCTATTAAGACAGTGCTATTGAGTTTATAGGGCTCCCCTGGTGGCTCAGATGGTAATGAGCCTGCCTGCAGTGCGGGAGACCCGGGTTTGATCCCTGGGTGAGGAAGATCTCCTGGAAAAAGAAATGGCAACCCACTCCAGTGTTCTTGCCTGGATAATCCCATGGATGGAGGAGCCTGGAGGGCTACAGTCCACTGAGTTTTACGGACACATAGTAAACTGCCTATGTGTGTGTAAGTACACAACCTGATCTATGAAAACCATAATGCCTGTGAAACCGTCACCACCCCCAGGACAATCAATGCATCCACCACCCCAAATTGCCTCCCCATTCCCCACCCATCCCCGTCTCCTGGCAACCACTGACCTTTCTGCCACTACAGTTTACATTTCTACTATGTTACATAAGTAGACCACAGGTACATACTTGGTTTTCTCTGGCCTTGCTCACTCTGCACAGTTCTAATATTCACCATGTGGTTGTGCCCACAATGAAAATTCAACCCCATTTCTTGCTGAGTAGTATTCCAGGGTAGAACATCCCGCGATCTGTCAATTGTTGATGGACATTCAGTTTATTTATAGTCTGGGACAATCCCAAATACACTGCCATGAACATTCACGTACAAATTTTTATACTTGTGTGTATGCTTTTCTCTTGGGAAAATACCTAGGGAAGGACTAGCTGGATTGTTTGGCAGGCATGTTTAAGGATGGCCATTTCCATGAAGCTCCCGGGTGGCTTTTGGAGGGTCCACACTGTGTGTATTTAACCTACAAGATAAGGTGTACACTGGTCATGAGGAACTAATGACCCACATACTCACCCACAGGGAGGCCTCATCAGGCTGCAGCTGCTTCGTTCCATGTGTGGAGGGGGTTCCCAGAAGGGAATATCTCCCGGCATCACCTCTGATTTTGTGAAATGCTCAGCGCACAAGCTCCTGACGCCAGAAATGGCCCACGAGAGGGCTGTGTAATCTGTCTGCGGGAGACCCTCGACATGCTGGAGCATCTCACAGGTCTAGAGCAGATCAGTTGTGATCTTCACTGAAAGCTGTGCGTGGACCACAGCAGGGGTTCTGCAAGGGCGGTCCCACCAGCATCACCCGGGAGCTGGGCTAGAAACGCACATTCCCCACGCCCATCCAGAGTCAAAACTCTGAGTGGAGCCCAGCCATGTGGGCTTCCAGGTAATCGGATGCACATTCCAATTTAAGAACCAGCAGCCTAGAACATTTTTTAAGCCCTTCGACTCTACTGGAATTAAATCCATCAGAAGCCATGTTACATCAGGGGCACACCCCCTCTGTGGCCTCATTCTATCCCCACAGCTGTGGAAAGAAAGTGAAAGTGTGAGTTATACCCAACTCTTTACTGCCCCATGGACTGTAGCCCACCAGGCTCCTCTGTCCATGGGATTCTCCAGTCAAGAATACTGGAGTGGGTAGCCATTCCCTTCTCCAAAGGATCTTCCCAACCCAGGGATCAAACTTGGGACTTCTGCACTGCAGGCAGATTCTTTACTGTCTGAGCCACCAGGAGAGTTCACCCTTTTAGAACACTGCAACCCTGTGTTAAAGTCTCCTCAAAGAGCCAGGCTGCCAATTGGAATGCAGAAATGCAAAGTGATGGTCATCACTTCTTTCCCAAAGACCAGACTCCAAACAAAATGAAAGTTCCAGGAACTCAATCACTGAAGCATTTAAACCCAGCTGTCTAAACCACCTGTGTCTCTACCTAGGGCTTTCACCCTAGCGTATTATGACATAAATCTAAGGAAAGAAAAAGACAAAGATTTTAGGTGATACACTGCAACTCTCTTTACTGCTCTAGAACCCTCGCTCCAAATTAACACATCAGCAGGAACATTAATCAAACTTGAATAGGAAGAATTTGAGTAAAAATATTGAATACTTTTTGTTTTAATCTTCAGCTTAAGCATGATTGCTGCTTGACCTTATAATTGGAGAGAAGGTCTGCTCATTTTCCTGATATTTCGGCAGGCTTACCACTTAGCCCAGTCCTTGAAAACTCTCTCCAGCTTCTGGCCAAGCAGAACTTTGCCACTCACTTTGAACTTGCCGGCAAGGAAAGCCTTCTGAGGGTTCATTTTGCCCAAAATCAACTCCATGAAGACAGGCTCAGGGATTGTGAAGACGGTGTCCGCTGGGAGCCTGGCAGGTCCTAGATACGTGTCCCCAGAGCCATTCTTCAGATCAATGGTCCACTGGTGGACAGTCTTCCCATCTTTGGTGATGTCCAGCTGGAAGATGGCATTGACTTTCTTCACCAGCTGGTCCCCCACTTCTTTGACGTGCTGGCTGATGTCCTCAAACACTGGGACGGTCTGGAATTCCGACAGCGAGAGAGGGTGTGGCACAGCAGGTTCCCGACCTGGACCCAGTTCCTTGAACTGGCCTGCCTGCGGCCCATCCCCTGCCTTGATCTTGAGCTGATGGTCAATTCTCTTCCACATCCTACTGCACTGGTCCTCCTAACCTTGCCGACTGGTGTGTGAGCAGCTGCGGCCAGGTTAATATCCACAAGGTCCGATTGTGACATCAAAGGCAAGGCCAAGCGGGGACTCAGGCTGCGTGTGTGTACCACAGTCTCATTGGCTGAACGGGTGCTAAACATGTGACATGGGGTTAGGGCTCGGCCAGGTCATTGTGACACAGATCCACACCACCACTCCCCTAAACCACAAGGTCCCACAAGCCCAGCCCAGAAAGGTCTGGACCCCGGGCTGGGATAAAGGAAACTGGCCCGCAGAAGGTTCTCTGGTGACATGAGCTCTGTCTTTTCAACAGCCCTAACTGAGAGAGCACTCATTCTGATTCTTACAAAAGCAGATGATCCTTAAGGTCCAGATACTGGTGCTTCAACTACCTACTGGGGAGTGGGAAAAACTGTTAGAACAAAACAGCTGGTGGAGGAGGGCTCAGCACCAGGGCTTGCACTGGAAGCTTCCAGAAGCAGAGTGAGAGGGGAAAAAGGAAAGAAACAAATATCCCTGAGGTCGGCAGAAGACGCTGCTGGTCTCACAGGATAACTGCAGACACTATCACAGCCCTCACTCCGAGCCACACCACCGCTGTAGGCACTGCACATGTACTTTATCAACACACTTAACTCTCCATATACCTGTCTGAGGTGGTACTGGTACAATCCTCATTTTACAGATGAGCAAGCTGAGGCAAGAAGTGAAGTGACTTTCCAAAGCCACCCAATGAGTCATAGGGCAGCCAGGTTTAAACAGAGGGAGAAAGACTTCAGAGCCCACTTGGGGTCTGCCTGATGCTTCCTCATGATGAGGTTGAGGGCTTGGGCAGGAATGCCACTGCAGGGATCTTATGCCTTCGCCGTGCATCCTATCAGGGGGTCTATGGTGCCAGGATGTCCCCCCACAGTGATGCTGACCTTGATTCCTTGGTTAAGGTGGCGTCACTGGATGATGGGCAGCTCCCTGCAGAGTTACTGCTTCTCCCTTTGTAATGAATAAGTGTCTTGTGGAAGATGATACTTTGAGACTCTGCAAATACCCTGTTTTGTATCACACTCCAGCCCACTCCTGTCTGCCCCCATCCCTGACCCACTGGTGTGATGTGTGTTAAATGCCCATCACTCCTTTTAGATTTAACGACTGGAATTCTGCTGGAAGAATGAGCTTTCCCCCATTTTTTTTACCTGTGCAATCATTTATTTATCCCAATATGGATTCATGGATACTGCTTTATTCTTATCATCTGTTATGATGATTATTTATTTTCTCACTCAGCTTGTCCCAGATTGGGTCATTGGGAGCTCTGGCCAGGTGGGTACTTGTGTCCTTTCCCCACCATGGTGTTCTTAAATGTAAGTGAAGCTGGTAGGCTGTTGCTGGAAGCTCTTTTCTCTCTGGGAGGAATTCAGAAAGTACAAAAGTTTTCAGTACATTTTCTTTGGTACTTGATGGATGAGCTGGTATTATTAACATGGAGCAGTTAAACAAAATCCAATGGGCTCCAAAACCAAGTCTTTCCCCTGAGGCCACCAAGTATGCAACTAATACATTAAGAGTTTAAAATGAAGAGGATGGATTGCCCCAGTAAGCTCGCTGGGAACAGTCAATGGACAACTGAGCCCCATGCCCACCATGCCTGATTTTCCTAAAGGATGGGTTGTCCCTTCTGAACTATTCAGATAGGTCCCCAACAGGGCTGCCATTCCTGCCTCAGCATGTCAGAGGAGAATACAGTTTCACAGCCCATACATATCCCTCCATGAGTTCCTATCTTTTAGAGGAGGATATTTCTACTATCGGGCTTCTCAGGTGGCTCAGTGGTAAGGAATCCACCTGCCAAGCAGGAGACTTGAGTTCAATCCCTGAGTCAGGAAGATCTGCTGAAGAAGGAAGTGACAACCCACTTTAGTATTCTTGCTTGGGAAATCCCATGGACAGAGGAGCCTGGCGGGCTATAGTCCATGGGGTCACAAAAGAGTCAGACACGACTTATGGACTAAACAACAATAATAAGTACTGGCAAAGGTGTGGGAAAAGAAGCCTCCTACACTGTTGGTGGGAATGTAAAGTGGTGCAGACATGGTGGAAAACAGTATAGTTTCCCTAAAAAACTAAAAATAGATCTACCATATAGTCCCGCAATCTCACTCTCCGGCATATATCCAGAAAAGATGAAACCTCTAACTGAAAAGATATATTCACCCAATGTTCACTGCAGCACTGTTTACAGTAGCCAAGACATGTGTTAAGTTGCTTCAGTCGTATCCAACTCTGTGCGACCCCATGGACTATAACCGGCCAGGCTCCTCTGTCCATGGGATTCTCCAGGCAAGAATAATGGAGTGGGGTGCCATGCTTCCCTGGCGGCTCAGATGGTGAAGAATCTCCCTGCAATGCAGGAGACCAGGGTTCGATCCCTGGTCGTATGAAGACATGGAAGTAACCTGAACATCCACTGACAGATGAATGGATAAAGAAGTCTGTATAATCTCCAAATTCACATGCTGGAACACTAACCCCACCATGTGATAGTTTAGGAAGTGAGATGTGTTTAGGACTAGATGAGGTCATAAGGGGGAAGCCCTCATGAGTGTGGTTAATGCCCTAATAAGAGTCACAGGAGAACTTGTGTCCCCTCTCTCCTCCCTAACTTGAGGATACAGTGAGAAGTCCACAGTCTGTAACCTGGAACAGAGCTCTCCCAAGAGACTGGCACCCTAATCTGGGACTCCAGCCTGCAGAACCATGAGAAATAAATTTCTGTTGTTTATAAGCCACACAGTTCATGGTATTTTTATGACAGCAGCCCAAGCTAAAACATATGTACACACAGAAAAGGGTGAAGATCAATAATGATATTAATCCACCACATCCATGGGAAGACAGTGCCAAGCCCCGAAAGCCTTTCTCACTGGAAAAAAGTTACTGTGCTATACCAAACTCATGTACAAATATATTTGTAAAGTCCCAGTAACTTAGATTTTATATATATAGAACAGAGATCATCCCTCCCAAAAGGCATCACTAGCCAGGGTAAGGGCATTCCTATTTCAAGACACAGCTGAAGATAGGGCCAAAGACAGGCAAATAGTTAATTAGATAAAATGTGTAAGATATGCCTGCTCATAAATTAATAAGACTGATTGTGAATAAAATAACAGATAAAGTTTCTAAGAAAAGTGATGCATTTTTCTCATGTTCCTGACATCATTCAAAATGTTTTTCAGAATACCTTTTATGACCAATGTCACAAACCAAGGCTCAGCTGGTAAAGAATCCACCTGCAATGTGAGAGACCCGGGTTCGATCCCTGGGTTGGGAAGATCCCCTAGAGAAGGGAAAGGCTACCCACTGCAGTATTCTGGCCTGGAGAATTCCATGGACTGTATAGTCCACAGGGTCACAAAGAGTTGGACGCAACTGTGGAAAATTCTTCAAGAGATGGGAATACCAGACCACCTGACCTGCCTCTTGAGAAACCTATATGCAGGTCAGAAGCAACAGTTAGAACTGGACATGGAACAACAGACTGGTTCCAAATAGGAAAAGGAGTACGTCAAGGCTGTATATTGTCATCCTGCTTATTTAACTTATATGCAGAGTACATCATGAGAAACGCTGGGCTGGAAGAAGCACAAGCTGGAATCAAGATTGCCGGGAGAAATATCAATAACCTCAGATATGCAGATGACACCACCCTTATGGCAGAAAGTGAAGAGGAACTAAAGAGCCTCTTAATGAAAGTGAAAGAGGAGAGTGAAAAAGTTGGCTTAAAGCTCATCATTCAGAACTAACGAAGATCATGGCATCTGGTCCCATCACTTAATGGCAAATAGATGGGGAAACAGTGGAAACAGTGTCAGACTTTATTTTTTTGGGCTCCAAAATCACTGAAGATGGTGCCTGCAGCCATGAAATTAAAAGACACTTACTCCTTGGAAGGAAAGTTATGACCAACCTAGATAGCATATTGAAAAGCAGAGACATTACTTTGCCAACAAAGGTCTGTCTAGTCAAAGGCTATGGTTTTTCCAGTGGTCATGTATGGATGTGAGAGTTGGACTGTGAAGAAAGCTGAGCGCCGAAGAGTTGATGCTTTTGAACTGTGGTGGAGAAGACTCTTGACAGTCCCTTGGACTGCAAGGAGATCCAACCAGTCCATTCTGAAGGAGATCAGCCCTGGGATTTCTTTGGACGGAATGATGCTAAAGCTGAAACTCCAGTACTTTGGCCACCTCATGCGAAGAGTTGACTCATTGGAAAAGACTCTGATGCTGGGAGGGATTGGGGGCAGGAGGAGAAGGGATGACAGAGGATGAGATGGCTGGATGGCATCAATGACTCGATGGACGTGAGTCTGAGTGAACTCCGGGAGTTGGTGATGGACAGGGAGGCCTGGCGTGCTGTGATTCATGGGGTCGCAACGAGTTGGACACGACTGAGTGACTGAACTGAACTGAGTGACTTTCACTTTCACGTTTCACTTCACTTTCACAAACAAAAGGTGAGTTCTTTTACTGCCTCATATCATTCAGGATGCTTTCAGCTATGAGCACCAAGAACAGCCACAACTCTACAGGCTTCAACCCTTCAACTGGACAGTCTCCCTTCCTGTGAAGAGAACTGTGATCTCCCATTAAAGAAGTCCTGAGGTGGGGCTAGAGGGACCAACCACGGGAAACAGCTCTGGACTGGGGTTTTCCATGACAGAGGGGTTTCCCAGAAGATAGGACCTTCAGTGCTAAAGCCAGCAAGTCCCAGACAAGCAGCAGGAGCTGGCCACTCCAGGGTTGGCTCCTTGAGCAGCTCAGTGAGTCTTCAAGGACCCAAGGTCCCTCCTTCCATTATCCTGCTAGATGTTCTTCTAAGGCCAGTGACCCTTGTGGAAGCAACACTTTGGGGCATCATTCAGTAGAACAAAAAAATGAGCCACTTTCTCCTACATGTACTCTTTACCAGAAGGGTCTTTTCTCCCCAAGTCCTTCAGCAACTTCATGCCTGTCTTAGGGCCAGGACCATGCTCATCACCCTTGGCAGGATCAGATTCTGTCTGTGGTTGAAAAATGTCGCCTGCCAGATCAGTAAACCAAAGGTATCGTGGCCATCAAGCCCTCAGCCACCTCTCAGTGCATGCCCTGAGGAGATTTGGGATGGAAAAAAGCAGGATAGTGGCCCTAGATAGCTGGGGTACAGACCAAAGCAATGATTTCAGTGAACCCAGACTCTCCCATCTTCCCAAACACAGAAAAGCAGCTAAAGTCATTAACTTGAGGCATCATGTTTTCTTAATGAACAGTAACATTCTGAAGTTCCACTACTGGGTTTTGTTTTTGTTTCTTTCCTGGTGGCTCAGCCAGTAAAGAATCTGCCTGCAATGCAAGAGACCCAGGTTCTATGCTTATGTTGGGAAGATCCCCTGGAGAAGAGAATGGCTACCCACTCCAGTATTCTTGCCTAAAGAATTCCAGGGACAGAGGAGCCTGGTGGGCCCCAGTCCACGGGGTCACAAAGAGTCAGACACAACTGAGCAACTAATTTTTTAGGACTTCCCTGGTGGCTCAGATGGTAAAGAATCTGCCTGCAATGCAGGAGACCTGGGTTCGATCTCAGGACCAGGAAGATCCCCTGGAGAAGGGAGTGGCTATGCACTCCAGTATTCTTGCCTGGAGAATCCTATGGACAGAGGAGCCTGGCGGGCTATAGTTGGGCTGCAAAGAGTCAAACACGACTGAGCACACACACAGAACTCCTGTATATCCTGGTTCCTCTTCAAAGCTCTCCCTCAGAGCCATCTGAGAGGCTGTCTTCCCAGCTTATGGTTCTCAATTTTTAGGTTGTGCCTTTCTCTTTTTTTCAGTCAGCCACCTTCCCCTAACTTCGGGGATGCCTAGAGGAGCATGGAACCCAATAGAGGTGCTAGAGAAACAAAAGGAGGAACTAAGAGTGAATGGCACTCATCCTTTGAGGTAGGTGTTCACTCAGGAGTCCACTGAGAGGAAGGGGTAAGAATGACACAGGCCAGGGACCTGTTAGAGGGATGCGACCTTCCTCATGTAGGGGAAGGAGCTGGCTACATAGTTTCCCTGCAGCTGCTGCTTGCATCTGGGCAGGGCCTGAGGGTAGCTGAGCAGCAGCCCAGCCCAGAGGTCAGGGAAGCAGTGGGCAGATGAGGAAGCCCGCGAAGTGACCAACCAGGCGAGCCAGGGGACCCCAGATGCTCCCTACAGGTCTATAGCGCCTGGGTAGCCACACCCACCTTTTCCCCCAATAGAAAGACTCTGCATTGTATCATTTCTGCCTTCCAAGGCTCAGGGGAGGTCAGTACCCTGTGCTCACCCTGGAAGTCTACGTGGATGGGAATTCTGGAAAACATAGTTCCAGCTCCACTAAGTTGTTCAGGAGCAAAGCTGGAGCCACATCAAGTGCTTTGATTTTTAGAAACAAAAGTCATGTACACACTGCTATATTTACAATGGATAACCAACAAGGACCTATCGTATAGCACAGGGAACTCTGATTAATGGTACATGCCAGCCTGGATGGGAGTGGGGGTTTGGGGGAGAACAGGTACGTACGTGTACATGGATGGCTGAGTCCCTTCACTGTTTACCTGAAACTGTCACAACATTGTTATTTGGCTATACCCCAATACAAAATGAAAGGTTTAAAGTTTGAAAAACAAAAAACCTCAAACTAACTCTAAGGATAAAATGGCCCAACAGGCTAAGCACTGGCATTTAGCTATGGTGAAGGAAGTGTCGTTTTATTCTCATTTTCTCTCCTTCTTTCCCACTCACTGCTGTGGACTCCGGTCACCCCGCCAGAGCAGAACAAAGCAAAGTAAGAACGACAACTTTCCATGTCCCTAGCCACTCTCTCTGGCACACGGTTTGGAAACCCTGACGACCCCCCCTGGAGAAAAGTCTGATGCAGTCAGTCACAAGAGCTGGGTCAGCCCCTAGGTCTTACTGAACTAAGTACATCAAGACCACTGTGGAACAAATCCTGATAAGTTCCTCTGGCTGTTTTGAAAGATTCATCAACCCTGAGCCTGGATAGGGCCAGGGGTGCAAACCAAAGAACAAGATCTCTGCCAGACAAGCAGGAGCTGTGCCTATCTCAGAAGGATGTTTTTGGTACAGTGTGTTATTTAACTGTGGTCACTATAACTGTGGACATATCACAGAAGCCCGAATGCTGATGGTAAAGAGAGCCTGTAAAGATGTTGAAATTTTTTTGTTTGTTTAGATGGTTTTTTATTTTTTTAATATAAATTTATTTATTTTAATTGGAGGCTAATTACTTTACAATATTGTATTGGTTTTGCCATACATCAACATGAATCTGCCACGGGTGTACATGCGTTCCCCATCCTGAACCCCCCTCCCACCTCCCTCCCCGTACCATCCCTCTGGGTCATCCCAGTGCACCAGCCCCAAGCATCCTGTATCCTGCATCAAACCTGGACTGGCGATTCATTTCATATATGATATTATACATGTTTCAATGCCATTCTTCCAAAATCATCCCACCCTCTCCCTCTCCCACAGAGTCCAAAAGACTGTTCTATACATCTGTGTCTCTTTTGCTGTCTCGCATACAGGGTTATCATTACCATCTTTCTAAATTCCATATAGATGCATTAGTATACTGTATTGGTGTTTTTCTTTCCAGCTAACTTCATTCTGTATAGTTGGCTCCAGTTTCATCTACCTCATTAGAACTGATTCAAATGTATTCCTTTTAATGGCTGAGTAATACTCCATTGTGTATATGTACCACAGCTTTCTTATCCATTCATCTGCTGATGGATATCTAGGTTGCTTCCATGTCCTGGCTATTATAAACAGTGCTGCGATGAACATTGGGGTACACGTGTCTCTTTCAATTCTGGTTTCCTCAGTGTGTATGCCCAGCAGTGGGATTGCTGGATCATAAGGCAGCTCTATTTCCAGTTTTTTAAGGAATCTCCACACTGTTCTCCATAGTGGCTATACTAGTTTTGGATTGCAGCCATTCTGACTGGCGTGAAATGGTACCTCATAGTGGTTTTGATTTGCATTTCTCTGATAATGAGTGATGTTGAGCATCTTTTCATGTGTTTGCTAGCCATCTGTATGTCTTCTTTGGAGAAATGTCTGTTTAGTTCTTTGGCCAATTTTTTGACTGGGTCGTTTATTTTTCTGGAATTGAGCTGTAGGAGTTGCTTGTATATTTTTGAGATTAGTTCTTTGTCAGTTACTTCATTTGCTATTATTTTCTCCCATTCTGAAGGCTGTCTTTTCACCTTGCTTAGAGTTTCCTTTGTTGTGCAGAAGCTTCTAATTTCAATTAGGTCCCATCTGTTTATTTTTGCTTTTATTTCCAATATTCTGGGATGTGGGTCATAGAGGATCCTGCTGTGATGTATGTCGGAGAGTGTTTTGCCTATGTTCTCCTCTAGGAGTTTTATAGTTTCTGGTCTTACATTTATATCTTTAATCCATTTTGAGTTTGTTTTTGTGTATGGTGTTAGAAAGTGTTCTAGTTTCATTCTTTTACAAGTGGTTGACCAGTTTTCCCAGCACCACTTGTTAAAGAGATTGTCTTTTCTCCATTGTATATTCTTGCCTCCTTTGTCAAAGATAAGGTGTCCATATGTGCGTGGATTTATCTCTGGGCTTTCTATTTTGTTCCATGGATCTATATTTCTGTCTTTGTGCCAGTACCATACTGTCTTGATGACTGTGGCTTTGTAGTAGAGCGTGAAGTCAGGCAGGTTGATTCCTCCAGTTCCATTCTTCTTTCTCAAGATTGCTTTGGCTATTCGAGGTTTTTTGTATTTCCATACAAATTGTGAAATTATTTGTCCTAGCTCTGTGAAAAATACCATTGGTAGCTTGATAGGGATTGCATTGAATCTATAGATTGCTTTGGGTAGTATACTCATTTTCACTATATTGATTCTTCCAATCCATGAACATGGTATATTTCTCCATCTATTAGTGTCCTCTTTGATTTCTTTCACCAGTGTTTTATAGTTTTCTATATATTGGTCTTTAGTTTCTTTAGGTAGATATATTCCTAAGTTTTTCATTCTTTTCATTGCAATGGTGAATGGAATTGTTTCTTTAATTTCTCTTTCTATTTTCTCATTATTAGTGTATAGGAATGCAAGGGATTTCTGTGTGTTGATTTTATATCCTGCAACTTTACTATATTCATTGATTAGCTCTAGTAATTTTCTGGTGGAGTCTTTAGGGCTTTCTATGTAGAGGATCATGTCATCTGCAAACAGAGTTTTACTTCTTCTTTTACAATTTGGATTCCTTTTATTTCTTTTTCTGCTCTGATTGCTGTGGCCAAAACTCCAAAACTATGTTGAATAGTAGTGGTGAAAGTGGGCACCCTTGTCTTGTTCCTGACTTTAGGGGAAATGCTTTCAATTTTTCACCATTGAGGATAATGTTTGCTGTGGGTTTGTCATATATAGCTTTTATTATGTTGAGGTATGTTCCTTCTATTCCTGCTTTCTGGAGAGTTTTTATCATAAATGAATGTTGAATTTTGTCAAAGGCTTTCTCTGCATCTATTAAGATGATCATATGGCTTTTATTTTTCAATTTGTTAATGTAGTGTATTACATTGATTGATTTGCTGATACTGAAGAATCCTTGCATCCCTGGGATAAAGCCCACTTGGTCATGGTGTATGATCTTATTAATGTGTTGTTGGATTCTGATTGCTAGAATTTTGTTAAGGATTTTTGCATCTATGTTCATCAGTGATATTGGCCTGTAGTTTTCTTTTTTTGTGGCATCTTTGTCAGGCTTTGGTATTAGGGTGATGGTGGCCTCATAGAATGAGTTTGGAAGTTTACCTTCCTCTGCAATTTTCTGGAAGAGTTTGAGTAGGATAGGTGTTAGCTCTTCTCTAAATTTTTGGTAGAATTCAGCTGTGAAGCCGTCTGGACCTGGGCTTTTGTGTGCTGGAAGATTTCTGATTATGGCTTCAATTTCTGTACTTGTGATGCGTCTGTTAGTATTTTCTATTTCTTCCTGGTTCAGTTTTGGAAAGTTGTACTTTTCTAAGAATTTGTCCATTTCTTCCAAGTTGTCCTTTTTATTGGCATATAATTGCTGATAGTAGTCTCTTATGATCCTTTGTATTTCTGTGTTGTCAGTTGTGATCGCTCCAATTTCATTTCTGATTTTATTGATTTTATTTTTCTCCCTTTGTTTCTTGATGAGTCTGGCTAATGCTTTATCAATTTTATTTATCCTTTCAAAGAACCAGCTTTTAGCTTTGTTGATTTTTGCTATGGTCTCTTTTGTTTCTTTTGCATTTATTTCTGCCCTAATTTTTAAGATTTCTCTCCTTCTACTAACCCTAGGGTTCTTCATTTCTTCCTTTTCTAGTTGCTTTAGGTGTAGAGTTAGGTTATTTATTTGACTTTTTTCTTATTTCTTGAACCTTCCCCTTAGCACTGCTTTTACAGTGCCCCACAGGTTTTGGGTTGTTGTGTTTTCATTTTCATTCATTTCTATGCATATTTTTTCTTTTTTTATTTCTTCTGTGATTTGTTGGTTATTCAGCAGCATGTTGTTCAGCCTCCAATGAGGACCTTTAATGATAGACACAACAGGAGTGAATATCAAAAATGTTATGGCAAAAGACTGCATAATATAAATTCCCTTTAGGAGAAGGTGGTGCAGAGGATAAGATGATTAGATAGAATCACCAACTCAATGGACATGAGTCTGAGACAACTCTGAGAGGTAGTGAAGAACAGAGAAGCCTGGCGTGCTGCAGTCCATGGGGTCGCAGAGTCGGACAGGACTTAGTGACTGAACAACAACAAACATGAAGTTCTAAAACTGGCAAAACTAATCTATAATGGAAAAAAAATCAAAAGAGTCTTTACTCTGAGGTGTGAGGGTGAGATTAACTGGGAAGTGGCATGAAGAAACTCAGGGGTGATGGGTATATTCATCTGTCAAAATTCTCCATGGAGTGATGTGTACTCATGCTTGCAACTTGTTTTGAAATGCATTAAAAGTAAGAGGATTGACGGATGGATAGATAGACATGTAACAAAACAAATACAATATAGGAGTATATGAGTGTCCATGAATCAGCCTAGTGCTCAATTATAGGTAGATGTCAACAAACTGACTGGTGAAAAGATGGGGAAAAGGCTATTAGAAAAGGATTCATAAAAGTTACAGTCATTTAGAAGGCAGGCCAGACACTCAGAATACATAGTATGGTTCACACCATTCTTTTTAAACATATGAAATAAAATCACCCTGTTGAACTCAGTTCCTCTCAGTTACTAAGTGCTGGTTCTGTGACAATTCCAAGTTGAACACGCGCAAATTTTGTCCATAGCACATGAAGAATCTCTGCTGCTGCTAAGTCACTTCAGTCGTGTCCAACTCTGTGCGACCCCATAGACGGCAGCCCACCAGGCTCCCCCGTCCCTGGGATTCTCCAGGCAAGAACACTGGAGTGGGTTGCCATTTCCTTCTCCAATGCAGGAAAGTGAAAAGTAAAAGTGAAGTCGCTCAGTCGTGTCCGACTCTCAGTGAACCCATGGACTGCAGCCTACCAGGCTCCTCCATCCATGGGATTTTCCAGGCAAGAGTACTGGAGTGGGGTGCCATTGCCGTCTCTGGAAGAATCTGTACTTATTCTCTATTTGGCAGCCTTGTTATCAGTCATCTATAACATAAAGTGCTGCATAACAAACCATCACATCTCAGAGGCTCACAGTAATAAGCAATTATTTCTTACTTACATGGCTTCATAAAGGTTAAGGATTGGCCAGTCTGGTGGGGGTCCACTGGCCTAGGCTCCAGGCCCTGTGTCTCTTGTTCTGCTTGATCAGCAGGCTCCCAGGGGCAGGTTCTTCTCACTATGAAGACCACAATACAAGAAGGCAAGACCTCCTGCACAAGTTCGTGCCAAGACTTTGCTCACATTTCTGTTAAAATTCCACTAGCCAAAGGAAGTAACACACCTAAGCCAAATAATCACAGCCCCTCATTCACCTAGCTCTGGAAATGGAGAACTCACCTCTTTATCACTGCAAGAGATTCTGGGGCAGCTTCGATTCGGGGTCTAGTGATGTGGAGCCTCTGTCTGCTTGAATGGCCCCCTCCATAGCTTCCACTGCACAGGAGAAACAAATCTCAAGCATGTAACCACACCAATTCCAGTGAACTCTTCTATTTTACCTCTTCAGCTCCCCTCAGGGTAGAACCCAAGGGGACAATTACAAACATCGGGCCAAGAGATAGAACACAGGGCACTTCTTTTTCTGCCACAGGAGAAGTCAATTAGGGTTTCAATTTCCACTGTTAAATGTCACCTTTTTACAACATCCTGGAGGAGAGCTGGTAGCCCTGTCCTTTGGGGGGGGTGGGGGGGTGGGCGGGGACTCTTTCAAGGAAAGGCTTATTGTCTAAAAAGACACAGAAGGGTCCAGAGATTAAGGGGCCCACTCAGGCTGTCTGGATTTCCCAGAGCTCTCGGTTTCTATTTCCAGCTGAACATCTGGCTCACTGATAGCCCCCAGCGAGTCTTTTGAGCCTCCCTGCCTCACTTTTCTCACCCCACTCCAGTACTCTTGCCTGGAAAATCCCATGGATGGAGGAGCCTGGAAGGCTGGAGTCCATGGGGTTGCTGACGGTTGGATATGACTGAGAACTTCACTTTCACTTTTCACTTTCACACATTGGAGAAGGAAATGGCAACCCACTCCAGTGTTCTTGCCTGGAGAATCCCAGGGACAGGGGAGCCTGGTGGGCTGCATCTATGGGGTCACACAGAGTCGGACACGACTGAAGCGACGCAGCAGCAGCAGCAGCAGCAGCAGCAGCCTCATTTTTCTACCAGTTGCAAAAAGATAATAAACCCTGCTGCCGGGCAATGCATATAAAGTGCCCCCAAGGAGTGCAGGAGGGAGGCAAACTTCTCAAAGGAGAGAGCTGTCAGCATGTTTTCTCCTGATCTTCAGGTATCTCCAGTGTCTGGAACCCCTCATTAGAGCATGTGGTCCTTCCCCTGAGACGAGAGCCAGAATCAATGGAGCCAAAAGACTCCCTTCTCTCGTCTCTGCTGCAAAGGAGATGAGTCAAACTGCATGATGACCGGTCACTCTTCTTCACTCGCTAACACTCTGCACCCTATTTTCTAAAGAAGGAGCATGTTGTTGGCATGGCTGAAGGGTTAAACACTCCCACTCCATCGCTACAGCTACTAGTGGATATTTTATCACAGTTTCTGTGCAGGAACTTTTTGTCCGCAAAAACCCTTCCTCCACCCAGATGGGTGAGACTTTGAGAGTATCTCCAGTTTCTAAAGTTAGGTCATAAATTGCTCTCCTGTTTGCAGGGTGGTGTTGCCCCTGAAAAGACCCCATCTGTTCATAGTCTGCAACTTATTTTGAAATGCATTCAAAAATTAAGAAGGGCTCATGCACTTTTAATTTTTTTAAAATTATTTACAACTTTTTTTTCTGTTTTTAATTATAGGGGAACTTTATTTCCTCCTTCTCTGGGTATTTCACCCTCATCTATAGAACAGGAACACTGGCCTTTTCCAAAGTATTAGGAGGAAGGACAAGGGCAGCTGGAACTCTCATAATGCTGCCAACAAGAACACCAAAGAGTTCCACTCTGCGAAAGAGGTTTCAGTATCTAAAATGGGTAGGTTGTTTTTGTTTTTTTGGATATATCTGTACAAGTGGAATTGCTGGGTCCCAGACAATATTTCCAGGGATGTACCGAACAAGTATCTACATTTTTTCTTAAAAGACACATATTAGAATGACTTTAATCAGCCAAATGTGGTAACCACCCATATGCCCATCAACAATAGAATGGATAAATTACAGGAAACTAAACAGCAATGAGAATTAACAATCTACATCTATACACAACATAGTGAAATTCACAGTCATTGTTTTGAACAAAAGAAGCCAGACCCTCCACCTCCCCCTGCCAAAAGGAGTTCATATAGCTTCTAGAGAGCTAGTAATTTTCTAATTTTCGATCTGAGTGTTTTTAATTTGGGAAAATGTATTGAACCACACATTTATGATGCGTGCTCTTCTCCAGAGGTATATTACACTTCAATGAGAGGTTTTAAATACATATGCACACAGAAAAAAGTGCCCACAAATCAGAACAGAAAGTATTGGAGGAAAGTGTCCACCCAACCTTCCACTTTCTCCCTCCCTACTCCTCCCCAGGGGAAGGCTATGGCTGACTTGTATTGAAGGGGAAGCTGGAATCACAACCACACAGAGCCTGGGTGACCCCTCCTCCCCAGGCTCCTAGGCTGTGCTTCGATCCCCTTGTCTTGACTGCCATGACCTGAAATGTGAGAGGCAACGATTCTCCTTTCTCCTTTCTCCACTGGCACCAGCCAGTGGATCTGCTCTGCAGACCCAAGTACCACTGCTCATGGGCACCCCAAGTCCTGGGGGAAGAAGCAGGGAGTCTTGGCTGACTGTAGCATAAACCATGTTCTCTGGTCCAGGGCTGCCAGCAACAGAGGTGCTACTCTGACCTCCAATTCCCATGGCTTACATCTATTTCTCAACTGATTTCAAAGATGGAAGAGGAAGACACATGATTAATGATCACCCCTTAAACCTCAACAACATCTTCCTCAGCAGTTAAGAAGGTGACGATAAGAATAAATGTATTGCTCTTCTTTTACGAAGCATTAAGACCAGAGGCTGGGAGTTCCTAATGGATCCGAGGAGATGGTAATGCCCCGTTGGAACAAAACCAACTGGGTAATTAGAAAAGAAGAATGTGATTATCTAATCTCCTTCCTCTAAGATTTCCCTGCACTAACAAGAAATCGCTTTTCTGGGTGACTCCTAAACTGGAGATTTAGAGGTTTTGAATGTAATATCAGAGGTTATCCCATTGCTGAGTTAGATGTCCTCGTCACTGGCTGCCATAGATGGAAGAAATGGTGGGGGAGGTCACGATATTTTTCAGCTCCTTCCATCAAGAAGTGAAGTCCATCTCTCCATCCCTTTGGTCTGGGTCTGTCCAAGTGACTTGTTTTAGACAGTGGGATGCAGCAAACTTAAGACAAGCAGGAGCTTAAAAAGTGCTGCACCATTAGCCATGCCCTCTGATTATTGGAGATATTCCACCACCGTCTGAAGAAGACTGCTGGAGGGTGAGAGGCCACATGGACCAAGGCCCCAGAAATAAAAGTGAGATGCCTAGATCACCCAGCCCTGCCAAGAAGCCCATGTGAGAAGAGCCACCTAAACGATCCACAGAACCTTGAGAAATGAAAGATGTGTGTTACCAGTATACAACCGATCAGAACAGCCAAAATCCACACACTGACAACACCTAATGCTGGAGAGGACGTGGAGCAACAGGCACTCTCATCCCCTGCTGGGGGGATGCAAAACGGTGCAGCCACTTTGGAAGACAGTTTGGTAGTTTCTTACAAAATTAAACACACACTTACCATAGGATCCAGCTGTTGTGCTCCTTGGTATTTACTCAAATGAACTGAAAACTATATCCACACAAAACCCCACGCAAGGATATTAATAGCAGTGTTATGCATGATTGCCAAAACTTGTAGCAACCAAGATGTACCTCAGTGGGTTAAAAATGAACTATGGTACATTCACACAATGGAATACTGCTGCTGCTAAGTCGCTTCAGTTGTGTCCGACTCCGTGCGACCCCATAGACGGCAGCCCACCAGGCTCCCCCATCCCTGGGATTCTCCAAGCAAGAACACTGGAGTGGGTTGCCATTCCCTTCTCCAATGCATGGAAGTGAAAAGTGAAAGTGAAGTGGCTCAGTTGTATCCAACTCCTAGCGACCCCATGGACTGCAATCTACCAGGCTCCCCTGTCCATGGGATTTGCCAGGCAAGAGTACTGGAGCGGGTTGCCATTGCCTTCTCCCAATGGAATACTATTAAGCACTAAAAAGAAATGAACTATCAAGCCATGAAAAGATACAGGGAAACTTCAAAGCACGTTGTTAAGAAGCCAATCTGAAAAAGCTACATACTGTATGAGTCCAACTATATGACATTCTAGAAAAGGCAAAACTATGGACACAGAGAAAAAGATCAGTGGATGTCAGGGGTTTGGGGTAGGGAGGAATGAACAGGTGGAGCACAGAGGAGTTTAGGGCAGTGTGACTATTCTGTATGATACCGTATCAGTGGAGAGTCGTCGCGGTAGTAGTGTAGCGTTAGTCTCTCAGTCATGTTTGACTCTTTGTGATCCCATGGACTGTAGCCCAGCAGGCTCCTCTGTCTACAGAATTCTCTAGGCAAGAATACTGGCATGGGTAGCCATTCCCTTCTCCAGGGCGTCTCCCTGACCCAAGGTTTGAACCTGGGTCCCCTGTACTGCAGGCAGATTCTTTACCATCTGAGCTACGAAAGAATCCCCATATCGATGGATGATGATGATGGTTTAGTTGCTCAGTCATGTCTGACTCTTGTGACTCCATGGACTGTAGCCCACCAGGTTCCTCTGTCCATGGAATTCTTACAGGTCATCACTTGTCAAAACCCACTGGATGTACAACACCAAGAGTCAGTCCTTATGTAAACTAGCTTTTGGGTGATAATGATGTCTCAACATAGGTTCACTGATTTTAACAAATGTCCCACCTTGATGAGGTACATTGATGGTATTGGAGGCTGTGTATGTGTAAGGCCAGGAGAATATGGGAACTCTCTGCATTTTCTACTCAGTTTTGCTATGGACCTAAAACTGCTCTAAAAAAATTAAATCAATTAAAGATAACATATGTCATTCTAAGCCACACTGTTTTTAGATGGCCTGTTACACAGCAAAACCTAACTGATATACTGAGTCAACTGTTGAATGGGGAGGAGAATCAAGGGGAATTGAATCTGCCACATTAGAATCACAGACACTAATGAGAAAACACAGGAGAAAACAGCTGCCACAGAATCCAGGAGTAAGTATAGTCATGCCTGTAGTTTGGCAAGTTAGGCAGAACCAGATGAAAGTAAGTTAAACCCAGATGACAGGCTGGGTCTGACATTTTACAAGGACACACTTTTTAGGCCCCATTATGTGCTGTTTTTGTGTTCTCCTTACTATTAGGAGAACGAACTCCCTCCACTGAGGTTTGACAGTAAAATTCCTATTTCTGGAAGCTTCAAAAGTGGGGCACAAGGTAATGAATGCAATTCCTATGTCGACGACTAAAGAAGCAGAGCATGAGCTGCTTGGACCTGAGCAGACCAGCAGGTGCCTGCTCCAGTCACCGGATCCCAAAGGATCTGGTCATCAGCACCAAGGAGGTGAGAAAAGGCAACAGGAAACGGTCGACATGATGGACTACCTGGAGGTAATTTAATCGGTTCTCTGGAATGAGTGATTCACCACTTCTCTACATCTTTCACCACCCACCCTGCCTTCAATCTCCCCTGTCCGCGCCACACACACACACACGCACACACACCAGCAAACAATACAACATCGGGCCCGAGTCTCTTTATTAAAAACCCTGACATCAAAAACCAAGGACTTCTCTGGGCATTTGGTATCATATGCTGAGAATGTGGCCATGGATGGTGAAACAAGAAAAGTCCCTGAAGATGAAAAACTGAAGCCCGTACTGAGGTCAGATTCTAGCCTCAGCAGCTGTGACTCCTCTGACTCAGGGAGTCAGAGAGAACACTGGAGTGGGGTGGAGGGAACAGCACAGCTCATTAACAGACAGAGCTGGCCATGGTTTCAATTTAACACCATTTCCTGAACTGATCAGAATTCCACCAAGGCTGTTAATTGGCTGCTGACCATATGCCTCTTGTTTCTGAATGTGCTTCCTGATTCAACATGGAAATGACAACTGAATACACATCAGTCATGCTTGACTTGCCATACCTGAGCCCCTCGATTCCAGTCTCCTCCCATATTCATAGGACGATTGAGGACATGAAAAAAAAACGTCCTGGATGGGTGATGAGACGGCTCTTCCTCTTCAAAAAGAAGACAGGTACAACCAGGGAGCTATGCCCAAATTTGGAGAGGTTTTTCTAGCTCAAATTAAACAATACCTTGAAGATTTCCCTAAATTCTTAATCTGTGACCAAACAGGTTCAAAAAATGAGGAGCTAGGGAGAGACAAATTGGGAGATTGGGGTTGACATATGTAAACTACTATATACAAAATAGGTAATTAGTAAGGACCTATCATATAGCACAGGGAACTCTACTCAATACTCTGCAGTGGTCTATATGGGAAAAGACTCTAAAAAAGAGTGGATATATGTCTAACTGATTCACTGTGCTATACACCTGAAGTGAAGTGAGTGAAGTAAAATTTGCTCAGTCATGTCCAACCAACTCTTTGCGACCCCATGGACTGCAGCCTGCCAGGCTCCTCTGTCCATGGAATTCTCTAAGCAATACTGGAGTGGGTTGCCACGTCTTCCTCCATACCTGAAATGAATACAAAATTGTAAATCAACTACACTCCAATAAAAATTTTTTTAAAAATAAGGAGTTGGACTCCAAAGACCTAAGAAACAACTTAAAAACTGCAATGTCAAGGTTTATAAAAACGTGTGTGTATGTGTTAATATCCTATCCCCACCCAAAGTCATGTTATGATATTGGATTGTCCGAAAACTATATCCCTTCTTTTACCAACCTCAATAATAAGTGCTGACAAAATCAGTAGGAAGACAAAGTAGCTGGAATTCTCATACACTGCTGGTGGAAGTATGGAATATCAGGCTTTTTTGCTGCTGTTGGGGACAAAGAGTCTGTTGTTCAACATTTACACTACAGCACTGGGGCTTCCCTCATAGCTCAGTCGGTAAAGAATGCGCCTGCAATGCAGGTGACCCTGGTTCGATTCCTGGGTCAGGAAGGTCCACTGGAGAAGGGATAAGCTACCCACTCCAGTATTCTTGGGCTTCCCTTGTGGTTTAGATGATAAAGAATCTGCCTGCATTGCGGGAGACCTGGGTTTGATCCCTGGGTTAGGAAGATCCCTGGTTGAGAAGGGAAAGGCTACCCACTCCAGTATTCTGGCCTGGAGAATTCCATGGACTGTATAGTTCATGGGGTTGCAAAGAGTCAGACACAACTGAGTGACTTCCACAACTACTGGGGGAGCTAGTGAGTGTTTATATCACGCAGGGTTCTTATTTGCAGACAAGAGAATCCACTGCAACAAGTTTAAGCAGACAAGGTTTATTCTATTAGCTGTCTCACAAAACATCTAAGGGGGCAGGAAGCTCAGGTGCTTACATGGCCAGGAGTGATGCAGCCGGGAGACATGTCCCACCTCCCCACAGGAATGTTCCAGCAGAAACCCTACTGCTGTCACCACACAGTCTGATTTTGGAGGTGTGGATAGTGGAAGATCCCATGCCGCCCCAGAAGCAGCATCCATGTGCCATCTTGTCTCACGTGGATGAGTCTGCTTGGAGGAATTCAGCCAAGCATGGCTCCCCAGCTGCATGGGAGTCTCAGAAAAGGCCCTTTCAGCTTCCCACAATCTACAGCACAGGAAGACATGAGCCAGGGGATTGACAGTGATGGTGAGTGCGTGTATCTGATGGGGGTACCTGCTACAGGTATTTGGGGAGGGAGAGCGGATTGAGTCCAGGGGATCTGGGTGGAAGATTTGCAAGGAAGGCTGGAAGTCAGTGCCCAATATAGGAGTCACCTGCGGGCAGGTGAGGACTGATGTCAGGACAAGGGCTAAATGTCTCAGAGAGGATGCTGAGAACAAACAGAGCAAGTGAGAGGACCTCTGGGAACACTTTCATTTACAAAGTTAGATCCAGTGAGACACAGGTTAAACTAAAGTTGCATTTTGCATGAAGAAGAGGAAAAAGGCTTTTTAATGATTGTTTTCACTGTGGGTTGGGGGAAAGGCAGGGGCAGTGAGATAAAATAATAAATTGATGATGTTCTGACATAAGTCACTGTCAGGCTCAAAGTGTCACATACACTTCCTTAGGAGGTGATCAGAAGTCAGTAGGCACCTCCCTGTTGTTCACACATCACCTCACTTTTCCTCAGGGACACCCCGCCACCCCTAATCCACGAGGTCCCATCAGTAAAAGTGCCCTGCCCACCCTTACCAACGTGAGCAGTGGGAAGACATCCCAAGTCAGCTCCCCAAGGAATCGGAATTGTTTTTAATGAGATAGAGTTGACATACAATACAAAGTTGGTTTCAGATGTCCTACGTTGACTTGACACATCCATACACCACGTTAAGCTTAGTAACCACCTGCCCTCACAAAGTTACTGCACTGTTATTGACCATATTCCTTATGCTGTGTCACACTCTCAAGGAATCTGAATCGTGAGCCAAATGACACAAAGACTCACCTCCCACCCTACCCCCAAATCAGAAGTTATCCCAGAGGCCGTTCCCTACAAAGGTTCCTTCAGGGATCCTCAGGGCTGCCCTCTATCACTTTTTTTTTTCTTTTTGGTTGTGCTGGATCTCTGTTGCTGTGTGCAGGGCTTTCTCTAGTTGCGGCAAGAGGGGACTACTCTTCGCTGTGGTATGGGCTTCTCATTGCAGCGGGCTTCTCTTGTTGCAGAACTCAGGCTCTAGGCACATGGGCTTCAGCAGCTGCAGCGTGGGGGCTCAGTAATTCTGGCTCACAGGCTCTAGAGCACTGGCTCAGTGCCTGTGGTGCACAGGGCTTACTTGCTCTGCGGCATGTGGGATCCTTCCTGACCTGGGATTGAACCCATGACCCCTGCATTGGCAGGCTGACTCTCAACCACTAGACCACCAGGGAAGCCCCTTCCTATCACTGTTGAGCTCTCAATGAAAAATGCTTCCATCAAGTCTGTGAGCTTCCTAATGCCCTTCTAATGTTCGTTAGGTTGAAGTTAACTAGTGTCTATTTTTATTGTTCATGTATAAGTGCTGCAGGAGAAAGAGTCCCAGTTTTCTGCTGGTGAGGCATGTGCTTGTTGACCCTCACTCGGCAAATCGTGGGTTTGGCAGGTCACTGTGATAATGGCCGCCAGTGAACATGTGTCCCTTTGCAATGGGACATTGCTGCCCCTCCCATCAAGACTCCATCCTTGAAGTCTATGTCTGCACACCACCTGGATCTGGGCTGGCCTTCTGACTTACTTTGACCATTAGAATATGGCGGGTGTGATGGTGTGTGATTTCTGAGTCTAGGCCTTAAGGGGCCCAGCAACCTCCTGGAACCCTGAGGCTGCTACGCTGTGAGGAAGCCCAGGCTCACTGGAGGAGGTGAGCTGGAGAAACAGGCAGCCTGTTGAAGTGGTCGTCCAGGTGGGACCAGTTTGGCAGTGACAGCAGACGGAGGCAGTGAACAGGGCAGAGGCAAAGCTACTGGCCAATTAGGCATTTGCCAAAGGTCCCAGGAAGCAGTGAAAGTGAAGTGAAAAGTGAAAGTCGCCCAGTCGTGTCCAACTCTTTCCCCTATGGACTATACAGTCCATGGAATTCTCCAGGCCAGAATACTGGAGTGGGTAGCTGTTCCCTTCTCCAAGGGATCTTCCCAACCCAGGGATCAAACCCAGGTCTCCTGCAATGCAGGCAGATTCTTTACCAGCTGAGCTACCAGGAAGCAGGGAGCCCACAAATGAAAAGAAACAGCCTTGGTGCCAATGGAGAAAAAGTGGTCTGGTCAGAAGATCCAATCAGCCAGAACACTGCCTCAAGGCAAAGCCTCCTCTAGAGCCAGGCCTTGCCTCTCTTCCATTCTGGGAAGACTACGAGAGGTGAGGAAGCTGCAGAAGAAATGAAGAAATGTGTGAGGCTAGCAGAGATGTGTTCATGAGATTTAAGGAATGAGAGAAATATGAGAGAAATACATGAGAGAAATACAAGGCAGAGCAGCAAGTGCTGATGAAGAAGCTGCAGCCAGTCACACAGAGGACTTAGCTGAGATAATGACCGAAGGTGGCTGCACTAAACAGCAGATTGTCAATGAGATGAAACAACCTCAGGTTAGAAGATGCCACCCAGGACTTTACTATCTAGAGAGGAGAAATTCACTGAATGTTTTAAGCTCACTATTGAGAGCTACTGCTCAGAAAAAAAAGATTCCTTTCAAAATATTACCGTTCATTCACAATGTACCTGGTCACCAAGAGCTCTGATGGAGACGGACATGATGCATTTGTGGTCATGCTTGTGAACACCGACCGTATCCATTCTGTAGCCCACGGAGCAAGGTGTCATTTCTACTTTCAAGTATTAGTTTTTTTAACAAATACATTCCATAGGCCATAGTTGCCACATAGAGTGAGTCTCTGATAGATCTGGACAAAGTCAATTGAAAACCTTCTAGAAAGGATTCACCACTCAAGATCCATTGAGGAATTCATGACTCAGGGGAAGAGGTCAAAATACCAACATTAACAGAAGTTTGGAAGAAGTTAATTCCAACACTTATGGATGACTTTGAAGGTTTCAAGACTTCAGAGGAAAACACCTCAGTAGATGATGTGATCTTATATACAGAAAATCCTAAATACTATACCAAAAAAAACTGTTAGAACTAATAAACAAATCCAGTAAAGTTTTAGAATAAAAAGTCTATATACAAAAATCAGTTGCCTTTCTATACACTTAAACTATCAGAAAGAAAAATTAAGAAAACAACCCCATATACAATGACATCAAAACAATAAATACTTAGGAATAAATTTTTTAAAAGTAGGTAAAAAACCTATACATTGAAAACTATAAGACACAATGGAAGAAATTAAGGAAGACACAAATAACTGGATGAAAAGCCCTTGTTCATGGACTGAAAGAATTCATATGCTTAAAATGTCCATACTACCCAAAACCATCCATATATTAAATGCAAAATTCCATTGGCATTTTTCACAGAAATAGGAAAAACAATCCTAAAATTGATATGGAACCACGAAAGACCCCAAAGAGTCACAGCAATCTTCAGAAAGAACAAAGCTGGAAGCTTCATTCTTCCTGATTTCAACCTATATTATAAAGTAATCAGAATGGTATGATACTGGCATAAAAACAGACACAGAGACCAATGGAAGAGAACTGAGAGCCCAGAAATAAACCTAATTTATGTCTGTGCTTATAAAATATGTTCCACTAATATTTGACATGGGAGCCAAGAATATGCAATGGGGGAAGGACAGCCTCTTCAACAAACGGTGTGGGGAAAACTGGATAAACACATGCAGAAAAAGACATCGGACCCCTATTCTACACCACTCACAAAAATTAGCTCAAGATAGATTAAAGACTTAAATATAACAGCTGATATAATATTCCTAGAAGAAAATATAGGTAAGAAACTCCATGGTATTGTTCTTTGCAGTGATTTCTTGGATATGACAGCAAAAGTACAGGCACAAAAACACAAACAAGAGGAACTAAAAAACTAGAAAGCTTCTGCAGAGCAAAGGAAACAATCTGCAGAATGTAAAGGAAAGCCATGTAATAAAAGGAAATATTTGCAAACCATAGACCTGGTAAGGGATTAATATTCAAAATATGTAAGGAACCTATACAACTCAATAGCAAACAATAAATAAGGAACTTGATTTACAAATGGGCAAAGAAACTGAATAGACAAGTTTTTTCCAAGGAAGATATACAGAAGGTCAACAGGTACATGAAAAAGTGCCCAACACCACCAATCTTCAAGGAAATCAGAACTATGAGATTTCATTTCACATCTGTTAGGATGGCTGTTCTTAAAAAGGAAAGAGATTTCCAGTGTTTGTGAAGGTACGAAGAAATGGGAACCCTAGTACATCATTGATGGGAACGTAAATTGGTACAGCCACTGTGGAAAACAGCCCAGGGGTGCCTCAAAAAATTAAAAAATAGAAGTACCACATGATCCAGCAATTCCAGTCCTGGGCATATATCTGAAGGAAACAAAACCAGTATCTGGAAGATAAACTCACACTCCCATATCCACTGCAGCCTTATTCACAACAGCTAAGATATGGGAACAATGCAAGTGCCTGTCAATGGATGAATGGATGAAGAAAATGCGGTCAGTACACACAATGAAATATTATTCAGCCAAGAGAAAGGAGAGGATCCCATCATTTCAACAACACAGATAAAATTTGAGGGGGTTAAGAGTGAAATAAATGAAGATAAACACTGCATCATCTGAAAACATTCTAGAACCAATGATGAAGAAGAAGTTATGTTGGGGGCCTGTGGAACAGCACAGCGCTGGTCAGAAGTCAGCATGGGTTCACAAGTGGCACAGTTGTTCTTGTTCAGTTGCTCTGGGACTCCATGGATGGCGCCATGCCAGGCCTCCCTGTCCATCACCATCTCCTGGAGTTTGCCCAAGTTCATGTCCATTGAATCGGTCATGCTGTAACACAGTGATGCTGCACTAATACTGTTTGACAGAATCAAGGGATTAATCACCAAATTACTCTGAAAACAGGGTTGCTTGACTTTGGCAAGAGTGGTGACACGGGGAGAAGGAAAGTGGGGTGAGTGAGAACACGACGGATGCATCTATTGACCTGTTAAGAAGATCCCTAACCAGGTGCTGACTCTGCATGCTGCGCTGTGCAGCATGTTCAGCCAGGACCTGGATAAAGAGAAAAACTCATCTGAGGATAACACAGAGCTGGAGGAAGAGCCAGGATGACATGGAAGCCCAAGAGGCCTGAGCCCAACAGGAACACGATTAAGTTCTTCACTGGGTACCTTCCACTGGCCAGACTCTGGTCACACGGGACACACGTGAGGCTTTAGTTGCCTGCAGGCTGGTGCGAGCCACAGAAGAGATGCGGCCACTGCAGGAAAGTAGCTTCCAACGCACGGGGTGCCTGCTGTGCCCTTGAGAACGCATGCAGCTCTACCCACGGGAGAGACCAAGGTCTCTGCGCAGCCCAAGGGAGAGACCAAGGCCTCTGGGCAGGGATGGCCTGATCTCAACAGACTTGAAGTGAGCTGCTACATGACCTTAGTGTGGTTTCTCTGCTCTCTCTGGTGCTCGGCGCCCACCTCCACTCAGGAAGTGTATGTATTTGGTCTGTGTTTTGTGTTGCCAGAAGAAGTCTGTCTCCTATAAAGTAAACCACGGAAGGCAAGATTAAACGGCCCCTGCTACCCGGTGGCACCAGGCAGTGCTCTGTTTAAAGTCCCAGGCCCACAGTTTGCCAAGACCTCTCAGGAAAGCCGTACATGGTACGATTCTCTCCCATCCTCAGTCAAACCATGCTTTAGTGGACAATAAACAGCGAGTTTGATAAATAAGCAGCGAGGAGGAGTCGGACAGGTTGGGAGGGACGTGAAGACTGGGATTTACACTCTGTAAGCAGAGCTGCCCCAAGAATCTAATTTTAGCCACTTGTCTCACAGTAAGAGTTGGAAATGACCTTCAGCAGGAGAATAAGAGCCTGAGGAAGGCAGGGATGAACAGCCTCTCTGAGGCAGTTGAGGATGTCGTGGGGTTTCTTCCTGAGTTGTCATGTTTCCTTCCTAACCTCGCCTTGCGGTCAGACCTGACCCTCCAGCTGGCCATTAAGTGTATACACGCACCTCTGCTGCTGCCTGGAGCTGAAAGCGACCTTCCGAGATGATGGAAAAGCACTCTTCCACCCGATGCTACAAAAGCAGCAAACATTTTCTGACATCTACCATATTCCCTGCACACTGTGAGGGAGGGGAGATGTTTAAAAACACGGTTGGCTCTCCATATCTGAGGATGACCACTGCGCAGAGGACCGACTGTCCCACATCATCTTACATAAGGGACTGGAGCACGTACTCTGGTCCTGGACTGTGATGAAAATAAACAAAACTCTTCCCCCACACAAGCAGGCTCAGAACTTCTGCTCTAGCGCTCTCAACATCGCCACCCCCCGTCACATGGTGAGGTTGCATCCATCAAGGCAGCATCTGTGTTAATGACACTTAAACCCATTGCTCCACTTTTGTTTCTGACCCAGCGTCTCTTTCAGGTCCTTCAGATATTCAGAGTCTTGGTTTTTGCCCCTTCAGCTCATTTCCCTTTATGGTTTTCAGATCCTTCATCAAGTTGACCACATGCTACTGTTCACACTCAGGTCTGTCTGAGTTCCTCTGAGGTGGGATCCAGGAACTGGGTTGTGAGCGATGACCCTCGTGTTTCATCACCGTCCATATGTCAGGCACACAGGCTCTTCTATCTGTACAGACAGGCTGCAGCTGTTCACTCAGCATGAGCTGCTGGTGATCAAATGCTATGGCAGGAAAGCCCTGACAGATCTGTTCAGCAAGTCCATTGCCCTACAACAGAGTCTACAAAACTGGAGATTCACTCTGTAAAAGCTGACTTAGACAAGGGAAACAGGACAGCTTCCTGGACCTCAATGCCTGTGGGCTGGAGGAATGACCACAAACTGCATCTGGGTCACCAGGATTTCAAACCAAGAGGTTTACACCACTGCAGATTCAAATGGACCATCTGGATACTGAACAATCTGCACTGGGTCAGAATAAAGCAATTCAGCAAGCCCCTTTCCAACTCTGTGTTCCAAGTACTTGAATGTACAGAGGTGATGTGATCTGAGCTTTTTTCCCCCTATTTTCCAGCTATGTTCTTATTTGAAGCAGACAACTGGATCAGAGTACAGGGGCTGAGAAATTATTATAAAGTCACAGAGTGTCAGCATTACCCATCTATGGCCTTATCATCCTAAATGCGACTCATCTCATCTGATCTCAGAAGCTAAGCAGAGTCGGGCTTGGTTAGGACTTGGATGGGAGATTGCCTGGGAATACCAGGTGCCATGAGCTTTTAGAAAAGTTTCAACATCACCAAAATGCCAAATAAGGATGTCTCTTCTATACTTAGGCAAGAAGTATTTCAAGAGAGGATAACTATATAAGCATTAGTATATTACAGATATGCTATATAAATGTATATTATGTATGGTAATATATTATTATTATTGACATCATATAACGTCTAAAAATTATCACTATTGTTGTACCACTAGATCAAACTTAATTGAGAAACCCTTTACCAGACACGGTTCTTCCTTCATGTTGCTATGGGGACTTGGACACCCAGACAGCCATGAGGCTCCTGGGAAAAGGTCATCTGTGTGGTCTGGCATGGTGGGGCTTCCCCCTGCTACATCCCAGAGGTGGATAAACCAGACACAGAGCAGCATGCACTTGGTGTCAGTCACCTGGCCTTTCTGAAGAGGATTTCCTTCACAGGCACATTCCCCTTTCCTGCTACTTACTATCCAAGGAAAATGGCACCAACTATAAATCACCACAGACAGGCTCTCACCATAGAAGCAGGAGCCTGTGTGGACCCTGAGGGAAGGCCCCCTGCAAAAGGGTTATCTGGAAAGACGTGTATGTATATGCAGAAGGGTCAGACACGTCATATTTCTATAAACACAATCCTTAAGAAGAAACATAGCAGAATTTGGCTAAGAATAAAGTGGTTTGTTGAGCTTTGGAGTTTATTTCTTTTTAGAAAAAAAGAGAAAATTTATAAGATGCAAAGGTCTCACATAATGTATTATCATGGACGAATGTTCTCTTTATATCCTAACATGAGCCCTGGCCTAGCCAGTGTTGGGAAAAACATGGACAGTGTGACCGCATTTGGGACCCATCATGGACGCTCAGAAACACACCACAGGGTGAAAGGAGGACTTGATGACAAGTGCTGCTGGGCCAGCCTGTTCCAAGAGCAAGCCGAGAATCAGTGGAACCAACGTGGCCTTCCTGAGGGGACCCTTGAGTGTGTTCCTTGCTGCCCTGAGAATGGGGCACCTTCCCCACCCTGGCAGCACCCATCTCCTCTATTAAGCCACAGCAGTAACAAAAAATGGTAACGCTCCTTTGGTGGTCTTTTGTGTGTTTTTGTAGGTTCCCAGTTTCTTATTTCCATCTTCCTTTTCAGGATTCAGGTCCAAGTCTTTAAAGTAGTATAGGTGCCTAGCATCTTTCATGAATTTTTCAGGATCCAGTTCTGCCCAATGATAATGCACTAAAAAGAACAAAGATAAGACACATTACTCAGAAAGGTCCCAAAATTTGCTTTCAAATCATATTAAAATACATGACCAAGCATAACAAAACAGCTGGAGATATCCTTTCAAGTTTATACAACAACAAGAGAATGACAATGTTTTTTTTTCACCTGACTGGGAGAAATGTGCCATGTTGTCATGTATCAGTGCTAATACCTCTCACCAAAGAGATGCCAATTTATCAGAACTTCATCCTTAGAGCCCAAAAAGACACCAACCAAGTATCTGGGAATTAAACAACATACTTCTGAATGGTCTTTGTATCCAAGAGAAGTCACATGGCAAATCAGAAAACATTTTAAAGTGAGTGAAAATACAACAATCAAAATTTGTGATATTCATCTATAGCAGTGATTAGAGGAAAATTCATAGTATCAAATGCTTATTACATTAGAAAATAAGAAAGCTTTCAAGTCAATAATTGGAGTTTCCATCTTAAGGAATTAAAAGAATAAAAGCAAAGTAAACCCAAAACAAGCAGGAGAAGGGGAATAACAAGAGCAGGAAGTAATGAAATTTCAAACAGAAAAACCAAAGAGAAAATTTTTTAAAAAGATGAATAAAACTAATATACTTCTTGCTAGACTTATCAAGAAAAAAAGAGAAGAAACAAGTTATGAGTATCAGGAATCAAAGAGGCAACAGCAGAACATTTTACAGACATTAAAAGAATGAAAAGGATATATCGCAACTTTATGCCCACAAATTAGACATGGATAAAATGGACAAATCTCTTGAAAAAAATACAAGGCTCATTTCCAAATACTTTTAACAATGAGGGAGGCAGAGGGATTGGGAGCCTAAAGAAAACATACGAACAGGGTACAAACTAAATGCTTGTTCTTGGGATATTTTTTATATTGCTCAAAGGAGGGTAGGTTCTTTAGTATAGAATGCCCAAGTGTCTTCCTTGGCAATTCTTAGAATTTCCTTTTGCAATTCTGAGCCTACAACAAAAGCCAGATGGTCATGCCAAGATTGACATGGCAACCATTTGTCATCCAGTTTAGTTCAGTTCAGTTGCTCAGTTGTGCCTAACTCTTTGTGACCCCATGGACTGCAGCACGCCAGGCCTCCCTGTCCATCACCAACTTCTGGAGCTTTCTCAAACTCATGTCCATTGAGTCGATGATGCCATCCAGCCATTTCATCCTCTGTTGTCCCCTCTCCTCCTGCCTTCAATCTTTCCCAGCATCAGGGTCTTTTCCTATGAGTCAGTTCTTTGCATCAGGTGGCCAAAGTATTGGAGTTTCAGCTTCAGCATCAATCCTTCCAATGAATATTCAGGACTGATTTCCTTTAGGATTGACTGGTTGGATCTCCTTGCAGTCCAAGGGACTCTCAAGAGTCTTCTCCAACACCACAGTTCAAAAGCATCAATTCTTTGGTGCTCTTTATAAAGCACTGAAGACTATATAAAATTTTCTTTATAGTCCAACTCTCATATCCATACATGACTACTGGAAAAACCATAGCTTTGACTAGATGGACCTTTGTTGACAAAGTAATGTCTCTGCTTTTTAATATGCTGCTTAGGTTGGTCATAGCTTTTCTTCCAAGGAGCAAGTGTCTTTTAATTTCATGGCTGCAGTCACCATCTGCAGTGATTCTGGAGCCCCAAAAAAAATAAAGTCTGACACTGTTTCCATTGTTTTCCCATCTACTTGCCATGAACTGATGGGACTGGATGCCATGATCTTAGATATCTGAATGTTGAGTTTTAAGCCAACTTTTTCACTCTCCTCTTTCACTTTCATCAAGAGGCTCTTTAGTTCTTCACTTTCTGCCATAAGGGTGGTGTCATCTGTGTATCTGAGGTTATTGATATTTCTCCCAGCAATCTTGATTCCAGCTTGTGCTTCATCCAGCCTGGCATTTCTCATCATGTATTCTGCATATAAGTTAAATAAGCAGGGTGACAATATACAGCCTTGACGTACTCCTTTCCCGATTTGGAACCAGTCTGTTGTTCCATGTCCGGTTCTAACTGTTGCTTCTTGGTTTGTCATCCAAGTTTAACTAAATCCCAGACTTAACAGAGCAGTTTCTATCCCCTCAGATCTAAATTAATTGGATGAACTTCAGTAAAAGCAAAAGTACAGTAGTTTACACATGGAGATGCCACATCTGTAAACATGCTTCCAGCAGATGTACTCAACACAGGTCACACTCTTAGGAAAGAGTCATATTATGAGCAGATGTCTCAATGGAATTATCAGCCTTCCATTCCAGAGCCCAGCTTGACACTGAAGTTCACAGGCCCACACGGGGAAGGCTTGTTTGAACTGCAGCTTGTCCAAGTTCTTCAGGTCTATATGGACACACAAGAGGAATCAAAATTTCCTCCAGGTCTACCCTCGTGCTCTGAAACCTACCTGCCACAGTTCTGCACTACATCGTAACCGATATCTGAAAAACCACAAAGGTAATACGTAACTTAATTCCCAGAGACCATAATACTTCCGTTTTACAGTCAAGAAAGTAACCCACTTGCTCCTATATTTCAATCAAGATATTAACCCAAACTTAAAAGCCAGGGCCTTTTAATGCCTCTTTTCTCACCTGCAATACCAGTAACTAAAATACTGAAACTAGTTTCCATGTCCCATCTTTGGGGAACTCCACCTTCTTGGCATAGATTAAAACCTTTGTTTTTGAACCTAAAATGAGCTTTGGGATCCTGTTTGAATACATTATTCTTTTACATTTTCTACCATTAAATATTCTACATTTTAATGAACTGTGATAATAAATTTATGCTTCAAGCATCCAATGTGCAGATGAAAATGATATGGTTTACTACACAAGAATAAATGATCCAGAAAGTGCTCATGATATTCTGCTTGATGGTAAACACAGGTCACATTATACCTACAGTATGTCTCCAACTTTGTAAACTTAGAAAGCCATAGAATTTCTGCTTAGAGAAAACATAAAAGCATTAAGAAGTGTCTAATAACTTGGCACCACTATTTCAAGACCTTATGAAAGAAGCTGCTGGGGTGGTTCTTCTTCACTGCCTTCAAATGCTGGTTGGGTGGGAGAGAGTCCAGGGTCAGGAGCAAGGGCTCCTTCAACAGCCTGTATAAACCCTGAGTCTCTCAAAGATGCTGACTTCCAGCTGATCTGTTTCTGGTTTTAAGCCTTTTGAGCAACCAGAAGATGTGAGTGCCAGAGTCAGAACATACACACCACAGACCTGCTCTCCAAACCACTGTCAAAAGAACCTAGTTTCATTTATTTTTATTTAGTTCTGGTCATGGCTGGAAACTAACATGAGCTCATTGACACAGAAAAAGCAGACTGTTCCATGAAAAACATAAGCTACTGGGAGGTCAGTGTTATCGATGAAGGATTCATGCAGCCCGTCTAGCATGTTAGGGACCCCAGTAAGGCCTGTGGCATGCTCTCAGAGCAGACATTCTTCCTATGCATGAGTTCTGTGGGTCCTGGCTTGGCACTGAGAACATAGGGACAATGGTGTCATTTATAACTGAGAAAGGAAAGCTTGGTGTCAACTAATAAGCCAAGCAGGGGAAAAAATAAAACTAATGTCATTTGATCATGGAAGGAACAAACTCTGACAGCAGTTAGTTTTTATTTTTTGCCTTAAATTCTACCCCACGTATTTCTAATGCATACTTGTTCATATTTAACAACACCCACAGTGGCTCAGATGACGGTCTCAAAAATCTTAGTTTGATCCCTCTAAGCTGCTGCTGCTAAGGTGCTTCAGTCGTGTCCGGCTCTGTGCGACCCCATAGACGGCAGCCCACCAGGCTCCCCCGTCTCTGGGATTCTCCAGGCAAGAACACTGGAGTGGGTTGCCATCTCCTTCTCCAATGCATAAAAGTGAAAGTGAAGTCACTCAGTCGTGTCCGACTCTTAGCGACCCCATGGACTGCGGCACACCAGGCTCCTCCGTCCATGGGATTTTCCAGGCAAGAGTCCTGGAGTGGGGTGCCATTGCCTTCTCCCCCTCTAAGCTAGTGCCACCCAAAAGAACTTTGTGCAGTGACAGACTGTGGTCTATCAGCTCTGCGCAGCGCAGCAGCCACCAGCTGCACGTAGCCACTCAGCACTTGAAATGTGGCTACTGTGACTAAGGAAATTAAACTTATATTTAATTTTAATTAATTTGCATTTAAATATCCACAGGCAAGTAGTGTCTACTATATTAACACACTCCAGGTTATCAGCAAGCTTAGCTCTGCACTTGAGCAATAAGCAGAATCGTTATTATGGTCAGAGTCTTGCCGATTTGTTTCTGATAAATAAGGCAACTAAGGTTCAAGGAAGTAAATCCAACCCCCTTGCCAGTAAAGTGACATAATATGCTTGCTCCTGTGTAATATCTGCATCCTGTAAAACAAAGGCCAGAACAACACTTGTGGTTTGGGACCAATAACCTCCTTCCAGCAAGAGGAGAGAAAACAGGGCAGAAAATAACGTTGGAAGAAACACTCCTTAAAATTTCCCAGATGAACTGAAAGACATGCATTTATAGATTCCAGAAGTTCAGGAAACCAAAGCAATCATCAGAATGAGGCTTAGATATTTAAAACAAGATGCTGGAATTGTCAGATAAGGAAAAGTAACTACGATTAATATGTTAAGGGCTCTACTGGGAAGAGTAGACAATGCTCGAGAAAAGACAGGTAATGTATGCAGAGAGACAGAAGCTCCAGAAAGGATCAAAAGAAAAGAGAGCTTCCTGTGGGCTCATCAGCCCCAGGAGAAGTCAGTGGGCTTGCAGAAGGTCAACACAGACTTCCAAACTGAACTGCCAAGAGAGAGAGAAAAGAGTGGGGGGAAAGAAACTAACTGTCCAAGAACCTTGGGGAAACTGCACAAGGGGTAACATACACAAAACCAAATTCCAGGAGGAGAAGGTGGAAAGAGCAGAGAAGTAATGATGGCCAAGAACAGCCCAGACACCAAATCACAGACCCAGGAAGCTCAGAGCATACCCATCAAGAACCGCACTGGGGCAGATCATAAGCAAACTGCAAAAAACGAAGAGAAAATCTTGAAAGAAGCTGTGTGCAGAGTGGGAGGAGAGGCACACGTTAGCTGCAGCAGAACAAGGCTGTGAGTTACACAGGACTTCTCAAGAGAGACTACGCTAGAAAGGAAAGAGTGGAATGAGATATCTAAAATGTTCAAGCGAGAAAACCACCACCAATCTAGAATTCTATACCAACAAAACTATCCTTCAAAAGTGAAAGGGAAATGAAGGCTTGGTTTGATCCACAAGAAACGCTCAAGGAAGTTCTCAGGCAGGAGGAACACAACACAGGTCAGAAACTTGGATTCACATAATGAAAGGAAGTGTATCCCCTGACCAGGGATGGAGCCCATGCCCCCTGCAGTGGAAGCACAGAGCCCTACCCAGTGGGCTACCAGAGAAGTCCCCAGATCAGTTCTTTTTCTTATTCTTGGTTCATCTAAAAAAAAAAAAAGTATTTATAAGATAATAATAGGTAACAATGCACTGGGCTGAGAACAGATGGAAGGTGACATGAGTGACACAGCGTCACCAGGGTCTGGGATCCACTTCCATGAGGCACCTGCACAAATAAGGTGGCCACGCTGTTTGAGGATGGGCTCAGATTAGTGAAAAATGTAGACTGCGAACTCTAGGGAAACCACTGGAAAAAGGTTGTTTAAAGTTAAAAAAAAAAATAAAATAAAAACACTATCGCAGGCACAGAGTGTCTTATACCATGAAACACCAGCACAGGGATGGAAAAAGTGACAAGAATACTGACAGGGAAGCAAAGTAAAGTTCAGGAATGAGAGATCCCACCTTCACCAGGGAAACAGCAGCAAAAAGTGACGAGATAGCCTTCTACAGAGCATACACACACACACACAACTGCTCTAGCGCCTTAGAAAGAAACGTGCTCTGCCAGGACTCGTCTCACTATGCAGACAAGGTTAAGTTGGAAAAGCACACGGATGGCAGCATCCAAAACACTTTCCTTGTTTGGTTTCAAGGGCAGAAACCTCAGGACAGAAATGCGGGTATTGGTCGGGAGTGCCTCTCTCACACCCTCCCAGTGGCAGCTGGGTCGATGCTCAAACGAGGGAACACTGCAGCCTGTGGTCCCAAGTGGAAACCACACTCTATTTCATAGGCAGTAGCCCTGATGCCTTTAGCCATGGGCCAGAAAGAGGGTAACTGAGCTGCGGCCTCACAAGAATCCTTGGATCTTCCTAGCACAGTGAGGAGACTGAAGAATGGGATGGAGGACAAAAGAGGAGCTGATTTTAGCAGTTTCATGTCCATTTGGTAAGATAAGGAATGTCTGCTGTATAACAGAAAGATGGTGACACCCTGGGAATGTCCTCTGAACCAAGGGGGTTTGGGCTCATTTTCAAAGAAACACTTGCCCAAGATCCTGCAGCCTCTCACTCCATCTTCTCTTGCCTTTTTTTTCTCTCTCAAGCCTCAGAAATTCAGAGCTGCTCCCCTTCAGGCCTGTGATGCTCCTGAGGGCACTTGTTTTTAAAGAAAAGTAAATGAAACCCACATCAAATGAAAACCACAGCTCCCCTCATTGTGGGGAGGTGGGGGGACTGTTTTCCTGTAGAGCAAGGTAGATGGCAAGGTCACCTTCCATCTGTCACCACCTGTCAGCTCTTACAGACTTCTGGACACTGGGTGGTAGCTCTGGGAGGAGCGGCTGGGATGACACATTTCAGCAGAAGGGCAGCACAGGTCCACAGGCATCAAACCCCTAATAGACCTGCGGAGACCCCTGTACGGTCTACAAATCTGGAAGCGCCCCCTGGTCTTCGCCTGGTGTGGGTGTCTCAGAGGACCCCACCTCAATTTACACCTGCACCAGCCACAGGGTCTCTGCCGCCATCTCCAGTGTGAATAACTACAGCTGGACCCCCATCTTAAACAGTCAGGAAAGGAGGTTTCACTTCAGGCCCGTGGTCCAAAACCCAGCAGCTGCAGTTATATTCACATAAATGTGGCTTCAACATCTTCATGGACCCGTCTACACTGCCTCAAGAGCCTCCATCCCTTGAGCAGCAACGGCTGGATCCTCAAGGCTCAGTGAGTCTGTCTCCTATGGTGCCAGCACCTGGGCCCCACACGTGGTCCTGAGGGACCCTGGCCAACCTGGCCACACCTCGGTCTCTAGCACCACAGATCCCTCAAGGCTCACCCAGACACCTGATGGAAGTCACAGCTGAGACCTGCGAGGCCTGTCAGTGCTCGTCAAGGGCTGAGGCCATGAGATACCTCGCTGCCTGGACGCAGCTGACCACTCAGCCTCTGGGGCTCACCTCCCCTCCACTGAGACCCACAGTCGGCCCAGGGGACCCAATGCAGCTCCTTTGCACCTTCCCAGGGCAGGCGAGATGGCCCCTCAGCGGCTCTGCCACGTCTTGGTGGCCACGTCTTGCCGAGGGGACCTGGAGGCACCCTGCACAACAGTCTCACCCACACGGGGTCCCCATCCACCCCGTCCGCTGGGCGTGGTGGCCTGCCTGCCTTTTCCACCATCGCTGAACTCCATTCACTTAGTTCATAGAAGAAAAACTAAGGAAGCAGAAATGACATAACTCACTTGCTGTCACACAGAAACTGGTAGGATGCAGGTAAGAACCTGATGAAGTTCTGAGTCACGGCTGGACTCACTTAATTAGCATAATCAGAAAACTAACTTCAAGAGCCGCCCTGCACGCTGCCTTTATGTGGCCCGTCACCCCCGGATTCAGGATTTCTGGACGGACTGTAAGTCAGAGGCGGTAGCGGTATTTCTGACGACAAAACTGACCATATCAATGATGATCAAGTCCTCATCAGGTCTTGGAAGAGGTGGGAATGGAACTTTTACACATATATGCCACATAAAAGGTTACTGTGTGTTCATGAATACCAAACATGACTTATACACCAAATTTCAGGTTCAGAAGACTCCCTTCTGAGGACAGTGAAAAAGGTGGCTTAAAACACAGCATTCAAAAAACAAAGATCATAGCATCCGGTCCCATCACTTCGTGGCAAATAGAAGGGGAAAAAGTGGAAGCAGTGTCTAGATTTTACTTTCTTGGGCTTCAAAATCACTGCAGATGGTGACTGCAGCCATGAAATTAAAAAACACTTGCTCCTTGCTATGTGTTTTTTAAAGAAGAAAAGCTATGACAAACCTAGACAGCATATTAAAAAGCAGAGACATTACTTTGCCAACAAAGGTCTGTACAGTCAAAGCTATGGTTTTTCCAGTGGTCATGTACGGATACGAGAGTACCATAAAGAAGACTGAGTGCTGAAGAAATGCTGCTTTTGAACTGTGGTGTTGGAGAAAACTCTTGAGAGTCCCTTGGACTGCAAGAGATCAAACCAATCAATCCTAAAGAAAATCAACTCTGAATATTCATTGGAAGGACTGATGCCAAAGCTGAAGCTCCAATACTTTGGCCACCTGATGTGAAGAACTGACTCATTGGAGAAGACCCTGATGCTGGGAAACAGTGAGGACAGGAGGAGAAAGGGACGACAGAGGATGAGATGGTTGAATGGCATCACCGACTCAATGGACATGAGTTTGAGCAAGCTCCAGGAGATAATGAAGGGCAGGGAAGCCTGGCATGCTGCAGTCCATAGGGGTCGCAAAGAGCTGGACACGACTGGGTGACTGAACAACAACAAAACTCATACCAACTGTTTTAGTTCATGAATAAAAATCAGTGGCTTTAGGTCAGAGCATCAAGATCCAGAACAAGGTAGGGTTTGTGATGATGACAAAGGAGGCCGAGCATGAAGGGACTCCTTTCCAACTTTGGCTTCATGTTCACATGAGTGTGTGACACACGTTGAGCCCAGATCAGTGGACATGGCTGTCACCTCCCCATAGTGACACTCTGACAAAACACGGAGCCTGGGCCAAGTCAACAGGACCTACAGGACTGACCATCCCACACGGCCCCTCACAACATGGCTTAGCAACCCCACCTCTTCCGAGATCCGCGTCCTGCCTGTCTGCAAGCTGGCTCCACTGCGCCTGGTCACACCTGCGGGCTCAGCTCACTGTCTCCGTGCTGGCAGTGGGCATCCTAACAGACATCCCACAGGCAGACCCCAGGGACCCCACTCCAGAGGCAGAAGCCACGTCCCAGGTGTTCTCTCACTATGTGGCATCTCCAGGGTTAGGGTTAGGGTTCCCAGGGTTAGGGTTAGGGTTCCCTAACCCTAACCCTAACCCACAGGCGGACTTGATCTGAACCACAGTTCACAGGCTGAAGGCTCCGAACCGCACACCCGGCCCTTGATCCCGTGCATTCTGCAGCTGCCTCCCCACTGGCCTGTCCCCTCCAGCCCACTCCCTAGGGCTGTTGGGTCACCTTTGTAAACTGGAACCTGTGTCCCTTGTGCACCTGACAGCTCTCAGAGCCCCCCCGGGACCCCAGGACAGAACCCAGGTGGCTCAGACCAGACTCACCACGGCCTGGACTGTTCTGGGCCCCTGCCTCAGACAAGCATCCGGATAGCAGTCGATGTGCCCACTCTCCAGCCTCTGCCTGCGCCCACCTGTCCAGGTCACCCCAACACGCACACCTGCTCTCCTCTCAGCTGGGCAGCTCCGTGCCCTTGCCCTCTTCACCCCATTTCCACCGGCCCCTCAGGTCCTGCCCCTCAACCCCTCATCCTCTGGAGTCTCGCCCGCATCCCTCCACACCCCCACGCCAGTGCGCCGGCTGACATGTGGCTGGACGGTTCCCGTGCTTCTCCCTGCACCAGTGAATGCTGGCAAGTGACGTGTTCACAGGGAATCAAGTTGAGCCAAGGGCCATCAGGCAGCAGGGCATCAAGCCCATGACCTTTAGGCAGGGAGTCTGACCCAAAACTACAGGGAACCCCCTGGAACATGAGTGGGCAGCGCCAGGAGGGTGCAGTGAAGGACAACAGGTGAGAGGCTGCACAGAGTGCCAGCTGCAACTCCCCCCTACACACAGCTCCCAAGAGGAAGGTGTGGAAGTGGGAGCTCAAGTCTGGAACACTCTAGTAGCATTAAGAACCGCAGCAGTCAGCTGATGCGGGTGCATCTCAGCTCTTCTTTCCATCCTGGACGGCAGCAGGATTTAAGGCGACCACAAGCGAACGTCCATAAAGCAAACTGCCCCAAGCCGTCCCATCCTGCATCCTTGACCAGTGCCCCCACATAAGAAGACCACGTAGCCCGAGGAGGCCACCCTACCTGCATCCAGCCCACCTACGGCTCCCGCTCTGAGGACACGTCCCCCTCGGCCCCACTGCTGGCGCTGCGGTCTTCCTTGCGGGGAGCACTTCTCTCCTTGCTTGACTCAGAAGGCCCTTTGGCTCTGGTTTTTTCTTTCCTCTGCTGCTGCTTTTCAAGCTTTGACAGCTGGTTGTTAAAAAAAGAAAGAAAGAATTATTTTACAAATGTAAACTCATGCCTGTATGTCCAAAACACCAATGACCTCACAGGCAGCAACCATGGACAACGATTTCTGTCTGATAATGTGGGGTATCGCATTGGCTCTGACACACCAGATCCCGTACCCACTGTCTATCCATCTGACACCAGATGCATCAGACATGTGATCTCCGTCAGACCCTCCCCATAGCTCAGCCTGTCCCGGGGTGTGTGGGAAGGGTCCACTCATAGGCTGCTCTGACAGGCTGAGCAGGAAAGGCTTTTAGTCTAGTTTATAGTTTAGCTATTTTTTTCTTTCATGGCTCTATAGCTTTTTCTCACGGGCAGGTTGTCTTCTTGTTCACTGTTTCCTAAAGAGTGATAAGCTCTTTAGATAAGCTCATTCTCCTATTTGCTGAAGGTAAGAGAAGCTGTGACACAAAGCATGTGGACATCCCCTTAGCTCTCGGTTTGTCCTGAGACTCATCCATGGTCCAGGCCCTGGTGTTCGCAGCGGGCTGCATGGCAGCTACCTGGAGATGCTGCCACGGGGCCCCTGCACATGTCCCCCAGGCCACCTGAGGCCACCCGAGGCCACTTCTGCCCTTCTGGGTGCCTCCCCAGCTTGTTCAGAGACCACAACCAGACAGTGGGAAGACAGATCTGCTGGAACTCATGAGCAACGCCCAGCACTCCAAAAAGGCATGCTGAGAAACTCATCTGAGGAGATGGACCAAGCTGTGGCCAGAGGATTTTCTTGGACCAGAAGAGCCATCTGTGACAAAGCCTGACAGACGGCAACACCCAGGTTCATGGGCTCCCCAGGCCAAGTCTGCAAACATTTTGCTGTTCACATGGGAAAGGGGGGACCTGAAGGGCTGGCTGCTCCCCACTGGTCTCTGCCCCAAGCCCAGAGACATGAAGAAAAGTCACTGTAAGCAACCTGCCAGATGCCTGCTTTACTATTCTTAGACTCTGAGCTAAACCTTTAGACAGATCAACAATCAGCAACTTTCAATTTGGTCCAGAAAACCGAATTTATTACTGGTTGACTTAATATTCTCTCTCCCCCTACTCCCACTCCAGGTGCCTGAACAACTGCAGTAAATAGCCAGGTTGGTTGAGCAAGGAATTCAATTTTGTGAACAAAGCCTTCTCTTCCCCTTTGACCTGGTGACTCTCTTCCCAGAAAGCTCCCTGGGATAAATTCCCTCTCGTGTGTGCAGGAAAGGCTCCCTGGCATGTGCACTGTGGTATTATTGTATCAGCAAGAACCTAGAAACAACCCAGGTGTGCACCAATAGGAAGACAGGTAATTAGAACGTGGCACAGTCATACAGAGTGATCCTCTAGAGCAGATGGACATGGATCAACATAGATAAGTCTTTAAACCCAGTTTATAGTCAATACAAACCAATGTCAGTTTCAGAAGCCTTAATGGCAGGATTTCAGCAGATATAAGAGGGGCTTGGAGAGTACAAACCAAAGTCAGTTCACTAGTTAACTTTGGGGAGAAAGAGTAGAGCGTGGTATCACAGTAGAATGAATATATACGGGCTCTGACTGTAACCACTGGCTTAACTTCTATAAAAACAAAACCAGCTCTAGAACAGGGCTGCTGACCACTGCCAGAAGTGAAATGCTTGCTACTGGCACTCAGGCCAGCAATGATAAGATTCATGCCAGGACATAAATGAACACATGGCTTCCTTCGTCTGCAAAGTCTGACTGTGAAGAAATACCACCGCTGAACTGTATGCTCAGAAGCCATGCTGAGCTCCTCCAGCCCAAGCTCTATGACTTGCCGTGGCCTGGTAACAAACAGCTCAAGGACAGATGCTGTGAGCAGGATGGTTTTAGGCAAAGAAGAAACAAGCGAGTATTTTTTTTTATTATTATTAAGATATAATTGGCAGACAACATTATATTAGTTTTAGGTGTAATGGCAAAACAAGAAGGTTAGCATTTTACACATCTGAGTAAAGGCTACAAAGAGCTCCTTGCCCTCTGTCCCTCTGCACTATTATGTTTCCATAAATGATTATTTTTTTCTCTGTGCTTTTCTATCACAGACACGGGAGGAACATCCTTCATCAAGATGCCAGCTGGGCTTCCCCACAGGCTCAACGGGTAAAGAATCTGCCTGCCAATGATGGAGACATGGGTTTGATCCCTGGGTCAGGAAGATCCCCTGGAGAAGGATAAGGGAACCCATTCCAGTATCCTTGCCTGGAAAATTCCATGGACAGTGGGAGCCTGGTGGGCTACAGTCCAGAGGGTCAGAAAAGTCAAACACAACTGACTGACTAGGCGTGTGCACACATGCATACACACACAAGATGCCAGCCTCCCTTCCTTGTTTCCCTTCTGGCGCTCTTTCCTCTATGAAATGATGAGGACAGGAAATGGGGCCCATCTGTCTAGTTCTTTTTCTTGTAAAATGATCTTGGATGCACAACATGAATGTATATAACCATACTGAACTATACACTTTTAAATGGGCAGGATGTGAAATTTTATGTTGTGTGTATCTTACAACTAAAATAATTTTTACTGAGACATAATTGACATATAACATTATATCAGTTTCAGGTGTACAATGTGATTCTGTATTTGTATATAGTGCAAAATGATCATCACAGTAAGTCTACTTACCATCCACCACCAAGAAAATGTTTAACGACCTTAGAAAACATGATGTTGGCAACCCCTTCCTTTTTTATTTTTCATGTCCTTAGGTTATGGAATCCAAACATCTAGAAATCAACATTCAGCAGTGAGCTGTGATAAGCTGCTGCCAGCAGTTTATATTCACATCAGTGTCTGTATGCACGTTGACACGTGTGTGTTCTACATATACATGTCTGCAGGCAGATGGATACTTATACGTACCTATATAACTGTGAATATGTTCCAAGCTAGCCTCTGAGAAAGCATGATTTTTATTCCCCAAAGAGGATCTCTTGGTTTTGGTTCCCCTCTTTAGAGGTAAATATAAAACAATGTGGCCATCTCCAGTGACACAAGCAGACCAAGACTCTGTGATGCTGAGAGTCCATTATACACAAAGGCTTGTTTGTGATCCTGTTATCTGCCTCCCACTCTAACACTGTCGAGAAACCAGATCCTGGCTGGATGACAGGGAACAATTCCCAGTAGAAGCAGGCTTCCTAAGGGTCCTCAGGTCCCCACATCGCCCATCCAATTCTGCACTGACCCAGGGGTGCCATCGATGCCGAGTAAAACTGCAGGAGCATCCGCTTGACCTTCCACCCCAGCCCTGTGCCCGCCGCCCTGGACCAAGTTTGTGGATCACGTGTGACAATTACTGAAGCCAACAGGCATAGCCCGACTTTCTGTAAAGGATGTGATGCTGACTCTTTCATTATTTATCTTAAAACAACCCCGACCACACATGGCTCCATGCCTCAGAGTAAAAGTTCTCTGCGAGAACATTGTGAACTAACCTAATAAATTTAAGCCTTTTCTCGGAAAAAGTTGGAATCCAATGCAGCCAGAATGTGGAATTTACATCTCAAGGCAAGAAAGCGGTGGATTTTTTTTTTTTTGAGGAAACAAATGAGAAAGGAAAAGAAGAAAAGTGTGCTGCATACAGACTCCTGTAGCGCGCCGTGGCTTTCAAGTGAATGAGGACACAAACGTCAAGGAAAATATGAACCGCGACAGGCCTGTGGTGGCACACCACAACAGCGCGATGGGGGACTTTTGCTTTTTCTTTCTGTGTTTTTTCATTTTTAAAGATTTCTTATTTCATTTTTGGCTGCGCTGGATCTTCGTTTCTGGTGTGGGCTCTCTGGTTGAGGTGAGGGGGCGGCTCTTGGCTGTGTACAGTGGCTTCTCTTCTGCAGAGCACAGGCCCCGGGCATGCACGCTTCAGTAGTCGCAGCTCATGGGCTCAGTAGTTGCGGTGCACTGGCCTAGCTGCCCCATGGCATGTGGGATCTTCTCAGACCAGGGATGAAACCTGTGTCCCTTGCATTGGCAGGTGGATTCTTCACCACTGGACCATCAGGGAAGCCCTGTTTGCTTGTTGTTTTTTTTTTAATCATCTGAGAGGGTCCATATTGCAAAGCAGTTTGCAAACCATACAGGCTCTAGTGTCTCAAAGTGAAACCCAAACCTTCCAAAGGCAGTTCCAGGCCAAGACAACCCCAGGGGCCAGGTAACCATCCTGAGGTCAGCCCATTCCTCTCGCGCCGCATCTCTGAAGGTGGCGGGGGGTAGGTCGGGGGTGGTGGTAGCAAAGAATAGAGGACTGGACTATTAAGACCCAAACCTCCCTGACTCACGCTTAAATCCACTGAGAAAACAAAGAGCTTTCTTTTTAATCAAGATGATCATGCTCTAAGTGCCTAACATACAAATAAACTGGTTGAACACAAAGGTCACAGTGCTCCATCACAGGGCCTGTAAACATGATCATGATCTGAGGCTCCAGGCAAGAGAATGAGTGAAGTGACCACACGTGAGACATCAGGGCAGGGTGGAGACTGCGGCCACACCACAGAGGACAAGCTCCCTAAGCTCTACCAGGGCAGTCACATCCTGTTTTCAAGCATGCATCTGGGCAAAGGTAAAGTCACTGGGGTAGATATAGCCCCCTGGTGGGCTCCTGGCTTTGTACCTCTGCCCAACTGATCCCGACTGCTCTGAACAGCCCACTAACAGGTGTGTCCTTACAGCATCCCCCGGAGAAAGCACAGTGGTGGCCTGAGCTACAGTCACCATCCAGTCCCTCCTCTTCCCTCTACTCAGAAGTGGCCCTGAGCCTGCTGTCACACAGGCCTGAGGCACAGTCACGAGGACCTTAAGGGAGCTCCAGGGGGCTTCAGAGGACCATTTTGCTCCCAAATAAACACAAGTGCATGAGACTTCTCAGAATGGAGGCAGTTCTCAGAATGAGGAGGGGGTGTCTGGGGGACACAGAAGCCCTGAGGAGGGGCAGGGGCAGGGCCAAGCCAGAGGAATCAGCTGTCCTCTTGGAGGGGGGCACGGATCACTAAGTTCCTCACTGTTTCAGCTACATGTGGGCACGTCTGGAGCACGACCAGCTGACAGCAAAGCATCTCATCACACACCCATCGAAGTAAAGGAGAAATGGACCTTCAGGGGGTGAGACTTGCTCAGGGGTCGTCCACAGGATGCAAGAGGCAGACACGGGACAACAGCCCAGGCCTCTAGACACCAAGCTCTACATTCTCTCCAGGGAGTCATGTGGCCTTGCTTAATCTATAAGCTTCAGTTCAGAAATTTATGAGCACTGGCTACAAGTCATGTCCTGTCCAAGGTGCCAGTAACATAGGGGAGAACCAGACATAGCCCTGGCTTTCTGGGCCGAATGTCCACCACACAAATAACTAGCGACCCCCACTCCAGCCTGGTCTTCTTCTCAGCCCTGGGTGTGCATGAAAGGAGCTATGACCACCCTGTTTTGAAGCGGAGAAGCTTACAGCACTGGCGACCCCAGCATCCTGCCCGAAGCTCATGGCAGGCCAAGCGGCTACCCTCCTTTGCACTCAGCCTTGCAGATGGAGACACACAGGGACCTTGGGGCCATTTCCTTTCAACAAATGAAAACAAAACCAGCCCCGACCCAGATCCTGCTCCTTAGTGGTCTACCAAAAAGCCACTGCAGGACCTCAGTGTGACTGGATGTTTCTACCTGTGGCTGAAGAATCGGAGGGACCACTCACCTAAGGTGAGTGAACTGGATACTCGGCTAAGAGGAAGCAGGATGAGGAAGCCTCCAGAGCAACGAGGACCTGGAAGAGCGCTTCGAGGTCACTGGTACTGACCTCAGGAGAGGCCTGCAGGCCCATCAGCGGCAGTAGGAGAGGTGGGCCAGGGTGAGGGAGGCAAGTGTGGCTCCAGCCTGTCCACTGATAAATGGGGTGGCCACGAGCAAGAGGCAGCCCCAGAGGCAGTCAGCACCAGGAAACACGGGGTGGCCAGTGTGTGGTGGGCTGGTGAGGTACAGGCCCTCAAGCTCAGGGAAGCCTGAATGGAAGCAGAGCTGAGGGTGGGGCAGGAGTCCCTGGAGGGAGGGGAAGGTGTGCCCACTCCAGGCAGTACTGCCTCTGTGTTCATCTTCACTACAGGACACTCACAGGGGAGGGTGCAGGCCCCCCCGGCATGAGGCGACTGAACCAGAAGGTCAAGGGCTGTGGAGGACGAGGCTGAGAAGCGAGAGGCCAAGGGAAGTCAGGGCTGAGCCAGGAGAAGCTGAGGAAGGGAGGGCAAGGCATGGCCAGGACTCAGGACATCCCCTGGCTGGGATCAGAGGTGGGACAAGGTGCTGCTGGGGTAATCATCACCCAGGACAGAGGTGGAGACCTCTACCAGCTGACTGGGGGGCTGGGGCAGATGGAGACGGCCATGGTGGTGGGCGGTCCAGCACTTGCTGCTGAAACATCTTTAAAGGCGGGTCCCTTCAGCCTGTGGAACAATCCAGCGGACGGTGACATAAAACATGAAATGAAGGAGCAACTCCAGGGTGCTGCAGACACCAGCCAGTCCCAGACTTGCACTGTGGTCCACACAGTCAGAATTCCAGCCACCTTGAGATTCTGCTCTTTCCGGAGAAGCTCAGCAGAGGGCATGGCTCTGCGGCTGGGGATACCCGTCCAGGCTGAGAGGGTGTGAAGGGGGAGACACAGAGACGTGTGTCTGCTGTTGCCACCACACGCCTGCCCCTCTCAGGAACATCCAACCACGCAGCTGACAGGCGCGAGCAGCCATGTCGGAGGGACCGAGAAAAGTGATTTCTTTACAAGACATTTCTGAACATAACAGGTACCCAGGAACCCCTGACGGAAGGGTCCCTCCTGGAGCAAGACGGTGCCTCAGACTTGCTTCCAACACAATTTTGCAAAAAGGTGTGAATAATTACAACTTCTAAGTGTTTCTGTATGTTCTCACAAATCCCACAAAAACCATTTCAGGTCTTTTCTTCACTTTTAGATGACAGCCGACTAAAAGTAGCACCTCCCTCCTCAAAGAGCCCGCGAGCGTAACCTGAAATGTTAATTTCCTCCCTTAAAAGTCTGTCTTCACACCAGGGAAACAAATGGCCCCTTAGATGGTGACAACCAATTTGTCAACTTGGGCATTCTGAAAAGTCAAGAGCAGGTCATCTTATTCCCAGGTTGATTTTGAGCACCACGGAGGGGTGGAGTCAATTGAGAGAGCAAGCTCAAGGCCACGGCCAGGCCGGGGAAAGCACCAGGCCTCCGGACTCCCAGCCGAGCTTCCTGTTGACCTGGCTCCTTAGGAGCCAAAGCGCACCTGGACAGGGGCTTCTGAGGTCAGCCCTAGCGCTGGGGCAGCCAAACCTGTGCCGTCCTTACGAGGGTGGTACCAGGTACAGTCTTGCCCTTGAGATATTTCAATGCTGGTTATTTCCTGTCAGACTGTTCTGTCCTGCACGTGAGCAGAATCTAATCAGAGAGTGAAGGAAATAACAAAAGAAAAGCTCAAGCCCCATGAAGTCAGTTACTAGGATTTTTATAGACCGTGGTGTAGATGGAAAAGTTCTGTTCCAACCCACCCCTTGAAAAGATTCCAAGAAAGTCTTATGGTGCAAGTCATCGAGATCAAATGTCTCCTCTGCGATTACGTTTTAAAACACCACAAGGTAACGATGGCTCTGCAGACACTGGCCCACACCTGCTGACATCAGGAGGCACGAGCTGGCAACCTCAGGAAGCTGCTGAGGAGGGGACACGGCTGGCATGTCCCCTCGTTAGTAAGGACAGGAGCTAAGAGACAAAATGCCCCACACCCAGCAGCCCATGAGTCCTTCTCAACAGCTCTAGAACCTTCCCTCCATAAGCTCACCGTCCTTCCTGGGTCCACCAACTCCTGCCGCCAGAATGCCCTGACGGTGCCGACTCATTGAAACTGGCCTGCTGACCACTCTCCCACCCTGCAGATCCACCAAATGCACTGACACCAGACAACTGTTTTGCTGGCTAATTAACACACCTGAGACAGTAAGGAAGACGCGCTGTGGAGCAGAGCAATGCTCCACCGACGGTGATCCTCCTGGGGTCAGGTGCAATCCCACACACACACACACACACAGGAGGCAGCCATCCAGCCCCACTATGGAGGTGCAGGCAAGCCCACGGGTCCCTGCACAGTGACCAGAGAAGCCTGCAGCCCCTCCACCATGGGCAGGGATCCATCAAGAAATGACACAGGCTGGTGCTGGAAACCTGGGAGAGGGCACCCACCTCAGCCTGAAGCCCCCGAGCCAGCCCACAGAACCCTCAGGGGCGAGGCACCTGCTGAGGTCCTGGAAACCTCTGGGCCCACGACCTGCGGCTTCTCCTGCTGCCTAACAGGCCGGAGGGCAGAGGACAGAAAGAGGACAGAAGAGAAGGTAGAAAAAAAAAAAAGAGTAGGCCAAACCCGAGTAGCCTAGAGAAACTCCAGGAAGACAGAAGTGTCAGACTACGGTGGGATTTTAAACAATCTGTAGAAACCGACTTCCGCAGACTAGTTCTAACTGACCGAGCCATCTTTAAAAACTGGAATTTGTGTCGGGCAATTTGTTTTATTGAACTGTAACTTGATATAATTTCCTATTATGTGATAATTCTGAAAGCCTCTTTTTTTAAAGTGTCCTTGTGTAATGGAAAATCTGACAACATTCAAAGAGGATGTTGCCATACATGCCAAGGCATCTGCCATTATGTCAATTGTTGCGTTGTGTTATTTTTAAATCAACTGGCTGCTTAATAAAAACATAACAAAGCAAAGTACACACATGGTACCTAATTTTCATACATTATTAACTCTGCTTGAGGTTTTCGTGGGAATTAAAAAAACCCGGGGGTGGGGGGCGTGGGGAGAAGTCAGGCAAGGAGGCATCCGTTCCCATCTGAAATTGTGCAAGCTAATTTTATTTTCTAATTTCCCCCTTGTTTACAAAAACCCTCTTAGGCATGCACAGTGGTGGGTGAGGGTGGGGTGCTTGCTGTCTCTGCCTTATTCCTACTCAGCTGCCTGTCCCCCCATCCACCCAGCCTTCCCTGCGGGCGATGCGACACACTGGGCGGTTTGTTTCGGGCCATTGTGGGATGGAGGTCAGCCCAGGCGTGGGCTTCTCTATCCTCATAGCGGAGGCTGTTGGGGTCCCTGCAGGGTTAGGACAGCTGCCCGCCAGCCCACAACTTCTGACCTCCTTCCAGAGCATCTGCACCTTCATCGTGAAGACGCCCGCAGGCCCGGCCGGAGCACAGGTGGTCCCAAGGCGAGCACCTCTGGAGGTGACTTCGGTCCCTCAGGGGGTGCCCAGGGGTCACACGCTGGCTCCCCCTCCCCATCTGGTTTCCACCCTCCGTATGCGCCCTGGGAAGACTATCCACGTTAACTACCTGAACCGAAGCCTCTCACTTTGGGGGCACCCAGACCAAAGTGCTTCAGATGCTCTGAGATGAGCCAGGTTCTCACGTGCGCACTCCCTGTGTCACTGGCCAGTGTTACCCCGCATTCTCCACCAGTCGGCACCTGGGATACTGGAGGGCCACGGGGGAGATGAGGGTCCCCCACTCAAGCGGCTGAGGGATGCAGTTTACAGTCCTGTGACATCTCATACAGGTGAATGCTCTGAAGACTGGTCGCCCACATACATGGCCAACGATGTGTTTCAGTGTCCAAGAGTTTTGTTGTTGACCACCCCCTCCCCACCCCACTGGGGAAAAGGACCCAAGAGCCCTCCTCATGCCTGTGCCCTGGGCCCTTCCTTCACTGGAAAATCTCCAGAGTGACAGGCGACAGCTAACCTCTCTGGGCCACTGCTGTTCAGAGACAGAAATAACAGGCGCCTGGTTTAGTCAACATCCATCTCGGGCTGGAGTTGATACTGAGCTCGCTGTCAGCACGTGTCTGGTTAATCACTGCGGAGCAAAGTTTAAGGAGACACTAAAACCATTTCAGTGTTGGTATTCCAGTGCATAATTGGTAACAGAAAACTCTTCATGAGCATTTGAAACTAACAGTGTTCTTTAAATGATTCAAATGTTTCTTCAATTTGCAAGAGTCTTAAAAAAGGGGAGGGGGGAACCTTTCCTCTGCCCCACTTGGTCTCACATGTTGCACAAATGCCAACAGAGCAGATCTGGAGCAACATAATAATCCAGAAAAGAGGAAGACATGGGCCCCAGGAAAACAGTGCACACGACCTACAGAGAGGACAAAGCCAGGGTGCTCAGCCGCCAGGGGTTTACCTGTCCACATTGGGGGCGGGGGCAGGTGGGCGCGAGGGCTCCAGAGGGGCTCCCAGAAAGGGCCTATGCTATGCTATGCTATGCTAAGTCACTTCAGTCGTGTCCGACTCTGTGCGACCCCATAGATGGCAGCCCACCAGGCTCCCCTGTTCCTGGGATTCTCCAGGCAAGAACACTGGAGCAGGTTGCCATTTCCTTCTCCAATGCATGAAACTGAAAAGTGAAAGTGAAGTCGCTCAGTCGTGTCCGACTCCTAGCAACCCCATGGACTGCAGCCTACCAGGCTCCTCCGTCCATGGGATTTTCCAGGCAAGAGTACTGGACTGGGGTGCCATTCCTAGAGAGAGATAATGCTTAGAAACAGAGGTCTGGGAGCAAGAGGAGAAAACAGTGCTTTCAGTAGGATCTCAAGAAGAAAAGATAAGTACACACTCCCAGAAAAGCAAAAGACTGAACAAGAAAAAAAAAACATAGGATATAACTTGGACCCTAGGGTGACCATAGTCACAGGGTCATGGCAACATAAAACCATTTACTGATTCAATTAAAATGATATCACAACACTGGGAAGATGGGGGATGTGAACAGCGCAGATTCCTCCTCTACAGTAATGTGAGATAAATAATGTCAGAACTTAATACATCAAGAAATGGTAAAAGTTTATTATTTAGGGATAAAGAGGGAAAGGACCCAAGGAAACAGCTTAAAGTATGTTAGAGGTACTTGCTTGTGGGGAAGAGAACAAGGACGAGGGAAAACAGGCCAAAAAAGGGTATTTTTATTACAAGCCTTTATGTGTTAAATATTTTTAATTATGCACATAATTACTTGAATAGGCAATTTAAAATTTAAGAAAGAAAACTCATACATCGGATATCGTTAACCACAGATCCAATACTACGGAAAGAAATTAATGACTCAGGAAAATCAATTCGTGTAATCCTAATACACAGAGGAAAAGATGATAAGCAAAGACAGCAGAAACTTGGAAGTCACGTGTAGGAAGGGAGAAAAGGCGAGATCAGAGCAGATACTGAGAAAGTAATAAGTAAAGACATTACAGAAGGACATGCCACGGGCTCAAGTGTATCCTGGAAGGACCAGCCGTCAGGGAAATTGAGAGAAATCCACACAGAGAGCATCATCTTCTCTCCCACATGACTACATGCCAGGAGAGAGGCAGCAGTAAAGCCCTAGGGACCTGGGTGTCCCATGAACGAAAGGATGACTGCATGATGACAGACAGACATGTGGGTAAGGGAGGAAGGAGGCCAACCAGCCACTGGGATGACACCTACAGAACCTGGAGGCAACGGATGACGACCCAAACGTTCCCAGTCAACCAGGGCGTCCCCAAACTTGCAAGTCTTCAGAATGTATCATGGCCATTCCCATCCTTAAAAAATAAATGCATAAATAACTTACTCATACAACTCCAGCCTCTTGAGAGACGAATAAAGGAAATTGTATTAAGTAATGTAGCCAATAAAATTGAGTTATGCAAATCCCAAAACTAATCAGTGAAGAAGAAAATAAAAATGTAAACAAGAAATGAATTAATGAGAATCTGAAATTCATGTTCATAGGCAATTTTTTACATAGGAAGACATGCCAATGCCTAATAAGCTTATGAGAAAGAGCTCAACTTCACTAGCAATTAAACTGATGCAAATAAAACAATGAGATGCAATTTAGAATCCACCAAGTTGACAAGGATTAAACAATGATAATACTCAGCCTTCATGAGGGTTTAAGAAAAGGAACATTACATGATGCTGATAGAGAGTTAGTTTGGACCTCAGGGGTGCAATCTGGCAACCCACAGCAAGTGTCTGCACATTTTGACCAATAATTTCACCTCTTAAAATTTATCTTGTGGAAAATAAGTGGCTTAGTGCACAAAGATACACACAAAAGGGTGTTCAATGAATTGGTTTTTACAGCAGTAAAAACTGTGGAACAATCTAAGCGTCCACAAAAAAGAGGCTTTCAATCCATTACAAGACTTTCTGTATAGACTGACTGACTCTGAGGCATTGCTATGGAATATTTATGGCTGTGGGAATTAAAACCTATTTAACAGACTTCCCATCTCTTCACCAATTAAAAGAGCTTCCCAAGTGATGCTAGTGGTAAAGAACCCACCTGCCAATGCAGGAGACGCAAGAAACGTGGGTTCGACCCCTGGATTGGGAAGATCCCCTGGAGGGGGCACGGCAGCCCACTCTGCCCAGTATTCTTGCCTGGAGAATTCCATGGACAGAAGAGCCTGGCGGCCTGCAGTCCATGGGGTCGCCAAGAGTCAGACACGACCAGTGACTAACACTAACCAGCACTAACCCTTTGTTGTGCGGGATGCTCCGTGGGTCTCAGGGTGTTCAGCCGCATCCCGGGCCGCTACTCACTAGAAGCTAGCAGCACTTTCTCCCTCCCCAACCACCTGTTAAAACCAAAATGGTCTCCAGATGCTGCAAGATGTCCTTGGTGTGAGAAATGGTTGAGAAATAAAAATAACTTTTTAAACAAATACACTGGGACGACCCAGAGGGATGGAATGGGGAGGGAGGAGGGAGGAGGGTTCAGGATGGGGAACACATGTATACCTGTGGCAGATTCATTTTGATATTTGGCAAAACTAATACAGTTATGTAAAGTTTAAAAATAAAATAAAATTAAAAAAAAATAAAATAAAATAAAACAAATACAAACAAACAACAAAAATACCGTTCTTAGAACTGCTGTGAAATCTCAGTTTATGTTATAGGATAAAGTTGCTCTCTCCAATTTGCCCCTCGGTTAAGCACCCTTTCCCACCTCTTGCTCAGACCTTTTCAAAACCTGAGTCAATGAGGGATCCTGCACTGTTTTTCTGAGGTTCCTGCCCACATATGTGCGTAGGCTGTGTGCCCCCACTGATCCAGGGTACAGAAGAACTGGAGACCAAATCGACCTACCTGTAAACTAACTACCCACCAACCAACCACCTAATTAACTGACTTGGGTCAGCATCCCTAGGTACAGACAGACAGCCAAGAGCAGCCAGACACTTGGGGGAGCACCCACAGCTCAAGAGAGAAGGATCAGGTAGACTAAACAGAACAGCTGACTCTAAGCAGAGATAATTCTGTGAACAGAAATGAACATTTAAAAATCCAATCAATATTTTCAGAGGGCATTAAAAAGACAATACTACTAAACCCTCTACCCCTCTCCATGAATCAAAACCACAAGGAGATACCCCTTTACACCTGTCAGAATGGCTGTCATCAAAAAGAACACAGATAACAAGTGTTGGCAAGGATGTGGAAAACTGAAAAACCTCTTACACTGTTGGTGGGAATGTAAATTGATGCTGTCACTACGGAAAACAGTATGGAGAGTCCTCGAAAAATTAAAAATAGAATTACCATATGATCTAGAAATTCTACTCCTGGGTATTTATCTGAAGAAAACAAAAAAGCTAGTTAGGAAAAAATATATGCACCCCTATATCCATTGCGGCATTATTTACAATAGCCAAGATTCAAAAATAGCCTAGGTATCTACTCATAAATGAATGGATAATATGTGTGTGTGTGTGTATATATATATATATATGTATGTATACACATATATATGTATATATATATATACACACACACACATATATATCACATTTTAAGTGTGTATGTGTGTGTGCATGTATATGTATATTATATGTATACATAATTAAACATTATTCAGCCTTAAAAAAGGATGAAATTTTGCAACAACATGGATGGACCTATAAGGTATTAGGCTAAGTGAAATAAATCAGAGAAAGGCATGATCTGTTTGATTTCAATTCTATGTGGAATCTAAAAAAACCATAAATGAACAAACACTACAAAACAGTTATAGCTAGAGAGAACCAACAGGTGGCTGCCAGAGGGTTGTGGGAGGAAAGAAATCGGTCAGGAGGATTAAGAGGCACAGACTTCCAGCTACAAAATAAATGAGTTATGAGTGAGAATATAGTCAAGAATCATATAATACCCTGCATGGTGACCAATGGTAACTAAATGTGATAATTTTGAAACATATAGAAATATCTAGTCATTCTGCTGCGTAACAGGAACTAACATTGTGCGTGCGTGCTCAGTCACTTCAGTTGTGTCCAGTTCTTTGTGACCCTATGGACTATAGCCCCCCAGGCTTCTCTGTCCCTGGAATTCTCCAGGGAAGAATACTGGAGTGGGTTGCCATGCCCTCCTCCAGGGGATATTCCTGTCTCAGGGATCAAACCCATGTCTCTTGCGTCTCCAGCACCGCAGGCAGATTCTTCACCACTGAGCCAAGGGAAGCCCCAACTAACACTGTACTATAGGTCAAATTGTACTTCAAAAGCAAACTCAAAGAAAAAGGGATCAGACCTGTGGTCAGCACAGGGGAAAGGCGTTGGGGGGGATTGCATGAAGGCAGCCAAATGGCACAAACCTCTAGTTACAGGATGAATAAGCAACAGGACATAATGTACAACATGAATACAATTAACACTGCTGTATGTTGTATATGAAAGCTGTTCAGAGAGTTAAATCTAAGAGTTCTCGTCACCAGGAAAAAAATTTTTTCTATTGATTTAATTGTGCATCTATATGAGATGACAGATGCTTCCTAAACTTAATATGGTCATTTCATGATGTATGTAAGTCAGATCATTATGGTGTACACCTTAAACTCATACGATATTGTATGTCAACTTCATCTCAACAAAACTGGAAAAAAGAAGACATAATACCCCTAAAAACAAAGTAAGAAAACAAAACAAAAACACTAGCTGGGGTCAAAAAGCAGCAATCAGAACAACAACAACAAAGAGAGTTCATGGATACTTAAAACACAACTATCAGAACTTAAAACTCAGTATAAGGGCTGGAAGATAAAGTTCAATCATTGTCCCAGGGAGAAAAATAACAGAAAAAGACACAGAAAACACTGAAAAAGTTTAAGACAGAGGAACAATCTATAATAACTATGAAGTGACCTCTAGGCTTTCCAGAAAGAGAGAACAGAAAAATAAACAGGGGTGAAAGTAAACAACAGCAACAATAACAGGAGGAAGAAACTTCCCAGAGCTAAAAGCAAGCTAGAGAATTGAGATTTATGAAATCCTGGATTACTAATAAACAAGATGAAAACTGGACACGTCTTAATGGAATTTCAGGACACCAAAGAAAAAGGTTCCCACAGGATCCCCGGAAGAAAAAAGAAAGCTACCACCCAGCCGAGGGATGAAAATGGGACCGATCTACAAGCATCCCCAGAGGCAGGAGAAAACCCTCGGGAATCCTGAAGGATTTTGAACCTACACATCTGTGTTCATCCAAACCAACCCGTCAACTGTAAGGACAAGATGTACAGTTCAGATTTCTAAGAACATTTATTTTCCAAACGTTCTTCTTAGGAAAAAAAAAAAAAAGGTGACTTGAAGATGGACATCAGAGCAAATAAAAAAGAAACCCAAGAAGCATGAAAGGTGGGGTTGGGGTGGATCCAGGAAGGGGCCTCTAGATCACGGTGGGCAGCTGAGGCTGAGCCTGCTCCAGGGTGGAGCCAAGTCCTCAAGCTTGGGGACAAAAACTAGTACCGGGAACAGGAACCACCAGTGACAGGGAGGAAAACCTTAGGGACACGGCAAAGACACGCTGACGAGGACATCAGTTTGCCAGTTCTTAAAAGCTATTTATTGACAATTTCCTCTCCTGACTTATTCCAGACCCCATCTGTCCTCCAGCAGAAATAGTGACAGCTTTGCCTCTGATCCCCATCCTCGGAACAGTGCAATTCCCTTCAGCACCCCCGATGCAGAGACATCTAAGACCGTCCTGCTGCCGGTCACTGGCGGCTGGGGGGCCCTGAGGACGTGGCGTGGCCCGCGGTAGCCACCGGCTCTACGACCTCGGTATTGACACTAGTTTGGCTCCTCCAGTTGGCCTCGGGTCTTCATCCAAAGCTGCTAAATGAGCCAACTTCTCTAATTCACTCTAGATTCAACATCTGCCTCATCTGGAAAGCAGGGAAAGGGGAATTTATAACAGGAGATAGGTAATGGCATCCATGTGAGGGGCTGAATTGCCAAGAAAATTAAAATTAAGGAAGGGGAGCTTGTTATGGGGGTGAGGGGGGACGTTCTACACAGATGGGGAGATTCAGAGGCCCCAGAATGGAGACCAAGCCTTTCTTCTGTGAAAAGATAGTCAGCCCTTCCCTCTGTCTTGGCTCAAAAGACCAATGAAAGGGTCTCTTCTCTGGGCACTTCTGCTTCACCTCTCTGTTCTGTTTTTGAAGAACATACAAGTAGACACTTACTCTAAAAACCCTTTGGCACAGAGTTGAAGAAGAGGCTCTCAAAACATTTATTATGCAACAGATTAAAATGATTATAGAGAAATGCCTCCTATAGCAACAATAAGCTTACATAACGGGGCTTTAAAATGGACCTCGGGCGTCACACTGCATTAGTGGTATGCAAAATGAACGACTCCAGAAGGTCCTTTAAATCGACCGTGGAGTGAGTTTTGTTCCTTCTCGGAATCATCAGTGCACTCGATGCATTTCATCTGGTAGACGCACAAATCAGCAATCTGCAGGACTTACAGACGATTACGTAGGAGCTGAGACCAAAACAAGCGCACAGAACATCACCCACTCGGCAGATGCTTACCAAAGAAAACCAGACTGCTGCATCTACGGCACTGAGGTTAGGCAAGTGCTAACTCCTAAGTGACCTGTGTGCCGGCCTGTGTCCCAAGGGGTGCCATCCTAGCAGCTCCCCAGGACCCTCCACGCCAGATGGCCTTCCTGAGAGCACTCAGCTCACACGGGCAGCCCCCGGCTCTTTTGCTCCAACCTTCCGCCGACCACACGTGATGAAGGAAAAGCCTAAAGTCTTAAGAGCAAAAGCTCTATCACTGTAAAAGCCTAAAAAGCTCAAAGAACATCGCCAGGATCTAGCATAGACAGGATGAATCATCAGGGACTAAACTATTTAGGGAAGGTCATTTGCATTGTTTTTAAATGCCATGCGCTCCTGATGAGGGAATTTCTCATGGATTCATTAGGCCAAGCTTGTTGGTAACATCATCCCCTATGGCCACAGGCAGATACTGAGTGCTGTCTTGCGTGTGAGGCATCAGGCAGGGGACAACCGCCTGCACACCCCTGGGACAATAACTCTCTGGGGCTCACAGTCCCTGATGAGAAAACCTGGTCCCTGTGCATCACTGAGTTAACGAATGAAACAGCCGATAGGTTAACTGGTGCTTTACTGATGTACTGACCTTTGTTAGGAACATTCCATAACACACCATGGGAGGGCTTTCCCTGCTGGCTCAGTGGTAAAGAACCTGCCTACCAGTGCAGGACACAAGGGTTCGATCCCTGATCCAGAAAGATCCCACAGACTGTGCAGCAACTAAGTCCATGGGCCACAACTACAGACCTTGTGCTCTAGAGCCCCGGAGCCCCACACACCAAGCCCATGCGCAGCAACTACTGAAGCCCACGTGCCCTAGAGCCTTTGTTTCCAATAAGAGAAGCCACTGCAAATGGGAAGGCTGTGCATTGCAACTAGAGAGTAGTCCCTGTTTCTGAAACTAGAGAAGAGTCCGTGCAGCAACAAAGACCCAGCACAGTCAAAAACAAATAAATTTTTAAAAAAATTATAGGAAAGCAGCAGCTTTTACACCACCACATAATTAGGCACTTCTTTCATGGCACCTGTCACCAGGTACTCTCTTCCTAGGATGTCATGCTGAACTGTGTAATTATTGTTAAAAACAAGTATATGAGCAAATCCTAGAAAAGCCTAACAGAACAGTAAAATTACATGTGTGCTCTGATGAAGTTTTACTGACTTGCTTATACATATGAGCCATAAATGTGTTCATACTCATTTCTTACCATTTCTCTTACGTTAAAAAAGCATTATTAGAATAAAGATGTTCACTTTGGTGTTACTTACAACTGTGAAAAAATGTAAGATAATCTAGATGTCCAACATAAAGGAGAGTTAGGAACTTAGAGTGATTTAACTAGTATATAAACACAAAAATGATAAACATAAAAACGAATCACCCTCAGTGAAGATATTTAAGAAGAGTTTTAATTAGAAGAAGTATGTGGTGGTTACACCAAAATAAAGGTTATGTCACTATCTGAAAAAGACTATAAATGAAAAATTAAAATCGTTCCATTAAGAGGAGTAAAATAGTTTTCTATATTCAATGTTTCAATGTAATGTTGTTTAATTATTTTTTAAAGATTTGCTCTATTTTGGTTATAAGATTTTCCTCCAGTTTCTCAGTTTTTTTTTTTTTTGTTTTTTTTTTAAATGAAAAGCAAAGAAAAAAGCAGTTACCTGGGAGCACAGTAAGTAACTCTTTTCTAGACCCCACCAAGACAGGGCTGTTCACTCTTATGAATGTCCTTAGTGACCTGCATTTCAATCACCCACACGGGACCCTCCCAGCGAAGGCAGGCACCTGGGGTCAGCTTGACCAGAAGGGTGGGGGAGACCAGAGGAGATCTGCGACAAAGACGTAGAGACCACAGGTGTCATCTGGCCATCCTGTCTGACCTGGCAAGAGGCTGCTGACCCCTCCCCCCAAGACAGGGCTGTCCCAGCAGGTGACCCAATTCGCTCAAACACTCGAAGTCCTGAGCTGGGGGAAACGCACTGCGGGGGCCGGACCTGACACCCACCACAGTTCACCTGGAGAATTCTAAGAGAGGCTCAAGAGTGGAGGTGTGCTATTTACACAGAGGCCAACAGAGCCTGGGGATACACCAGATCCGTAAAAGCACGGGCAGAACGGGTCTGCTGAGCGCTCCCTATACACCAGAGGCGCGCTGGGAGTGTCCTCTGGGCTCTGCGGCATCCCTCGTGGGTGCTGGGCTCGGGGGAGCCCACTGCTCCTGTTCCTGGAAGAGGCCTCCCTCCCACTGCCTCCAGCTGAAGTTGCTCTTCAAGCATCTAAACCATTTCTATGATGGAAGAGATGAGAGTAATAGAGTCTCCATCGAATGCTGAGTGCTGAGCTGCACAAGCTGCACAAGCACCTCTTGTCTCTGCATCCTCACTGCTGCTCCGCAGGACGGGGACTAAAAGCCTCTCTACTCAAATGGAAGAAAATGCGGCTCAGAGAGCCTGAGAGACTGACGACAGGATGGGCTGCTCTGCACTGACCGCACTCCCCTTCTGTAAAACGTGCTGCTTAACTCTCTCTCTTCCTGCTGACCTGAGAGACGGACCCGTGGCCCCCAGTGGCAGTGGGCAGAGAAGGCCTGACATGTGTCACATGGGGATTTCTGTCTCAGCTTCTTGTGCTGCGTCCCCACTGTGATGGTGGTTCCGTGAGTGCCAGGCCTTCCCTGCTCCCCGTGGTGTCCCTGCAGTCAGAACAGCCTGACAAGGAGATATTCCGCAATACCTGCCAGCTGGACAAATCAAGCTCATCACCAAAATGTCCTGCCCGGCCCTGTCCACTAGGACTTGCTCTGTAACAGAGATGTCCTGGTCTGCACTGACAACAGCAGCCAGGAGACACGAGGGCTAGCTAAGGAAAAAATATGTTTTTGCACTATCATCTTCATTTAATTTTTTTTAATTGAAGTAACATCAGTTTATAACTTTGTATGTTTCATGTATATAAAATTTTAATTATATTTCTACTTCTCCACACCTTACAGCATACTCACCACCACCAGGAAAACAGTTAAGCAGGTATCTCAAAAAATTAAGACAAGAACTAACGTATCATCCAGCCATCATCCCACTTCTGACTATTTGCCCAACGAATTTGTATGTGCTTAGTTGCTCAGTTGTATCTGACTCTTTGTGACCCCATGGAATGCGGCCTGCCAGGCTCCTCCATCCATGGGGATTCTCCAGGCAAGAATACTGGAGGGGGTTGCCATGCCCTCCTCCAGGGGATCTTCCCAACCCAGGGATCAAACCCAGGTCTCCCGCATTGCAGGCGGATTCTTTATGTTCTGAGCCACCATGGAAGTCCTTGATCAAAGAATACGAAAAACTAACTCAACAAGAGACCTGCGACCCCGCCCCTCACTGTTCATCATGGCATCATTAACTGCCAAGATACAGAAACAATCCAAGTGCTTGTCATCAGATGAATGGATAAGGAAGATGTGGTGTGTATATATTAATAGTACAATGAAATACTTCTCAGTCATAAAGAAGGAACATGTTTTTATTTTATTTAATCTTCATGAATGCAAAGTTCCATGGCTAGGTATGGCTGGTGCCTGCCCGCTGGTCAGCTGAGTCTACCCCATCCTGTAATAACACAGCCCCCTGCCTTCCCGACCATGCCCCACACCTCTGCTCCCACATTACCCTGTACCAGCCTGGTCCCCATGTGGACACCATGCTGACTAAGTATGCAGTGGGTATGAAGGTGGTACCTTCAGGCACTTAGTTCAGGAGCAAAAGGAGAAGCTAAATGATTCAAATAAGCACAACCAGTGATGAAGACATGGTTTGGGGAGAAAAGCCGATAGAAAACATTCTTCACTGATCACTTTCTCTTCATTGATATAAGTGAGTCTTGGGAACAAAGAGTCCCTCCCTTCCTACCCCCTCAACCACCCCAAGGAAGAGGCATAGAAAGTCAAAAACAAAAGCAAAAAAAAGCAAAGAATAATTCTGTTACCAAATTTACCAATTATCAACAATTGGAGTCATGGTTACTCAGGTACCAATTAAAAGCAGAATAGCTGACTCTACATCCCTGTCACATTTCCAGGAAACGTTCAAATGTAAAAGCAGCAAATGTCAAATTAAGCGAGTTCCAAGTATGAGGTATTTTAAGGAGGAATGCTGATTAATTCATGTGCGGCTCCATACTGTTTGGCAGGAAGACCAGGCAGGTTTTATTAAAGGAAGCGGAACTCCTAGCCTGGTGTATCAGCTGCTACGACCCCAGTTCCGAGTGACAGTTCTCTTCCGGCCTGATGGCCCTGCTTCCAGGATGTCCTTTAGGCCCCTGGCATCAGGGACAACCAGATCAATGGCTGTGAGAGCACCAGCCCTACTCCCTAAGTGATCCTATCTACCAGTACTCTTGCCTGGAAAATCCCATGGACAGAGGAGCCTGGCAGGCTACAATCCAAAGGGTCACAAAGGGTCGGACATGACTGAGTGACTAACACTTCCACAAGTCAGGCTAGTCCTCACCCTGGCGAAACCAGTCAGCTCTGTGATACAGGCAGAGGAGGCGATACCTTTTTCCTCCACGAGTCCTAGACGCCCCAAGTGCCCCCAGACACATGGCATTCCCACTAGAAATGGCCAGAGGAAGCAAAGATGCAGAGAGTGGCTGATATAAATATCAACAAACCACAGGCCAGAGACTTGCTCCTAAGAGGGAAGAAACCACTTTGCTACCTCCAATCTGCAAATACCAACCCTCTGTCTGTGGCATCATGTCCCTTCGTAATCACACATGGAACAGAGGATCTCCGTTCAGCCCTGGCACTGGCCAACGTGCACCCCAAGTGAGGAATAAACCCAGGAAAGGGGCACAGCTGGGATACGGTGCATACATCTTTGGTATACAGTAGGCATCCAGTAAGAGTACGTTCTTTTACACACTTGGCACTGCACCTTACGCTGCCAGCGAGGTGCTCACATTTGTCACGGGACTTCATCTGGCTTCTACCTCTCGTCATGGTGCCGACACTGAAAGGTGAGGGGCAGTCTGAGAGCTGGCTGGCGTGAGGGTCTCCAGGCAGCGGGGCTGAGGGTGCAGGCAACAGGTGGCCTCACCCACCCTGCGCTATTCAAGACGGTGACCACCAGCCACACGGGGCTTTTTTTTTTTCCTTAATTCATTTTTTTTTAATTGAAGGATAACTGCTTTACAGAATTTTGTTGGTTTCTGCCAAACATCAACATGAATCAGCCATAGGATAGGTACACGTGTCCCCTTCTTCTTGAACCTCCCTCCCATCTCACCCTTCTAAGTTGTTATAGAACCCCTGTTTTGAGATCCCTTTAAATCTAAACTTAGTGAAATTAAACGTCACGTTCCACACTCATGCTGACCACATCTGAGGCGCTCACAGTCACAGTGGCTGTCGGATACAATGTGGATGCCACAGGTTTCCAACATTACAGAAGATTCTACTGGATGGTGTGGGTCCAGATGCTTGAAAAAAAATAATAAAATGGACAAGACACCCTGGCTTTTACTGTCAACGTGCACAGTAGTTCTAAACAATACAGGGATAAAAGATGCCTCCCTGTCCCCCAACCCCCGGGCCTCCCCACATCCTGTTGTCCAAATAAATCTCCCTGGTGATACAGGGTAACTCAACCACAAGCTGACGACCATCTCAGCTGCATCACTGCTCACATGATGTTAAAAGGGAGGGGGGATAATGTGAGTTATACTCCCTTTCTCTGTCTATAAGAGAACCACCTTAAAGAAAGTCTACAGCTAATTCTACAAAAAATCTAGAAAGAAAACTAGTAAAAGAATCTATAATTACCAAATGGCATATAGCCCCTGAAAATGGCATGTATACAAGGCGGCAGGTAGATAACCCAGGGCACTTTTCTTGTATCAAATGCACCTGTTCATAGGGCAGAGAAAAGGCAAGGACCTCAGGGCTCTCATTCCACAGCAGGATCATGTCCCAAAGACGGTTCTAAAATAGAACTTCTTCCTCCAGACCAGACTGGAAGCCACAGAGAACTGCTTAGCTCTCTATCATGATCTGGGCATTAAACATTGATGAGCTACGGACCTTTTCCTAGAAGGATATTAAAAATGCACACTGTTTCTAATTTCAAACCCCGAGACGGTCTGTAAAGCTTCCAGACAGTTCTGTGTTTCTGATTTCTTATGCAGTCCTCGCCTCCCCTGCTGCTGCTCTTTCTCCCTCCCCCACAGGAGGAGGTGCACACTCTCCACGATTGCATGTTCACTCTCTCAGTGGATCAACTACACTTATTTTCCATGACTGTCCTAGAGCTTACAGCATGCACTTTGTAACTAACTTAAGTCCCTGCACACTGCAGTGTCAACACCTGGGGTGCAGGTCCCACGAAGGGCATCCCAATTCCTCCCTCCCATCCCTGGTGACTTGGCCGCCCCTTCAGCTCCCCCTTCCCCAAGCCAGCCTCACCAGGGCAGCCTGACTGTGGCAGACTGAAACACACAGTTAACTTTCGGACGAAGAATTTTAAAAAATCTAAAAATGTATCCCGTCTTGATATATTCCTTCTCTCATACTCTTCTTTATGGAGATCTGAGTTTCTGACCTGCATCATTTTCCTTCTGCCCTGAGGAACTTCTTTAAACATTCCCTGCCAGACTGGGCTGCTGGAGATGAAGTCTCTTTTTGTTGGTCTTAGAAAGTCTCTATTTCTCCTGTGCCTTTGCCAGGTAACTTCATTGAATACAGAATTCTTGACCGGTGGGGGTCTTCTTCACCACCCGAAATACCATCCTCTACTCTCTTCCTGTGTGCATGGCTTCTGACAAGAAGCCCTGCTGATTCCTGTCCTTATTCCTCTCTAGGTAGTGATGCTTCATCTCTAAATTGAAAAACTTTCCAGTAAAACACCTTCCTCTTAAAACAGATACCCTCTTTATGGAACTCATAAAATTCTCAGTGGGGTAAACCTGAACAACACATGCAATACAAGCCAATTAATGAGGCTCAGATAGATGGCATGGGGTCACAGAAGCATCTGTGAAGGGGTCTTGCCTGACTGCTGCATTGCAATGCTTAAAATAATTCCACGGCTTGCAAGAAAAGTGGGCTGTAAATGAATCTGACTGCTGATAAATGCCCCAAACTGACAGACAGCTCAGCATGTCCAGCTGGTATCTGATGCAGGGATAATCCACTCCCATCCCCCTCAGGAGGCTCCTCTGTCAGGTGTGCGGGTCAGGACTTGGAACCACTTAACCGCCAAACACTTGCCAGACAAACCCGAAAAAAAAAAACCCAAAAAAAACCACTGAGATAAAGAGTAGAGAATGCTTACTGCTTGCTGCCGGCCATTTGTCAGCTTCACAGAAAGAATGGTTAAACACTATTATGAACCCAATAAAACAGGAGGCTATCTATGGTGGTTTTAGGGATAATGAACCAACTGGGAAACTTTCATAGTACAGAAAATTGTCCTTTCAGTCAACTCATTCATTCAGGGAACAAATACTTTAAGACAATGCTGCTGGGAATTCCCTGGAGGGCCAATGGTTTCATTGCCAGGGCTCAGAATTTATCCCTGGTCAGGGAACTAAGAGTCCACAAGCCACTCAGCACAGCACCCGCCCCCCCCTCAAAAAGATGATGCCTCCTAAATTTATCCATCATCCACTCTGAACTGGATTCACTCTGCACTTGACCCCTTGAAGGATGGGCTTCCACATGCTCCAGGTGGCCTAGTGCAAGAGCCTTGTCTCTGCTGCAGAAAGTAGCTGCCAGTGGCTCTGCTGTCTCCCCAAGCCCTGCGGCCTTGGTCACATGGCCCGTCAGAAATCGACAGTGCAGGGGGGCGGCCGGTGTTCTAAGCAGGACTCTCACGCTCAGAGGCAGGGCGCCAGGGGCTTCATTAACCACACCCTGGCAACGGGCCATATGCTATGGATGTCAGAAGTAGGCCTTCAGGGGCAAATCAGTGATTTGTTCATCCACATCATGGGTTCTCACCAGTGACACGAGTGGCCTTTATGAAATATGGAGTGGCCACGGTATTAGCAACATAAACAGAATGTAAAAGTCCACCTGCTGCATAGCTTCCATGCCTGGGAACCTGGCCCAGGCTCCTGCACCCGTGGGCAAGGCTGTGTACTCTGGTAGGACACAGACCAAGGGTCCCATGCAGACCCTACAGGTAACAGTTCCTCGTGTCTGCCTGTTACCAGGTCTCTCTATAATCAATCCCGTGGAGCCTCTGGTCTGATGGCTGTTCCCATCTCATGTTGCAGAAGGGTTATGGGGTGGAATAACTAATGCTCACCCACCTCAAACATCCTGGAGCTGATTATCACCCGCCAGAAAGAATCTGAACATTGTCACAGCCAGGTTGATTAGGTCAGTTCCCGGCAGTGGTTTATCCATCTTCCCTCCTGTCCATCAGACGGTCGGTGTCACATATAAATCAGAGAGTAATCATTTAAAATTTCATCTTTAATATCTGTTCTTTTTTAAAAAAAGAAAAGGGTGGGGGGGCTTCGAGTTTCAGACTCCCTAGAAAATTACAGACTGGAGAGGCCAATTACAATCACTGCCTCAGCTGGGATGTGCATCACGTGGCTCCAGAGCATCGTTGGGGAGCGGAGAACAGGCGGGGTGACTCGCTGTCACGCGCTGTGTAACGCAGCCTGTTCCACACAGGGGACAAAGCGGCACCTGCCCAGCAGCATTAACCAAGTACCATCGCCATAGCAACTGTTGTCAGGCCAACAGGCCTTTTCAAAGCAATCAAAGAAAATGTAAATCAAGGAAGCTTTCTGGACTCAAAAGTGGAGGAATAGGGCCCCCAGCTCACTCCTGGATTGACTTCATAAGGGAGTGCTCATTATGGGTGAAGCAACTTAGCAGCAGCAGCAGCAGCAGCATTATGGGTTTAACTCTGAGAGCCAACTGGACATTTCTTTAACATTGAAGAAGCGCCCCTGACATAAAGCCTGGGGTCCCACCAGCTTTCCCCCCATCCCTCATAGGCCATCCTAATAGATGGTAGAGCTGAACACAGAGAAAGGAGCAGTCCTAAGAAGTCAAAGGACAGGGAGGCAAGGAGAAGATCTGTGTCTGGAGGAGCTTACTGACTCCAAGTGCAAAGCACACTAAAAAGAAATGAAATCAGTTCTCTATGGGGTCCCCCAGAGTGAGCAGGGGAGAGGAGGGATGACGAGATGGAGGGGAAGGACACAGGGAGGTCAAGACGGAAAATGAGTACAACGCCGAAAAGGTAAAAAATGCTGTCTCCCACGGTGGGAAACAGTTCATCTCCACATCAAGCATAAAGATAACAGTCATTGCAAATTCTGAGAGCTTATTTCTCACATACTTTTCAGATCTCCTTTCACAGCAGATCACAGGTACAATAGGGCCTCAGCTGTAATCAAGTCTCAAAATATAAATTCCTTGAAGAGAGTGTGCAGAGAACAGCAAGCATTACAACTCCAAAGATACCTCATGTCTAGTGAGACGAGGTCACAAGTAGGCAGTGGGTTCACCTAGAAGAATCATGTTCCAAACAAAGAACAATTTCTGGGCAGTAAAGTTAGAGATGAGTGGAGGTGTTAACAGCCCACCCAGCACCTGGAAACCTCTTAGTCAGCTCTATCTCCTGCAGTCAGGTGACGGGCTTGGTGCACCTGGGGAGGCCAGCCAAGGTGGGGCTCCAGGCATTCCTGGACCCTTCCCACCTGCAGCCGCAGACACCAGAGTCCTCCGCCACCGACAGGCCATCTCTCACCACTGCCTTCTCTGCCGTCCCATCTTGATCGCACTGACATCTGGGTTCTGAGTACCTCTTGGTTTCAAAGTCTTTTCTGTGCCTTTCTGTCATACTTCCACTCAAAAGGCTCTCATAGCATTTCAAAAATCTGGGGAAAACCTGCACTCATCACTTACGACCCATGAGACAGGAGCATCAGGATGCAGGGTTGTAGAACCCACCCCCACCTCCTCCTCACCAAAGACACTGTAGGAGAAGCTCACACTCGCGCATCCTGTATGGAGAGCATGGGTTTAATTTTTAAAAAGAAGCAATTTTAGTTCTCAAATCACTGCTGAAGACTTTGGCAGAGCAGACACTCCTGAGCTGTGCCCTTGTCTGTGGATGGATTTGGATAACAGCCTAGAAAAGTCAAGGAAAGAGGAGAATAAAAGGGTGTTCAGGATCTGCTCCTCCACCAGACTCAGCCCCCAGTTTTCCACCCTCCCCTCAGGTTCCTCTGAGACAGGCGTCTGTGGGAGGTTCTGATACTTAGTATAACGTCTTCATTAAGCGGTGCTGGAGGAACATCTGGGGCACAGGGCACCCCACCCCCCGCTCAGCAGCATCACCTTGGGTGGGTCCTCCCAGGTGACACCAGAGCACCAGGTGGATAATGGGGACCCTTAGCCAGTCTCAGTTACCCTCCCCTAATCCCATCTCCAGTATCCTGGATGACAGAAAACAGTTCTACAGAGAAAAACAAAACCCAACAGTAAAACAAACCAGGAACCACTCATCACTGAAATGTTCCCTAAGTCACTGGCACTGCAGAGACAACATGGGCTCTTCAGCAACAGGTTTGGAAGTCAGGGCTCCGTTCACAAAAAAGGCAGCCCTTTTCCCTCTTGGGAAAAGAGCTGTGCGTGTTTTCTTTAGGTTCACAGAAGAGCACACTGAAGCCTCAAACATTTAAGTGCACAAGGGTTGTGAAAGGCTGTAAAATTCTTGAACTCAGGCAAAGAAAGCAGAAGCTCCCAAGAAGAAAATATTTACTGGACCATCAAGGTCACCTGCCCAATTTCTTACAGCAATTAGGAATTAATCAACTTTTTTTTTCAGTGAGGCATACTCCAAATAAACAAAATTTCTGTCTTTTTCCAACACTCTTTCATCTACTGAATTGGCAAAAATCCACACTGATACGCAGAGCCCAGTGCTAGAGAAACAGCACCTGCTAATGACCTGAGGAGGAGCCTCTTGATAAAAGCAGCATACCCTGACTTTGTGTCCAGAGGCTACAGGTCTGGGAGCTTACACCAAGAATCAACCCAGGTACAGAGCAAGACTGAGGACACGATGCACCTCCCCAGCACTGCCCTTGAGAGGAGAGGCTAGGACATAACTTAAATGCCCAGCAAGAGGCAGTTAGCTAAACAGACTCAGCTACCTCTCATGGTGAAAACAGGAGGCACTCGTTAAAACTGAGGTTGAAGAGATGATTTGAAGATATGCAAAAATGTCTGTATCATTAGGAAAAATTAGGTTATGAAACAGTGCAGTGTGATCCTATTTGGTAAATTTATATGCAGATATAGAGGGGGTGTACATGCCCTACAGAGGAATGAGGGGAAGTATGACCCAGAAAACAGACTGACAGTACTTTTGTGCTATGAAGTGAGTGTAGTAAAAGTCGCTCAGTAGTGTCCGACTCTTTGCAACCCCATGGACTGTCGCCTGCCAGGCTCCTATGTCCATGGAATTCTCTAGTCAAGAATACTGGAGTGGGTTTCCAGATCTTCAGGGGATCTTCCCAACCCAGGGATCGAACCCAGGTCTCCTGCATTGTAGGTGGATTCTTTACCATCTGAGCTACAATGCCAGGTTCCCATGGAGGGGAGAATTAAAAGGTGATTTTATTTTCTTCTTTGAAAAGATAAGATTGAGTATCATCACTGATTTCAAAAGAAGAGTGTTTGAATAAAATGCTCCCACTGTGCACTCAGCAAGGACGAACTTGTCCTCTGTTACATCTAAGCAGCCGCCCTGCAACCTCCTAGGACACGATTCACTATGTGGTACCCACACTCAGGAAGCATCCTGTTTAAGCTCACAATGGGAAGACAGGATGGATCTTACCAACCGGAAGGGACACTTGGGATGGTAGGAAGGCCAGCCTTCAAGATTCCCTAGGACCTTGTGACCTTGTGAAGCCACACTGCACAGGGCTAACTACTGTAACCACAGGACACCATAGAGATGACAGTGTGTGACTTCAAAGGCCAAGGCTCTAGGGAAGCCAGCTGTCATGTTGGGAAGACATCTGAGCAGCCCTGTCCATGTGGCAAAAAAACTGAGGCCTCTGGCTAACAGCCAGCGCCAGCTTGCCAACCCCAAGGGCTATGCAGGAAACGGGCCCTGCCGACACAGTGGCTGCGACCTAACCAGAGTTCCCTCCCTGGCAGAACCATCCAGCTCCACGGTCCACATTCCTGACCCACAGAAACGGTGTGAAAAACGTCTATTGTTGTGTCAAGCCGCTGAGTTTGGGGTAGTTCTCTGCATAGCACTAGATAATGAACACAGATGGTCTGGCTCAAAGCATGACCCCCATGATCCAGGCAGGCTTCACTTCGCAGGGGCAGGGGGGCCATCACCCACATGGCTGCAAGGAGTGTCCCTGGGAACAGGGGTGGGGACTTTTTCTGCCACCGGGGTCCAGGGCTCCACCAGTGACCTGGGAGGCCAGCCAGCTTCCAACAGTGCTTGGTGAACACTCTAAATGGGACAGTAGAGGACGGGACACCAACCCCGCCCCCCGAGGAGACAGCACTTGAGCTTATCAACAAAGAGACCTCTGAATCAACCTGGGCTCTGAATCAATCAAGATCACACATGTGGCCCCAAACTGCAGGCCCAGCCCCCAGCAGCACCGACCAGCTTCCACAATGTAACACTCAAAATCATGCCTGCCACCCAACAACTCCTCATGTGAACTGTTCGCTCATCTGGACTTCCAATTTCTGCTCCAAGTCATTCTACAAGTAAGATTATTTTTAACTCTCAATGTTATGACCATTTTTTAAGTGACTTGGGTTAACTGCCCTCTCTATGTAAATGCTACAAGCACAAGCAGTTTGTAACTTAAACAGCATTTTTTCCACTCCCTGCCCTACTCTTTCCTTTTTTTTTTCCTTTCTGTCATAAACTTTTGGTAAGGATCTCAGGGTTGTCAGTTATTTTAAACACTGCAATGCAAACAACCACTGGAAGTCAAGACAACTCAGGCTTCCAAGTCAATAAAATTATTATTGCTCAGAATAGTGCAACAGTTTCCGTGTATATCACCAAATCAGTAAACTGGCAAAAAAAAGAAAAAAGAAATCACCAAAGTAGGAAAGAAGTACCTCTGATATAAATCCATGGAGAAAAACAGAAATTGAGCAATGCAAATACAGGAAAAAAGCAAACCTGAGAAATTTAATTTGGTGACTTAGGAAGAGAAACTAAAGGGACTTCCCTGGTGGTCCAGTGGCTAAGACTTCGAGCTCCAGTGCAGGGGGCTTGGATTCAATTCCTGGTGAGGGATATAGATTCCACATGCTGCAGTTAAGACCTGGTGCAGCCAAATAAATATTAAAAAAAAAAAAACCATAAAGAAAGCGATTCATTTTTTTAAAAAAGAAGAGAAACTAGGCATCTTCTCCCCTTTACTACCAATATTTTTGAAAAAAACTCTGTAATAGTTAGTATCAGAATAGAATATAGCGAAATGTTTTCATTATGAAGTCTAAACAGAAAAATATCTCCATGTAAGGTTTTATCATCATCTTGGACAGATTTTTTTTTTTTTAATGGAGAAAAATGATCAGATAAGTGTTGCCAGGCAGTTTAGCAGGACCCTTGGCTGAAAAACACTCTAGCCCACTCAGCCCTCAAAGCCTCCTATACTGACCTCCCTGGATGCAAGCTGGAAACGCTGCTTCCCCTGCCCTGAAAAGTAAGGCTTCTAAGGGTCGATTCAGATGTGACCCGGATTTTAAAGAGCTAAAGTTCTGAGACACAGGAGTGACAGCATTTCAGAGGAACTTACTCTCACCCTCCTCATCAACTGGGACAGACATTATTCTGCAGAGTTAGACTCGGAAACTTGACAAGAAGTTAAGACCTCTAGATCCTTCCCTTTTTATTACATAAGAGTCGGAACCTGCAAAGAATTAAGTCCCTCCCACTCCTTTCCCCAATAACATGTGGAAATGAGTAACAAGCACAAAATAATATATGACTCATAGACATTTTCTACCATGTAGCTTTGATTTGTAGCATTTTTCACACCAGAAAAAGTTTGACATTTTATTAACCTTAAGGTGCTTGCTGCTGCTGCTGCTAAGTCGCTTCAGTCGTGTCCGACTCTGTGCGACCCCAGAGACGGCAGCCAACCAGGATCCCCCGTCCCTGGGATTCTTCAGGCAAGAACAATAGAGTGGGTTGCCATTTCCTTCTCCAATGCATGAAAGTGAAAAATGAAAGTGAAGTTGCTCAGTCGTGTCCGACTCTATGTGACCCCATGGACTATAGCCTACCAGGCTCCTCCGTCCATGGGATTTTCCAGGCAAGAGTACTGCTTAGGTGAATACAAAAAAAAAAAAAAAAGTTGATCCATTGACCTCAAATGGTTTAAAACATCACATAAAAACAAAAATCACACTAACGTTCAAGAAAACCTCAGAATTCCAGTTTAGGACTTGAATATCCCGGACAGATTAACCTGTGTGGCGGCTGCCGGTTAACGCTCGCAGGTGACGACAGCACCGTGGACAGCGGGCGGCACTCCCTGCGGACATGTGACATCTGGTGACTTGTACGCTGTCTGTCGAGTCACTCATGGGACAAGCAGCTGCTGAGCACCGACCACACACCCGACAAGCATCATGCTTAGTGCCCGCAATAGTGAGAAGTTTCAGACAGGACCCGCTGGTGGCAGAAGACGCTCACCTCTCGGCTCAGAAGCAAGAAGCATCTATACCGAGGAACCTGAGGATGGGCTGAGCAGCACCTGTCTGTCCTCTCACAACAGGTGTTTTCTGTATGATTGTAATGACACACCCCAGTCAGCCCACGTATCGATTAAAGGATTACAGACTACAGGATTCACCATGACCACTTCTGCTGACAATGTGATGCTTACATACTAAGTTTAACCAACGGAGCTCCCCCACCAACCCAGAAGTTTTTAAGGGCAGGGAAGACGACTCATATAGTCTAAAAGAATAACAAACCTTTAAAAGAATCCTTGTATACTCAGGCTTTTTCTGAACCAAAAATTCTTTACAATACAGAGTTATAATATTATTTTACAAACACTGCTATCAAATAGCAATTTAGGAAGTTTATTTTGGCCCAAACACAGAAGCAAATCTTCTTTTTTTCCCCCAAAGTTAGTATTGGTAAGCTTTTCTATGAACGCCCAAATTCAAAGAACCACAAATGATCACTGATTATTTTAGCTGTGGCACGTGAACCAAGCTCACACCCAAGTCTGAAGTCAGGACTTTATACAAAGGTACAAAAGTTGCAAAAGCATAACTGGCTCATATGCTTTCTAAATAGGATGACTATTTTCTTTCTAATTTTGCCAATGTTAAAACAGTGGTAACTTGACTTCCAATTCTTGGAAGCCATCCTGCAAGGTGGTTTGACATTGGGAAAGCTCTGGAGTGCCCTGCTGACTGTAAGTTGAAAGGTTCATGCCTACTGGTGATGCTCTTTCAGTTCATGTTTCCTCCAGGCAAACCTCCTCCTCAGCAAAGCCTACTTGGCAACCTTGTTACTCTCTAGGACCAGGTCTGGTAGGAAGGGCTGCTCTGCTCCCATTGCCCCCACCTTTTTTTAATGTAGAAATAAATGTCCTGTAAATCATCAGAAATTAAATAAGCAAATGTAGTCATGCCAAAATCTTCCTACTAAAACATCTGTTCTAACAACAACCAATTAAAGTGATGACAGAGTCGATAAAAAATAGAACAGATGACCATGCTGGTGCTGTTTTTAATGCTTTGCGCCATGAACAGCTCAGGAGTGAGGGGTTCAGCTTCCTCAGGCTTCAGCCTCTCAGATGCAGTCAAGGCTTTGAGAGGAGCATAACTCAAGAGTGCCATCAGCCAAAAACATGATGCTGTTCCACACTGATCGAGACGGGCAAAGGCCTTGGGAAACGATGGAAGGGAGGCCATCGACAGGGTATTCTTCGTTCATCACAAGGATCAATTAAAACCTCTCCATGACCCTAGATCCTTTACAACTGCTATGTTTTAAACATTTTTCATTAAGTGTTCTTAATTAAATAGGCCGTGAAAATAAATATGAGAATAACATTTAAACCGTAGAGACCAAGGTCTCAGAATGAAATACTGGAGAAGAGAGGAGCCCCCAGCCCAAAGACGTCTGTGAAGGGGCAGCCTCTCCATCCCGCCTCCCTTCCTCCCACCAAGGAAAGCACCGCCCGGGCTCTGCGGGTTCCAGTTTGTCTACACTGTGGAGACATCTGGAAGAAGGCTAACCATGGAAAGACAAGGATCTCTGGTGTCCACGTTTGTGAGGCTGTCATCGCATCCAGCTCAGACTCTGCAGCGCTGAGCCCCGTCACAAGCATCATCAGGAGCACATGGACGCCCCCCGACTCATGGCGGCCTAAGCAAACAGGGAGAATGGGTCACCCGGGTGAGGGGGAGTGTGGTCACATGCTGGCCACTGGTGCTGTTTCACTATAACCGAGATGCTGGGGAACGGGCCCTGGTTACCCGTGAGAAGCAGGAGGCTGAGGAAGGCGGGCAGGTCCCCAGGGCCCAGTCAGTGACAGATGCTGACCATGACCAGGAAAAGGACTGCAGCCAAACAGACACCAGAGCTTCTGAGCAAGACCGTCTGGCTTCTGTGAGGCCTGGGCTCAAAGGTCAGAGGGAGCCGTTGGCCTGCAAGGGGCGGCAGCACCATGGACAGACCCTGTGGGGCGCAGCGACCCTACCCACCAATACCTGAGTCCAGAGCTTCTGGCCCGGGCTCCTTGGAGGTGGTCTCGGGCACAGTCCTCCACACCACTTCTCGCAGATATAGCGCTGCTGCTGCTGCTGCTAAATCACTTCAGTTGTGTCCGACCCTGTGCGACCCCACAGACAGCAGCCCACCAGGCTTCCCCCTCCCTGGGATTCTCCAGGCAAGGACACTGGAGTGGGTAGATATAGCGCTAAACACCCCCAAACACTTGCCCCTGCCTGGTCCCCACACCACACAGTGGCCCGTCTGGGTGTCAGATGGCCTTGGGGATGCAATCATATGCCTACCAAGGGGTCCCCCACTAAGTCTGCAATCAAGCGGTCCACAGTGTCCCCTTCCCTGCTGGCTAGAGAGGCTCAAGCCAAGACACGTGGGGGGTTGCACGCTGCAGAGACCCCTCTCCTAGGGAGACCCTCGCCACCTCTGAGAAGCTCATCAAGCAGAACCAAGGGAAACAAACATCCAAGAGCTGCAGCTGCAAAAATGGTCAATTCAATCACAGTAAAGCTGAAAAGAAAACCTTCTGGTGACCTCATATTCAACTATCAAAAAGAGAGGCAGAAAAATCCGGGAAAGGGCAAGTGAAAGAAGCTATTTAAGTTTCCTCCTAAAAGAGCAGTGAGTGGCTCAGAAGAGCTCGTGGTCCGCGTGAAAATGAGAACTCTGCAGCTCGCTCCACTCAGCAGCTCCAGACCCAGAAGAGCACCCACCCAGACTCACAGCTCAAAACAATCAGGGGAGGGCTCGGCTTCTGCGACACTGACCAGGACAGCCGGAACAGGGGCCACCACCAGCCCTCTGCTGAGCCACACACAGGACGGGCCCTGTGACAGGTGAGGGTCAAGGTGACCCAACAATGGGGCCCCCGGCATCCCCCACCTCTGAACAATGCAGTGTGGCCGTCACGCTTCAGGGCTGACGCGCTCACTCCAAAGTCCTCGATGAAAACAAAACTGCCTGCTCTTCCTCAGAGCTGTTACGAACTGACCTCACTGTTTACCATGTGTGTATTTAACACGCTGGCATCTCATAAACAGAAACTCAAGAAAATCCGAGACTCGGAACAGCTTGCCAGAATAGCACGTACAGTCAGGTACCATGGAACGCTCCTGGCTACAGCAAGAGCCCAAAATGTGCTTTTTACGTTTCAAAACATAATTCAAAAATAGATGATAAAATCTTGTCCTACAGACATCTGTTATCTGAGAAAACGTAAACACATGGACAAACATATGTTGTTCGATTCAACAGGATTACAAGAGCCATGCACAGGCACGTGTAACGTCTTCAAGGAGCTATGTGGAACACGATGCTCCTCGTTTCTTTATGAAATAAGAATTGGCTGGGACTTCCCGGGTGGTCCAGTGGCTAAGACTCTGCGCTCCCAATGCAGGGGGCCCAGGCTCGATTCCTGGTCAGGGAACTAGATCCCACATGCTGCAACTAAATGTCCTGCACACCACAACGAAGATCGAAGATCCCAAGTGCTACAACCAAGACCTGGTGCAGCCAAATAAATAAGTATTAAAAATAATAACAATAACTGGCAGCCTCAGACTAAAGGTAGTACCTGTCACATTGTGCAGTATTCTAAGTTGCCCTGGGCAGTTTCACACCTACGCGGACTTCTTACTCAGGACGTGCAAGCAATCCCAGCCTGCCGAGGATGGGTCAGTGACTGTGCGGATGCCAGAGATAGGGCAGCAAGGAGATGGGGGCAAGGAGACCCCTCCAGAAGCAGAGGCACAGGCAGCCCCTACCTCGTGGGGAAAGGAGAGGGCGCTTGGGTCAAAGGGCACCAGAGCCCTAGGACTGCTGGAGGCTTCCTGTGGAAACCTGGTGGAGTCAGACCCCATTGGGCAAGAAAACTGATTTGAAGCAAAGACAACCAGCTGGCATTTTGAACACAGAAGACAGGTCATTGTAGGGACAAACGATGGATCTCTGTCACAATTATTGAGGATGAGCCGAACACCTGGCAGGGCAAATAGTGATGCCCTTATTCCTCGGACAAATGTTTGCTAAAGCTCCTACTATGTGCTTGGGGGGGGCGGCATTCACCTTAAAGGGGCACCTATATCCTTTTACGTGCATCCTTTCCAATGACCTAGGAAGGCAACTGCCGCAGGTGAGAGCCACACCCTGCTCACTGAGCCCAGCACCTCCCCTCTGCCTGCCCCCCAGGGACCTCGCTCTGGGGAGGCCCTCCCGAGCCCCTGGACCACCTTTGAGCATCACAGTTCCTGCTGTGTCCAGGAACACCTGCTGCTGACAAAAAGCCAGCCCTGTCTTTCTGGGTACCAGCTGCAGAGAACAAAATGCAGAGCCACAACACCAGCTGCTGGGCAAGGTGACTTCCAAGAAACCAGATCCAGAGTTTTCCAGGAAACCAGAGTCTTCCAGGTCTTCTTTTCATGGTAAAACTACCCAGTTGTCTTGGGCATCCCCACTGCCCTAGGCCTCTTCATGCCCACATCCTCTTGGTGAGCGTTCCCTCACACCTACCACAGGTTGGGAGTTGAGGCCGCCACACCCACCTCGCCCAGTCAAGGCCAGTGGGATCCACGGGCCTGCTGCTGTCGCCCTGCCCCACCCACGATCTACACCTGCAAATTCAGCACAAAGTTCCTTTCCCTCAGCTCTGGGTTTCATTTATAAGGGCTGGAAACTATCGTGCTTTCTGGCTCATGTAATGAGAAAAATGGGCTTCCCTGGTGTCTCAGCAATCAAGAATCCACCCCACAATGCAGGAGACGCAGGAGACCTGGGTTGTATCCCTGGGTTGGGAAGATCCCCTGGAGGAGAGCACAGCAACCCACTCTAGGATTCTTGCTGGAAAAATCCCATGGGCAGAGGAGCATGGTGGGGTCATAGAGAGTTGGACAAAGCAACTGAGCACTCACGCAATGAGAAAAATCCTTTGATTAAACATACATATATACACACTCATGCTAATTCATCTTCTAAAGCAAACAAAACTATGTTTAAAAAAAAATTAAGTAGACAAATTGCAATCTCACTGAAATACATCAAACTGTGCTAAAGGATGACACAAAGTGGGAAGAAAAGGATACTAGGAGGATGGTAGAGTTGAACTAAAATCAGATGTTGGGAAGAAGAGACCAATTTTTCTTACAGAAAAATTCCAGATCATTAGGGTTGCCAGACTTAACAAAGTACAGGACACCCAGTTAAATATGAAGTTCAGATATCTATCACAAGGCACATTCTGACATCACAAAACTACTCATTGTTTATCTAAAAATCAAAGTCATCTGGGGTGTCCTGCAACTCTACAAATAATCCATGTAGATGTTTCTGCTCTAGGAAATGGAGTTTACTCTTCCCTGAACCTCTTCAAGATGGGCTGCGCTTAGGGATTCACTTCTGAGAATGGAGTAGGTCAGTGACCCTGCAGCAGAGAGACCCAGCCAGACATCACCAGCCAGGGGACCGCGGCTCATGTTCTATAGATGTCACACATCCCCCTACATGATGAGACATGAAGGGCCCTCCACCCTGTGTGCTCATTTTAAAAGCCCATGCGTGCACGATAAGTCACTTCAGTCATGTCCAACTCTTTGTGACCCATGGACTATAGCCTGCCAGGCTCCTCTGTCCATGGGATTTTCCAGGCTAGAATACTGGAGTGTGCGTTGCCATTTCCTTCTCCAGGGGGATCTTCGCGACCCAGGGATCTGACCCAGGTCTCCTGTGGCTCCTGCATTACAGGTAGATTCTTTACCACTGAGTCACCAGGGAAGCCCCTACAAAGATCATAATCCCGGTCTAATCGCAAGACACGTAGTGGGACAAACCCAGGCATGGGGGCGTTCTGCAGGATCTCAGGACTGTCAGGTCAGGATCGTGGAATTGCTGCCGTTCCCCTTTGTTAAAAATGAGAAAGATGGAGAAACTGTCCCAGACAAGGAAAAGCAGTGGGGACCCTGAATGGGATCGTGGGATGGACCAAGGGGATGAATGGCGACAGGTAGATCCAAACAAAGTCTGGAGCCTGGGCCACTGTCAGGCACGCACACCAGTTTCTAGCTCTGACAGATGAGCCATGGAAATGCAGGAGGGTGAACGATGAGACACGTGGGTAGGAGGTACCCAGGAACTCTCTCCTTGGAGCGAAAACTACCCCACAAGTTTTACTTAAAAAAAAAAAATCAGAGGTAACAGAATGCAAGGACCTGCAGCATTAACCCTGGGATGGTCCTAGCAAACTTCAAAGGACAAACCTGAGGCAGAAAGTGGTGGGGCTGGTGTGACCCAAGAGCCCTGGAGTGAAGTTTCTGGTCATCGTCTTCTGCCATTGGCTCATGTCCCTTTGTAAAGAAGTTCTTATTTTTAAAAAACTTTTAAAAATTAAGATTATTGGCACTTCATGAGTCTTGTCAACTTCCTCCCTGTGTTTTGCTGGAGAATTTTGAAGCCTTTCTGCCTTGGGCACGTCCTTTGAAGTTTGCTGGGACCGTCTCAGGATTAATGCTGCAGGTCCTATAACTCAGAGAAGCCTGCATGCTGGGCAAGCCCTGGCCTCTTGATGTCTATCTCTCTGCATGTGTGTGGCTGTGTGTCCATCTCATAAGCACATGCACACACATGCACACAGATACTGCAATGCTTGACTTGAATACACAAAAAGCTGGGCACACCTCCAGAGTCCAGGAAACTCCCTTTTTCTTTTTTATTGATTTTTATCAGAGTATAGTTGCTTTACAATATTATATTAGTTTCCGCTGTCCAGCAAAGTGAATCAGCTATAAAAACACATGCTGCTACTAAGTCGCTTCAGTCATGTCCGACTCTGTGCGACCCCATAGACGGCAGCCCACCAGGCTCCCCTGTCCCTGGGATTCTCCAGGCAAGAACACTGGAGTGGGTTGCCATTTCCTTCTCCAATGCATGAAAGTGAAAAGTGAAAGTGAAGTCGCTCAGTCGTGTCCGACCCTCAGCGACCCCATGGACTGCAGCCTATCAGGCTCCTCCATCCATGGGATTTTCCAGGCAAGAGTACTGGAGTGGGGTGCCATTGCCTTCTCCGATATATACACATATCCCCTCTTTTTTGGATTTCCTTCCCATTCAGGTCACCACAGAGCAGAGTTCCCTGTGCTACACAGTAGGTTGTCATTAGCTATCTACTTCATACATAGTATCGGTAGTGTGCATATGTTATCTCAGTCTCCCTATGCATCCCTTCCCTTTCCCCCCCTGGTGTCCATACTTGTCCTCTACATCTGTTTTGCTTTGCAAATAAGCCCATCTATACCATTTTTCTGGGCTTCCCAGATGGTGCTAGTGGTAAAGAATCCTCCTGACAATGCAGGAGACATAAGAGACATGGTGTGTTTGATCCCTGAGTCGGGAAGATCCCCTTGAGAAAGGAATGGCTACCCACTTCAGTATTCTTGCCTGGAGAATCCCACGGACAGAGGAACCTAGTGGGCTACCATCCATGGGGTCGGACATGACCAAAGTGACTTAACATGCACATACCATTTTTCTAGATTCCACATACAGGCGTTAATAAGAGATATTCATTTTTCTCTTTCTGACTTCAGGTAACTCACTTTTACAGAAAACTCTAGAATGAACACTGCCCTCCCTCCTCTCTGCCATCCACCCACCACCAGCACAGATTTGTACCCAGCAGTGAGCCCGGTGTGTAAATACAGAGCACCTTTGTGCACATTCTCCACAGCCTTGGTCCCGGATATTCCTAGAGCACAGAGTCCTAGGGAAGACCACACTAGAAGCAGTCCACTACCCAGAGGAAGGGTGGTTTCCTGGGCACAGGCCTCAAAAGTGAAATTGGGGCTTTTTGGGGTTTGGCCTGGAACGACCTGAGCACGAACGTCCGGAAGGAGAAGCAGGTCGGCCCCTCCTTGGCCCCAGCCATCCTGAGGCCGTAAACAAAATATGTTCAAAGAATTTCTACCAACTCAGATATATACATTTTCAAAAATACAACATGAACATATAAATACAAATATGACTGAGGCAGTGTTCCAGATTGGAGGAAACCAAAGAGACATGACCGATGAAACCTGGATCTCAGAGAAGACCCCAGCACAGAAAAGTGGGAAAACTAGAGAAATTCACTTTAGAGTTCAAGATTAGTTCATTATATTGTACCCATGTTAATTCCTTACTTTTGATAACTATGCTGTGTTCATGTAAGATCTGAATACAGGAGAGGCTAGAGAAAGAAACTTATTACCATTGTGGTAACTTCTTTTCAAGTTCTAAGATCACTCCAAAATAAAAAGTCTGAACAGATACATTTTTGCAAGGAACATGTAAGAGACTATAAAAAGAAACCTTATAGACCACATGCATTCTTTTGTAAAGATATTTCAAAGTTATTGAAAAGAGTATGAAAATTGACTTTTATTTCATTTTTAGATTTCAGACTACAAAGTAACCTTTGCAAAGGAAGGCAGCAAAGGTTGAGCCTTACTGTTTGTACCTTGTCAAATGAGCTGGATGGGTGGGTGAATGGACAGATGGGTGAATGGACAGACAGACATAAAGACAGGTGGAGGAGGGGTGGCAAAGCAGGTGGGGGAAAGGGGCCAGATCTAGACCCTGCACTGCCTCACTGGCTTACTGAGCGCCAGCATCGCCACAGCCTTGGCAAAAGAGGGGGAAGATCACCATGTAAACCTCACATGCATGCACACCAAGTGGCTTCACTCATGTCCAACTCTTTGCTACCCCATGGAGTGTAGCCCACCAGGCTCCTCTCTCCATGGGAGTCTCCAGACAAGAATACTAGAGTGGGTTGCCATGCCTTTCTCCAGGGGATCTTCCCAACCCAGGGACTGAACCCGTGTATCTTAAGTCTCATGCACTGGCAGGCGAGTTCTTTACAACAAGCGCCACCTGGGAAGCCCCTATAAATCTTGTGTTAAATACTAAAATTCATCTACAGAGAAATCGCAGGAAGTCATTTTCTGAGTCTGCTCCCCCGGCACTGCATCACTGCAGACTCGACCTGGACTGGTGGATTTCCCCTTGAGGGGGCAGTAGGAGAAGCAGCAGGTAGCTGGGCCCAGCTACCCATATTCAATCAGAAGACGCTGGCACGAGGGGCTTTAAGATGGCCAGTCCCCCCTCTTCACTGGAACGTTTGCAAGAGTCTCCAAGTAAGGAGAATGCTTTCTTATGCTGGAAAGTGGATGTACCAGTGTGTCCTGTTTTACTCCTCTTATTTGTCTTAAATAACTCACAGTAAAGTATTTTTAATTGGAAAATAACAAACAAAAAATGAGCTTGGATCCCAGAAGCAATGCTGTTCTGAAATGTTTTTTAAAAAAATAAATATTTCGATTTACTAAATTACATGCACAATCCATTTTGAAAGGAGCATAGTTCAAGGTACTTAGTCAATTACTGTCAAACACTTTCTGGGAAACTTTTCTCCCAAATTGGATCATGAAAACAAGATGTCTTCGGGACGCCAGCCCTATTAAGACCTTGTCAAAGGAAAACCACTTCTCAGAGGGGTTAGCACTGCCCTTCTGACCCAAGCAGGACGACAAAGGGCCAGGGAACTTGGAGGACCAGACCACTGGGCAAAGCCAGAGACGCATCGTTCCTACCGAGGCAGGATCCCTCCCCCTAGCCCTGGACCTTTATTCCCCATTCCCAGCACGCACCGAAAGCAATAAAAATGATTTTGAAGTAAGAGCCATAAAAAGAAAGTTAATTTATTATTTAGCCTCCCTGAGCCACAGTGTACTATCTGAAGCAGCTGTATCAGTTCAGCCATGTGACAAGAAAGTAGTGACCAGACAGTTGTTTTACATCTATTTAAAGGGAAAGTAGAACCAAAAAAGGGCATGAATCACAGGCTGGAATCAAGATTGCTCAGAGAAGTATCAACAATCTCAGATATGCAGACGTTACCACTCTAACTGCAGAAAGTGAAGAGGAACTAAAGAGCTTCTTGATGGGGGTGAAAGAGGAGAGTGAAAAAGTTGGCTTAAAACTCGACATTCAAAAAACTAATATCATGGCATGTGGTCCCATCACTTCACGGCAAATAGATGGGAAAAAACGGACGCAGCGGCTAGATTTTATTTTCTTGGGGCTCCAAAATCACTGCCAATAGTGACTGCAACCATGAAATTAAAAGACGCTTGCTCCTTGGAAGAAAAGCTATGACCAACCTAGACAGCATACTAAAAGGCAGAGATATCAATTTGCTGACAAAGGTCCGTCTAGTCAAAGCCATGGTTTTTCCAGTAGTTGGATGCATTACTGTACAGATGTGAGACTTGGACCATAAAGAAGGCTGAGCACCGAAGAACTGATGCTTTTGAACTGCAGTCCTGGGGAAGACTTTTGAGAGTCCCTTGGAAGGAGATCAAACCAGTCAATCCTAAAGAAAATCAACCCTGAATATTCACTGAAAGGACTGATGCTGAAGCTGAAGCTCCAATATTCTGTCCACCTGATGCAAAGAGCCAACTCATTGGAAAAGACCCTGATGCTGGGAAAGACTGACAGCAGGAGGACAAGGGGACAACAGAGGATGAGATGGTTGGATGGCATCACTGACCCAATGGACATGACTTTGAGCAAACTCTGCGAGATAGTGAAGGACAAGGAAACCTGGTGTGCTGCAGTCCATGGGGTCACAAAGAGTTGGACATGACTTGCTGCTGCTGCTACTGCTAAGTCGCTTCAGTCATGTCCGACTCTGTGCGACCCCATCGACGGCAGCCCACCAGGCTCCCCCATCCCTGGGATTCTCCAGGCAAGAGTGGGTTGCCATTTCCTTAGAGAGTGAACAACAACAAGAACCAAAAAAGGGGGAAGGGTACAATTGGACCTCTATTCCTATCTAATCTGAGATGTCATTGCATACAGGTGCGCAAAGACATAAAGCACGACAAGCATTTCATTATTAGAAATTTAGTATCAATAGCAATGGAATACTACTCAGCCATAAAAAAGAATGAAATAATGCCATTTGCAGCAATATGGATGGACCTAGAGATGATCATACCAAGTGAAGTAAGCCAGACAAAGAAAGACAAATATCATATATCACTTACATGTGGAATCTAAAATAGGACACAAATGAACTTATCTACAAAACAGACTCTCAGACACAGAGAATAGACTTATGGCTGCCAAGGGAGACAGGGGTGAGGGAGGGATGGAGTGGGAGCTTGGGATTAGCCGATGTAAACTATTATATACAGAATCGATGGACAAGAAGGTTCTGCTGTATAGCAGAAATCAAAACGACACTATAAGTCAACTACACTTCAATTAAAAAAATATTTTGTTTAATTATCTCTCTTACATAGGACCCAGCTTGAAGGGCCAAAGTTAAGGAGGGACCTGAGACAGAAGGAAAGTCTAGGCTTGATTTCAAACCTCCTTTCCCTTAAGTGCAGGGGTTGGTGGTGAAGACTTAAATTGTTTGGACGGGCAAACATGGAGCTGGAGCTTTAAGAGTGGTCAAATATACAAAGTCCCCCTCCTTGAGGGCTGGAGGACAGGCACAGTTATGGTGCTCACCCAACATCCGAGCGCACGCCCACGAAGTGAGTGGTCCCAAGAGACATGTGAGCAGAGGTGACCAGCAACTGCTGATAAGGGGTCTCCAACCCTCTCCTCTCCTGCACAGCAGGCCAGTGTTATAAGTGGGGGAGCCTGGGTCCCTGAGTCAGCAAATGGAGTAGACTCCTACCAACCTAGTCTGTGCTTTGGTGCCAGTAACTTTTATTGTGTGAAGCTACAGAGACGTCTGAGTGTCTCCTGTGGCAGACAGCATTTCTTTTATTTACTTATTTGGCTGGGTCTTAGTTACCGTATGCAGGCCCTTTAGTTGCAGCACGTGGGATCTAGTGCTCTGACCAGAAATCGAACCTAGGCCCCCTGCATAGGGAGCATGGAGTCATAGCCACTGGACCACCCTGGAAGTCCCTAGCATTTCTTAAGACGGTTCCAATAAAGATACTTCCATTCAGAGAATAATTAACCTAGAACTTCGGAAAAAAAGAGCAAGGAAGTTCTAAAATGTAGCAGGTTATGATATGTTTACGGGGAAGATGAAAGTATGCAAAGCTGCTCTCATACGTACACGTTTCCTCCATCGTCCTACAGAAACACTCACACAAGCAGGAAAAAATTTACATATGAGCATGTATACTAACACACTGCCCATTTGTATTAGGAAAAAAAAAATTTTAAATGCTCTTCAAACAAAGAAAGAATACAGCCACTCAATGGCCTGTTCTCTGTGGTCCCCACCCTCTACCCCTAGATGTGTGCTCTGCCCACATGGCTCTCCAGCTGGACCTTCAATCAGCACTGCCCACAGCTGGCCACGCACAGGGACACCCGTAAGGTGTGAATTCTCTGTGACGGGTGACAGCCACTGGTGTAGGATGCCAAGTACATGGGGATTTGTCACACTATCCTATTTATGTGAGCTCAACGTTTTCTATGGCATAGAACTTTAAAAATGTAAATTTCAGAAAAATTGCCATAATTAAAAGTGACTAACCTTTGCAATAAACAGAAAAGACTATGCTCACTCAAAGAGGCAAGACCACTAACCCAGGCAGATAAAGCAACTTCTCAAGCATTTGTATCAGTGGCTGGAATGGGCTGCGATTAACTCATTGTTCACTAAAGCGCTCATGTCAATTCAATGGTGAGGGAAGCAGTCTGGATCGAGATTAACTTGACAGTGCATGACCTGGCTTGAAAAAACAAAATACTGAGAAAGAAGCATTCCCAATGGATCCGCATTTTCTAGACTATGCTGTAGACCCTAAGACTCAGTTCCTGTTGTGTTGTTACTGGAATTAAATTTAAGTGGAATATCAAAATATAGCGAAACAAATTAATAAACAAAAACAAGCTTTGAAATAACTTTAAATTACAAATTAAAGTCAAAATATGGAAGTATGGTCCATAAACACTTATTCATATCCCAACTCATAATTAAACTAGTAATGTAGCTTTTAAACTAGTAAGTAAGTGCCAAAGCTAGTTATCTGCTTTTTGATGACAGCTATTCTGACAGGTGTGAAATGATGTCTCATTGTGGTTATAATTTGCATTTCCCTGATGACTAGAGGTGTGGAGCATCTTTTAATATGTCTATTGGCCATCTGGATACCTTCTTTGGAGAAGTGTCAGTTTAGGTCCTCTGCCCACTTTTTAATCAACTGTTTTGTAGATACTGAGTTGCATAATTTCTGTATAGACTCTGGATATTAACCCCTTATCAGATATGTCATTTGCAAATTCTTCTCCCATTCAGCAGGTGGCCTTTTCATTTTGCTGACAGTTTCCTTCACCATGCAAAAGCTTTCTAGTTTAATACAGTCCAATTTGCTTATTTTTGCTTTTGTTGCCCTTGCCTGAGGAGACAGATCCAAAAACATATTTGTATATATATAAATATACAAATATATAATATATATGTGTGTGTTCTGCCTATTTTCTTCTACTTTTATGGTTTATGATTAAGTTTTTAACCCATTTGAGTTTATTTTTGTGTAAGAAAAAATCATATTTTGGTATAAGAAAATGGGCTAGTTTCATTCTTTGGTATAAAGAACATTTGGTATAAAAAAAAATTTTTGGTATAAGAAAATGGGCTAGTTTCATTCTTTTACATGCAGCTGTCCAGTCCTCCTAACATCATTTATTGAAGAGACAATTTCCCACTTTATATTCCTGCTTCCTTTGTCAGAGATGAACTGACCATGTGAGTGTGGCCAAGAGGGAGAGTGCATGAGGGAGCCCTCATGCACTGTTGGTGGGGACGTAAACTGGTACAGTCACTATGGAAAATAGTTTGGAGATGTCTCAAAAAATTAATAGAACTACCATAAGATCCAGCAATTTCACTTCAGGATATATACCCAAAGAAAACAAAACACGAATTGAAAGAGATATATGCACCTCTATGTTCACTGCAGCATCATTTACAATACACAAGATATGGAAGCAACCCAAGTGCCCACCAATGTATGAATGAATAAAGATGATGTGGTTATAAATACACAATGGGATATTAATCAGCCATAAAAAAAGGAATGAAATCTTGCTATTTACAACAACATGAATGAATCTAGATGTTATCATGCCAAGTGAAATAAGTCAGGCAGAGAAAGACAAATACCACATGATCTAACTTAAATGTGGACTCTAAAAAACAAACAAAGCAAAACAGAAACAGATCGTAGATACAGAGAACAAACTGGTAGTTGCCAGAAAGGGAGGGAGGTGGGAAAAGGAAGTGAAGAAGACCAAGGAACAAATTCCCAGTTATAAAATAACTAAGTCACAGGAACATAATATACATAGTAAGGAATATAGTCAATAATACTGTAATTTTGTATGGTGACAGATGGTTACTAGAATTATCATGGTGATCATTCAGTAATGTATTTAAATGTGGAATTGCTATGTTGTATAACTGAAACTAACATCATATATTAATTATACCTCTATCAATAAAATAAACAGATAATATAACCTTAACAAAAAGACACTGTTAATATCGATTAATGGTCAAAAAAGGAGGTTAACATTGTAAGACACTTTAATTTCCATGTCTCCCTTATGAATCTAACCTTTTACTCAACAAAATTGTTTCCCACCTGTCAAACACAGACCATGTTTCTAACTGTGACATACAAAGGCTCTGGAGACAGGCCAGTGATTCCCAGAACCTGGAAAAATACAACAGGATGAGTAAGCCCTGAAGGATGGCTTTGCAAGCCTGTACCAAGGGATTCTGGTCAACACCATCCAACGTTCAGGGAAAACAAGAACACACAGACCTGTAAACCTCAGTGCAATTACAAGTGAACTGAAGGTCAATGGCAAGGACATGAACCCATTTCCAGATCACCTGACTCCTAGAGGACCAAGTTCCACCCACTGATCTGAGAGGTGTTGAGGCTTCATTTCTTTGAACAGATCATATTATAGATCAGAAAGATGGCAGTTAAGGAAGTTGCGTCAGAAGAAACCTGAGACAGGATGACCTGAAAGACTGTCTTCTGCTGGAACCCAGTTCGTTTACTTAGTAGCCATGTCCCATGACCTTGAACAAGTCAGTCAAGGAGAGAATCGAGCTTCCCCCCGTCTTGTGGTACTTGAGGGTCCACAAGCACGGATATAAAGCTCAGAAACCATTAGTTCTCAACTGTGTTTCTATTAACGATGATAATCTGCTATGTACTATAATCCTCTTTCAGGTGGAATAATTTCATTTTTCAAAAGTGAGGTTTACTTTTAGATTACACATTAAAAAAAAAAAAACAGAAAAACAACATTCTCAACACTTTTTTTTCTTCCAATTTGGATTGGGGGCAAGAGGAGAAGGGGACGACAGAGGATGAGATGGCTGGATGGTATCACTGACTTGATGGACGTGAGTCTCAGTGAACTCCGGGAGTTGGTGATGGACAGGGAGGCCTGGCGTGCTGCGATTCATGGGGTCGCAAAGAGTCGGACACGACTGAGCGACTGATCTGATCTGATCTGATAGTTGATTTACCAAGTTGTATTACTTTCTAGTGAACATCAAAGTGAATCAGTTATACATACACATATACCCACTCTTTCTTTTTTTAGATTCTTTTCCCATCCAGGCCGTTATAGAGTATTGAGTAGAGAACCCTGTGCTATACAGCAGGTTCGCATTAGTTGTCTCATTTTATATACAGTTCAACACTTTCTTTAAAGAAAAAACAAAAGAAACATCTAGAAAGAAGAGCAGAGCTACCAGGCACAGAGAGAAGGCACATTAAAAGTTTATGAATCCAGGTCTGGCCAACCTATAAACAAGCAGACTATTTGGCTATTGAGCTGATTACCTCTCACATTATTAGAAGCCCCTTATAAGTTAAACTGATCTTCCCAGGTGGTGAAGAATGTGCCAATTCAGGAGACACAAGAGATGTGGGTTTAATCCCTGTCAGGAAGATCCTCTGGAGGAGGGCATGGCAACCCACTCCAGTATTCTTGCCTGGAGAACCCATGGAGAGAGGAGCCTGGAGGACTACGGTTCACAGATCTCAAAGAACTGGACATAACTGAAGCAACTTAGCATGCACTTGTTCCATGGCATGTGGGATCCTGGTTCCCCGACCAGGGATCAAACCCATGTCCCCTGCATCACAAAATGGATTCTTAATCCCTGGTCCAGCAGAGAAGTCCCTCAATTTTTAAAAAACAGATAAACTTTCTCTGTACCAGAATGTATTAGAGACAGCAGATCCAGAGAGTGGGAGACAGATAAATGAGTTACATACCAACCGACAGTCTTAGGTTTATATAACTGGAATCACATTGCATGTATTCTTTGGAGTTTTCCACGTAAGTTCACAGATCTCCACTGTGTTCAATTTTTAAAACTAACCAGCCAGTTCTCATAACACCTTTGATGAGAATCCACTTCTTGGCCTGATCTGAAACACCATCTTTATTACAAACCAAACTTCTCATCAATAATCAGGCTCCCTTTCAGGCCTCTCATCTCCTCGGTGATGGGTTTCTCTCTTGCTCAGCCAGCACCATCTGTGTTCATTACTGTGACACTGTAATATTACATTTTACATCTAGGAAGGCCAAGTTTGCTTCATAAGACAACAGACACATGAAAAGATGCTCAGCATTGCTAATTATTAGAGAAATGTAAAGTCCAGTGAGGTATCGCCTCACACCAACCAGAATGGCCATCTCAAAATATCTCCAACAATAAATGCTGGAGAGGGTGGAGAGAATAGGGAATCCTCCTAAATCGTTGTTGGGAATATAAGTTGGTACAGCCACTATGGAGAATAGTGTGAAGGTTCCTCAGAAAACGAAAAATAGAGTTATCACATGATCCAGCAGCCTTACTCTGGGGCATGCATCTGGAGAAAACTGTAATTCAAAAAGATACATTCACCTCAATGCTCACAGCAGCACTGAATATTCACAATAGCCAAGACCAGGAAGCAACCTAAATGTCCATTGATAGAGGAGTGGATAAAGAAGAACTGGTGTGTGTGTGTGTGTGTGTGTGTGTGTGTGTGTGTGTGTGTGTGTATATATATAAAGGAGTATTCAGTTCAGTTCAGTTCAGTCTCTCAGTCATGTCCGACTCTAAGACCCCATGAACTGCAGCATGCCAGGCCTCCCTGTGCATCACCAACTCCTGGAGTTCACTCAAACTCATGTCCATTGAGTTGGTGATGCCATCCAGCCATCTCATCCTCTGTTGTCCCCTTTTCCTCCTGCCCCCAATCCCTCCCACCATCACAGTCTTTTCCAATGAGTCAACTCTTCACATGAGATGGCCAAAGTACTGGAGTTTCAGCTTTAGCATCATTCCTTCCAAAGAAATCCCAGGGCTGATCTCCTTCAGAATGGACTGGTTGGATCTCCTTGCAGTCCAAGGGACTCTCAAGAGTCTTCTCCAACACCACAGTGCAAAAGCATCAATTCTTCGGCGCTCAGCTTTCTTCACAGTCCAACTCTCACATCCATACATGACCACTGGAAAAACCACAGCCTTGACTAGACGGACCTTTGTTGGCAAAGTAATGTCTCTGCTTTTGAATATGCTATCTAGGTTGGTCATAACTTTCCTTCCAGGGAGTAAGTGTCTTTTAATTTCATGGCTGCAGTCACCATCTGCAGTGATTTTGGAGCCCCAAAAATAAAGTCTGACACTGTTTCCACTGTTTCCCCATCTATTTCCCATGAAGTGATGGGACCAGATGCCATGATCTTCGTTTTCTGAATGCTGAGCTTTAAGCCAACCTTTTCACTCTCCACCTTCACTTTCATCAAAAGGCTTTTGAGTTCCTCTTCACTTTCTGCCATAAGGGTGGTGTCATCTGCATATCTGAGGTTATTGATATTTCTCCTGGCAATCTTGATTCCAGCTTGTGCTTCTTCCAGCCCAGCGTTTCTCATGATGTACTCTGCATATAAGTTAAATAAGCAGGGTGACAGTATACAGCCTTGACGTACTCCTTTTCCTATTTGGAACCAGTCTGTTGTTCCATGTCCATAAAAAAGAATGGAAATCATGTCATCTGTAGCAACATGAATGGACCTGGAGATTATCATACTAAGTGAAGTAAGTCAGAGAGAGAAAGACAAATACCATATAATATCCCTTATATGTGGAATCTAAAATATGGCACAAATGAACTTACCTACGAAACAGACAGTCTCACAAACACAGAGAACAGACTTGTGGTTGCCAAGGGGGAGGGAAGTGGAGGAGGGATGGAAGAGGAGTCTGGGGTCAGCAGATGCAGACTATTATATACAGAATGAATAAACAACAAGGTCCTACTGTATGGTACAGGAACTATACTCAATATCCTATGACAAACCATAATGGAAAAGAGAATGGAAAACAATATATATATGTAAAGTTGAATCACTATGCCATACACCAGAAATTTACTATACTTGTAAATCAACTATACTTCGACAAAATATTTTTTTTAATGGTTTGGACAGTATAAAGAGAAATGATAAATTCATGTCAATAATATAAATTTTTAATTTGTCTTTGGTTAGAATGGTATTAAATAGCAAATAAAAAGCACGATAAGTCCAGAGACCATGGATGAAAGTAAAAAGCTTTACACTGCAGTAACTTTCAGTTCAGTTCAGTCACTCAGTCATGTCCAACTCTTTGCGACCCCATGGACTGTAGCACGCCGGGCTTCCCTGTCCATCATCAACTCCCAGAGCTTACTCAAACTCATGTCCATTGAGTCGGTGATGCCATCCAACCACCTCACCCTCTGTCATCCCCTTCTCCTTCCACCTTCAATCTTTCCCAGAATCAGGATCTTTTCCAAGGAGTCAGTTCTTCATATCAGGTGGCCAAAGTATCGGAGCTTCAGCTTCAGCACTTCCAATGAATATTCAGGACTGATCTCCTTTAGGATAGACTGGTTGGATCTCCTTGAAGTCCAAGGGACTCTCAAGAGTCTTCTCCAAAACCACAGTTCAAAAGCATCAGTTCTTTGGTGCTCAGCTTTCTTTATGATCCAACTCTCACATCCATACTTGGACCTTTGTAGTAACTTTACAGGCACTTTTTCCTGCTTTTTGAGCAAGGAGTCTGGTATTTTGTCTGCAGGTGATCTGGCCAGCCCTTAGATGTTCGAGGTAACAGACCCCATCAAGGCACAGGCCAGGGCGCGGGTCCCTCCCTCTGCAGCTCACACTTGTGGTTCCAGTCATGGCTTCAGACCAGAACCTCCTCTGACCCGACCCCGGAGAATCTGTGTCATTGGTCTGGGTGCAGCCAGGCAGTGGGAACATTGATTTCTCCCATTACTTTGCTGCATGTCAGAGGCTGAGAACCAGCAGCTTGGATTAAGGCTAGCAGATACCGAGCATACCTGCCCAATGAAAATCAGTAACGAGAAAGAAAGGCTCTGTTCCCCTTAGAAATGGTGACTCTGAACAGGGCAGAGAGCTTCAGGTTTATATAATGCTCCCCCCGGCCCCCACAGCCTTCTCTTCATGGCATCCTAGAAGCAGGGGAGGAAGACGGAACTACCTCCTGAGCTCTCACGCCTCCTGCCCACATGCCTCTCAAAGGTCACTAAGTGGCTGCGTTAATCACAGCCTTCAGAAGCACTAAGCACCTACCAGAAGCCCACAGCACACAAGGGCTAGCACGGATTTCCTTTTTCTGTTTGAATTAAATTTTTTCTGAAGACTGACAGAGTTGGCAGCAAATCCAGGTCAGACATTGCTTTAGGAAACAGGATTCAGAAAGAACCTCCGGTAGCACATGTACCCACACCTGGGATAAACCCACTCCACATACATTCCACACTCGGGCACCAGAGCTGTGGACAAGGGGAGCTATGCCGCTCCGCTGCTGCCACCCAGTGGCCAGTGGGTGCCACAGCCCCACCCAGGAGCTGCTCAGAGGAGGGACTGGGCAGTGCCACGGATTCTGAGTCAGGAGGTGGCCAGGCTATAGCACAGAGGAGATGCAGGACAATAGGTGTGTTCTTGGGAACGGATGTAGGAAAACAAAACCCTAGGTTCCTGCAATGAAGAGATGTCTCCACCCTAGACTGAGACAAGCTCCAGGAACTAAGTCAAAGCCAGAAGGTGTCCCTGGCTCCCAGGAGACTGACCAGCCCCTGATTGTGGGCTTACCTGCTTCGGGTCGGAGGCAGCAGCACCAGGGGCTGGAGATTCCAGTTCTATGGTCACAGGTCCGTCGTTCTGAATGTGAACTTGCATGTAGGCGCCGAACTTGCCATCTGTAAGAGCAATGGCAGCCATCACGAGAGGTAGAGACCTCAGGTTAAGGCTCTCCCCGATCAGTGCAATCGGAAACCTGGGAGCAGGGCCAGCCAGCCCCAGAATAAGGGAGACACAAGACCACACACAGCAGAGGGGCCCTGCACGCCCTACAGCCCTGGCAAGTGGGCGGGCCGGGGAAATCATGGGTTAACAGGACTGTGAAGCCATGAGGACATGAAGTGTATGAACACTTTAGAGGGCAAAGAATTTGGTAAAGTTCAATTTGAACCAACACCACAACTCTGGAATTCCATTTTGGGGCAGACAGCCCAGTGTTTATGACCTGGGGTCTCATGGGGGGACAGATGGGCACAGTCTGCTGATGACACAGCACTGTTTGACCTTGAGAATCCTGACCCTGAAGGCCAGAGAAGGGCGAGAGGTCCCCAGCTCCTCCCTAGAGGATGGACAGGGAGTGAGAGGGGCTCCCTGGAGGAGGCTCCGCAGGGCACAGGACTTGAAAGGCCACGGGATTCAGGGCCCCAGCCAGCTCTGAGGCCTCTGCGTCCCTCCTGCAACACAGGGAGACCAGCGAGAGGACCGAGGTTGAGATGCAAGTTCGAGGAGCAGGGGAGTGCTCCTGTGTGCAGAGTCAGGGTCTGCTCTCCGCATCATGGTCTGAGGGACCATGACTGCCTGCCCATCCCTGGGGGTCACGGTGCACTGCAGCTCAGACGGGCTCTCAAGACGTGGAGGAGGGACACCTGCTTGGTTCTTCACTCCGGTGGTCCCCACAGTCCCCGGGGGAGGAGCCCTCACTTCACATGGAGCACCCTTCACAGGACGGACCACCTCTGGGGGACAGGCCAAGGAGAAGGGCAGCCTAGGAGCCCCTTGGGCTCCCCCCTGCAGAATGGCTCAGTGCTGGGACCCCCGGACACCAGAGCCACCACAGCAGCAAGGGGCCCCTCCAATGATCCATGACCTCATGGAGGGTCCCGGCAGAACAGGCTCGGGCAGTGGCGCAGGCAACTAAGAGAAGCCAAGCTGCTCGCCATTTTTAGAGGCGACATGGATCTAGTTCCCGCTGGGTAGCCAGTCGTGCTCGGATGACGGTGGCTTCCTGTGGCCTCCACTTAGATTAAAGTGGCCATTCAGATCCACAGAGCTTTTGTGCTACCCTTGTCAGGAAAGCTAAAAAGACATCAGCTGGGGAGGAAATCATGTGTTTAATTGCAGGCTAAAAATTATGGCTACAATTAGGAGCAACTTTCAGCTGCAGCTCTCCTCAGGGAAGCTGAAGGCAGGCTCAGGAGGAAAGGAATTATTTCCGACCTTGAATTTCTGTTGCCAGGATATACAGCATATGCTTCACCCTGTTTATCATTCTAAGTAGCAAGAAATTTATTTTCTTTGCCTGTTTTTCTTCAGTTAAGAACAGAACTATTGTGCGCCTTTCCACTGGTACAGACAATAAATCCAAAGACATGTTTCAAGAAGTCTTAAATGGTAATATATTTTTTTTTTCCCAGTCCAGCTCACAGAGTAAAGCCCCCAAGAAAAATTACAATGGTTAGGAAAAATAAAAACATTAAAAAAATAATAATAATGTCAAAAGGCAGGAACATATCTACAAAACTACATCTGGGCTCCAGTGGTGATATAATCAGGTTGTTCTGAAATATAAGTCCCACAAGTTTCCAGCAGCAACACTCCCCACTGGGGCCAACCCCGCAAGGTCCAAGGGCCCTACCAGCCCCAAACCACAGCGGTCCATGTACCGAGAAAGGCTGATGTCCACGCCCCTGATGTCAATGCCTGATAGCCTGCCGACCTCTACCAGGAAGCCACACCCTGCCTCTCTGTGGCCCGGTGTCTTTCAGGATGACCAGCCACCACAAGGAACGTGCGTGTGAGTACAGGCAGGGCACCGGCCCAGAGCCCGGCAAATCAGCATGCAGGAAAACTGGTCACTCTTTTTTTTATATATAAATCTATGTGTGTATGTATGTATTCATTTGGCTGCACCAGGTCTTAGTTATAGCACGCAGGCTCTTTGATCTTCCTCGCATCATGCAAGATCTTTAGTAGTGACATATGAACTCTCAGGGGCGGCACATGAGATCTAGTTCCCTGACCCGGGATCGAACTCGGGCCCCCTGCATTAGGAGCTCAGAGTCTTAGCCACTTGACCACTAGGGAAGTCCCTAAAGGCAATTTAAAAAAAATAAGTCACAGGTATAGGTGGAGAGAAACTCCTTTCACCCTTGTCACCATCCAAAGACAGGAAATGACTCAGCATGAAAGGAAAAGTTTAAATCTTTCAGCAGGGGAAGCAGGAACAGTTTAAAAAACTTTATGGACTCGGGGTCTACAGATTCAGATCTCAACAAAGATGTGATTCTCCCATCGAGAATTCCTAGATTTACATGAACAGTAACGCCTCTGGCATCGTAGCACTGGCCGAAGTACGTAACACAGGCTTCCATTGAAAGTTTACGCATGTGATGAAAATGTTTTAAGTATTAATAGTAAAAAGAGAAGAAAATTAAGCAAACCCATAAAAAAATTAAACCCTAACCATGAAGGAAAGACTCGACGTGGTCTTCCTCCTATGGGCACTTTTCTGCAAGATGAACTTGTCAGGGCTGGGACATGCCCAGAGGGAATATGGGTCGGGATGGGGGGTGGAGGACAGTCAGAAGTCTCCTGCATTCCTTAAACAACCTTCCACATTCCTCTAGCTCTCTGCCACCCACCACAGATCAGACCTGCAGGGAATACATAGGCAGCTCTTTTTAATCCTGTGGAGGCTTCTGATTTGCTGAACAAAGCTGACAGGTAAGCGCTTTCCTAGACTGAGCACAAAACAGCTAAGAGTGGGAACAAGATGCTGGAGAGTGGAGATCCCTCTTCTCAACTGTTCCATTCTGGTATCACATTTATTTTTGTTTCCTAACTATAAAAGCAAAACATGCTCAGAACTCAACTCTGAGAATGGTTAAGGACACCCGCTAAGCGGTACTTTTAGCATTCAGCTGAAGGATGGAGGCTCCTGGGTGGGGGGTGGGGTGGGGTTGTAGGGGGCCACATGAGAACTCAGCATCCTGAAGCCCACTCAGGTTGGGGGTGTCCACGAAGCGCCCTCAGCCTCAGGCTCGTTCTGCAAGAGAGGGGAGGACTGAGGATTTGTGCGCTGGGTTTCTCCCCCAAAGCAAGTATTTGAAGGGAAGGCAGAGGATGAGAAAAACCCTCTGAGAACAGCAGAGGTGTGAACTGCGGAGGATGAAAGATAGTCACAGACTCTGACGTTTCTTCCACTGGAGGCGGGTCTCCACTCTTCCCCCAGAATCTGGACAGCTGAGTAACTGCCCTGACCAACAGCACGTGGGGCATGACACAGGCCACTTTCCAGGCCTGTCGGTGGGGCTGGCGCTTCCACTTCCTGCTCCTTGAAGCGTCCCCTTCTGGTTGGGGAAGCCAGGCACCATTATAGAAATCCAGCTACTCCAATACAGCTGGGCTAGGAGAAGCCAAGCATCATGGGGAGCCCAGGGGAATCAGATGAGGCGGGGCACAGAAACAAGATGAACAGAGGCCATCCCAGAAGCAGATCCCCAGCCCCAGCCAGCACCATGGCCGCCACCTGGCAGCGTCAACCCCACCACGGGTTTCCACCATGAAGGCAGGGCAGCCCCCTGTGTTAGTTGCCCAGTCATGTCCAACTCTTTGTGACCCCATGGACTGCAGCCCGCTCAGCTCCTCTGTCCATGGGATTCTCCAGGCAAGAATACTGGAGTAGGTTGTCAGGCCCTCCTCCAGGGGATCTTCCCAACTCAGGGATAGAACCCAGGTCTCCTGCATTATAGGACGATTCTTTATCGTCTGAGCCAAGAAATCCGTCAGGCTGATGGGGGTCTGGGACAAGAGCCCGCCCAAGCCCTTCCAAGATCCCTGACCTGCAAAATAGTGATGAAGACAGTCTTTTTTTGTTTGTTTTTACTTGAAAATACTGGATTTAGTAGAAAATATCACATTGTAAACAAGTCCATTGATCCATTAGTTTAAAACAGAATGACAGCACAATCATGCCTAAAAGCTAAAGATGAAACACCGGTACCAAACACAGCACTTAAAGAGAGGCCTGAGCTAGGCTCTGAAAGATCTTTCTCAGAATCAGAGGCGGCGGCAGCTTCCAACTGGCACAAAAACAGGGAGGAGGAGGACACATCCAAACCGTCAAGGCACAGTGGTAACAGGAAATGAGAGCAGTATACTCGTCTTGTGAACAAAGAGTGAAGGAGCGAAGGGCAAAAGCATCGTGTTTCCTGATGTACCGGGGACCTGAGACCATGCCACATGAAGCCAGGAGGGGTAGAAGGGCAGGGTATTTTACATGGGGAAAGGATATTGGGCAACTTAGAAGAAGTTGGTGTGTTTTGGGCACTCAGCTCTTAGGGATATAGACATGTAACCTGGGAGGGGATGGATGTCAATCTGTGGTCATTTCACAGTACATACATACGTCAAGTCACTAAACCTAACAGAGCGTTACAGGTCAATTACATCTCAAAAGAACTAGACATTTCTTTTAATTTCTTGGCATCAGGGTTAAATTTTCTAACTTTTAAATTAAACTACATTGTCTTAAAGTCACTGAAGAGACCCTGAAAATCTTTCAAGAAAGAAAATGTATTCAGCAGTTTATGTTCCTTCAGCTCACAGAGGACTTTCCACGTTGGAGGTGAAAGCCAAAATCTCAAAATTAACCCAACGACAGTAAGCGTGTAAAACATACTCCCTGCACTTTGTTCCACTACAGAAGAGCAAGCAAGGCACGGGAGATCACCGTAGGGCCTCTAAAAGCCCAAAGGAGCTGAAAATAAATTCTGATTAAAACCCCTGGCATCATCCATGTTGGCTTTTCATCAGAATGATCTGATGTACCATATCCCATGAGCGTAAATTCTGATCCTTTATAAAATTATAGAGTTTACAGTACACTGCTTCAGGCACTTCACATAATGACCTGGACAAAATACACATCTTTTCAAAAAGTAAGAGCTGTTTTTAGGAACACAAAGCACTTAACGGTACATGGAACACTCGTGTTGAAGGGCTTCAGTGAAAGTGGCCTTGTTTTCACCCGCGAGTTCCCTGACAACCATCACTCATGTCCCACAGAAAGGGCTCTCTCCCGTGCTTCTGTGATATTCCTGGTGCTCATCCTTCTAAGGAACTTGGTGCAGCCTCAAACACATCTGAGGTTACTCAGAAATGGGATGATTCTACACGGCAGGCAGATGACACAATGCTGACAGCAGTTAATCCCTGGCTCAGCAAAGAAACATCATTATTCAAAGCACTGAACTCCTAATTGGGGGAAGAACCTTGTTTGTAGCAAAGCCATGTTGGACAGAGGACCCCAGTGGACGTCCACGACCAGACTTGTCCATGGAATTCTAAACTGGGATGTTCCCAGATGAGGTATGTGTATTCCTTCTCTACCAGGACCCAAGTCAAGGGCAGGACTTGACTTAAGGTGAGAGGGTCCTGATCACATAGAACCCATCTGTCCTTTTGGCAACTGGACACTTCACATAAGAGGAAAATTTAATTTAAAAGAAATACCAGTGAGGAACTGGGACAAAACTCCTCTGAACACGACCGATCTGAGGAGCTGACGGCCCTTGAGGTGGGGTTCTGCTACAGAACTCCAGAGTCAGGTCATGACATTTATCACTTATGGTTGAAAACAGGCCCAATAAAAAAGGGACCTAGGTTTATTTAACCCAGAGAGAGAAAGTTAAAGAACAGGAAAAACTACAGAATTAACTGGTGACAACAGCTAAATGTCTACAGGAGGCTGACAGCAGCAGCAGACACAGCTGTGGTTGATCAGACACAGAAGTGGTCATCCTGCGGTCTCACCCTGAGGTTCATCACCAAAGGAGGCTAAATATGCTTTCCCAGTAGCTGAAGCAAAAGGCACACTGCTGCTGCTGCTGCTGCTGCTAAGTCGCTTCAGCCATGTCTGACTCTGTGCGACCCCATAGACAGTAGCCCACCAGGCTCCCCCGTCCCTGGGATTCTCCAGGCAAGAACACTGGAGTGGGTTGCCATTTCCTTCTCCAATGCATCAAAGTGAAAAGTGAAAGTGAAGTCGCTCGGTCATGTCCAACTCTTAGCAACCCCACAGACTGCAGCCCACCAGGCTCCTCCATCCACGGGATTTTCCAGGCAAGAGTACTGGAGTAGGGTAACATTGCCTTCTCCGAAAGGCACACTAGGATGGTCTAAATGCAACTCGTCCCCTGAAACATGAAAACTGACTAGAGGTGAATGGCCCTCAGAAGAAAATTCATAATGTTGGATTCACAGTTCTCCTACAAACCAGGCCCACTCTTCTCAGGCATTTTCTAGGCTCCCTCTTGGTCGATGAAGCTTGGATGGCATCTCCCACAACCAGTGGTTAAGTCTACACTGTTCACACACCAGCAGAGAGCCACACGCGGCCACGGGGTGCTGGAAACGGGGTGGGCCTGGATCGAGGTGCACAGTGAGCAGAAAGCTTCAGTACAAGGCAGGAAAGAAGAACGCTCATCAGGAACTCTCTACACTGACTGCGGGGTCAAATCAGAACCCTGGGGGTGTCCTGCACACAAGTTGTGCTTGTTTCTTTTTCCTTTTTTTAGTATGGCTCCTAGAAATTTAAGAGGACATGCGACTCCCCTCTGCGGCCGGCAGTTGCATTCCTCGTCAGGCAGGGTAAACAACCAGAACAAAGCACCCTGCATCCTGTGCGCTGCTGCACCACGACACACCTCAAACGTGGACAGAAGCACGGAGAAGGGTGAATGGTACCACGCGGCCTTCAGAGGACACACATGGCAGCGGCAGGGGCAGCGGCTCCAATGTGGTTTTAACAAAATAATAAACTACTATATAGCACAAGGGCACTCGGCTCAGGGCTCTGTGATAACCTAGATGGGTGGGATGGGGGAGGGAGGGAGGGAGGTCAAAGAGGGAGGGGATATACGTATGTGTGCGTGCTAAGTCGCTTCAATCAGGTCCGACTGTGCAATCCCATGGACTGTAGCCCACCAGGCTCCTCTGTCCACGGGATTCTCTAGTCAAGAATACTGGAGTGGGTTGCCATTTCCTCCTCCAGAGGATCTTCCCCACCCAGGGATCGAGCCCGCATCTCTTACATCTCCTGCACTGGCAGGAGGTTCTACCCACTGAACCACCTGGGAAGCCCACATATATATACATATAGCTGATTCACTGTTGTTGTACAGCAGAAACTAACACGACATTATAAAGCAATTATACCCCAATTAAAAAAAAAGTAATAAGTATAACCAGTGAACTTTCTGGAAAGGAAATGTTCCATCTGCAGACTGTTGGTCCCCTGCTGGAAAATGTCCTGGGGACACTGCCCCCCTATCCCCTGGGGGACCCCACCTACCTTTGACGAGCTCTGGCCTGTAGGCCTTGCGTAGTTGCTCCAGGAAGCCCTTGTAGAAGGACTCGGCCTGCTCTGCAGGCATGGCCAGGTGGAAGTCGGGCTTGTTCCCCTTGAGGACACACTGCAGGGTGAACTGGCTGACACACAGCACCTCGTACTGCTTGTCCATCACGCTCTTCGACCAGTGTTTCCCACTTTCATCCTCAAATACACGCAGGTTTAAGATCTTCCGGACCCTGGGGGAAAACCCGGGTGAGAGCCACCTAGAGACCCACAAGACCCCAGACACACCCATGCCCCTAAAATGTCACCAGTGCTCTGCAGACGGGGGACACTGTGCTGGCTCCATCGCCTACACAACGGATGACCTCGGGCAAGTTCCTTTCCTCCCTGCGCCTCATCAGTAAAAAGTGAGAGTGCTGGTCACTAAGTTGTGTCAGACTCTTCTGGACCCCATGGACTGTAGCCCGTCAGGCTCCTCTGTCCATGGGATTTCCCAGACAAGAATACTGGAATGGGTTGCCATTTCCTTCTCCAGGGGTTCTTCGCCACCCAAGAATCGAACCTGGGCCTCCCGCATTGTGGGCAAACTCTTTACCGTCTGAGCCCTTCAGTAATGGGATAAAGCTGCTGCTGTTGCTGCTGCTGCTGCTGCTGCTAAGTCGCTTCAGTTGTGTCCGACTCTGTGCAACCCCATAGATGGCAGCCCACCAGGCTCCCCTATCCCTGGAATTCTCCAGGCAAGAACACTGGAGTGGGTTGCCATTTCCTTCTCCAATGCATTTAAGTGAGAAGTGAAAGTGAAGTCGCTCAGTCGTGTCCAACCTTCAGCGACCCCATGGACTGCAGCCTTCCAGGCTCCTCCGTCCATGGGATTTTCCAGGCAAGAGTACTGGAATGGGGTGCCACTGCCTTCTCCGAATGGGATAATAACAGTCCTTTCTTTTCTTTTATCAGCCCCTCTAATTCACAGAGCTTCCAGTGGGAACTGGAGCTGAGATGACGAGCCCTTCACTATCTGCTCCTTCAAGCTGGAGCTTGAGGATCATATCAAAACATGAGCTCAGTTCTATTTTCTAGAGAATTCAATCTTTACACAGGGGTAAATGATGACCCTTTTTAACAATTCAGCAAATACCCTGGAGAAAACTCATGGTCAGTGCAGAAATGCAGGAAGATCTGGGGAGAGACATTTTGACAACCATGTCACAGGCTCCTTATAACCAGAGGGGCTTTCCCTGTATGTGGGGATAACAAAGGACACCCACCTCAGCAAGGAAGAGGACTGGCTAACATTTATAAGGTCAGACTTGAGACAAATAACAAACAACTATTTCCATGCAAGCTGCAATTCCACCCCCTGAACCCACCTGTGTGGATGATGCTAAAGACATGTTCAGAGCCTCTACAAATACTCGCTCGCCACCAGTTTTGTAGGCGCCTTCTGCAGGGGACATGTCCATGGCCCCTTTTCCATGGCTGAGGTCCACCTTCTGTTGAGTCCTCTCTCTGAACCACCAAGTTACGTACTAGCTCTCCATTTTGTCAGAGCCACAGAAAGATTCAGACCCAGGCCCCAGCTTTTAACCCCTACACCACCCCCAGCCTCCTGTGTATCTGAGGGACAGCTATAGAAACACTGACATTCGTGAAGTGGTACTGAATGGTCCTTGCCAGACAGTAACACCTTAGCAGGAATTCGGTTCCAAGTCTGGTTTTCAACCTAACACAAAAGGGATTACTGGGCGCTGCTGCACCTTTGCTCTGGGCACCAAAGGGCAGAGAGAAAACAGATCCAAGCTTTGGAAGAAAGCATGCCAGATAGTGCTGGGGAGAGGAAACGTGAGGACAGGCCAGTCAGGCAACAACAGTGACAAAGCTCCCACCTTAGAAGAGAGAGCACCGGCTTCCAGGTCGGGCAGCCCAGGTTCTAGTCTGGAGTCAGGCTTTGTGCTACGTACATGTGCACGACCGTCAGCAGGTAACGTAACCTCACTGACCTGCAGATCCTCATGTGTCCAGTGAACAACTGAGCATTTCTGACATATGTAACAGGGCCCAGACAGTGCAGCTTAAACTGGGAACATAAACTATTCATGTGAAAAGAGGCTCAGTGTTTGCATTAGGAGAACGGCTCAAAGCTGCAAGAGCACACAGGGACAGAGGCTGAGCTGTGCTCCAGCCCGCCACTGACGTCACCCGCCAGGTGACAGCTCTTCCCTGCCCTCCTCGTCCGTGACACAGAGGTGGCCACACTGCATCGAAAGGCACACAGATGAAAGTGACAGAGGCTCACTTTACAGGAGCAAAACACTACGGAAGTTCCGTGTGTGTGTGTATATACATATATGTATCTTTTTTTAAAGTTCTGTTATATATTTATTTGGCTGCACTGGGTCTTAGTAGCAGCACATAAGATCTTCAATATTCTTTTTGGCATATGCAAGATCTTTAGTTGCAGCATGTGAGATCTAGTTCCCTGACCAGGGATTGAACCTGAGGCCCCCGACATGGAGAGCATGGAGTCTCAGCCACCGGACCACCAGGGAAGTGCCTATATATACATACATGTATATGTCTGTGTGTATATATTATATAAAGAACCAGCCAGCTAGCTGGACAACCAGCACGTGTCCCACCAGAACAGCAGTGATGTGGAATGTAAGATAAGATGCCTCTTACATGTGCTCCAGTTCCTTCTGCGTATCTTCCAAGGAAATACCCAGCAACACGCAGATGCCCCGTCCGATGGCGCTTATCTGCTCTCCTCCAACTGGGAAGGCAACAAAAGGGAAAAGAGACTCAGAACCAGGAAGGTGCCATGAAGCACATATGAGTATCCACAGGAAAGCTTAAACACTGCACTTGTAACTTCTTTGGCAAAGGCCATAGGTACTGGAACATATAAGAGCTTACATTAACTCAGTATTATGATCATAGCTGCCCATTCTGATTTTATATCTGGAATGAATGAGTTGTGAAGTGAACAACCGTGACACATGATTTTCAGGCCTCATGTTCATTTGTGTTACCATGAGTGAGACACCTGAAATTTTCTGAGTCTGCCCATCTGTAACAATAGAGCTTTCCTCCCAGAGAATCCAGCTTAGCTCTGTTAGTTCTCAGAAAGGAAATACTTGCTTTTCTTGAAAATCAGCAAACTGGGTAACACAATACAGAATGCAGAAACATTTATGTCATACAAAATAAATGATTTCTCTACTAACTGCAGAAAAGAGAAATATACATAAAAAATACACCTTAAAAGTTAAGCTTCAAGTCAGCAAAATTCTATTATTTCCCAGTTTATTACTAATGTTGCATTATAAGCCAATGACCTCCAAATCTTTTTGAATGATGCACCCCACCCATAAAAAAGAAAATTCTCTGAACACAGATTTCTATTTCAAATATTTGCGTGTATTTAGAGTCAACTGTCGGAGAAGGCAATGGCAACCCACTCCAGTACTCTTGCCTGGAAAATCCCATGGATGGAGGAGCCTGGTGGGCTGCAGTCCATGGGGTCGCAAAGAGTCAGACACGACTGAGTGACTTCACTTTCATTTTTCACTTTCATGCATTGGAGAAGGAAATGGCAACCCACTCCAGTGTTCTTGCCTGGAGAATCCCAGGGACAGGGGAGCTTGGTGCGCTGCCATCTATGGGGTCGCACAGAGTCGGACACGACTGAAGCGACTTAGCAGCAGCAGCAGCAGCAGAGTCAACTGTACACACTGGGCTTCCCTGGTGGCTCAGTGGTAAAGAATCCACCTGCCAATGCAGGAGATGCAGATTCCATCCCTGGGCTAGGAAGATCCCCAGGAGAAGGAAATGGCAATCCACTCCAGTGTTTTTGCCTGGGAAATCCCATGGACAGAGAAGCTGGGTAGACTACAGTCTATGGGGTCGCAAGAGTCAGATACGACTTAGGGACTAAACAGCAAGTACACAACACTACCATTTTATCAATGGTGGCACACTACTTAAGCAAGAAACATTATTACGGGGGTCAAACTAAAGCCATATTTCAAATGTTTATCTTCATAATTTTCAATTTTAGGGCCAACTTGTTACTGAAGCTCATTAGATTATTGATGTTTGGTTAGTTTATTCTGTACTGACCTAATGTTCCAATCCAGAGAAGGGTCAACTCTGACATTTTTTTGCTGTCTGCTTCTGCTGGATGATAATATCCATAAATGTTCCTGACAAGGCATCGCATACTGTGCCATGTCCCACATCCTGCAAGCTCAGGAAAGAATGAGAAACCCCCCATTCCTGCAGGCATCTGACAGTCAGAAACCAGGAAAGTACATGTCTCAACTTATTCCTTAAATAACTCTTTTTACAGCTTAACGTTTCTTATTTTTATACTTTAAAAAAACAAACATTTTAATATTTTCTTCTGTGCTTTTTTTTTTATAATGGACTATGAGTGATGAACCACTGATTCAAAATATGAAACCAAAATCATCTATCCTGACATAACCAGTAAACACTCAGGGTTGTTTGCCTGTTTGTATGGCTTTAGAAAACTTTGGCTCTATTTGTTCTTTAATTAAATCCATATTATTTTCTTACAATATCAATATTTTAAAATTTTTCCCCAGAGTATATTTTAAAAACTGAAAAAATGATTATTGAACTATGTCCACCATTAAAGTAATGCCATATGCATTACAGAAATTTTTTTAAAAAACAGGAAAGAAAAAAAGAACACAGAACACCCAAAGACAAGCACTTTAGTATGTTACTGATTGATTTCCTTTTGAGATTTCTCCACTCACAGATTTTACTCCATATTTGTTCTCAACTACCGAATAATATTGTATATAATTTTTTGTGTCTCATCTTTTAACAGCACATGGGCATGTTTTCACATTATGAGCTTTTCCTAAACATCTTTTAGTTGCAGCCCATCCAGTGAAACAGCTGCATTCTATCCATGGACGGACTAAGCATCCTATTTGGCCAGATAAATGGCTTGCTTTCAAGTTCTCACTTCAATAAATAACACTGTGGTGAAAATCTTTGGACACTAAAGTCCTTTTTTTTTAAACAGACGTTCCTGTATAGCATAGTTTTAGGTTCATAGCAAAATTGAACAGAAGGTACAGAGGCTTCCCATATACCCTGCCCCCATACAGTCCCCCCACCACCAACGTCCCTCATCAGATGGTATATTTGTTCCAGACAATGAACCTCCATGGACACATCATCATTCAAAGTCCACAGTTTACACCAAGGGTCACTCTTGGTGCTGTGGGGGTTTGAACAAATGTCTCATGACATGTATCCACCATGACACTATCATGCAGAGCAGTGTCACTGCCCTAAGACACCTCTGGGCTCTGCTGGTTCATCCCTCTAAAGCTTTTTCCATAATTAGGATTAACTTCGTAGATGAATCCTCAGAAGTAGAATCACAATTTGAAGTGTTTCAAATCACTATGTGAAGAGTTTCAACATTTTCATAATGTGGTATTGTCCTAATAAGCAAATTATGCACCAAAGCCTTGAAATGACACTTTCCTTTTGGAGAAGTTATGCCCCTCCCTAGGGATGTTTTATTATAGACAAATGGATTTCTAAAGGGAAAAAACACAGGGCTAGGAAAGACCTGAGATATTTAGTCAATATAAATTTATTTTGTATAAATATAAATTTATTTAGTTTATAAGTAAACTAAAATAGTTTATTTGATGCCATGTATGTTGGCACCATACAAGACCTCTTCTTTGAGAAGAATTCACCACCTAACTAATCCATTCAAACCCAACCAATCTCTTTCCAACATTCTATGAATCTATTCAGATTTCAGCTCATAAAGCTGAGTGACGAATCTAAAAGAGAGGTACGTATGTATATGTGTAACTGATTCACTTTGCTATGCACCTAAAACACACCATTGTGAGTCAACTATACTCCAATAAAAATTAAAGAAAAAGCTGAGTGATAGACATGGGGATTACTGTCCTGTTCCATCCATGTAACCATATGAATATGTCTGAAATGTTCCATCATTTTAAAGCTTTTAAAATTAGATGATCATAATAACCACGCTAAGGCATCAATGTGCTGGACCATGTTCATAAAGGAGGCTACTATATAATGTGACTCCTAATATTCTCCTCTGTCACTCATAAAATCGGAAGTGACATTTTAGAACCTTTGAAATAAAATGCCACTCACGAAAGGCCACGTGGCAGCGGAGCCAGTCACATCCTAAAGCAATCAGAAAATCTCTCTGTTGTAATTCCAGGAGAAGGCCTGGCTAACCAAAGGCTCCTCCAGCACTGCGAGAGAATTCCATCTTATTAACTCCTAACCACAGTTAGCACTCTTGCGTGTTTTTTCTTTTTTTTCCCTTAACATGCAGGATGGTTTCTATGTTGTTTTTAATCCAAAGCATATAATTTAAATAGTAAGCTAAAATCATTCAAACTATGCAGCTAATCTCACAGAATCATGTTTTTAATCAGATTGGCAGAATGGAGAGTTGTCGGTTAGGACCAAAACTTAACATTCTGCAAAGTTTGCTCGCTGCTCATGACGATCACATTGAGCAGACTGCAAAATTCTTCTCAAAAAAAAAAAAAAAAAGGCAATAAACCCCAGAGTTATACTATCCCCCGTTACTCCAAGACCATATCGCAAACCAGCTACCAAAACACCTTAGAAATCATGTTGCAGGACTGAAAAGTAGAATCTCAGATTTAAATACATGGTTTTACCGAGTTTGATGGTTTCTTTAGGGGAGTTTGCTGTTTTGTTCTTAGAGCTATACTTTCTTGGACACAAAAACACGCGTTTGGTATACACTGGTTTGAGGGCAGGGTTATCTACAAGGGAAACAATACTAGAATTCTGCCAATAAGAATAGGAAAGACTAGAAGACAATGTAAAGTTAGTCATTCCAAAAAATAATAATAAATGTTAACATCTTTATGATCTTGTCTGAGTTTTGAAACGATTCCCTTGTACCCACTAGTCATCTGGACCCCTGATGTCCACACGAGACCACAAGTGACCAGGAGAAAGACTGAGGGCCGCGAGGCTCGGTCCACGAGAGACTGGCGGAAAGAAACGCCTCCTGATGCTTCAGGGTCTCCCCGGGTTACGGGGGCGGACACGCTCAGAACCAGCCCCTGCGAACACCTGTCAGGGGCGCGCACCTCGCGGGGCGTCCAGCTCCAGGAAGACCGAGACACGGAGAAAACCCGGGGGGGTGTTGGGGGAGAGAAAGGCACAAACGCCGAGGGGAGCGGCTGGGGAGGAGCTGCGCGCTCCTGAGACGCCCCCCCACGCGCAGCCCTACAACACCCCGCGGAAGGGCGGGCCGGGGGACGCCCGGGGGCGCGGCCGTCCGCGCTCCGAACAAAAGCAAGCGCCGCTGAAGACGACGGCCACCGCGTCCCTCAGCGGAGACCCGGCGGCCCTTTGAGAGCGCCGCGGGCCGGGGTACGGAGGGGCGGTGGGGGTGCTCGGGGCCGCGGGGCTGGGATCGCCCGTGGGCGGCGCCCGGGAGAACCTTTGGCAGGGGCGACCGGGCGCGGGGTCAGGGCGGCTCCTCCCGGCCCCGCCCGACTGACCTGTGACGCTGGCCCGGGTGACGCGCTGCACCACGGCCTTCATGGCGGCGGCTGCGGCGAGCGGGGCGGCGCCGGGCGGCTTCCGGCCTCGGGGACTCCGCGGGCGGCGCGGCGGCCGGCGCCCTCTGCCGGGGACACCCGGAAGCGCGCCCCGGCGCGGCCCCACCGGACTCGCCCACCGCAGGTTGGCCCCGCCCTCCGTAAGTTGGCCCCGCCCCCGCGTAGCCCCGCCCCGCGGTGGGCCCCGCCCACTCCCCGTTCCTGCCCACCCAGAGCTGAGCCCCGCCCAGACTCAACCCCTTTCCTGGCCCCCACTCCTAGGCAGACTCACAGGTGCTAAGTTTCTGCTCACATCCCGCCAGTCATGCCTGCATCCCAGCTTTGTCCTGATTCCTAATCCTAACCGTGTTCCTCCTGCCGTTTTCCCACCCCTCTGACCCCAGATCCTCCCAAATTCCTTTTCCCTTGTCTTCCTCCCTCTGCAGCTCCTCAGAAACCAGACATAAGAGGAACTGCTGCCTAAAATAGCCATCTAACTGTTTAGGTCAATCCTAAAGGAAATCAACCCCGAACATTCATTAGGACGGATGCTGAAGCCCCAATACTTTGCCACCTGATGCGAAGAGCCAACTCCTTAGAAAAGACCCTGATGCTGGGAAACATTGAAGGCAGGAGGAAAAGGGAGCAACAGAGGAGATGGTTGGATGGCATCACCGACTCAACGGACATGAGTTTGAATAAGCTCTGGGAGATGGTGAAGGACGGAAGCCTGGTGTGCTGCAGTCCGTGAGATCGCAGAGTCGGACACAACTGAGCAATTGAACAACAAACTGTTTAAGTACTCATTTGACCTACCTGTCATGTTTCCTGCAGAGATACATGATTCTGTAATTCTAATTCCTTCTCTAATCCTAATATTTGGCCTCTCTCACAGGATTATTAGAAGGTTTGAATAAAATACACTGTGTAAAAGTGCTTGGAAAGCTGCAAAGGACTGTACAAATATTACCCTAACAATCATTGTCACAGATTAAAAAAAAAAAAAAAAACTCCTCTGAGTGTGTCTTCTTCAGTCTGATAGTGCTGGTGGGTACAGAGGAATGGGGTTCCTGATATTCCTGAACCAAACTCAGGTCTTCCCTGCCCTGCTTTTGTGCTGAGCACCTCAGAAATGGCAGCTGGTTTATGGTCTTTTTGTATCTTAGTTTTCATAATTGTGGGCTTCCCAGGTGGCTCAGTGGTAAAGAATTCAGCTGCCGATGCAGGAGACTCGGGTTCCATCCCTGGGTCAGGGAAAATCCCCTGGAGAAGGAAATAGGAACCCAACTCCAGTATGCTGCTGCTACTGCTAAGTCGCTTCAATCATGTCCGACTCTGTGCTACCCCATAGACAGCAGCCCACCAGGCTCCACTGTCCCTGGGATTCTCCAGGCAAGAACACTGGAGTGGGTTGCCATTTCCTTCTCCAATGCATGAAAGTGAAAAGTGAAAGTGAAATCACTCAGTCATGTCCAACTCCTCGCAACCCCATGGTCTGCAGCCTACCAGGCTCCTCCATCCATGGGGTTTTCCAGGCAAGAGTACTGGGGTGGGTTGCCATTGCCTTCTCCAAACCCCAGTGTACTTGCCTGGGAAATTCTATGGATAGAGAAGCCTGTCAGGCTACAGTCCATGGGATCCCAAGAGTCAGACACGACTTGGCTACTGAGCACACATCCATGTTCATTTCTGCCCCACTGTGACTGTGCATGGGTGCTGTTATTTGTAGTCCCTATGGTTTCTTTGTATCCTGTTGCCGGAGTTGACGTCTGTCCAGGTGCAAGCACTCAGGTAGAAGGTCCCAGGTTTCAGCCTGTGTCACCCTGACCCTTCTCTCCTGAAATAGGTCACAAACTCTCATGTGAGAGATGCCCCTCTATACCGGGAGGAAAGGAGCAGTCTTATTTCCAAAGACAAAAGCTGACCAAGAAGAATCTGAACCAACAAGCTTTGCAGTTTCCTCCAGTTTACTTGCCTACCTCATATTCCTTAACCTGTCATGTTCCTCCATGATTCTTCAGTTCAGTTCAGTCGCTCAGTCGTGTCTGACTCTTTGCGACCCCATGAATCGCAGCACGCCAGGCCTCCCTGTCCATCACCAACTCCCGGAGTTCACTCAGACTCACGTCCATCGAGTCAGTGATGCCATCCAGCCATCTCATCCTCCATCGTCCCCTTCTCCTCCTGCCCCCAATCCCTCCCAGCATCACAGTCTTTTCCAATGAGTCAACTCTTCACATGAGGTGGCCAAAGTACTGGAGTTTCAGCTTTGGTATCATTCCTTCCAAAGAACACCCAGGGCTGATCTCCTTCAGAATGGACTGGTTGGATCTTCCTCCAGTCCAAGGGACTCTCAAGAGCCTTCTCCAACACCATAGTTCAAAAGCATCAATTCTTCAGCACTCAGCTTTCTTCACAGTCCAACTCTCACATCCATACATGACCACTGGAAAAACAATAGCCTTGACTAGACAGACCTTTGTTGGCAAAGTAATGTCTCTGCTTTTCAATATGCTATCTAGGTTGATCATAACTTTTCTTTCAAGGAGTAAGCGTCTTTTAATTTCATGGCTGCAGTCACCATCTGTAGTGATTTTGGAGCCCAAAAAAATAAAGTCTGACACTGTTTCCCCATCTATTTCCCATGAAGTGATGGGACCGGATGCCATGATCTTCATTTTCTGAATGTTGAGCTTTAAGCCAACTTTCTCACTCTCCACTTTCACTTTCATCAAGAGGCTTTTTAGTTCCTCTTCACTTTCTGCCATAAGGGTGGTGTCATATGCATATCTGAGGTTATTGATATTTCGCCCGGCAATCTTGATTCCAGCTTGTGCTTCTTCCAGCCCAGCATTTCTCATGATGTACTCTGCTGCTGCTGCTGCTGCTGCTAAGTTGCTTCAGTCATGTCCGACTCTGTGCGACCCCATAGATGGCAGCCCACCAGGCTCCGCTGTCCCTGGGATTCTCCAGGCAAGAACACTGGAGTTGGTTGCCATTTTCCTTCTCCAATGCATGAAACTGAAAAGTGAAAGTGAAGTCGCTCAGTCGTGTCCGACTCTTAGTGACCCCATGGACTGCAACTCACCAGGCTCCTCCGTCCATGGGGTTTTCCAGGCAAGAGTACTGGAGTGGGGTGCCATTGCCTTCTCCGGATGTACTCTGCATAAAAGTTAAATAAGCAGGGTGACAGTATACAGCCTTGATGCACTCCTTTTCCTATTTGGAACCAGTCTGTTGTTCCATGTCCAGTTCTAACTGTTGCTTTCTGACCTGCATACAGATTTCCCAAGAGGCAGGTCAGGTGGTCTGGTATTCCCATCTCTTTCAGAATTTTCCAGTTTATTGTGATCCACACAGTCAAAGGCTTTGGCATAGTCAATAAAGCAGAAATAGATGTTTTTCTGGAACTCTTGCTTTTTCCATGATCCAGCGGATGTTGGCAATTTGATCTCTGGTTCCTCTGTCTTTTCTAAAACCAGCTTAAACATCTGGAAGTTCACGGTTCATGTATTGCTGAAGCCTGGCTTGGAGAATTTTGAGCATTACTTTACTAGCATGTGAGATGAGTGCAATTGCAAACTTAATGACAAAAACACACACACACACACAAAACACAGGCCTGCTTCTTTAGGTCTTCATCTCTTTATCAAGACTCTTACGTCATGTAAGTGAAGTGAAAGTCGCTCAGTCATCTCTTTGCAACCCCCAGGACTGTAACATGCCAGTCTCCTCTGTCCATGGACTTCTCCAGGCAAGAGTCCTGGAGTGGGTAGCTGAAAACTTTATATAAATTTGTATGCTTTTCTCCTGTTCATTTGTCTATCACTTTACTTTTTCCGACCTGAAGAGAATAAGGAAAACTTTTTCCTCCCCTAGAAGAGAAAGTTTCAAGTTGAAAACAAGAAACAGTCATTTGGCCAGAAAAGATACAAAATAGTATGCTGGAATGTTAAATACTATACACTCAGATCAGATCAGGTCGCTCAGTCGTGTCCGACTCTTTGTGACCCCATGAATCGCAGCACGCCAGGCCTCCCTGTCCATCACCAACTCCCAGAGTTCACTCAGACTCACGTCCATCGAGTCAGTGATGCCATCCAGCCATCTCATCCTCTGTCATCCCCTTCTCCTCCTGCCCCCAATCCCTCCCAGCAACAGAGTCTTTTCCAGTGAGTCAACTCTTCGCATGAGGTGGCCAAAGTATTACACACTAAGTTGCCAAAAATAGTATCACCGGTAGTAAGACAAACATCATACACTTCTGATACTTCACTGAGGAAAGACATGGCATCACTTTAGTGGTATTGTCTGCCAAAAACATATAATCTGAATCCAATCATGAAGCAAGACCAAACCTAAATTAAGGAGCATTCTACAGAATGCAGATTGAAGGCAGAAGGGGACGACAGAGGATGAGATGGCTGGAGGGCATTACTGACTCAGTGGACAAGAGTTTGAGCAAGCTCCTGGAGATGGTGAAGGACAGGGAAGCCTGGCATGCTATCCTCCATGGGGTCACAGAGTCCAACACGACTGAGTGACTGAACAACAACTACAGAGTAACTAGAATAATCCTTCAAAAATGTCAAGGAAAAGAAAATCTGAGATACTTTTCCAAGTTATACGGAGCTTTTCTTTTCCATTTTTGTCACCACACAGCAGACAGGATCTTAGTTGCCCAACCAACGACAGAACCCGGACCCCCAGCAGTGAAAGTTCCAAGTCCTAACCATTGGACTGCCAGGGAATTCCACGTTCATACGCGTATTTCATATACATCTCCTTCTGATTTAGGTGCATTTACGTGGGTTTGTCACTTGCAACCAACGGAGACCAGTGGAGAGAAACCTGCAGCACCAGAGGGCAGGGACCCGGATCCTCACTTTGTACCCCCATCTCTAGAATACTAGTAGCCACTGTTGGGATTTAATCCACATCAGCTGAAAGGATGAGGGTATCTGTGCTGCTCCTAAAGAACTGATGGAGTCTACTGAATCCAGGAGTTACAACCCAGTTCATAATACACTTACCAAGCACCCATATAGTACACGAAGGGCTGCTCCAAGTCCCAAACTAAACATGGAGGTTTCCCAAACCTAATCTTAAAGGGACCACAGAAGCTCTGTTTGACAGCAACATGAAAGAAGTATAAAGTTACATCAACTAATTTCAGAAAACCAAGTTTACAAAGTTCAATATGATATTTCACTTCAATCTTTCACTCCTATGAATACAGAAGAACACCCTCTGAATATGCAATTTACTTTTCTTCAAGGGGATATTTATTGCCTATTTTTTATTTTATTTTACAGCAAACTTAAATGTATTCACTTTTCACAAATGGAAAGTGAAAATCAAGGTATCTCTCAAATGTATATGCTGAACCAAAGTTCTGTTTTCAGAGTCCAGCAGTCAATCATGATTTTGGTCCAGGGCCACTAGTCCATGATTTCAAATAATTGATGATCCTGGCAGTAACTGGAACAAAATCTTCTCTATATGTGACAATCGTTTCCACATAAAAGCCTTGTGGGGGCTCAGATAGTTCATTTCTTGAGGCATCCTTTTGTTCTACTTTATCACCTTAAAAAAGAAAAAAAAAAAGGAACATCTGCATCATTAACTTTTTAATCTTTTTTTTTATTAAAGTATAGTTGATCACTAATTTCTAACTATACAGCAGTCATTAGAATTATTAGTAGAGTCTTGAAAATTAAATAAACTAAGGTAAGAATTACCCCACCCCATCAGATTCCTGACACCATTGTTTGTCAAAAGAAATTTTTTTTAATAATTTTTTTTAAAAAATGACCACTATAGGGGGCTTCCCTGGTAGTCCAGACACTAAGACTCGGAGTTCCCAATGCAAGGGGTCCCATTTCAATCCCTAATCAGGGAACTAGATCCCACATGCCACAACCAAGACACCCGCAGTCAATAAATAATTTTTTTTTTTTTCAAATGACCACTACAGAGATAAATGTTTTAAAACGCTCAATAGTGGATATGTGTACTTTCAGGCCCCTGGTAATTTTCAACACCAAACGAAATCATCAGCAGTTTTTACATAAAAAGCTTTACTGAAATATACTTTTCATATACACATTTAACTCACTTAAAATATATAATTCAGTAGTTTTTAGTCTTTCCAGATCTGTGCAATCAGCACCAAATAAAGTTTAAAATATCAGACACACACACAAAAAAACCCTGATTTTTTTTAGCAGTCGCTCCCCACCAAGCCCCAGGCAAGCCCTACTCTGGAGGAAACTAGATTTACAGCCCATTTCTGAAAGCTGGAGGATTTCCTCTTTGGTAGGGAATCTATTGGGAAAATTTCAATACTCCAGCAGGTGCAAGTCCTGAAACCGTTTGCTCGCTGAATGGGAGGAGGGCTGATGCTATGGGAGCATGACCTCTTTAAACCACCTTCTAGTGTCTTTTGACATTTCACCGGGAACCTCGCAAATTCTTCAAATTCTGAGGACAGTGACGGCCTCATTCAATAACTCAGCAAGGTCGAGGGAAAAGGCTCTAAAAGGCCTTTCCTGCTTGGTTCCATGATAACGATAAGCAGTCGCCCCAGTGCTCCGTAGAATAAACCTGGGGAAGCGGCACCGCGAAGCCACTTCCGCTAACCGCCCGGACACGGCCCACGGAAGGCCGCGCGTCTGCGGAGGTCCTGCCCGAGAGCCGTACCTGGCGGCTTGCTCTTTTTCTGACTCAAAAAAATCAAGGAGCCCAGCAGGGTCCAGGCGCCCAGTCCGTAAACAAATGACATCCGCCGGTACCAACTAAGGGCCTGCGCCGGCCGCATGACACCGCCGCGTAGACCACACTCCTCCGAGTCTCGGGTGAAGGCGGGCCTTCCGGTCTGCGCGTCACCACCGCCGCCTCCAATGAAGAGCCGCTCTGGGCAGCCGCTTCCGGCGCTGGCCCCCGATGCATCCTGGGGCGTGTAGTACGGACCTCCCGCCCGGAAAGAACTCAGGTGTGGGGCTGGGCTCGAGGGCTTCCGTCTTTTGCCTGGAACCCACAACCTTGCCTTCCACGTGACGGGGCCCTATGACAGCTTCTCTTAAGCAGACCTCTCAGTTCAGTTCAGTTCAGTCGCTCAGTCGTATCCGACTCCCGGCTACCCCATGGACAGCAGCATGCCAGGCTTCCCTGTCCATCACCAACTTCCGGACCTTGCTCAGACTCGTCCATCCATTCGGTGATGCCATCCAACCATCTCATCCTCTGTCGTCCCCTTCTCTTCCTGCCTTCAACCTTTCCCAGCATCAGGGTCTTTTCCAATGAGTCAGTTCTTTGCATCAAGTGGCCCAAGTATTGGAGCTTGCATAATTGTAACGGCATGCCTTACAAAGGCTTCACGTGGCACTTGTTTTGGGGTTCCCCCCCCCCTTTTTTTTTTTTTTGGACCCCTTAGCTTGTGGGATCTTAGTTTCCTGACCAGGGATGAAGCCAAGACCCCTGCACTGGAAGCAGAGCCTTAATTACTGGACTGCCAAGGAAAGCCCCTGGCACTTATTTTTATTGGAATATAGTTGATTTACAGTGCTGTAGTTTCGGGTATAGAGCAAACTGAATCAGTTTATATATACATAGATCCCCTCTTTTTTAGATTCTTTCCCATATAGGTCATTACAGAGTATTGAGTAGTTTCCTGCACTATAGATTAGGTCCTTATTACTCCTGGAAACTAACAGAGGAGTCCAACAAAAGAAATTCCTGGATGACAGCTGTCGTAGCAATTGTGTGTTAGTTGCTGAGTCATCTCCAACTCTTTGCAACCTCAAGTAGCCCTCCAGGCTCTTCTGTCCATGGGATTCTCCAGGCAAGAATACCGGAGTGGGTTGCCATGCCCTCCTCTAGGGGATCTTCTGCACCCAGGGATCAAACTCAGGTTTCCTGCATCCCAAACAGATTCTTTACCATCTTAGCCATCGGGGGCCTATGTGAAAGGGGACATAACCTCAAAACAAGAATGAACTCCACTGGGTAGAATAGCTAGAATTTTTATAATTGAGGTAACGTTGGTTTATAACATGTTTCACATGTACATTATAATTCAAGTTCTGTATGCACTGCAGTCACTTCACTACCACAATCCCTAGTTTCCCTCCATCACAGTACAACAGACCCCCCCTTAATCCATTTCACCCTTCCCCATCCCTCCTCCACTGGTAACCACCAATGTGTTCTCTATATCTCAGGTGAGGGAGGGACAGTGCCACTCCAGACCACTCAGCCTCAACAGCTGCACATTATTTCTTACGTTTCCTTATCTGTTAACATTTGGACAGTAAATGAAGATTAAGTTCAGGAATTACTTGTTGGAGAATTTACATAAAACATACTCAAGACTTAGAGACTTCACAAATCAAATATGTATTAGCACTATTTTAACCAATGCTTTCTCCATCCAGATTTATTTCCTTTCTGATCATTGATTTTCATGTAAGCAAGTTGCCAAAATACATTAGCTCTGATTTTATACAGACTCTAAAAGTTAGGATACAAAAAGCATATAAACATCTACCAATACCAAAATGTTTATGACCTTACAATTTTATGGAGTAAGAAAAGGGCACAGATAAGGAATACAAATAAATTAAAATCTAAATAGTTACTAACACTTCCTTTGATTATTTATTAAAATCCACTGGCAAAGTAAAAGGAATGTTAAGCCTTTATAAACAATTGTGAACACAAAGTGACAGTGTTTTCTTCCATTTCCTGCCTATATCCTTAACTCAACAAGCACTGGAGACAGCCAGCTTCTTCAGATGGTCCATGAACACCTGCAGGCTAACGTCATCAGTGAGGATGGGTGCTCCCGTTTCCTGAAATAAAACAAGAAGGGTTTACTGGCAGGTATCTTAAAAGCTGGTTAGAATTCATGAATTAGGGACTTTCCCCTCAGGAAACTAGAAGTGCTGTCCCTCTGCCAAGAATACTCCTGCCACCCATGCCCATCCCCTACCGAGCTAACTAATTTTTTCAAGTGAAGCATAGTTTCCTCATAAAACCCTCCCTGATCCACTAAGATCTGGCCATCCCTGCCACTACACAGTTCTGAGAACATGCTCTCTTACTTCATCCTCTGTGTAATTCTCAGGACTCCTCCAGGGCTGGCTCCCACATGACAGAATTCAAAAGAGCAACAAACTCACCATTAAGAGTAAGAAATGTTAATATCCTCTCTCAAAAACTTATAGAACTATACAGATAATCAGCAGGAGTATATAAGAATTCAACATCACCATCAACTAACAGGACCTAGCTGACATTTATAGAACCATCTATAAATCTATCCAACAGCAGAATACCCAATCAAGTGACCATGGAACATATAGGCCAAACAGACCATATCCTAGGCCATAAAACAAACCATCAAATTTTTTAAAAACTGAAATAATGCAAGGTATATTGTTTAACCACAATGGAATCAAAATAAAATCGATAACTAAAGACAAAAAGAAAATCTCTGGAAACTAAACAACACTTATAATCCAAAAGACAAAAAAGAACTCTCAAAGGAAATTTTAGAAAATGTATCAAACTGAATGAAAACAAGAATACAACAATCAAAACTTGTGGGACACAGCAAAAGTGGTGCTGCAAAGGGATTCAGAAGCACTAAATGCATACAGTGAAGAAGTGAAAAGTCTCAAATCAATAATTTAAACTCCTACCCTCAAGAACCTAGAAGATGCAAGATATAAACCCACAGCAAGCAGAAGAAAATAAAGATTAGAGCAGAAATCAATGACCCAGCAAACAGATAAGAGGACAAGAAAGGGAAATAACAAGTTTCAAATTGGAATGGAAGAAATAAACTGCTCCTACTTGAAGAAGTCTGTAAAAAATCCCAAGGAATCTACCAAAAAACTCTCAAAGGTAGTAAGTGACTCAGGAAGGTCACAGGACACAAGTCTACAAAAATAACTTTATGTTATGCTTGCTGACTTATGATTCTTTGATTTTATGATGGCGTAAAAGCAATACTCATTCAATAGAAATCATACACCGTATTTTACATCTTGAGTTTTGGTCTCTTTCCAGGCTAGTGATACACAGCCCCAGTTTCCTGTGATGCTGGGCAGGTCCCAGTCAGCCACACTAATCACATGGGTGAACAACCAAGACACAACCATTCTGACCCAGACAACCACTCTGCTTTTCACTTTCAGTTCAGTATTTAATAAGTTACATGAGATACTCAATACATTTTGTGTTATTATAAAATATGTTTTGTGTTAGACGGTTCTGCCTCACTATAGGCTGATATAAGTGCTCTGAGCATATTTAAGGTAGGCCAGGCTAAGCTATGATGTTTAGCAGGTTAGGTGTGTTAAATGCAATTTCAACTTACGATGCGTTTATTCAGATATAATCCCACTGTAAGTTAAAGACCTGTACTAGCAATGAACAACTGGACACTGAAATTAAAAATACAGTATCACTCAGAGTCACTCAAGAAAAAAATAAAAACTGATGAAAGAAATAAAAACAGACTTAATAAATGGAGAGACGTACTGAGTTCATAGATAGGAAAGCTCAATAAAGGTACCAACTCTCCCCAAATTGACAGAGAGGTTCAATGCAATTTTTACCAAACTTCCAGCAAGATTTTTAAAAGACAGATACAAGATTATTATACAACTCATACGGAAATGCAAAGAAATCAGAATAGTTAAGCAAGTTTTGAAAAAAAAGTGACAGAAACCAGTCTACCTGATTTCAAAACTTACTATGCAGCTACAATAACCAAGACTGTATAGTGTTAGTAGAGAGACAGAAACATAGGTCAACAGGACAGAACAGAAGCCCCGAAGTGGACTCACACAAATATGCCCAAATAATCTCTGACAAATATGCAAAAGCAATCAATGGAAAAAAGGTAGCCTTTTCAAGTAATGGTACTGGAGCAATCGGATACCCATAAGCAAAAAATAAACCTAAGCCTCACATCTCATACAAAAATTAACTCAAAATGGATCACAGACTGAAATGCAAATTTAAAGTAAAAAAAGTCACAGGAGATATTTGGAATCTAGGGTAAGACAAAGATTTCTTGACATCAAAAACACAATCCATTAAAAAAAAAGTGCACTTCATAGAAATAACTTTTACTTTGCAAAGACCCTGTGAAGACAATGTATACACAAACCAGAAGTGAGAGGAAACATACGCAAACCATGAATCTGACAAAAGATTAGTATCAAGAATATATAACTCTCAAAACTCAATCATTTTTAAAAAAAAATCCAATTAAAACATAGGCAAGACACAGACTTCACCGAAGAAAACACATAGATGAGAAAGCACCAAAAAAGATGTTCAACATCACTAGCTATTAGGAAAATGTAAATCAAAACCACAATGTTATACCACTCACATCTGTCAGGACAGCTAAAATAAGAATAATGACAACATCATACGCAGACACGGATAGAGAAACGACGCTTCATACAGTGCAGCTGGGGATATAAAAGGAGACAATCACTCTGGAAAAAGAGTATGGCAGTTTCTTTAAAAACTGTGTAACTATCAGCCAACTCAACTAATGAACTCCTAGGCATTTATCACAGAGAAATGAAGACTTATGTTCAAGAAAGTTGTACAAGAATGTTTACAGCAGCTTTATTCCAAATGGCCAGAAACTGTGAACAGCTGTCCTTCATGGGTGAATGATAAACTGCAGTATGTCTACACCATGGAACACTACTCAACCAATAAAGGAGCAAATTATCCACACATCCAACAACCTGGATCTCTAGATAAGCACGCTGAGGGGAGAAAGGCCAGTCCCCCAAGATTATGTGCCGTATGGTTTCATATATGTTCACTGATTCGCACAAGTTTCTGCTATATAGCAAAGTGATTCAGCTACATATACATGTGTAAATATATTCTTTTTCACACTCTTTTCCATCCCGGTTTATTACAGGATGTTGAATATAGTTCCCTGTGGAAGCTTTTTCATGAGAAAATTACAGAAATGGAAACCAGGAGATGAGCTGCCAGGTGTCAGGGAAAGGGTGGAGGCAGGAGGGATGTGAGTGGCACTATAAAAGGCAAAACAAGAGACCCCTGTGGAGATGGAAATGCATATCTTGACCTCATCAATGTCCTTATCCTGGTTATGATATCGTTATAGCTCTGCAAGGTGTTACCACTGGGGGAACTGGGTTAAGGTATAGGGGATCTCTCTGTGTTATTTCTTACAACTGCATATAAATTTTTAAAATTACCAGCCCCAAGAATGCTCTAAGAATGTACAATGAAAAATAAGACTCATTTGAGGGAGACATAAATGCTGGGAATAATCAGATAAAGAAGGAAGCCGGAGCTGAGAAGTGAAGAGGAGGGAGGAGTGGTGAGCAGGAGCAGAGGGGAGACAGAGCAGGAAGTGGAGGGCTTGGGGAGATGCTGCGTGTCTCTGAGGGAAGCACATGGAGGTCACAGTTCAGCATCCGGTCCTTTGGCCTGAACCCATCGAACTCTACTGTGCACTGCAGAAGGGAATCCACATGTCTCCCTGCCCCCAGCCTACACAGTAGACTCTAGTTGCCCCCTTATCCACAGTGGACAGGTTCCAAGACTCCAGTGCCTGACACCACACACGGGTAGAATGGAACCCTGCATATACTAAGGTTTTCCTATACAGGTGTTAATAGGCAGGTGGTGTGGACAGCGTGGATGCACCAGACAAAGAGAACACGGGCGAGAGGGAACAGGAAGGTGTGAGGCTTCATCAGGCTACTCAGAATGGTGTGTAATCAAAAGCCATGAATTATTATTTCTGACCACTTTCTCAGGTAACTGAAACCTTATAAACTGAAAATGCTGGTAACAGAAAATTTCTATATGATTCAAAGTTTTCTTCCCAGTAGAACACCCAAATTATCTCTGGGCCAAAAAGGATTCAATTTGTAGCATTTATTTATTTTCTCACTTTGGGTTTTTTTTTTTTGGTCACACCATGTGGCTTGCAGGATCTTAACTTCTAGGGCAGGGCTCGAACCCTGGGCCCTGGCAGTGAAAGTGCTGAGTCCTAACCACTGTACTGCCAGGGAATCCTCCAATTTGTAGAATTTAAAAGCAACATTTTAAAAAAGTAGCCTGGCCCCTCCTCAAATTCCTGACAGTTACTCACCTGTCCCCAAGCATACAGGTTATTGTGTGTCTGAGACGGATTCACTTTGGACAAAAGAAATCGAGCCTTAAAAAAAAAAAAGTAGATTTAAAGATTAAAAATGGCATTAATATTAGTTTAACAGGAAAAAAAGGTCTTTACTTTTTTTTGGTTAAATTAGAAGTTTTTTTTACCACACGGGAACCCATTTGTTCGGTTTATGCCCAAAGACTCTCCATTCACTGGGCTCCTGAAACACGAGGTGTATTTTACTCTGGCAATCCTCTCCTTTCCACACCAGCATATTCTAACCACTCATTTAGCAAGAAGTCGTATTTGGAAGCCGACCTGCCTGTTGATTTCGGTCACCATGTGAAATACTGACCAGGCTGTGTGGATTTAGAGCCTTCAGAGGCATCGTGCACGAGGCCAGCAGAGCAGCGGGCCGAGCTGGCTCACCTGGCTGCCGCCGTGCTCTGTGTGGATGTACCGCGGCATCGGGAACCGCGCCTGCAGGATCTCCTGTGCATCGTCCAGGGGCGCCTGCAGGAGGTGCTTGAAGTTTTCATACTCGGGCATGTCCTGGTAGCCTGCCTTCCGCCACTGGGCTATGGTCTGCAGCAAACAGGCAAATCACAACTTGTTGTGGAGATGCTGTGATGACAGTCTTAGGACGGCCCTGACATTCTAACACTCCACTCAGGACCTGTTTCTAGTGACAAGGTCTTAAGTCAGGAAAGACGAGTTGCAGAGGGGAGCCAAGTGGATCTGACCAGGATACCACCATCTGAATAAAGTCTTAGGTTATAAAACGCCTGTTAATATTAGAAAACAATTTCTTCCTTGCAGGACATTTGAAATCACTTCTAATGTACAGACACCAGAGAGTCAAGTCAGTTGTTAAAAAGAAATGAACTGAAGGTAAAGAATGTATCAATATATAATAGAAAAAAAAGAAAACATCCTTGAACATAGAGGATTTTCTTTTGAGGAATCCCTCGTTTCCTTAGGGCACAAACCTCTCTGAGAAAGAAATGAACACCAACCTACAGCCATCCTTGGGAACCAGAGACCTGGCATAAGGTTCACTGGGCCATGTTATCTCAGGTAAACACTCTAGTCCCAAACTTAGCGGTGTTTACTAGTAACTCTAATGCAACTCCGAAAGGACAGTGTGAATATAAAAAGTTCACTGAGAAAAACGAAACTGATTTTGCCTGACAACTCAGAAAGCAATAAATCATAGTGATTTAAAAGGACCACCTAAAAAAAAGTATGGAGGTTTCTCAGAAAACTAAAGACAGAACTATCATATATGACCACTTCTGGGCATGTATCTGAAAGAACAAAAACACTAATTAAAAAAGATACGTGCACCCCAATGTTCACAGCACACTTCTCACAACTGCCCAGATATGGAAGCAACCTAAGTGTCCATCAACAGATGAATGGATAAAGAAAACATGGGATATATACACAACAGGGTACTACTACTCTGCCCTAAAAAAAGAACAAAATTTTGTCATTTGAAACAACATGCATAGACTTGAAGGGCATTATGCTAGTGAAATAAGCCAGACAGAGAAAGATAAATACTGGATCAGCTCACTTATACGTGGAATCTGAAAAATACAACAAATTAGTGAATATAATGAAAGAGAAACAGTCACAAAGATCTAGGGAACAAGCTAGCGGTTACTGGTGGCTACAGGATAGAGCTCAAGGATGTACTTAACAACGTGAGAAAAGTAACCTTTAAAAATTGCATAAAAAAATTTTAAAAATGTAAAAGGAGCACTTCAGATTTACTTATAGCAAGTAATATTGAAATTACTAAGTATACAAATACCATAACCAAGGTCTTACCTCACCAAGATAAATGACAATTTGGAAGAAAGTGTCCATGAGCAGAATTCTGTCAGCAAGAATGCTGCTGCTGTCCAGGAGCACAGGCTACAACACAGGGAGAGAACGGCGTGGGTCTTCCCTTGGTGCCCACATGGCCACCTGCCAGCCCCCCACCCAGGGCCAGCCCCCCGCTTCCCTCCGGGCAGCTGCAGGGCCAAATATACACTGCAGGGAGGTTCACCTCCTCTTCGTGCCAAGTTCCCACTTTCTGTTCCGATGGGGCAACTCTAGGTTTCAATTTTGTACAAGAAAGAGATTTAAATAATCTCTTATCAACTGGGAAGCAAGATGAATGTTATCTTCTGCTCTAGGAACCAGAAATAATTCCAAATTTTGTTTTGTGCTAGAAATAAATTCTATCAGAGACATATTTCTCGCAAATCTACTGCGGTAGATGACAGAGAACTACAATGCCTACATAAAAAAGAACATCCTTTAATACCAGTTTTAAAGTTCATTTGATTATGACTTTTATTTCAATAATAAAAGTATACTTAAACTCATTAAGGGAAATCTGAAAATTTCTGCTAAACAACAAATATTGTCATTTTGGTTTATTTTTTTTATAGTTTTCATTCCTGGTGGCTTTTTAAAAATCATCTTTAATCTAACATAAGGATTTACTTTATTCTGTTACATAAACTTTGTGAATACTTCTGATTACTTAACTTCCCTACATTGAACATTTGGACTGCTTTCTAATTTTATGCATCCTGTGACTTTTTCCTATGCACATTTTTTTAATACTCAGAAATGCTGCTAAATTACTATAAAGACTCAAAAGATTTCTTTCTTATAGTTTTGCTCTAAGAGTGAACTTGCTAGACTAAAAGCACTCCATATCAGCTGATTCCTAATGCCTAGGGCCCTTACCTCTGGGGGGCCGTGGAAGGAGTAGGAATACAGGATGGGCTGGATCATGATGAGGGACTGGGTGAGGTCCTGCCGGGCAAAGTGGTGCCGATAATACGAAGACTCGTCAGGGCTGTTGTTGAAGACTTGAAGGAATGGAGACCTTCTAAGATGGAACATGAACTGCATTTACAAAGAAAAAAGAACAAAGCACATAACTGTCACCTTCCTAGACCCCCAGAGAGCAGAACTGCCACCACCCGGAGACAGGAGAACCAGCCCTCAGGACCAAGGCCTTCAGGCGCAGTGAGCTGAGGCTGGGATGGCAGCCCATGGCCGGGGAACAGGGAGGGGAGAGCTGAAAGATGACCATTCTTTACTGAGGTGAAAGTGGCTGAGATTTGCTGCTCAACAATTGAACATACTCAACACTACCAAACTGCACACTTAAAAACAGGTGAGAGGGTCAGTCGTATGCTGTGGGGTTTTCACTACAATTAGAAATAAACATTTCCAAAAAAGAGGGAGTTCTCTGGGGAAGTCAAAGTTTCCACATGGAAGGGCCAAGGTAGAGAAGCTTGTCTTCTTGTGGGCTTCCTTCTAGCCTCAACAGTTAGCACATAGGCCAGACGGACACACGTCAGAACTGCCCAGCCAGCCCATCCAGTGAGCTGGGCTCTTGAGCCTCCCTGAAGCCCTAGAGTCCAAGCTACACAAGCTAAAGACTGAAATCTAGGTCAACTCACCAAATCGAGTATCCGGTAAGGTAATACCCGTTTGTGTAGCGAAGTCCTAACAAGTTCCCTTAAAAATAAAAGTCTGCTTCCTCCTGCTTATTCCTCACTAAGGCATCCCTGAAGGAAGGAGGAAAACGTTGAGTTTGCCTCCTGTTCTGGGGAAGCTGCTCTGTGAGGGGCCCGACACACACACCCCAGGCCCAGCTACAGGGCTGGCTCCCAGCCACCAAGTGAAACAGGCGCCTGGCCCTCAGCAAACCACGAATCAGAGATCATGCCATGGCCTCACAGCAAGGGGCCTGTTCTGCCTTCTCCCCAAAGTCTGTGCACCTGCTCTCTGGGTGTCCCCTGTGTCTCCCAAGGGGCTCTGGCACCATCTGACCTTGACCTGAATGACCTTCATCACCTACAGATGAAGTCTCCAAACACATGGAGTCTTCACTTTACCCTGAGAGCAGTGAGCTTTATTTATATGACTTTCTTCTTTTGTTATTTAACATGTATTACTTACCTGAGGATATAGAGAGAAGGAATCTGATAACCTAAATGACATGGGGTCTTCTTTGTTATACTGTCCAAACTTCTGACACTGGTGAGAGAAAACAGGAAAAAAAACAACAACAAAGTGAGCATTACCTGAAAACTCCTGGGAAGAGGGCCACGCCCCACCCTCACCTCCACCCCTTCCTGCTCAGCTGAGCGCTGCACTCAACACTCAACACCTGTGTGTGGGGAGGAGGTGGAGAGATCTTGGAGAGGCAGGAGATCTGGGAGGGGCTGGAGCCCCACGTCCTAACAGCTCCCATGCAGTGCCGGCTACAAGGGGCTAAAAGAGGCATCCCAGGCGACTCTTCCATAGGAAAACCTCCAGAACCAGGATAACCTAACATCCCATCTCTCTACCACTCCGCTGTCCTCTCACAGGCAAATTTATGAATGTTTTCTTGTCAGGAAGCATTTAACAGGAGGCTTCCTGTGTGCAGTTGTGGATCTGTCAGGAATCCTCTGTTCTTTATTAATTCCTGAATATTCAGGAATTAAAAGGAGAAGCAAGCCTCTCCCGGGGGCTGAGGAATCCAGGCTTTTCCTTCGTTAGTTTTTCTATATGGTGATAAGTACCCTCTTCCTTTTTATGAACCATATGGTAAAAGTGATTATTTACAACCCTCTCTCTTTCATATGGATGACCTCATGTTTCCTTGATAACTTGTAAATTTTGATTTTATCTCTGCTGAAAATAGCTATCTTGTAAGACAGTATAAATACCTACACAATATTGAATAAAACACCTCTGCTCCATCAGAGCTTTGGTCCCCGTGTCTTGCTTTCTCTCTCTCTCTTTTTCAGGCTGATCCCCTGGAGCACAGAGGCTCTCTGAGTTCACTTTCCTGCCCGGGCTTCTAAGACCCTCTCAAGAAGGCGCTCTGCGCCTTCACCCCATCAAGAGGGCGCCTGAGGCCTCCGTGAACAGAGCAAGCCCCATGTCAGGGACTTTATTGGCTTTCTGCGTAAACCAAGGAATATCAGCCTCTTTCTCTCTCCTTTACTTTCTTATCGGTCGACTCCGGACCACCAGGTTCTGGTCCATTAAAGGACCTCAACATTTTCTCTTTCATTCCGATGTCCTTCTCTCACACCCCCTCCCTTCTTTCACACACCCTCTGGTCACCAAAGGATCCAACTGTCCACTGTTTGGAGAAAGCTCATCTCTGGCAACGAGCCTCTCTGCATCACATTCTCGCACAGACCTCACTATCATAAATCCTCTCCTGCCAAGAGCCAGGGGACCCCCAGCCTCTTCAATTTCTCCTGTCAGCCAGCCACTAGAGCAGCAATTTCCTGAACCCCATTATCGAACGACTGATCCTCCTCTGCCTCTTCTAACAGCCCGGCCCCTCCCTCCCCATGACTGCGGCGGGCTCCTCCACCCTCTTCCTCACCTCCCATCCTCACCTCCTTGTCTACAAAGAGCTTGACGGCCAGGCCAGTGTCACCCATGTCCCTTCTCCAGACGCAGTGCTGACCTCTGACCTGAGCTCCTTCAGGACCTCTCCTGACTACAGGGGGACGCTTTCCTTGGACATGCTTTGCAAGTTCACACTCAAAATAAACTACTACATTTAAAAAAAAAAGAGGAGATTCCTTTCCTCCACCTTCAAGTTGCTCTCCTTTCCCCTTTTCCAGCGCTCCATCATTCTTGCAATTACCCACACTTAAAATCTGACTCTGCGTTGATTTTCTTTTTTGAGTCCACAGACAGTTTGACCAGGTTCGATCAATCCTCCTCTCAGCATACATCCTGATTCCAAACTTCCTCTCCACTCCAACCGTACTGCCACTATCCTGGCCTCTGCCCCCTGGAGCCAGAAAAATCCTCCATGGGCCTCCCCAACAGCAGCCCTTTCACCCTCTGATGGATCTTACATGGTGACAGATGGTGTGAACACAAGCGTCACGCTGCTGACACACCTCTGCTCAAGAACACTTGCCCCTTCCCCTCTGTGACTCCACAACCAGGGAACCACGCGAACAACCTGCACGGCTGCTCCCCTGCTGCACACTCAGGCACCTGTGACCGTGGCCTCTGCAGGTTCCCGCACACACTGACCGCACACTGTGCCTACAGGCTGGCAGTGCTGCACCCCAACTCCCCCCCAAACCATCCAAGGTCTGGAGGGAAAATGCAGAAGCCCAGCATTCACAGGGACTCCCGAGTCAACCCTCAACACACTCGGGTCTACACCATCATCTAAACAGCCTGTGTGCAGAGCCTCTTCCCACCGGTAAGGTGAGCCCTGGAGAAAATGCGTATTTGATGCTTTGTTTACACCCTTCTCAGAACCACCAGTGCTTGGTATAAGGTAAGCAACTAATAAAACTCTTGTTTACAGAATATATAAAATAATAGGTTTCAATGAGTTTTCTTTTCTCAAAAGTAGAATTGAGACCAAGACTGAACTCAGTGCCACTGCCCCCAACTCACCAGCCGGATGAGCTGTCGGTCCAGCCACCGGAGCACATCCGGCCCCTCCTCCGTCTCGGCTCGGAACACCCCCAGCCGTGCCATCAGCACCGCCGCCGCCTCCTGGTCAAACGCCGCTTCGATGTGCTTCAGCTGGCTCTGCACGTCTGCCCAACTGACCGGACATCCCAGGGTGAGGGCCGGCTCTCACACTCACACATGCACCTCTTCTTAATCTCTGCTTTTACACACACACACACACGCACACACACACGGGAATACTACTCAGCCACAAAAAAGGGAATTCTATTCCACCATTTCCAACAACATGAATGGACCTAGAGGGTGCTATGCTTACTGAGACATATCAGACGGAGAAAGACAAATACTAAATACTCTGTATTTTCTCTTACACCTGGAATCTAAAAAATGAAACAAATGAATATAACAAAACAGAAACAGATTCACAAATAGAGAACAAGCTAGCAGTTACCAGTCAGGAAAAGGAAGGAGGGAGGAGCAAGAAAGAAGAAGTAAAACCTACTGTGTATAAAATAAACTGGCTACAAGGACATACTGTACAGCACAGGGACTAGACCCAACATTTTATAATAACTTTGAACGGATTACAACCTATTAAAACATGCGATCACTATGTTGTACACCTGAATCTAATGTGTGCTTGGTCGCTCCGTCATGTCTGACTCTTTGCAACCCCATGGACTACAGCCCGCCAGGCTCCTCTGTCCATGGGATTCTCTAGGCAAGAATACCGGAGTGGGTTGCCATGCCCTCCTCCAGGGGATCTTCCCAACACATGGATTGAACCCAGGTCTCTTGCACTGCAGGCAAATTCTTTACCAACTACTTCAAAAGAGCTTTTTTTTTCCCCCCAAAACAAAACATAAAGGTTGAGGCCTTTATGTACTGACAAGAAAGGTGTCCTTGACACATTAATGAGAGAAGCTTATGCACACCAACACAAAAGCCATCACATATATAATGCACACACGTGGTACACAATTGCCCAGAAATGGGACTGTGGACAGTGAAGCCAGCACGGTAACTGTACTTCACCTCAGGGGAAGCAGGGAGACCCACTCTTTACATAACTATGTGCTGTCTGAATATTTTACAAGGACGGTATGCTTATGGGTCACTTATTTGATAAATAAAATAATGAAACATCATTTTTAAAGAACTTATCCCTACTAAAGGAGCGTCTTCTAAGCTGAGTGAGCTGCAATGCTGCCTCCTCCTCTGCCCCCTCCTCCCCCACCCCCATCCCCACCCTGCTCTGATCAAATGAGGCAGCAAGGGCTGGTGAGGACCATGCAAACAGTGGATCACAGAGATGAACAACTAGATACTAGATCCCCTCCACAGCAAAGACCAGGGGCTCAGCAGGGAGGAAGCTGGGGTGCTCACTTGCGGGCAACGGTGGTCACACGGATGCGCCGCTGGGTGCCGGAGTGCTGGTAGTGCATGACGAACTGGATGGCGCCTCGGCCTCCTTGCGGGATCGGGGCGTTGTGCTGCAGGGCAAGAGGCCAGCACCCTGTGACTGTCAGTGCAGGAACCCACACAAGCAGTCAGAGGCTGCAGGTGCGTCCTAAGACGACCAACACCATGGTGACAGCAAGGTTCTCAAGGCGTGTTGAATGTGACACTTAAGAGCAGGGCTTTTCACTTTTTATAATTCTTATCTCAAAAACAGAGAACCAGCTGGGGCTCAGTGACAACTTACAGGGGTGGGATGTCGGGGGAGGTGGGAGGGATGTTCAAGTGGGAAGGGCCATGGGTAAACCTATGGCTGATTCATGTTGATGTATGGTAGAAAACAATACTGTAAAGCAATCATCCTTTAATTATAAATGAATAAACTTTTTAAAAAATTAACTAAAGATAAAAATTAAAAGAATACTGGAGTGGGTTGCCATTCCCTCCTCCAGGGTATCTTCCAGACCCAGGGATCAAAAAAGAAAAAAAAGCAACAAGAGAACCATATTCAAATAAACACTGAACACGACTTAATGATATACATGCTGAGGGGTTCAGCGAGGAAAGACACTGATAACTGCAGCTTGCTTCAAAGTCCAGCCAAACAGAAGGAATTGAGGGAAGGCTAGACGATTACAGAACCTCAGTGGTGGCTACTGGGGTATTCACTGTACAATTCTACTCATTCTTCTGTATGTCTGAGTTTAAAATAGTAAAATCCTGGAGAAAAACTGACACACTCAGAAATTCACCAACATTATGACGGCTGATAAAAGCCATTCCTCTTCTGATGACCTTATCAGTTCAATAAAGTGACAAGGGCAATCTCCTGTCTGACTCTGACCAAACCCCAGAAAGAATAAAAAAGATGATGCCAGAATGGTATCGGGCCCAACAAAAGCCCAAAGTAGCATCAGCTTCTGGAGAGAGAAACCAAAGGCCAGTGGTCGGTAATAAACCAGAAAACACAACACAGAGACATGACTATTCACAAAGAAATCCAGCCCACCTGGTTGACTACTTCAAAGTAGATGCCAAGCGTTGTTGTGGGATCCAGGCCACAGATTTTCCACTGGCTTGTGCCACCAACACCAAGCTCCTAGGGGTGAGAAGATGAATTAAAAAGAATTAAGACAAAAAAGATACTCCAGTGATTAACTGCTAATGACAAGTACTGACTCTGAGGACAGGCCCCTTAGACTATCTCACTCCAAACGAAAGCCTGAATTTCAGGCATTCCCTGGCAGTCCAGTGGCTAGGAACTGTGAGCTTCCACTGCAGGGGGGCACAAGTTCAAATCCCAGGTCAAGGAACTAAGATCCCACATCTGCGCAGCACAGCCAAAAAATAAAGAAAATCTAAATTTCACGAAAAAAATAAAATTACAAGCCAGAATAAAGTTTAACACTTATCACAGTGCTTTAAAATCAGGCTTTTCAAATGGGCACTCTGATCAGTTTTCATTACATCACTGAGACGTATCTCTACACAGACACACACAGTGCAGAACACTGACGTCAACTGAGAGGATAAGTCAGGGACAGGGAAGAAGCAAATACTAGAAGAGAGAAGAACCACCTGCTTAGCTTGAAAGATTTGTGTGCTTCCCCCATTGTTACCAGACTAAGAAATAATTACAGAACTTGAGCTGTCAAATATTAATTCTTAACCCAATTCCTTTATGCAAAAGCGAGGTATAAATTCTTGGTAAGAGAACTGAGATTTTAGCTGTGTAAAAGCTACTTTATGTTGAACAGCTGAACGGCTCCCCAGTGATAAGAAGTTCATTGAAGTGTGAAGGGTATCACAGCTTTAAGCATAACATTGAGAAGAAAAGCTACAGGTATCATACACCTAGAACCATGAACCAGGGTCTGAGACATACATTCAACACCTCACTAAAATACGGAAAACCATCCTTGGAGAGCAACACGACTGTGCATTGAGAGAGTCATGACACCTCTCATACATTTCTCTGAATCCACCCGCAGTGTATAGCGTCAGCTGAGGACAGCTGACATCAGTCCAGTCTCTATGGAGCCAAGCCAGGAGCCTGTGTCCCCGGGGAACAGATCCAGCATCTGAGGAAGGTGACGCTCAGGCAGGAGAGGGGAGAGTCACAGTGAAATCAGGTCACAGCTCCTTGTGCTTCATGAGACTTTCCTGAGAAGATCGCGAGATGGACAGAGGTCTGGGTGTTCACCTTCCCTTTAACTCCTGCTGGGCAGTGAGGCCACCCCCAGGAATGAGGGTGAGGAAGTAACGGGCCTGCCCACCTCCTTTTCTGGCCTTGTTAACCCTTCTCTCCAATCTCTCTCCACACTGTCCAACTCCATTTTTAATACGTGAAACTCATTCAAGTTTCAGATCCACGGGTTCAGAATACTGTCACCCAAAACATGCCATGATGGCCTAAGGATTATTTTAAACTGAAGGTCATTTTTTAAAAGCAGAAGTAAAAAAAACTCTCCGTCCTCCTCCTGTCTGAAGTAACCACCAAGGACATGCTAGATGCTCATCAGCCCAGAGATGGCGTGGAAGAATGTGTAATGACTTGTGCTTAAAAAACCCTCCTTTTTCATGAGTTTCCCCATCTATCTACGTTTCCTCCATCTACCACTCCTCAGGATCCAAAGTCCCATTCCTCTGTGTTATCCCTCTTCAACAGATTTATTGCTCTCCTGTTAAAAAGCAACATACTCCCAAGTTCTAACCACCCCTTGCAGTTACCTATCACTAGGCACGTATGTGCTGTGTATATGTGCGATGCACACATTAACAAACTTGCTTGTTTGCCTGTTGTTAAGCTGTGTTTTGTCAGGTCCCGAAAAATTAAACTGACATGGGCAGAATAGCACCAGCTGCCAAGCGTGGTCACAAACCATCCAGAGCCCCACAAGGACTTCTCACTAATACACAAACTCCTTAAGTAAGCATTTACCCTGCCTTGATCAGAAGAAAATGGAAAGATGGAACTAGAAGTCACCATTTTATTGAGATTCAAATACACTGAAACACAGGGTTATCAAAGGATAACCTAATGCAATCAGAGGAAAGGCTGCTGGCAAACAAGATACTCGTGTTATGCTATCATCTCATTCAACAGGTTTCCTGCTGAGGCAAAAAGGGAACGGCCCCTGTACCTGAGGCATGAGCAGTATCGCCTCCCCACAGCTCGGCTGCAGGCACACAGATCACTCAGGAAGTGTGGGCCCAAAAGGGTTTCACTTGCATCTAATCATCCGTCCAGCCTCCACTTCACAGCAAATATACGACAGAAAACAAGTCAAATGAGAAAACAGACACACGGAAACCTTGTGACACTCAAGGACAGAAGACACTGGCACGTGGCTCCGTCTCTTCAACAGACGTCATCAAACAAGACAAGCTAGAAAGCATAAACAAAACGACAGGAAGTCCATTCTAGATCTTAGAAGACTGAGGATACATAATCCCAGATGCAATGCTGGTTAGAGGGAAAAACAGCTGTAAGAGCACTTGGAGAGAAAGCAGGGAAAGAACGTGACTGTGTGTTAGATGGTATCAGGAAACTGCTTTCCTAGTCTTGAGAATAGCCTTGTCTTCAGAAGCTGCACACTGAAACATGGACTCAAGACATCTGCAATGTGTTTTCAAAGGCAAAATAGGATAGCAAATATGGCAAATAGAGGATATCAGATAGGTAACTCAAATGTGGCCAAGAGGACAGAGCGATAATCCCGACAAAATGTCCAGGATTGATGAGCCTAAATGGTGGGGAAAGAGGATTCATTACGCTCTCCTCAGACTTCCCAGTGTGTCTGAAAACTGTACTTCCCTCGCCGTTGCCTCCTCCCTCCCCATCAACAAGTGTCATCGCTGATCCCTGCTGGACCCCAGAGCAGCTCATCAGCATGAACTAATCGACAACACCTTCTGAGGCAGATTCTAAGTTTATGGGGAATATTTAGGAACAAGGAAGCCTCCCAAGGCCCCATTGAGAAACAGGAGTACAAGTCCCATAGTACTTGGGGATGATGAGGGACTCATCAGAGGCACTTGGGGCAGCAATCCACCTCACCCAAAGGGTTACAGGAAAATTCTAGCAAATTATCTTGCCTCTGGCAACTTCAAACTTGCTCTAGGTAGTTACTAGTGAAACATTCATTGCTGAGGACAGAACTCTGATGTGAAGGGTGAACTCTAGTGCGGGCATCCCTGGTGCTTCCCCTGGGCTGCTCGCTGAATCCTCCCGATAGTGCTATACAGCAGGTCCCATCACTTCCTTTATTCCCCAACAGAGATGCTGAGTCCTGGATCCGTGAAAGTACCTTGTCCTGACCACCCTCCACTTGAGTCCGCTCCCAGCCCTCCTGTCCACCCTCAAGTTGAAGATGACGGTGGGGAAGGACATAAACATCATCACCCTGCCCAGAGCCAGCCTGGACAGGCCTCACTGGACCGCTAGTGCACCCTTGGTAGCTGAAGTGTGAGAAGAGGAAGCGGGCTGCCAGCAAGGCCACCTCCCCACCTAGTAAGGGCTGAACCGTGCTTCCACGCACTCGAGGAACACCAACATCTGCACGCACAGTGTCATCCACCGCCCAGCTAACTCGAATGGTCTCTGAGAAGTGAGACAAAGGCAGCCCTTCCAAGGGCAATAAGCACATGAGTTTATCTCAAAAGGGCTGTGCTCCATGGAATGAAATGCCTAGTGGTTCTCTGGCACGACCACCCAAGCAGGAGTAGCAGGTGAGGGGGACCTGGGCCTGGCTCCTCTGTGTCAGCTCTGACCCTGAGCAGGATACTGAACCTCTGCGAGCCTCAGCTTCCTCCTCTCTGACCATTTAGATGGATGGACGGAAAGACAGAGATGACACCACCCCTCCACCCCTCTGCACAGACACAAGCCAACAGGTGACACACAAAAGGTCATCCAGCTTCAACCCATCTAAGCGGTCAAATCTGGGACAGAGGAGGGAAAGGTGAGGAAGTTTTTCTTACGTTTTCTGACACACACGGTCCTTTCACATTCAGAGACACACAGGGTCCGATGGCTCCCGCAACCTTCAGCTCCCTTGAGGTCTGAGACAGAATTACACAAGAGCACACAGTTAACAACCACTAAGAACCACCGTCTTACAAAGGACACAACTAAAACTTAGAGGAAGAAATGGCAGGGTTATCACTTCACCCAGAGAAAACCCTACAGGGATTCCAATACACAAAAGCTGGTACACGGTTCTCCATGGCTTCTGTGAACCGACCAGAACTTTAATAAAACCCTCCTTGAGAAGCAGCATGTCTTGTTCCCAAGATGATGCCACATGTCCTGCTTTCTCAAAGTTGAAATGACTGTGCACACAGAGGACAGCAACCCCACCACCACTACTACGTTCCCCAATGCCACGAACCTGCTGTAATTAGTCACAACTGTCAATCAGCAAACACGCTGTCCTGTGTATCTTTAAAATACTTAATTCTGAATTCATTTCAGCAAAGTCCATTCTTCATCTATTTAAATAAACCTCAAACATCTGATGACGTTGTTTGAAGTTTAACCCAGATGATTTACTCATTATCGCCAATTCGCAAAGTAATATTTACCATCGTATTTTCTAATGGTCACTTTGACTGTTTTCTCAGTGACTCAGGATCAAGGGTATAGGTCTACAGTCCCTGAGTGGAAAATAAAAAGCTATACTCATGATGCCGCCCTATTTAAGAGCACTCTGGTCCGTCTGCAGGCAGGTGTTATGCACGAATCAGTGGCTGAGTGGGTGCTCAGCCTACCACCCGTAATCTATGGCCTGCTGTCCTAGGGTAGGGCAGAACCTGCAGGGAGAGCAGACAACTCTGTGTTTCAAACACTGATAAATACACAGTTCATTCTTGAGAAGCAAAGCGACCAGGGATGGTGGGATTATTTTGCTGGGAACTTCTTATCTTTATAAGTGCCCATGTCCTGCGGGGTGAGGTTTCTCCAAGGCCAACTATTAAATAAGCAGGAACACTATTCTTCCCTTAAATCTTTAGAAATATATTGTACCTTTACTTCCAAAGTAGCACCAAAGGCCATTCGGAAATTGCCATTAAAATCTTTACTGAAAATTCTTTGGAATGTCTGCTTGAAGAGAGAAGTGTTGAAAGAATCTCCCATCACCATGTAGCCTCTAGGAAGAAAAAAGGAAAAAGAAAGTGAACCTTTAGGATGACTGAAAGCCATTCAGAGGCTTCTTGGGTACTGACAAACAATTAATTTAGAGAAGAAAGTAAAAAGCAAGCCTGTCTATAAAGGTGTTACTGACAATACACTGCTTGCTAATGGTAACAGCCAGTTCAAGCTGTACTCATGACACTATTTTTAAAACATGAAACAGAATTATTTAGAACAGCACTTGTATCTTGATCACTATGGCAGTTATATAAACCTACAAGAGATGACAAATACCTCACAGAACTAGACATACACAGAGATTTTAAAAATGAGTGCATGTAAACACTGGTGAGAGCCAAGTCCAGTCCATAATGGAGTTAACTGTATAGACTAAGTCAAGTTTCCTGGTTGTGACATTGTGCTGAACTTATGTAAGATGCCACCACTGGGCTCCAAAATCACTGCAGATAGTGACTGCAGCCATGAAATTAAAAGATGCTTACTCCTTGGAAGGAAAATTATGACCAACCTAGATACCATATTAAAAAGCAGAGACATTACTTTGCCAACAAAGGTCCGTCTAGTCAAGGCTATGGTTTTTCCAGTAGTCATGTATGGATGTGAGAGTTGGACTATAAAGAAAGCTGAGTGCTGAAGAATTGATGCTTTTGAACTGTGGAGTTGGAGAAGACTTTTGAGAGTCCCTTGGACTGCAAGGAGATCCAACCAGTCCATTCTAAAGGAGATCAGTCCTAAATATTCATTGGAAGGACTGATGTTGAAGCTGAAACTACAATACTTTGGCCACCTGATGCAAAGAACTAACTCATTGGAAAAGACCCTGATGCTGGCAAAGATTGAAGGTGGGAGGAGAAGGGGACGACAGAGGATGAGATGGTTGGATGGCATCACCGACTCAATGGACATGAGTTTGGGTGAACTCCGGGAGTTGATGATGGACAGGAAGGCCTGGCATGCTACAGTCCATGGGGTCACAAAGAGTGGACATGACTGAGCAACTAAACTGAACCACTGGGAATTGCTGGATGAAAAGTACGGACAGATCTCTTTGTACTGTGTTTGCAATTCCTTGTGAATCTTAATTACGTCAATTAAAAAGTTAAAACAAAAATGATACAATCATCAGCTGCGTGTGCTCAGCCACACCTGGAACACTCAGGGGTTCTCAAACCCTGCACATCAGAAACGCTCAGCAACTTTAAATACGCTGATGCCCAGGCCATGCCCTGTGCTAATTAAATCTGACTTTAGGAACAGGACTCAAATCAAGAGTAGCTTTTAATGTTTGCAGGTGATTCTGACATGCAGCAGCTTCAGACCAGCACTGCACATCTGTGGATCTCACCAAAATCCCCAGAGAGTTTGTTAAAACCGACCACCACGCTGGAGCCTCAGCCTCTGATTCAGGAGGTCTGGGGTGAAGCCTAACTGTACACATTTCTAATCAGGCCCCATGGAGCCCTGAGGTGGCTAGTTGGGCCTCATCCTGCTTTGAGGACCATGCCTCCACCACGCCATCCACCAGAGGTGAGGACTTGTGCTCTCAACCCACCCCTCACTGCACCCTCCAGGCTGTCAGGAAGTGTGACTGCTAGGCCAGGGGAGGGGCTCCTAGTTTCTCCGGCATTCAGACCTATCCCCTACCCTTCTCACAAGGAAGTGCTAAAGGCCACACACTTCACACTTGCCATCTTGCCCGGGTATCTGGACAACTCTAAGAAATGAAGTTCCTCTGAAACGACAGGTTCCTAGGGAAGCCTGACCTCCCTCCGATCATAGCTTCTTCCTCCGAGAAGTGCACCACCCTCTCCAGCTCAGAAACCACAGCCTGGAGCCAAATGAATGCTCCTGTGAGCCAGCCTGGGCCCTCCCCACAGTTCCACCCCTCAGTTCTCTTTCCTTAGAACCACCACTCTCACTTTACTCAGGGAGGGGGCTCACTGTCCACATACCCAGTAAGATTTGGGCAACACTTCATCTCCAGGAGTCCAGTCTGATCAAGGGCACAGGCGTAAATATCAATGCAGTGACCGTTTGCAGCAGTGCGGTTCGCAAGCATCTCATAGTGCTGCAGAGAGAGAAAAACCATCTTCATGGAACAGGGACATTACGACCATTAGGTATCCTCAAAGTTTTTCGAGATTGGAAGCTACACTTTTTTTATATGGATCTCATAAACGAAACTGTCCCCATGTCCCCTGTTTGATCACATCCACTCTAACGAAGGTCTCAGAACTGGGGCAGATATTTAATGTCAGCGAGATCTGGCAGGTCATCTCAGCAAATGCAGCTCTCCTGCCACACAGCATGGCCTGGGCAGAGCAGAGGTTGCTCCCCTGAGCAGCCGAAGCCCCACCCCGGGTGACGACACTTACAGCCCGTGGCCAGGAGCACCTACCTTGGTTGCCTTTTTCATGAAGCGGGCATTGTCTTTCTCAATGTCATGCCAGGAACGAATAGGAACCTTTAATTCATCTCCAACCACCATGCCAGGTCCCTGGGTGGGGGGTCCCCCAGTGAACAGCATGATCCTGGCTCCCGTGTTTGGAAAAGTGCCCTGTGACAGTTGAGTGGCAGCATGTTAGAGACACACAGCCCGCCCCAAGCATACTTCCCACAGAGATGCCGCAAACGTGCGCTCCCTCAGCTGTCGTGAACTGTCGTGAACACTGAGGACACTGCAGCAAAGAGCAGACGACACTATGGACAAGCAGCCTCTCACTTCCAGGCTGAGGCTCTGGAGAGCTTTTATTAATTTACTGTGATCCCACTGCCCTAATGGTCTTGTGTTTCTCAAGAAAACTTTCTATAATTTTCAAAACACTGAGGGCTCCTTCAGTGTGGACAATAATAATCACTGAAGTACGTTCTGATAAACTAACACAGCCAGCTGACTGGGGTCACAGCTGATTTTTCAGACAAGGCCAAGGAACACACCTTCTGCCATCAAGCTTGCAATGTTTGGGGGCAGGGCAGTAAATTCTGAGTTACCTCCAACAGGCCTACAGCAATGGACAAGGCAACACCAGTGGATCGCAAAGGCCTCTTCCCCTGAGGTACGGGCCACGGGTCCCTCTGTAGTTCCCCAAGGAGATCAGTGAGGTTCATGTCAATCTTGTGAATGGGCTGCAGAAACCTGCATGATTTTGAATGGCCACGTCAAGTCTGAGTTAATGAAGTACTCTGGTCCTCGGCCCACGTAACACATAGCTACTGCTCTTCAAAACGTGTATCAGAGTAGAAAAAACTTGCAGTTTTTTTCCTTCAAAGTTGTCTCTAACTACAAGCACAAAAAACTCAAAGCAATTTTATACAGGACAATCTCTTAAAGCCTAACATATAATAATTTGTACATGTAGTGTGAAAAGACAATCGATTTCAAACAGGAGCAAATCAGTTTAATTAAAGTTTAAGTGGCCAAAAACAACAACAACAACAACAATCCTAAAGACATGCCTAACAGGAACTCAGTTCACGTAACGTTCACAAGCAGGGACAACCTTCATCGATCGTTCTGAAGACTCTCTCAAGGTTTCTCTTAAAACACTTGGAGTCATCAGGGAAACATCGGTTTCTTAGAGAAGAGGCTGTAACCATCACCTTATGTTGGCCAGCTGTTAACCCAGCCCTTGGCCATTCTAGGAGTGCAGCAGGCCACGTGAACTAAGTGCCCAGTCTCAGGACACTCAGCAGAAGCCTTTTCAGTGTCTCCAGCTTTACAAAATGGGGGAGTTCCCTAGTGGCCCAGTGGTTAGGAATATGGGCTTTCGCTGTTGCAGCCCGGGTTTAATTCCTGGTTGGGGAACCAAAGTCCCAAAAGCTGCAGTGCTGCCAAAATTAAAAAAAGGAAAAAAAGGACAACAGCCATGTGTCTAAGAAGAGGGGAATGACCGTGTGCAGTGCTCGCAAAACCTCTATGGTGATACAACTCTAAAAGGAAAAGCATCCTGAGCAAAACTGCCCCAGGATATATGTGTACGTATATACTTATATAGATTATAAATTTTAAACATACACTGATATATTATGCTTATTATTAAACATGAAATATTGATTAAGCCTAATCTTTTTTTCCCCTTTAAAAATAAAATACAAAGCACTCTCACCGCGCCCCCTCTACCCCCCACCCAAGGGGCCAGGCTCACCTGCTGGACACGGACGGGCGCTCCTGCGGCTGAGCCGGGCGCACTGGCTGCACGGGCATCGCAGGCTTGGTCAGGCCCAGCATGTCCTACACAAACCAAAAAGACGCATTTCTCGTAACACGATAAGAGAATGGCTCTATTTTTTTCCTTTTTCTTAATGGAACTTTAAGAACTACCCCTGCTCCTGCCTGAGGACAAGCTGCACACTGACCTGGATCTGCCTGGCAGTAAGGTCCTTCGTGCCCCGGAAGACGTAACTCTTGGCGATCCCCTCGCAGCTGAGTTCGTGAACCTGTACCATCCTCCCAAACGTGATCAAACCCACCAGCGCGTCTGGAGGGAGGAGGCTCAGGGACATCTGCAGGGACTCCTTGAGTGCTTGGAGGTCATCATCCTCCAGACACGTGTCCACCACATACAGGAAGATCAGAGGGGATGGGGCGCCTCGCTGGATGTGGGGGAAAATGGCATACAGTTAGTGTACAGACAGACGTGACCTGCTCTTTTTAAAACAAAACAGGTATGTATTAAATAACAACTCTTTATTTACACTCGTCAGGGATAACAACATCAAAACACACTTCTACTTACCTCATTAAAAGGCAGGTTTTATCAGAACCAACTGGATGCAGACTATTTGTATCCAACAATTTATTCCCCATTTTGAATGCCAGGCCTTGCTCTAGGTCCTGCCATACATCAGCAGACCAAAAGGCCAGAGATCCCTACCTGCCTGAGGAGCTAACTTTCAAGAACCGAGAAGAGGGGCGGGATTGTGCAGGTGGGGCAGGGTAGGGGTGGAACTCCACCAGTAACTGGGAGGCTAGGGCAGCCTTATTAAGAAAGTAACATTTTGGATTTCAAAAGGAAAAAAAAAAAAGAAGAAGTAACGTGAGCAAAAAGCTGGAGGGGAGGGAGGGAGCAATGCAGATACAGGGAGAGAGCTCCAGCCTGAGGAAAAGCCAGAACAAAGGCCCAGGGACATGTCTGTGCCCACACACTGAGCAGTCAAGGATCCCACTGGCCTTGCAGCTGTAAATCGTTCATATGGGCAAGAGACACAGAAGACAGTATTTCAGAAGAAACTCAATACTTAACACTGCTCCTTAAACACATGACAATTACCTGTATCACGTACTCAATTGTAGAAAACTGGGGCATCAATTCAGCAGGCTGGTTCACCTCAGATATGCCTGCGTAAGCTGGAGGAAACTGGAGAAAACAAGACAGAGCAATGTTTCATGCGGGCTGAAAGTTACACTATGTCTCTTATCTTCCATTTATAAAAACAGTAATAGTTTAATGACCACGTATTTATTCTGAAAGTATAAAACCTAGAACATGTTACTAAAATACAAAAATCTATTAACACTGCCCTATATCACACTGGAACTTTATTTTAAATGCAGTTTTCAGATATGCTGTAACTTCTAAATGATTAAAACACACACTATTAAAAACCATTTCCTAATTGTTGCCTATAAATGAAGGGCTGAGATTTTAGCTGTTTTATCGATTATCTGTGTGGAATCTAAAGCTTTTATTTAGGTTTATTATTCTAGCTGTGATCAATAAAGTAATACATGTTCATTGTAGAAAACCTGCAAGTACAAGAAATTTCATGGATAGAGGAGCCTGGCAGGCTACAGCCCACGGGGTTGCAAAAGTCGTACATGACTGAGCGACTGAACAAGAAAAATATAAGAAAAAAGAAACAACCCCCTGATCACACACACACACCCACACACACTCCCACCACTTGGAGGCAGCCTCTGTCAACATCTCAGCTTCCACACTTGTTCTTAAGCACAGCTGAGATCATCTTGCATGCACAATTTTGCAACCTGCCTTTTGGTGCTTAACATAATGTCATAGGTGTCTTCTTTTTTCTCTGCAAACATTTTAGATTCGTAGCTTGTATGTTGCTTTTCCTTTCCCCCCAGTTAAAAATTGAGGTATGATGCCGTACATACCAATTTTACCATCTTTTTGAGTGTCCGGTTCAGAGGTCTTAAATACACTTATAACGCTGTGCAACCACCTCTAACATCCATCCCCAGAACTTTCCTCATCTTGTAAAACTGAAACTCTGAACCTCTTAAACAATCTCCGCTTCATCCCCATCCAGCCCCTAGCACCCACCTCTCCGTTACTCCAAGTACCTCATTTAATGGGGATCATATATGTTTGTCTTTTTAGGACTGGCTTATTTCATTCAGTAATATCGGTAAAGCTCAATTACATTGTAGCGTTAAGTCAGAACATCCTTGCATCTTAAGGCTGATACTATTTCACTGAATGCAGGACACTTGCTTACCCATTCACCTGGCGGCAGATACTGAAGTCAGGTGAAATGTTTAGCTACTGTGAATACTACTACTATGAATAGGAGTGTATATCTACAAGATCCTGTTTTCAGTTCTTTTGGATATATATCCAGAGGTGGGAATTCTGCATCATTTGGTAAACATCACTAATGATTAGTGACGATGAGCACCTTTTTATGTGCTTATTGGCCATCCATCTATCATCTTTGGAGAAATTATCTCTTCAAGTCCTTTGGACATTTCTGAACTAGGCTTCCCTGTTGTTGACTATTACGAGTTCTTAAATATTCTACACATTAATCCCTTAGACATACGATTTGCAAATACTTTCACCCACTGTATGAGCTGGCCTTTACTCTGTTGACACTTTTTGATCCAGTAGAATTTTCACAATTAATAAAATTAAACGGACATCAATTCTGAGTGTAATGGGGTGTAGGAATGTTTTTAAGACTTGTATATACTTCTGAATCGCCCATGGAATCTTGAATGGTGGGACTTCCCTGGTGATCTAATGGCTAAGACTCCATGTTTCCAATGCAGGAGGCCTGGGTTCGATCCCTGGTCAGGGAACTAGATCCCACATGCTGCAACTAAAGATTCTGAATGTTGCAATGAAGATCTCATGTGCCTCAGCTAAGACCCGGCATGGCCAAAATAAATGAATGAAAGAAAAAAAAAAATACTGAATGGTACCTGCTTCTAATTCCCAAGCTTATACTCAGTTATCAACTACAGGCTGGTCCTTTATCACTGGTCTCAGTGTGCACTGAGCATGAGACTCATAATTATGATCAAATTAAGAATAAGTAGATTATTACTATCTTAAGATCTACTAGAACAGTATATATTATGATGAGCATAATTAATTATTTGCTAACTGCTTTACCATAGTTTATATACAATAAAATTCACTCATTTTAAATGCACAATTCAGTGATTTTTAGTAAATGCACATAGAACTGTGCAATACTTATCATAATCCACTTTTAGAACATTTTCTTCATAGACACACTTCATGTCAAAGAGAATTCTCTCTCATCATTTGGGAGCTCTTAGCGCAATAGCTTAAAAATGCTTAAATCAAAACAAGATAAATACTGATATTTGACCCTAAAAGTTAGAAGGGTCAGAAAATGAAAATCCAGTATCCAATTAAAATAAATTGAAGTCAAATGTAATATAAACACCTTATCTGTTTTCTAGGGTAACATACTCAGTGCTTACAGAGAGCATACTTAGGAAAAAAAAAGAAAGGAATTCTATGCCCTCTTCACAGCAAACAACAAAGACTCAAATAAAGAAACGGAATGACCATTTCAAAGAAAAATTACGGATGTTCAATGTTCAATATTACCAGGAGAGACCCAAATTCACCTCAATTTTTTCAGCGTAGGACAACGAACTGAAACACAGGGAATACTTCTAAAATAATTATATTCACATACCTGATTTCTCTGGAAACAGAAATTACAGGCCCAAAGTTTTGCTCGATAATCAACCTGACTGTGAGAAAGATAAAATATTATATCCAGGTTCTATTTTCATTTTTAACACAGTACTGAGAGGGGGATTTTTGTAGAAACGAACACCTCTGGCATTAATACGTCTCTGGTCAATAACGTGTTTTAAGCTAGAAAACATTTACGTGTAAACTTCAAGTTCAGTTAATCTCAGAGATGTGTTTTCCTATGAGGGTGCATCAGTGGATGAAGGCACGCAACACCTTCTCAGCAGCTCGAGTTCTGGCTAAGGACACAGAAAGGCTCCTTCAAGCAGCAACAATGAATGGCTACTAAACCGTTTTTTCTCTTTTCTGACTTCCTAGATAATATTTAGAAGTTCGTGAGCTATAAAATTTATTCGTTACTTCCTATGGCCCCATTATCTAAATAGTCTTTATGATTTTCCTAACATCTTTACTTTTCGGATATGTGAAACTACAAAACTTTAGTACTAAAAAGTACATTTCACACAGGAAAAACTCCTCAGATTTGAACCACACTTAGTTCACTTGAAGAAGTTGGGTAGGAATGCTTCTGGGTTGATACACTTCCTAAAACTTGTTGCTTGCCCCCTGCTTTCTACATTTAGAAAATTAATATCAGGGGCTATTATTTTAAAAGAGCAGCAGCATCTTATACATGGGCACATCAAATAAAAGCAAGGAGAATGAAGTAAAAAAAAGTTCCCTTATGTAAAAATTTTATCCTTTAAAGAGAATTTATGACACTCTTCATTTGTTTACAAATTTTTTGAAAGAGTGCTCACATTTACAAGAGCGATCACAGGTCACTATTCCAGGCGCAAAAAAAAGTTACGCTTAACAATAATATCTTTTAAGAGCTCAAATTTCTTCTGCCTGTTACTTCTTCCTGCCGTAGGGATCACCATACCAGGGAGGTGCGACAGAACTGTCTAAAGTATTTGGATTTTTCTGGAAAAAGCTTTCAAGATACCAATAAAATGAATGGTTAAACCAAAAATAAACTGCAAACCAGAAGGGAAAAACAACCAATCCTTTCCCTCCACCTCACCCCGTAAGTTCTAATTCTATTTGGAGTTATCAGGCCGGAGGGATTCCCAAAAGCACTCATTACCTAAGTATCTCACTATTCACTACTCATCTCAGATCTGACATCTTGCCCAAATGAAACACTTTTATGAGAATCACGTAAACATCGGAATTTACTGTAGTTATCCTTTCTACTGGTTTTTAAAAGAGTTCATACCAAAGTGGATTGAGAATGGCTTTGCAAGTTGGCCTGCTGCAGAGCACCGGTTCATACTGTACGGGAGGCAAGTCTGGACGTTCTTTTAAAGGAGTGAGAAGACAAGCCAGGGGAACAACCATTCTTGTAGCCTCGAGTCTGCTGGAAGGCCACACATTCCAACTAAAACGCACGCCATCGCGTTCTTCATTCTGCTGAATGAACTCCAGGTATGTGGCCATTGCTAAAAAAAAAACTACAGATAAACCCTTAATTGTATGTGAAATTCCCAAATGAACTTCAAAAAAAAAGATGATAACCTAACGCAACATTCTTTAAACACTTAAGTGTAGAAGAACTTGTCACTGGAGGATGCCAACGTCTCACTTCTCTCTGACCCTCAAGGGTCAGTTAACTTTACGGCTACCTTTCCTGTTCCTTTCTCAAATCCCCGTTTCTAGCACTTAAAAAAAATATGAGGGGTGGGAGGTTTACAATCACTTGGTTATCTCTAAGCTGCATGCAGTTGAGTAAGAGTCATTTAAATCTCCTCAAACAGCACACTATCACTTCAGCCAAGCAGATTTCAACCCCATGTTCAAGCCCTGTTTCAGAAGCTGGCTATCTTCCTCTCTGACCCCCTTTCCTCCTGATTCTATTTGAGTAAAACATTGTATTAAAATTTACATTCCAAGTGATCTTGGTTTTGTGCCCTTTTCCCTCTTTCCATTATTAACTACAGAGAAAAGACCTAGATACTGATGCTCAAATGCTATTCATGGAGTGAACAGCCCCCAGTTCTTACCCAGAGTACTTCTTGGGATCACCGGAATTAAAGGCCAGCGGACTACCACACTACATACACACCTCACCAGCACCTACCCTCTCACCACAGTCACTTATGCTCATGCCTTGAAAGATTCCAATTTTAACAGCCATCCAGATTAAGTACATTTTCCAAACCCAGATAATGCCAATTCCCCTGAGTGCTCTATACATCCTGTTTACATACTAAAATCTACGCTAACATACAGTTCAGCTATTAGGTAGGATTCAAGGGAACAAAAAGCTCAACAATGGGAAAAAAGGTAAATTAAGGAATCTGTTATATAAGTGGCCTCTAGTGCTCACTTATGCAATGCTAAATAATGACTGTCTCCAATTATTTTAAGATGTACCATACTGTTAATAATTTGGACAAAGAGAACAATGAACAGCTTATAAATGTGAATGAATCGATTACTCTGCTACACACAACATAGACCATAGAAATTCCAAATGTCTGTTCAAATTAACCCCCTGAGGCATATGTTATTTCTTGCAAAAGTGGGAAACTAAGGCACTATATACACAGAAACACTTCCACAGCTTCCTGGGCAGCAAAAGGTAATTTAGGTGGGAATGAAAGCACTCTCAGCAAGCACCTCAGCAGCCTTCATTAAGTGACCGTTTTCCTTCTCAAAACATTTCATTACTAATAGGTACTATATTTCCATCCTATGTCCCCAAGCGCCTACATATTAAAACCTGCACTGTCCATTTGCCACTGCCTGTCTTCCCCTCACTCTTTCAACAGCATGGAATCTTAACTCTGGGCTCACAGCCAACAAGGAACTTCACCAGGTCAATAAATCCTCTGAAACTGCATGCAAAACTGTGTGCATGAGCCAACAGTGCATTTTTCTAGAGTCGAGTCGACCACTAACATGGTATTTTCAAAGGGGAAAAGTTTCAGAATGGGTTAATAGCTGAATGGATGAACTTTGAACAAGTAAAACTCTAAAGATCCTGTATATGTATGTTAAATAAAAAAAAAAAATCTGTACCATTCATTCCACCTTAAGGGCATGACTTTTAAGGACGCAGTTAAGGCTAAGCAAGGAGTCCGAAGACCTGGGTTCTTAGCTCCGACTCCGTTACAAAACGTAAATCATTTAACTTAATTCTAGAGTTCCTCAACTTTAAAATGGACGTTGGATCCTTCCGGGCCCCCCTCCCCCGAGTCCGAGGGATTCTGTGCCAAAAGCAGGCCCGCCGCCCCAGCTGGCGGGGACCGCGCCACTCTCAACAAACCCTTGGGACACCGATCCCCTCAGTTCCTCCGCCTGCTCGGAAAAGGCCTCGCCCCAGGAGGAACCCACCCGCCCTTAGCAGAGACTCATGTCCCAGCTCTCCGCCTCTCATCACCTGTACTGCCCGCTCACCTGGCCCGGGGAGCTCACCTGGCCGCAGCCTTCCGCAACCACAGCTGCTAAAAGCCGGACTCCGGCTCCCACCACCAAGTCCACCTCAGCTCTAAGCCGATTGGTCAGCACTCTTGTGCGTCACTCCACGGCGCCGTCCGCTAGCCAATCAAACACGGCCCGGGGGCGGGAGAGAGGAAGGAAGACACTCAGACAAGCTGCGCCGCCATATTGAAACAGGACAAAATAGACACGCTTCATGCCTCAAAATCACAATTCCTCAGAATACACGTTTTTCCACGTTCACCTCTAAACCCTTCTGCCGCACGGAACACAGGCGCATACATAACTGTTTTCTAGGCGCAACCAGGGCGCCTCAGGAGCTCGCCGCCGTCCAATAAGACGTCCGCTCCCTTCAGTGGGAAGTCCCCCTCATCACCCTAGTTACCGGGAAGCGAGAACGATGACGTCCGGTAGCGGAAGAGGGCGGGGCTTCTCGCAGAGGAAACCAGGTTGGACGGAAGGAGGTTTCGGCACGCATAAGGGGGCGGAGCTAAGGGAGCGTGGGGTGCGTGAGCGCAGGAGTCCGGTCGGTCTGTTCTTTGTCCTGTATGTGTTCTGTCTTGGTTTGTGCAGGTGCATTGAGGCTCTTTGCGGGGCCTGGCATTAGTAAACAGTTCTTCTCTATCCCTGTCATCCTTCCACGAGAAGGTGAATAATTGGGAGCTGTCGTAGTCAAACATTTTAAGAGATTAACGAAACTCCTAACGGTTAGGATGCAACTTTCTAAAACCACCACTACCGTTTTACTCCCTCTAAGCGGCAAAACGGAGCGCGTTTGTTAATCTAATTCAGAGATACCGCCTCTGTATAGCATATAAGAATAAGCAAAATTATATAAATGTAAAACTATTCTTAGATCATAGCAAGGCGTCCAAGAGTTAATTAGCTCAAGTTAGTTCAGTTCGGTTCAGTCGCTCAGTCGTGTCCGACTCTTTGCGACCCCATCGACTGCAGCACACCAGGCCTCCTGTCCATCACGAACTCCCAGAGGTTACCCAAACTAATGTCCATTGAGTCAGTGATGCCATCCAACCATCTCATCCCCTGTCGTCCCCTTCTCCCGCCTTCAATCTTTCCCAGCATCAGGGTCTTTTCAAATGAGTCAGTTCTTCGTATCAGGTGGCCAAAGTATTGAAGTTTCAGCTTCAACATAGTCCTTCCAATGAACACCCAGGACTGATCTCCTTTAGGATGGACTGATTAGATCTGCTTGCAGTCCAAGAGACTGTCAAGAGTCTTCTCCAACACCAAGTTAATATTAGTACAAAGTTTTAAATGACCAACAGATCATAGAAATAAGTTTCAAGTTGATGTACTCTGAAGTTACTGTTAATATGAAAATTTTTCAGGAATCCCCTCACCGTCTAATGGTTAGGACTCCCATGATCTCATTGCAGAGGGCCTAGATTCAGTCGCTGGTTGGGGAACTTAGCTCCCACAAGATACGCAAATTCTATTCCCCTACGTAAGCCAATGAGAACAAAGCTCCTTTAAGAGATGTAGTAATCTAATTTATTAGAGCTCTCTAAAGTTACTTGCAGAAAAAAAAAAAAAAGTTGAATAATGGTTCAGTTTTATTGAACAAATTTACAATTTTCATGTTTCTAAACCATTATGTAAGAGTAATGTTAGGGTTTTTTTAAGTAATTAAACTGGTGTAACTTTAGGACGTTCAAATCAATTATTCTCTGAGTAAGGAGACACGATTAAGGTAATACACATTTGTGTTATATTTCACAGTGCAAAAATTTTACCATGTCCAAGCTCATGCTGCTTGCCCACACAACAGGCTAATAAATCGGGAGACCACCTGTTGGGGCAAAGAATAGCAACTTTAATCTAAGAGCCAGCAGACCAAGAAGACTGGTTCCCACCAGGTTGAGGAGGGGATGTGTTGATCTTTCCTGCACCCATTCACAGGTGGGTCTGGTCAGGATGTTTCCTGTGAACTAAAGAAAGGTATTTTAGCTTAACACGCAGCCATGGGAGGCAGAGTTCCTAAACTGGATCATTATGGACACTTTAAGTTTATAGACAACTTCCCTTTAGTGATTAATTTGAAGCAAAAGCAGTAGAATACAAAGTTTAAAGTAAAAGAAACAAATCCAGTATTGAGTCAGGTTTATTCTTCTCTTTTACAGAAAGACATAGCTGGGTTTTTTTTTTAACCAAACATTGGAAGACTATCATTTGCCAAAAATTTTCTTGAGTTATTTGAACCTGGATTGCTAGTACTAGAAATTTCTGTAAGAAGAATTTTTTTCAATCTATCATATTTAAAGTATTAGAAATTTATTTATTTTAGGAATTTCCTTACTTTATGAATAGTGAATTTTAGGAATAGTTGATTTATGTGACTGTGTAGTTATCTTGATAAATGTGGGAAGGAAGAAAATTTCCTCTGTTCTTCTAGGTTCTTCTCGCTGGCTGAAAAATTAAATCAACATTAGACATTAGCAGGAGAAAATGAAACAAAATTTTAATAACATATACACAGGGGAAAGACCAGGTTAACTAAATAACTAATCAAAATGTTTGAAACCCTCACCTTAGAAACCATCCTCAGTTCAGTTCAGTTCAGTCACTCAGTCATGTCTGACTCTTTGCGACCCCATGAACTGCAGCACGCCAGGTCTCCCTGTCCATCACCAACTCCCAGAGTCCACCTAAACCCATGTCCATTGAGTCGCTGATGCCATCCAACCATCTCATCCTCTGTCGTCCCCTTCTCCTGCCCTCAATCTTTCCCAGCATCAGGGTCTTTGCCAATGAGTCAGCTCTTCGCATCAGGTGGCCAAAGTATTGGAGTTTCAGCTTCAGCATCAGTCCTTCCAATGAACACCCAGAACTGATCTCCTTTAGGATGGACTGGTTGGATCTCCTTGCAGTCCAAGGGACTCTCAAGAGTCTTCTCCAACACCACAGTTCAAAAGCATCAATTCTTTGGCGCTCAGCTTTCTTTACAATCCAACTCTCACATCCATACATGACTACTGGAAAAACCATAATCTTGACTAAACGGACCTTTGTTGACAGAGTAATGTCTCTGCTTTTTAATATGCTATCTAGGTTGGTCATAACTTTCCTTGCAAGGAGTAAGCGTCTTGTAATTTCCTGGCTGAAGTCACCATCTTCAGTGATTTTGGAGCCTAGAAAAATAAAGTCAGCCACTGTTTCCACTGTCTCCCCATCTATTTGCCATGAAGTGATGGGACCAGATGCCGTGATCTTAGTTTTCTGAATGTTGAGCTTTAAATCAACTTTTCCACTCTCCACCTTCACTTTCATCAAGAGGCTCTTTAGTTCTTCCTCACTTTCTGCCATAAGGGTGGTGTCATCTGCATATCTGAGGTTATTGATATTTCTGGCAATCTTGATTCCAGCTTGTGCTTCCTCCAGCCCAGCGTTTCTCATGATGTACTCTGCATATAAGTTAAATAAGCAGGGTGATAATATACATCCTTGATGTACTCCTTTTCCTATTTGGAACCAGTCTGTTGTTCCATGTCCAGTTCTAACTGTTGCTTCCTGACCTGCATACAGGTTTCTCAGGAGGCAGGTCAGGTGGTCTGGTATTCCCACCTCTTTCAGAATTTTCCACAGTTTATTGTGATCCACACAGTCAAAGGCTTTACACAGTCAATAAAGCAGAAATAGATGTTTTTCTGGAACTCTCAACTAAAGACTAAAGAGGATATTGAGGGTGTGGAGTGAGTTATCAGACATCACACAGTAAATAAGGGCAATGTGGTTGGGCAGATTAAACTCACTGCCTTCTTCATTCATAACTTTCTAGAGATGTGGTCATCCTCTTCCTAGTACAAGGAGAGAGACAGCCTACAAATGGAGATCCTTCTTACAAATATAAATGTTTCTTACAAAAGGATAATTCCTACTGGCTAAGAGTTTTTTCCCAAGTCTGCTGTTTCTTAGAAAATAACCAGCTTAAAATAATTAATACACCAAGAGACATATTTGGGGGACGCAAATTCTATTCCCCTATGTAAGCCAATGAGAACAGAGCTCCCTGAAGAAATGTAGTAGGCTAATTTGTCTCTAAGATATTAAGAAGAGGTGGCAAGAATACACAGAAGAACTGTACAAAAAAGATCTTCATGACCCAGATAATCACGATGGTGTGATCACTGACCTAGAGCCAGACATCCTGGAATGTGAAGTCAAGTGGGCCTTAAGAAAGCTTCACTACGAACAAAGGTAGTGGAGGTGATGGAATTCCAGTTGAGCTATTTCAAATCCTGAAAGATGATGCTATGAAAGTGCTGTACTCAATATGCCAGCAAATTTGGAAAACTCAGCAGTGGCCACAGGACTGGAAAAGGGCAGTTTTCATTCCAATCCCAAAGAAAGGCAATGGCAAAGAATGCTCAAACTACCGCACAGTTGCACTCATCTTACACGCTAGTAAAGTAATGCTCAAAATTCTCCAAGCCAGGCTTCAGCAATACATGAACCGTGAACTTCCAGATGTTCAAGCTAGTTTAGAAAAGGCAGAGGAACCAGAGCAAATTGCCAACATCTGCTGGATCATCGAAAAAGCAAGAGAGTTCCAGAAAAACATCTATTTCTGCTTTATTGACTATGCCAAAGCCTTTGACTGTGTGGATCACAATAAACTGTGGACAATTCTGAAAGAGGTGGGAATACCAGACCACCTGACCTGCCTCCTGAGAAACCTGTATGCAGGTCAGGAAGCAACAGTTAGAACTGGACATGGAACAACAGACTGGTTCCAAATAGGAAAAGGAGTATGTCAAGGATGTATGTATATTGTCACCCTGCTTATTTAACTTATATGCAGAGTACATCATGAGAAATGCTGGGCTGGAAGAAGCACAAGCTGGAATCAAGATTGCCAGGAGAAATATCAATAACCTCAGATATGCAGATGACACCACCCTTATGGCAGAAAGTGAAGAGGAACTAAAAGCCTCTTGATGAAAGTGAAAGTGGAGAGTGGAAAAGTTGGCTTAAAGCTCAACATTCAGAAAACAAAGATCATGGCATCTGGTCCCATCACTTCACGGGAAATAGATGGGGAAACAGTGGAAACAGTGACAGACTTTATTTTTCTGGGCTCCAAAATCACTGCAGATGGTGACTGCAGCCATGAAATTAAAAGATGCTTACTCCTTGGAAGGAAAGTTATGACCAACCTCAATAGCATATTGAAAAACAGAGACATTACTTTGCCAACAAAGGTCTGTCTAGTCAAGGCTATGGTTTTTCCTGTGGTCATGTATGGATGTGAGAGTCGGACTGTGAAGAAAGCTGAGCGCTGAAGAACTGATGCTCTTGAACTGTGGTGTTGGAGAAGACTCTTGCGAGTCCCTTGGAATGCAAGGAGATCCAACCAGTCCATTCTGAAGGAGATCAGCCCTGGGATTTCTTTGGAAGGAATGATGCTAAAGCTGAAACTCCAGTACTTTGGCCACCTCATGGGAAGAGTTGACTCATTGGAAAAGACTGATGCTGGGAGGGATTGGGGGCAGGAGGAGAGGGGGACGACAGAGGATGAGATGGCTGGATGGCATCACTGACTCGATGGACGTGAATCTGAGTGAAATCCGGGAGTTGGTGATGGACAGGGAGGCCTGGCGTGCTGCGATTCATGGGGTCGCAAAGAGTCGGATACGACTGAACGACTGAACTGAACTGAACTGAACTTTTCTCTAAGTTAGTAAACCATTTCACTCACAACAAAAGGTGAAGACCTTTCTTTTCCAAAATATGTATTTATTTCTTTCATTTTTGGTTCCACTGGGTCTTCATGCTGTGCCTGGGCTTTCTCTAGTTGCAATCAATGTGGGCTATTCTCTAGCTGTTGGGCACAGGCTTCTCAGTTGCAGTGGGTTCTCTTGTTGCAGAGCACAGGCTCTAGGTGCATGGGCTTCAGTAGTTGGGGCTGGCAGACTCTAGAGCACAGGCTCAGTAGTTGTGGTGCACTGGCTCATTTCTCCGTGCCACATGGAATCTTCTTGAGCCAGGGATTGAGCCCATGTCCCATGCATTGGCAGGTGGGCTCTTACCCACTGAAACACCAGGGATGTCCCAAGACCTTTCTTGGTTACAACCATGAAGACATAGATATAAACAGAATATAAAACAAAGAACGTTGTCTGCTATCCATTTCTACAGGGATCAGTCATGAGCCACTAGAGCCTCTGACCTACCATACACCCTGAGAAGAATTCAATACAAAACCCAGGATGAAACAATAAATGTTTTGGATATACAGGCCCATAGACAGGCTAGTGAACACAAGTTAATATGCTTGATACACAGTTAGGCCAAACAATATTGAAACATCAGGGCCTGGAGTAGAGAAAGGTTTATTGAAGGCCTGATTCAAGGTAATGAGTGGCTCATGCCCCCCCTCAAAACACAGAACTCCCCAAAGGGTTTCAGCAAAGAATTTTTTTTTTAATAACTAGGCTTTGAGTCCTAATTCTTTTTTTTTTTTCCCCATTCCCCTGCTGCTATTGACTATTACTGGCTGATACTGACTATTCTACTAAGAACCATTTTGAAATCAGGAATCTGCAACTAATAAAGCGGGTTGTGTTCTGCTTTTAGGAAACGAAAACACATTTTCTATAGAAATATTATTAATTTTAGGTAAGAGATAACACATTCTCGGAATACCACACTCAGTTCCAAATAAGAGGGGGTGGGGGGATGAGAACACTAGTGGTTTACATCTGCTGGAACCCCTCAAGATTTGCCCGTGCTTCCAGTGGAGCAGGTGGACCAGCAGCTCGCAGGAATACGCGCTTGCCACCCCGGAACTACAATTCCCAGAATGCCACGGGGCAGGCTACCCGGTTGATCAGGCCCCGGAGCACCATAGGTCTGCTGCACACATGGCGGCTCCCTGCAAGGCAGTGATCATTCCGGGGAATGGGGTCGAGGATGTGGCCACCCACGGGTGGTACGGCTGGGTGAAGAGGGAGCTGGAGCAGGTAGGAGCCGCGCCGACCTGCGCTGGGAGGGTCGGCCTGGCGTCGCAGGGCGCCCCGCTCCGACCCCTGTGTGCAAAGCCCTGCCGCCCTGTCTTAAGACTGCAAGGAGGGCTGGAAATTGGGCTGGTGAAGCAGGCTGAAGGGCTTCTCTAAGGCTAGAGTCCTAGCTTCACCTCTAGAAACTAGAGAACGCCCACTCCCCGTATCTCCTGCAGGTTCAGATAATTTACCTGTCTCCTCTGCTCTCTGCTTCAGACTTTTAAATATTTTAATTCATAATGTTGATATATACAAAGGATGTACGTAACACGTGTGTTCATCCTGAAGCACGATGTAATCAATACCTGAGAGTCCTGTCACCAAGCCGAAATCTAGAACCTTCCCAATACCTTCAGAGCCACCTGTATGTCCCTCCATCCCATTTCCCTGCCCTCTGAGCCAGTGAACCAGTGAAGTTGTTCAGTCGTGTCCAACTCTTTGCGATCCCATGGACTTCAGTCCACCAGGCTCCTCCATCCATGGATATTGCAGGCAAGCGTACTGGAGTGGGTTGCTATTTCCTTCTCCAGGGGATCTTCCCCAGCCAGGGATAGAACCCAGGTCTCTGACATTGTAGGCTGACGCTTTACCTTCTGGGCCACCAGGGAAGCCTGTCTGTTTTTAAATTCACTCCACTCTGAAAAAAATGTGCTTTTCAACGTCCATATGTATGCTTTAAACAATACCTTGGTAAATTTGGCTTCTTTGTGAGTTTTATAACAATGGCATCTGTGTTGTCTTCTGCAGATTGAATTTTTTTTAAACCCTCTTCCGTAATTAGGCAATGACTGTTTCCTGAGTTGCCCACTCACTCCAGTGTTCTTGCCTGAAGAATTCCAGGGACGGGGTAGCCTGGTGGGGTGCCGTCTATGGGGTCGCACAGAGTCGGACATGACTGAAGCAACTTAGCAGCAGCAACAGAGCAGGTCTACAATAAAATCTCAGGCTTAGGGCCGAGAGCCACGATGGAGCTAGAAAAGCTGTCCGGGAGGATGGGATCTCCCACTCTCTGTACCAGCTTTGCGTGCCACATCTTACCTATTCCCTGGAGCATAGTCGGATTGGCTCCAGGTGAGTTTGTCTGGAGCCCTCTGTCTACATATACACCGGTGGTGATAAATGGAGATTTGTAGATGCACATATAGAGATCTGCAGAGCTGGCTGGATAGAGAACTACTGACAGGTGGCAGTTCATGAGGAGGGACTGTTTGTTCATATTTAATCCTATACCATTTAACCCACTTCATTTCATAATAGAAGCAAATACTTATTGAATTGATAAAGCTCATATCAGGTATCTCATTTCTTATTAGCCATTACTAGTTGTAATTAAGTGCCTTATAATAGTTTTTTCTTCCCCCCTCATATTGTAGATACCTGGTTTCCAGTGTTCGTCTAAAAACATGCCTGACCCAAGTAAGTTTTTTAAATGTATCTTTAAAAAAAGCCTACTCTTGTTGGGTTTCAATCTTGCCATTTTCTGGTAGAGAAGCCGAAGGGAATACATACCTCAGGATGAATGATGGCAAGTATTTGTGGGGAGGAGGCTACAAACCAAAAGACGTGATAGAAAGTTCTAGGAGGAGCAAGAAGAGCACCCAGGGTTGGTAAAACTTAATTTTCAACTTTGTAAGCAACTTGATTTTCCCTTCTATAAGTCAAATATTTTCAGGCAGAATTCATGGGTTTTTCATTTCAGGCAGAGATGTGACAAAAGTTATAGCATCTCTATGAGATCCTAATAATAGAAAATGTAACTTTGCCACTTTTGTTCTGAGCATGTCTGTGACTTGTCTCAGGAATTTCCTTCTTGGAAAGAAAGAGTATTTGTGGACGTCAACTTGAGAGACAATGTTTTCAATAGGATTTCTGTTTTTCAATTGGAAAGTTTACATTAAAACTTCAGAGTTGTATTTTTTCTTTAGTATTTCGTTACAAGAACATGGTAAAAAAATAAAAAAAATTATTTACCCAAACTACAGATATGAGTCTTTCCAACAGCAACACAGAAAACTTTGGCTCCATGAAAAAAGCCCCATCCCCTGTTGGGATCCTGTAGTTTACTGAGCAATCCTGTGTTAGAAGGGTGGGCAGGACTAAACTAAGACTGCCCCTGTTGAGTGACAGACTCTTCCTTTCCCCTGAACTGCAGTCACAGCCCGAGAGAGCATCTGGCTGCCCTTCATGAAGACGGAGCTGCACTGTGACGAGGAGACCATCATCATTGGCCACAGCTCTGGGGCCATCGCAGCCATGAGGTTTGGTCCCTGTTGAATGTCACCCCTTCCCCCACCCCTGCCATGGGCTGCAGCCGTGCTTGCCTGGGAAATAGCTGGTGCATGTCCTAAGTTTCCACTGCAGAGGAAACAGTGCCGCCCTCAGAAGTAGTAATATGATCTGTCCTAATTTCTTCCTGGCTTGGTTAGTGGATTAAAGAAATTTAATCCACTCAGACACGGATACAGTGATCCTTTTAAAACAAGAGTGCCTCCAAACCCCAGCAGCTCCTGACCCCCCCAGAAGAATACCTTGGCCTTGAACACCACCACCACCCATGTCATCTCTGCCATCGCCCCATAGTTGCCCCCTGCCTGGCTTATAGACCTCACCGCAGTCCTTGAACACTCTGAGCACACACCTTCCTCAGGCCCGTGCTGGCCATCGTCCTACCTGGACTTAGTCCTGAGACAACCTGCATGGCCTTCTCCTCTCTTAAGTCTCTGCTCCACGTCACCTTCCAGTGAGGCCTTCTGGAATCACTCCCTGTGAAACAGCAACCTCACCTCACCTCACTGAATCTTACCCCCTGTATATCTGTGATGCCCCTTATTATCTATAGCACTTTTTATCATCTGACATCCTATTCATTTCTTGTCTGTCTCCTGCCACTCAAATGTAAACTCCATTAGGTGGGACTTTGTTATTCTGACACCGAAACCCCAGTGCCTGGAGGAGTATCTGGCATATGGTAGGTGCTCAGTAAATCCCTGTGGAAAGGTGGAGGCTGTCAACCACGCCCACCCCCAGTCCTCGGGGTTCACGGGCACATTCCTGCTGCCCTATTAGAACGTCACCCTGCAGGCTTCTAAGGCCTAGAGTAAGGACAGAGCTGGCTGAATAGCCTGTTACGGTTGGGTTTCCTCATTTGTGAGGCTGGATGACAAAGGATTATTGTTTTGTGTGGCCTCTTGTCCTACTCAGTCTCTCAGGATGTCACATGAATTGTTTGTCAGAGAAATCTTGCCAGGTTCCATAACCTGTAAGCCACACCTGTTGAAGCTACGAGAATGCTTTCTGATGTGGATCTGCAGAATTGTGGTAGTCGTAGTGTTCACAAGCTGCAAGGGGTTGTCTGGAAAATGAAGAAATCACTTTACGCCAAAATCTGTACCAACTCAAGGCCAGATCAATTTTTCTCAGGCCACTGCTAATAACCATGTGCCTTCTTTAAAGGCAGGAGCCCCTTCCTGACCCCAGTCTCTGCTCAGTGAGGGAACTACCTACACCATCAGCTGAGCGTCTGCTTGCTGGGCACTGTTTGAGGGAACAGGGCCAGAAACAGCAAGAAGGCCCAGACCTGCTGGGGCGGGGAACAGATGTGACACAATGCAAACGAGTAACAGCACAGAGTAGAGCATCGTGTGACAGGCAAGGTTCTGCAGTAGGACACAGACCACCCGCACCTGTCACCTGGGCTGGGGAGGTGTCATGCCTTAGAGTGCTGATTCCTGGGCCTTGCTCTCAGTCCTCTGAACAGATGCTCTGGGGCCGAGCCAGGGAAACTGCGTGTTAACCAAAAGGTAAAGCCAGTGCAGGCTGAAGGTGGCTGCACCCACACATCGAGATGAATGATTACCCTTGTTATGCTTAGTCCAGGCGAGGCCTGCACTACTTTGAGAACTGAGTAGAAGCTCAGGTAGCCCAGGTAAGGCAATTGCCTGCTGGGCTCCTAGTTCTTCTGCAGTTTGCTTGCTCTTTTTCATACCAAGCTCAGCAGCCTGCACCACGTGCTTTCTGTAAGCTGAGTCAAGTGACTTTGGGTGGCTTACTGCCTTTCTGGGAATTACATTTAACACTAGACATAAGCTACGTCATTCCTGTCTCTCCAGGTACGCCGAGACCCACCGGGTGTATGCTCTCGTGTTAGTGGCTGCGTACACATCTGACCTGGGGGATGCGAACGAGCGTGCAAGCGGTAAGTCTGAAGGCAGAGACCCCGGGGAGAGCCCCTCCTGTAGTCAAGGGCCTCCATGATAAAACAGCACTGTCTTCGGACAGGCTAACAAGACGTTTAATCGCACATGAGAAATACTCACCACCCATCTAGATATAAGGTAGGCACTTAGAGCAGTGGACCAGCTTGTAATCCACAATCTAGAACTGAGCCCCTGAACCACACCTTCCCTCTTCACCAGTAGCCACAGTATCAAGCCCTACAGATCGGCAAACTCACAGTGGGGTTCGGATTCTTCATGTCCCTGCTGTGGTCTTCACTAGAGCAGCTAGAGTGGAAAAGGTCCACGGCACTGAGATGCTCAGTGTTTTTCTCACAGGCTACTTCAGCCGGCCCTGGCAGTGGGAGAAGATCAAAGCCAACTGCCCTCACATTGTGCAGTTTGGCTCCACTGATGACCCTTTCCTTCCTTGGAAGGAACAACAAGAAGTGGCCGACAGGCTGGAAGCCAAATTGTACAAATTCACTGACCGCGGCCACTTCCAGAACACGGAGTTTCATGAACTGGTTAGTGCAGTCGGGTCCATGCTGAAAGTACCAGCGTAGACAGGATGGCTCCTGCTGTCTGCGTACCAACATGGGAGGAGGGCAACTATCAGATTATTAATAGTCGACAATCTCTATTATCACGTGAATACTGACACATAAAACAGATCCAATTAAGGCCCCAAATGCCTAAAAAAACACGTTTCAATTTTCAAACAGCATTTTTGTTCTCAACAGAATCTACATCTCCTCAAATTGCTGTGACCTAAAATATTCTTTTCCCCACTTGGAAAGGGACAGGGGACAGCTTAACCACCCTTACCTGTCCAAAGTGAGTAAGACAGAAACAAAACCTAGGTTTCCTGACCCCCTAGTTCGGATTAAAACAGGTTTCATGTTACGATGAAGGAGCTGCCCTGCTCTCTGACATAAAACTTTTGTTTTCGGGGAAAGAAAACATGACTGAAGGCCCAGTATTGGTGAAGAGCTCTGAACACTCTTCAGTTGGGAGCTGACCCCAGACGTTAACCCAGACCAAGTCCTTCCCCTTTGACACCTGACCCCTCACCCTCAAACACACCGAGAGTGACACATAAGGAGGTGGAGGCAGGGGTGTGCAGGGGCAGGTGGTGAACATGAGAAGAGCCGACTGGATCGGCGAGGATCGGGCCAGACCGCTGAGGGCAACCGGGCAATGAACAGGGAAAACTCCTGGGCCCTGTTGCCATGTGGGAATTTTTGCCAAGATATTGCCAATCTTTCTGATTTTTCAATAAAAACAAATTTGTACAGTGGGTTTTAAATTTAGGGACTATTGTGTCAGTACTCTTGCTTGGAAAATCCCATGGACGGAGGAGCCTGTTAAGCTGCAATCCATGGGGTCGCTAAGAGTTGGACACGACTGAGCGACTTCACTTTCACTTTTCACTTTCATGCATTGGAGAAGGAAATGGCAGCCCACTCCAGTGTTCTCACCTGGAGAATCCCAGGGATGGGGGAGCCTGGTGGGCTGCCGTCTATGGGGTCGCAAGTCGGACACGACTGAAGTGACTTAGCATATATATATATATATATATATATATATATATATAAAATCCGTATGTACATGAATTATGTTCAGTCCACAGACATACAGGTTATGTTAGTTGGCAACTACAGTGCAAATAAATTTACAAACACTGCAAGACACAAAGTTCAGGCCATCCCTGTGTGACCTCTGCCTTAGGTATTCCCTTAGCCAGGTGCTGTAAATGGCTCTCTGTAAAGCCTGAGAAAAGCCTGAGAAACAGACATCATGTCAAAGGACAAAGTCATGGGAACAATTTGGATTCTGTTACAGTCTTAAATATTTTAAAAAATGATCTTTCCACGCCTCAAGTTTTGTTCTGTAAAGTGCTCCACCTTTCAGTTTCCATGGGCCTTGAGATCTCTTTTAGCATCTTTCCATGATTTTTCTTCTAATCACACTCCCTCAAAAAACCCTTTCTCATTTTCCAATGTTTTTTGGCTATGATGATCCCTAAATATTGCCTCAAACACTTTCCAGTAAATTCACACCTGACACTTGCTTCAGTAATGTGAATTCCCACCATTTACACCTCATGAAGATTCAAAGCTATCATTTGAAGCTGAAGAGTCTTGATTTCTAAATGTGCTTTTAGAAAGTCAGGAGACAGTCTCTAAGCTTTCAGCAGTAACTACCTTAGGGGGCTGGGAATCTTGGTAGGTATGGTGTGGTGGGCATCTCTTTACTTTCTACAGCTGGGGATGTTCTGAGTTTGCTGTGCTGAATGTGTCTTTTATAACTAAAAATAAATCTGATGAGTTAGTGAAAAGCAAAGTAGATAAATCAGTTGAATAATTTTCTTAAGAGAGGTTGTGTAGCACTGATATGACCAAGCCTGTAATCAAAAGTTTGATTCTGTTTGAATTATTTGGCAGTAGTAATTGTTCTATGTATGTTCTTTCTTGTTTTCTGCAGTCCTTTCTTAAAAGTAAAAACTTATACAAATAACAGTCCATAATACTTTGTTGTACTCTTTCTCTGTAGAAAAAAACAAATACATAAAATTGAAAAATAATTAACTTCGCTATTCTTCATTCCTATAAAAGTAACTTGAGTTTGGAGCCATATGGCAATCCAGTTGTGCCACTCAGCATGGCAGCCAGTAGCCTCGGGGAGCCAGCAAGACAACGTGCAGTTCTTCATTCACGGAAGCCACAGTGCAGGTGCTCTGCCATCATGGGTGACTAGTGGCTGCCTTGCTGGACAAAGATACAGAGCATCTCCATCCTGAGAGAAGGTTCTCCTGGACAGCGCTGTGCTAGAGCACATGATACATTCTTCCCTCACCCACCAACACAGTCGAAGTGACTCCATTGAGTTACTTTTGATTGGTTTGCTTAGTTGATCACGATAAAAATTACCGCCCTATAAAACTTACTCATCACCAAACTGAGATCAGAGAAGTTACATGACAGAATCCCACATGAACTATTCATGAAAACTATCAGATCGTGGCCTTTCACAATTCTCTGTTTGACTCTACGTACAGATCAGTATAAAGCAGAGACGGGCTTTGACAGACTCCAGGGAATATCTATTTTCAGGTGAGCAAAATGCCGTACACTAAACGGAGATCAGCTGTGAGAAGCAGGACTTCACGTCCAGTTGGACTTTGTGGTGTTGTGAGCCTAGAGCCCCACAGTTTGTTCTGGTCAGAACTTATTCCTGTAAATATCCATGTAACCAACATCAGAGGTGCTGTATTTTTAAATCACCTCTTTCCTTCTTAATATTCAGAATGAAAAACAGGCTAAGGGGAAAAAGTTTAAAGGGACTCTTTAGTCTGGTAGGCAAGGAATACTTCTGGTTTAGCCACAGACTGTCAACTTTAAACAATCTCTGGCCCTCAAGATATAGTACAAAATCTGTATTTTAAAAAAAATCTGTATTTAAAACGCAAACTGGTTCCTTCTTTCCACTTCTGACTCTTACAGGCCAGGTCCCAGGAAGGCAGATACTCATCCTACCAGTCCACTCTCAGGGGAACCGAAGCCCTCTGTAGTTTCTGGCAGCCAGACCCTTCTGGATCTTACACATACCCAATAATTGAAATGATCTCTGTTTCAAACACCTGTGTCATGAAATGCTAATTCTATAGAGCTCACCACAGAATTTATATGGTTCTTACAAACTGGTTCCTGAGCTGAGTTCTATTTTACTATTTATCTCAAAATAACCCTTGTGATGGTTCTCCAAACTGAGGTTTGAACCCAGGCCCCAGTAGTAACTTTCCTTTCCCTTGGCCCCTGGCTTTTGACCTGGACACAGAAACCTTTAAGTGGCGCTACAAAGTGAAAGTACGACAGCTGAGATCCTAAAAAGCCCTATAGCTGAATTCTGTGCAACAAAACATCAAGTGACCTATTGTTTTCTGCTCACCTGAGGATTGGGACTGAAAGTGCTATTGAAGCTGAGGACAGTTATAACAACTTCTTGCTTAGTTTAGACCTGTTATACCATGATATTTAAGACAATATGGAAACAAATTGAAGACAGGATAAGGAAAGAAGAATGATACTCCCTTCCCCCCCAAAAGGAATGGAAGGCAATGGATTATTTTTAGTTTTAATTTTAGTTAAATAAGAATCTAGGGGAAAATTCTAGCAAATAATACAATTGAGCCACAGACTAACAACGAAGAGCCAGGGAAGATATTCCCTTTAGGATGAGAACAATGAACATTTATGCACTGAAAACATGTCCTTGACAACAGTCACCGTTTGGGTTTGAGGTAAGTACACCAATGTAATCCTCAGAAAGAATATTTCTGACATAAAAAGGCATCAGTAGTGTGTGGAAAGGGATGCTCTGCTGTCTCCCACCTCTTGCTCCAAGTCTGCGTCCTCCTCTGCTATTCCTCCTTCCCCCCTTTTCGTTTCTTCTCAATGAAACCGTGGAGAAAACAGAAATGGTGACACTGAGCCATATGTAAAAAATTCCCAATGAAGACCTTGATAAACACCTTTAAAACAGGCATTTTAAAGTTCTGGCCATTATCACAGTCCTTGGCGAATACTGACTCGCTGGCTTCTTTTCTTGTGAATCATCAGAAATCTCGAAAGTTCCAACAGGTGGTCTTCCAGAGGTTCTAAGTATTTTACTTACTGAAGAATGGATTTCTCCACTAACCTTATTATCTGTTTCATACCCTGCTGGCTACACTAGCAATATAAATTTAGTCTTCATAGATTAAAAAAAATATTTTTCTGTAGCAGCAAGTCTGTACCTTGAATGCTTTCAAGGGAGTGTGATGTTCCATCATGAATTAAATTATTTGCTCCTGAAGTAACTTCATTTGCAAAACGTCAGCAAAGTTCATAGTTCTCTATTAAAATTCGAGCCACTCTGTCATGTAAATACAGTTAGATGGTGAAATCTCACCACCTTCGTGGCAGTCATCAAAAACCTTTAGAAAAGAAAAAAGGTTACATTCAAACTCAAGTTTTAAAATTAGTATAGGTAATGTCTTAAATATCAACTAAAACTAAAAATTCTAACAAAATATCCAATATTTCAAGCATTTATTTAAAGCAATATTAAAAACAAAACTTTCAAAGTGAAAGGTTAGGTCCTGGAAGAGGACCTGCTCTGATCATGGAGTGAGACGGATACTGTTTGCCACAGCACTAAGCTGACTAGTCTACCTGTCCACTGGGCAGAAGGCAGGCAACGGTCCAGGATTGGAGATCTGTACACACAAATGACTTAATCTTAACTCATCAAGTGTTTCATATTTAGTCACCTTCCTTTTTGTGGAAGTGCTAAATAGAATTCCCAACAGAGTAGCCTTTTTTCTGGGAGTTGAAACCAGGGCACGAGCTGTAGACAAGAGAAAGCAGACAGGCAGTCCGAGAATATACACACCACAAGAGCAGGGACAGAGCCTGCAGCATGGGTGGGAACGAACAAATGACGAGCGTGAGCGTGCTACAAGGGAGAACACGTCACCTCCGGGTGTGAGGCCTGGTTGTCAAGTCTCAGCTGAATGCTCTCAATCTTCCTTGCCCTAAGTCCCCTCACACTAACTAATACCACTAGCTCCAAGGGTGCAGGAGGATTATGAGACCACAGACATTTTCAAAAACATGTCTGGCCCACAGCAGGTTCTCACCAAACCCCATTACCTTCCCTACTTAGGTGAAATGGTTAGCCCTCAGCAAAAACTGCATTTTGCAGGGAACTCTCAATGTATGCTCAATGTATGTGGCAGCCTGGATGGAAGGGGAGTTTGGGGGAGAATAGATACATGTATAAGTATAGCTGAATCGCTCTGCTGTGCATCTAAAACTATCACATGGTTAATCGGCTATACCCCAATAAAAAATAAAAGGTTAAGAAAAGAATTGTGCATTTTGGGATCAAGAGCAGAAAACCAATTTCCTTAAGGTGGTTATTATAGGGAAGAATGTAAGGTGATGACATGCTCACTAAAGGTCTGTCATCAAGGTTACATGGTGCTTTCAGCAGCTCTTGCTGGTACGTTAAGTTAGGTGGCATCTGCAGTTGCAGGCAGTAAAGTAGAAAGAGAAGCCATTTTAACTCACTGGGCAGAGTCCGCAGGGCGCCCGGACCAAGCCTGTGGGCGGGATGATGGGACTGACCGCCCGGTAGAGTTTCATGTGTCCGTCCACACTGCCAACGGTGCCCTCTTTGGCAGCAATGATCGTCATCTCTACTTTCCCATCATAAATGAGTGTATTCAAGATGGTCTCTATGTCCTCCATGGACAGCTCCACCTACAAAAGCAGTATGTTAGAAAGGACTCAAAACAAGAAGTCATCCTTCTGGAGGGTGCTGATAACAGTAAAAGGTCACAATTCTTGATGAAGTGGGGAAGGATTATGCTACAGTAACTGAAAGCACGAAGAAGTTGAACAATGGCCAGAGTGAGAGTAGACCACTCAGATTCCAGGGATACAGCACTGAGCTCACTGCTGAGCTTGACATCTGCTGATGTCTTCGCCCTCCTAAGGAGGATCTAGACTTGTCACATTTCTTTAGCAAGAATCTGATGGAGATTTATAAAAATGCTTAAGCAGAAAGGTACTTTAGACAGCAAATAGTCCAAATTCCTGTGTTGTTTTTTTTTAAATAAAAGAGAACTGGAGAGCAGAAATGAAAATGACTTGTCCAAGCAGCCACTTCAGCATCTTCTCTGATGGTGAGGGGCAAGTAAGCACAGTGTCCATATGTACAGATCTTCGAAAGAATGTGCTGACAGTGCCACTTACATCTCCTAAGTAGGAAGCTACCAATAAATGGCAACCGATACTCATGACGGATGTTTGGCACATATGTTGAAATGTCCCCAGGGGAGTCAAGAACTTGTCAGAACAGACTTTTGCATCTGATAGTGAAATGCATGGCCAGGCTTCCACCCTGCTGCTCTGGAGCCCAAGCTCAAGGACATACAGTTCAGAAAGTGCCTGACGGCCCGGACTGCCTTTGCCTGCCTGGCTTAGGACAGTGGGTTCTACATTTTGCGGGTTCTGTAGAATGTACACAGGTATCACCTGAGAAGAGGGTCTGGGCCAGATGTGTTTAGAATACAGTGTAAACCATATCCCTACAATGAAGCAAAAGTTTTTAAAAAATAAGATGAAAATTAGAGACTGGGTTCTGACCTTACTGATTCCCAATTCGCAGATATACTTCCACACTTCATGTGATGAAGCAAATGAACTATTTCTTTGTATCATTGGATTCTGTTTGCTTTCTCGTGCGGTTTCTGCCTATCAGGGTAGAAATATAAATTTCATAAAGAATACCAGTACCTTCTGAACACAATTTCTATAGAGGATAATCAACAACAGGACCTATTTTGTTTAGGAAAAAGGACCAATTACAGTATTTTCAATTCCTATAAGATACAATATGTATGATTAAACATTCCTTATGAAAAAACTTAAAAAAAAAAAAAGAAAAACCACTTGGAGGGATGTTTCCTCAGTTATGGCTCACCTTGGTTTGTAGGAATTTAAAACACTGTTGGTTAAGCACCTCCACAAATTCAGATTCAAAATCCTGGTCACTGTACCAGGCCCCACCTGTCACAGAGCGGTCTGGCTGCAGGTTATAGAGCATATACACCTTCTTTTTTGAGGCCTAGGGGAAAAAACCACACACACAGCAGATGGTTAAAAGGTAACAAAGCAGTTTTCCAAAACTAAGACTTAAAAACCCCAAAGCTTTATATTTCACACCAGTGTGGGATTTACAGAATTACTGTGACTACAGGACAGCATACCAAGTCTCCTTGTGCTTGGCTTCCCCTATTAACACCCGACATTATCAGAGTACATCTGTTACAGCTAATGGACTAAAGCAGTATCTCCAAATGGTCCAATATGAGCTACAATTTTGAAAATGTTTTTTGATCAGTTGTTTTAAATCATGACATAGCCGAAAGAACGATAAACACCTGAAATATCCTTGGAGCAATATACGTACAGCGAGCATTCAAGAGAAGAAAAGAGACTGTTACTCACTGCCACAGACTTAACGGCTTTGATAAGCTTTTTACTTTCCAAATTCTTTAGAATTTTGTTAATTTCTGTTAATGGCAAGTTGCTTTTGTATCGGATATCTCTGCTCCATATTCCTGTAAGAAAGTAAAGTAAAGTAAGTTTAATACTATAGGATTTGTGTTTCTTTTCCCATTGCTTATATCTCATTGTAAATCTAGCAAAATATGTATATAATCCTGGAGCATTGCTATAGGAAAAATGATGCACAGGTAAGAATCTCAGATAAAGTAACAAAAATATGCAAAAAAGTTGTATGCTCCATTTTCTAACTGGAAATTTCTTGGAATGCTAGCATGGCATCTTTTAAAAATCATATGATAAGGGACATTTTTCTAAAGGAAGGAAAATCTTGATGTCATTGAATTAACATACATTGGCCTTTCCGTGCCCTCCTACATTCCAGCCTCTCTTTTCTATAAATTTCACTTTAGATCATATACTGTGAAAAACAAACTTAAGTTTGGGTCATGGTCAGTTGCCATCCTCAATGGAGAGCAATTAAAAAAAAAAACCTTTATGAGAGCATCTATGTATATTTATGTCCACTATACTTGGAAAACAGAAAGATTATAGTTCTTACAGTCACTAAGAACCTGTGCAGAAAGCTACGATTTTTCTTTCAAAGAACGTAATAAGTATTATACGTATAAAGGGAATTTATGTAAAAATATTTTGCTGTATTTTCTTCCCAACAAAAAGGCATAATAAGATAGAAAGATTTTGTTTTAAATAGAGAATGCTGTCTTCATATTTATTTTTAAAATGTAATTTAACTTCCTAACACATATAAAAATTGTACAATTTTAGGTTACATCATAATTGCTGAAGCTAATATCAATGACTCAAACAGGTCTCAAATTGTAATAACAGCAATTTAGATCCCGTACTTTGAGGGCGACAGGAGAGGAACTAAACAGCTGTGGAGGGAGCTACAGCAGACAATGCCATGGGGCACTAGGTGTCCCATGGTTTCCTACAAAAACCAAAGAGATGTGATGATCCACAATTTACAGATAAGAGGAAGAAACGAAGGCTTCCAAAATTTAGAAAGTGAGGATAAAAAAACCCTTCAGTTTTCATTTATTTGCTTCGGATAATACATGTACATGGTTCAGAATTCAGAAGTTTCTTTCCATCTCTGCCCATGGCCATCTAGTTCCTGCCTCCTTTGAGGCAACAACAGCATCACTCTTGGGTGTCCTTCAAACATATGTACATTATAAATATGTATATATATGCGTGTGTGAGTATGTGTGTTATATTTTCTTCTCCTTTGAACACAAAGTTCAGCAGACTGAACTGACTACTCTACACCGTGGGAAGCCAGGATCTCTGTCCCTAATATCTGGTCCGAGAGACAAGTTTTTTCTGCTTGTTCCTCTAAAACTTACCTTTATTTCCTGCATCCTCTATGATCTGATACACTAGTTTTTCTTGGTTATCTGATCCTTTCATTTTACTGCAGGGGAATAAAGCAGAATTAAAAAGGCAAAGAGGTACAGACTAATCTAATCATCCATATAATCACTTAAAGGAATGAGTAGACAAGTCATCACATTGACTTATTTACCAAAAGGGCTTACCTTAAAAAGAATGAGACAGGGCTGTATGTACCAGAATGAAAAGATGTCCAAGATACAGTAAGTGAAAAAAAACAAGTTGCAAAACAGTATGGATAGCATGATCCAAATTTGTTAAAAAAAAAAAAAAAAAAAAAGAAAAGAGATTATATATAAATATATGGTATATAAATATATAATCATCTATATATATTTATATATACCTATAAGGAAGGATATATACCAAATTATTTAGAGTCACTATCTCTGGGAAATGGAACTCCTGTGGGAGGTGAGATGATTTGCAGGACCAGGTTTACATGATGCAATTCTGTACTGGCCTTTCCCACCCAAACATATATTACTTTTACAATATTAAAAATAAAAAATCAGGTGCTTACCCAGCATTCTGAGAATCCTTTATTCTATACAGAAGTCCTGTATTGCTCCTTAAGAGATCCAATTGACCCTAAAGTTTTGTTTTTTTTTTAAAGAAAGAAAATAGCAGTGAACTATTTTGGAGACATATCAAATCCAATGGCAACCATTAATGCACTCTTCAATATTTTACACAGACTAAAATATCCTACCTTGTATAACTGTCAGTTCCTCCCTCGAGTACTTAAGATTTTCCCTACATATCACATGTGATATGTATATTTTTTAAACTTAGCTCTTTATATCACCATTTCCTCAAATATTAATACATAACAATTTCCTACATGTTAGATCCTAGCCTAGTTATCAGATCAATGCATAAGAACTTTAAACAAGCAGCTTTAGAATAATAAAAATTCATATTCAAGTAAACTGAATAAATATAATAAAATACAACATCTTTAAAAAGTTCAGATAAAGGCTATTCATGCAAAAATATTTTGACATAATGATTCCATGCTTTTCCATTTCCTTGAGTCTGAACTTGTGAGAACGCCAATGGCTGTACCACTGGGCTCCTGGCAGTTCAGGGAAGCATCACTGAGAGAGGTTCCCATGAGTCAAGGCTGGGCAGACCCGTAACTTGGAATCAGGTTGGTATATGGGTGAACAGCAGTCCTTTCCCTCCCTCCCCCAGACTCCTAAGTGGAAAAAATTGAACCACAAAGCCCAATTTGGAAGTTTCATTTAGTTGTTTAATTTAGTTTATGAACGTTTAATGAACACCTGTCCTGGGAACATGTTTGGGGTGGGGAGGACAGACATGAATTCCAAGAGAGAACTCCACAGCTGATTTCAATACCATTGGGGTGGCATGAGGACAGAGCCAAGTGAAGGGGGGGATGGGCTCCCAGGAAAGCCGCTTTGGCCCAGCCTGTTGGTTCAGGGGTGCTGCCTGGAGTTGAGTCTTAGGATGAGGGGTCAGTGTGTGAGGAAAGGAGGAAGGGCCTTCTAAAGCAGGGAAGACAGCATGAGCAAAGGCCTGAGACACAGAACAGCGTGACGTGCCAGGGAACAGAGAACAAGCTGTTCCCTATGAAAACTAACTTGTGAGGCTGGGGGTGCAGAGAGATGAGGTCGGTGGGGAAGGCAGGGGCTCAGAGTGGTAAACCCTGGAGTCTGGATTTGAATCTCCAGAGCTGAGAGAAGGGTTTCTGGTGGGAGAGTAACTTGGTCAGAACTGCCTTTAAGACAGAGCAGGTTGCTCTGAGGCACACGCAGCAAGGAAGGCCGTTAAGATGCACCTAACAGTTCAAGTAGAAGCCAAGAGCCTGAACACATATAGGGGTGGGAGGAGTGAAAACAGGGGAACGAATTTGAAGATAGTTTAAGGCAACCCATGCCAGTATTCTTGCCTGGAGAATCCCACGGACGGAGGAGCCTGGTGGGCTATAGTCCACCGGGTCGCAAAGAGTCGGACACAACTGAGTGACTTCACTTTCATTTTCACTTTAAGAGCTAAAATCGGCAACACTAGTGATTTATTAACAATTACTCCCTTGCTTAAAATTCTTGAGTAGCTTCACCACTGCCCACTGCAGGACTGGCAACAGGTGACTGCTGAGGATAATTTTCAGACAGAAAGAAAAAGGCTGAAAATGGAGTCTGAGGACAAAAACATTTATCACCACACTTCCCAGCATCCCTTGCTCTATGCTTCCAGAAGCTGAAGACCTTCACCATAGTGAAGCAACTAGAAATCACAACACTCCTTCTCTTTTGGTTAGAACAGGGTTCAGCAATCTGGTGCGCTGCTTTTTTTTTTTTTAATTGAAGTAATGTTATATTAGTTTCGGGTGTACAACATAGTGATCTCAAGTTTTTATAGACTGTACTCCACTTAAAGTTACTATAACATGTTGGCTATATTCCCTGTGTTGTACGACACATCCTGTTTCACCTCTTATGCCCCTCCCCACTTCCCTCTCCCAACTGGTAACCACTAATTTGTTCTCTGTATTTGTGAGGCTGTTTTGTTATTAACATATTCGTTTATTTTTTAGATTCTGTTGGGAAGCGTAGTACAAAATAGCCATATTAAGAAAAAGTCCTTGGGAAAATGGCGAAGGGCCAAAAGTACCTGGCTTTGTGTACTGCGGACAAAAAAAACATCTCCTGCCTTTGGTTATGCTTGGCGCCAAGATTTAATAATAAATAAATATGTTACTTGAAAAAACGGGTTATGGGATAAGCACATGAGTCACTTAGAACACGCTGTCCTTAAAATGTTTTTACTGATTATGTGTTAACCCCGTATGCGCTCTGCTGGCCGTATACTTTAAGCTCTTTGTTCCTGCTTCTATAAAAAAACTTGACTACAAAAATAAACTTGTCAGTCCTTACAAGAGACTGTCCGAGTGTCATTCTTTCAGGTTCGTCACTTCCAAGTCCCGGGGAAAAAAATCCCCAACAGATTCCACACATAAATGATAACATATAGTATTTGTCTTTCTGACTTATTTCACTAATACCCTCCTCCAGGTCCATCAATGCTATTGCAAATGGCAAATTTCATTCTTTTTTTTACAGTTGAGTAGTATTTCATTGTATGTATATGTATGTGTGTATATCTCTATCTATATATATATGCTACATCTTCATTATCCACTCATCTGTTTTTTTTGTTTGTTTGTTTGTTTTTTCCCACTCATCTGTTGATGGGACAGTTAGGTTGCTTTCACATTTGGTTATTGTAAATAATGTTTCTATGAACATTTGAGAAGTGAAGTTGCTCAGTCGTGTGCAACTCTGTGCAATCCCATGGACTGTAGCCTACCAGGCTTCTCCGTCCATGAAATTTTCCAGGCAAGAGTACTGGAGTGGGTCGTCATTTCCTTCTCCAGGGGAACTTCCCGACCCAGGGATCCAACCCGGGTCTCCCACTTGGCAGATAGACGCTTTACCCACTGTGCCACCAAGGAACATTTGGGTGCATATACCTTTCTGAATTAGTCTTTTTGTTTTCATTGATATATATACCCAGGAGTAGAATTGCTGGATTGTATGATAGTTCTATTTTTAGTATTTTTGAGGAACCTCCATACTGCTTTCCATAGTGGTGGTACCAATTTACATCCCACCACCTACAGAGTACAAGGATTCCCTTTACTCCACATTGCCACCAACATTTGTTGTCTGTGGTCTTTTTCATGATAGCCACTCTGACAGGTGTCAGATGATACCTTATTGTTTTGATTTGCTTTTCTCTAAAAATACTGCTACAGTTTCTGTCAGAGCATGTTCTGCCTATGTTTTCTTCTGGTTTTACGGTTTCTGATCTCACTGTTAGGCCTTTAATCCATCTTGGAGTTTGTTTTTATATATGGTGTGAGAAAATGTCCTAATATCATTTTTTTACATGTGGTTATCCATTTTGCCCAGCACTACTTGTTGAAGAGACTCTTTTCCCCATTATGCATTGTTTCCTCCTTTGTCTTAATTGACCATTAAGTGGATGGGTTTATATCTGGGCTTTCTATTCTGTTCCACTGATCTATATGTCTCTTTTTATGCCAGAATCATACTGTAGTACGGTCTGAAGTCAGGGAGCATGATACCTCCAGCTTTGTTCTTTTTCTCAAGATTGTTGTGGCTATCTGGACTCTTTTCTGTTTCACATGCATTTTTGTATTATTTGTTCTAGTTCAGTAAAAAGTGTCCTGGGCATTTTTATAGGGATTGCATTAGATCTGTAGATTGCTTTGGGTCATATGGACATTTTAACAATATTAAATCCTCCAGTCCATGACCATTGGATATCTTTCTATTACTTTGTAGTATTTTCAATTTCCTTCATCAGTGTTTTAGAATTTTCAAAGTTAGGTCTTTCACCAGTTTGTCTCTAGCTGTTTTACTCCTTTTATGTTACTTCTAAAAGAGACTGTTTTCTAGCTTCTTCTTTTTGATAGTTCATTATCAGTGTGTAAGAAAGCAACAGATTTCTGTATATTAATCTTGATCCTGCAAGTTTACTGCATTCACTTATTAGTTCTAATAGCTTTTTTGACTGAAACTTTAGCATTTTCTTTATATAGTATCAAGCCATCTGCAAGTAAGGACAGTTTCACTTCTTTCCATTTGTATGCTTTCTTTTTCATATCTGACTGCAGTGGCTAGGACTTCCAATACAATGCTAAATAGAAGTGGGGAGAGTGGGCCTCCTTGTCGTCCTCCTGATTTTTTCTTTCTCTTTGGCCGTGCCTCACAGCTTGTGGGCTCTTAGTTCTCCAACCAGGGACTGAACCTGGCTCCTGGCAGTGAAAGTGCCAAGTCCTGACTACTGAACTACCAGGGAATTCCTGTCTTCCAGATTTTAGAGGAAAGGTTTTCATCTTTTCACCACTGAAGATGATCTTCTCTGTGGGTTTGCCAGAAACAGTCTTTATTATGTTGAAGTATGTTCTCTCTATACCAACTCTGATAAGTTTTTATCATGAATGGATGTTGAATTTTGTCAAATGTCTTTTCTGCATCTGTTGAGATGATCATGTGACTTTTAAGCTTCCTTTTCATGTGGTGTATTATACTAACTGATTTGTGCATACTGAACCATTTTTGCATTCTTATAATAATTTCCATTTGATCATGGTGTATGATTCTTTTTGTATATCATTGAATGTGGTTCGCTAATATTTTGTTGAGGATTTCTACATGTATATTCATCAGAGACACTGGCTTCTGATTTTTTTTTTTTTTTTTTTTTTACTATTATCTTTGTCTGATTTTGGTGTCAGAGTAATGATGGCCTTGTAGAATGAATTTGGGAGTGTTTCCTCCTTTTCAAATTTTTGGAATGGTTTGATAAGTATAGGTATTTGCTCTTCTTTATATGTTTGGTAGAACTACCCTGTGAAGCTATCCAGTCTTGGACTTTTCTTTGCTGGGAGGCTTTGATTAATAATTCAATTTTACTACTAAAATTGAATTAGTAATCAGACAATTACAATCTGGTCTGCAGAAATTGTCTATTTCTTCCCGATCATCATGTTTATCCCTTAGCTGTTTATTGTAGTTATAGTTGATTTTTCCATTTTTGTCTTTTAATCTTCATATTAGTTTATGTATTTGAGCCAAAGCCTTTACTATATATTTGTCTTTACTAGCAGCAAGACGGAGAAGGCAATGGCACCCCACTTCAGTACTCTTGCCTGGAAAATCCCATGGACGGAAGAGCCTGGTAGGCTGCAGTCCGTGGGGTTGCTAAGAGTCGGACATGACTGAGCGACTTCACTTTCACTTTTCACTTTCATGCATTTGAGAGGGAAATGGCAACCCACCCCAGTGTTCTTGCCTGGAGAATTCCAGGGACGGGGGAGCCTGGTGGGCTGCTGTCTCTGGGGTCACACAGAGTCGGACACGACTGAAGCGACTTAACAGCAGCAGCAGCAAGAAGTAAACAGAAGGTGGGAACAGATTATGCCTAAATGTACATGTATGCCAGTATGTACCTTAGTGACAAATTACTAAATATAACAGTTAAAATACAATTATTTGTCTTGTAAAAATGCATATTACTTCTTTCTTTGGTTTAGGGAGTCTGAGCTGTTTCCTGGTTTGAAGTCTTATCAGTCACAACCTACCACACTTTTGAGAATGGTTTCATTCTACATAACAGAAAGTAATGACAATCACAACATATAAATAATTACATGAACTAGATGGATTCACCTTACCATGGACAACAGTCTATTGATGGCCACTGCCCGCTGCTGGGCTTCTATATGCGGCATTTCATTCTGAATTACTTGGTCTGTGATTCCATGAGGGAACTGGTGACATAATTCTATAATCCTAGGAACAAAAGAATTAATGATATTCATGTTTTTACCTAGTTCAAGAGTCAGTAGGGGAAAAATATAGGCAGAACAGTTTAGAAGTGTGCCTTTTTTCACATTTGACAGATAATCTGGGTTTCTACAATGGTTCTGAATGAAAGCACGTTAAAAATGAGGAAGATGTTTTTGAAGTACACGTTTGCATTTTTATTGTATTTAAGAGAAGCATTTCTTATTCATATGAACTTTAAATTAGGACAAAAGTCAAATGAAAACACAGAAAAACACATTAAAGCTGAGGCTTCAATTTTCTCAGATGCAACAAGTATGACAAAGTGAAGAGACAGTGCCTTGGGTAGCCATAAGTCTGTAAGCAGGAGGCAGATCAAACACTTCTGGAGGGAAGTCAAAGTTTCTTTAGGACAATTCACCACAACTGGGACCTGTTTTTGGAATTATCCCTAACAAACAAAAATAAACCTCGAGTTTCACCTTGTCACAGGATCATCATGTGTGTTATTAATAACAGTTTAAAAAAGCTGGGGTCTTTATAAATTCTGTTCAGTGCACGGTAGAGAATATAAAATTGTAAGATGCTTCAGTTCAGTTTTCACCCGCTCAGTCGTCTCCGACTCTCTGCGACCCCATGGACTGCAACACGCCAGACCTCCCTGTCCATCACCAACTCCCGGAGTTTACTCAAACTCATGTCCATTAAGTCGGTGACGCCATCCAACCATCTCATCCTCGTCGTCCCCTTCTCCTCTCGCCCTCAGTCTTTCCCAGCTTCAGGGTCTTTTCAAAAGAGTCAGTTCTTCGCATCAGGTGGCCAAAGTATTGGAGATGCTTTGGGAGATGCTTTGGGTAAGCGTAAGATGCGTTGGGTGCCCTAAAACCTTCACTTAATTATCGCGCTCAAACCGTTTGGTGTCTGTTGCTTCATAATCGAAAACTGCACCCTAAGTCTGGTTAAACCTTCCGTCACGGGAGTTCCTTGGTAACAAGGGCGATCCTGGATCAGAACGTGTTTACACCAGTACCCCATGGAGTCGCAAGGAGTCTGACACGACCAAGCGACTAACACTTTCCCGGGGGGAAACGCCGAGTCTTCACTCTGGGCGTGGATCACTTTAAGGAAAGGTGCGCCTGAGTAGACAGCTTCCCTGACAGACCCAGGGAAAGGCCGGCCACACAATCTCGTCAACTGTCCGACTCGCTCTGAACTTCTTAAGAGTGCCGTCTTCCGGAGACGGGAGAAAGGTCCGGGAGAAAGGGGGCCTCCAGAGGCGGGGAACGAGCCTCACTCCCCGATTTACCTGTTTTCGATTTCCACCGGATCCGCGTCGGGCGGCTGCACCTTCACCTTCACCTCGGCCATGAGGGCGCAGGTGCCGGGACCTTGGGGGAAGAGACCCCTCCGGGCGGCCGGACTGCGAGCCGAGGGAAGCCGGACAAGGGTAAAGACAGCGCTCGGCCGGCGCTAGGGGCTTTCTTCCTCAGGTCGCAGGCGGTCCTTCTTTGCCGGTCGCCTAGAGGTGGCCAAGTCGCGCCTGCGCCGCTTCACGCTCGCGCGCGCAGTTCTAGTATTTTCATTCTGGTATTTCGTTCTGGTATTTCCAGAAAATCAGAGACTGTCGCACGAACGAGCCTGGTTCTCATTTTGAGTTGGGAGGCCACCTTGTAGCGCTTTCCAACCTCTGTGAAGGCAAGTCCTCGGACGCCTACGGTTAGGCCTGAAGAAAGGAGAGCTCTGCTGCCGCCTGTCTCCGGGCCAACCGCAGGGGCGGAGCTAGTTGCTAGGAAGCGGGTTCCTGCCAATCACCTGCCCAGCTCCCGGTGGGCGGGGCGCGGCTCGCAGCGTCTTGGTAACCCGTACCGCCGCAGTGAAGGAGAGGACCAAGGGCGGTGAGCGGTGGGCTGCCTCGGTGGGGGCTGCGGAGGTACCCAAGGGGTCCCGATCGGGTCCTGGTGGCTGGGGGAGGGGGAGGGAGAGAAGGGCATCCTTCGTTCAGCCGAGTCGTGGCGGTGTCCTTGGCTGCACCTGAAGGACGGAGACGGGGACCAGACGGGGTTCCGGAACCGGGCGGTGAGGGGCAGTCTGGATGGAGGGATGGCGGGGTGGGGGATGCTGTTGACGCAGTCGGGCCTAGCGGATCGATCTACGGATGGATCCCCTTCGCTCGGGGCCCACTGGCCTACGCACTGTCAGCCTTTCAAGGACATCGCCTAGTCGCCGCAGGAATTATTCCCCACCCCGCCCCCGCCCCCGCCCCCGCCCCCAGACGTTTTTATTTTGAACTAATTTTTAACCATTTTTTAATTTTAACTGCCTCTCACGTAAATGAAAACGTGAGGATGAGCACGCTCCAGAGCCCTTCTGCAGGGGCTGTCGCGCTATCCGTATATGTATCTGCAGTTTAAATTCTTAGCCTCCGACCTGGAACTATCCAACCAGGCATTAAATTCACCCCTTAAATTTAGCCATCCCACATTTGGGTTATAGTCTGTGACAAACCTCAAACCACAGAGACGTTCGGGGCAGTTTTATTTATTTATTTAAAAAAAATTTTTTGGCGTCATGTCATGCGTGGCTTGCAGTAACTTGGTACCCCCACCAGAGATTGAACTAGAGCCCCTGCAGTGAAAACATCAAATCCTAACCACTGCACAGTTAGGGAATTTCCAAGGCAGCATTGTTTAGAATAAAACCCAAAACTGAAAAGAAAATAATAAATGCCCAATCACAAATTGATAAATAAGATTATGTAAGTATTTGGAAAATTGTAAATAATAGGGGAGGGTACAAGAAGTACTCTATAAAAATTGAATTTAAATGTAGATTTTAACTGAGTAAAACCTATGCATCCATTATCATTGAAATTTGAACAGACCATCCAAGATGTAAATGGTTTTTAAGGTGTGGGATTTCCCCCCTAAATCCTTTATGTATTAATAATTATGAACACTCCCACACCCAAGAAAAAAATCACTAAGACCTCCATACTTGTACTTAATTACTTATAAATACAGTAGATGGAATGGGAGACTGTTTTAAGGTGTGGGTCCCCCCCTCCCCAAATCCTGGGTGTATTAATAATTATGAACCCTCCCATCCCCAAGAAAAAGATCACTAAGACCTCCATACTTATACTTAATTACTTATAAATACAGGAGATGGAGTGAGAGACTTCTGTGTTCATTCCTCACTTTTTATATCCGTGCCAGCTTTCTTCTGGCTGAGGCGTGACCCTCTGTCATTTTCTAAAGTTTCTTTTGCAGCTTTCACAGGCACGAACCAACTGATGACAACTGCAGGACTTTGAACATGGAGCTTTCCCAAGGGAGCTGGCTCTAAATGAACATTTCATGCTACATACAAAGTTACTTCTGTTCCTCTTGTGTGTTGTCTTGCCTGAAGTCAAGAGAGGTGGTGTACTAAAAAGAGGCAGGTCAGACTGGTAATGATCCAGGGATTGCTTAGGTCTGGTCATCAGTGATGATCTCTGCTCTGACATGTGCATTTAATGTGCTCACTTTAAATTTTATTCCCCCATCACATACACTCCTGCTTTTCCCCCCCAAAGTGAGGTAAATACTCAAGTAATCAAAAGCCCACACAAGATCTCAACAGCAAAAATACAGCAGAGACAATAATTATTTCCATTAAAAATGGTATTTGGGGACTTCCCTGGTGGTCCATTGGTTAAGACTTTGCCTTCCAGTGCAGAGGGTATCGGCTCATTCCCTGATTGGGGAGCTAAGATCCCACATGCCTTACAGCCAAAATACATAAAATAGAAGCAGTGTTGTTACAAATTCAATAAAGACTTTTAAAAATGACCCACATCAAAAAAATTTTTAAATTATATTTATATTACACATGACGTTGTAAATCAACTATACTTCAATTTAAAGAAAAAGAACTGAAATGAGTCTCCCAAAAAAGAAAAAAGAAAAATGATATTTGTAGATGGTAGAGGAACAACATTCTCTTTAGTTTTTACTAGTCTTACTGTATTTGAATGAGATACTTCTCTTCAGTGTCTATTCACATATAGGTGTCCATTGGAATTTATTTTCATCCACTTTTTTTTTAATGTAAGGAGGGAAAATGACAGCTGGTTCAGTGTGTGTCCCTCAAATCATACCCCTGCGGGTGCCTCAGCCCGGAAAAGCCAACCATGAAATTGATAACAATACGCTTTTGGAAATGAAATCAGGTAAGAATCAAATGTACTGAAATTGTTTAAAATAACCCTGCCATGTTCTCTATATTCATCTGGTTGTTGATTTACCCTCTTTGCATCCTTTCTATAATCAGGATCTTGGGATGATTGTAAAACTTTCAAAATTTGAAACAATGTTGGTTTCTAGAGTGGCATTTATATAGGTTACAACAGCTGGCTCTTGCCAACCTTCCATTTGTGTTGGAAAGATTTGCAGCAATGCCATGACTTACTTTAGCCAGGTTAGGATGTCCCATTGCTTCCCCAGACTTTCCCAGGATTCTCAGTGTTTTTCTGGGATATCAGTTTGACGTGCTAACACAGGCTTCCCAGTCATACAGGTTGGAGAGTGAAGAATCCTGGCTTTGAAAACATCTAGTGATCTTCAGTACATTCCTCAGCCTTTCTTAGTCTTAGTCTCTAGACTGTAAGAGACTGATAATATTATCTATAGTTTAGAGTCATCATGAGGATTAATGAACTGATGTGTGATGTGAGGCACACAGGTTCTGGCACATGGTGATGCCAAAAGACATCACAGCTATTTCTGCTGAAATAAAGCAGTGAATGTGTTTCTTTTTCATGCCAGAAACACACACACACACTCATTTACATATGTAATAAACATAAAGAGAAGGAAAAGCTTTATAGATAAAACGTATGAACAATTACTTGTTTAAAACAGACTCTTGATTTGCAGCCACATGGATGGACCTAAGAGATGATCATATTAAGTGAAGTTAGTCAGAAAGAGACAAATATCATATGATATCACATATATTTTGACTCTATAAAAAAATGGTACAAATGATCTTACTTACAAAACAGAAATAGACTCACAGACATAGAAAACAAACTTATGGTTACCAAAGAGGGTAGGAGGAGATAAATTCAGAGTTTGGAATTAACAGGTACACAGTACTATATATAAAATAGATAAACAACAAGAACCTATTATATAACACAGGGAACTATATTCAATATCCTGTAATAGCCTATAATGGAAAAGAATCTGAAAAAGAAAAAACTATGTACATATGTATAGCTGAATCACTTTGCTGTACATTTGAAAGTAGTACAACATTATAGAAAAATAGATTTCAATTTTTTTTAAATAGAAAAATTAGACTTCAATTAAAAAATAGACTCTGAGACTCCAGTTACATATTTGAATAACTAATATGCATACAAACTATATGTACCGATGATGTGACACCTAGGCTTCCTAGACTGAGAGGTCCAAATAAGAATATATATATTATATTCTGTCTTCCTTTATCTTAAAAGTTAATACTATTTTTAAAATTCCTCAAACCAAAATTCAAGTCTTAATATATGTGCTCGTAACCCTCAGGAGAAGTTGGGTAATGATTGACAAATGATGACAGGGTATCCAATTTCTCTAATATCTGAAATGTCTAATAAATGAAAGATTCTGCAATTCAGTGCCAAAAGTAATAATATCCCAATAGGAAAAATGGACAAAGGATGTGAAAAGACATTTTATAGGAAAGGAAATACGTGTTTTAAACATATGAGAATATGCTCCTATTCACTCTTCACTTGCTTGCTGAGCAGAGCTTGTCCTCTGCTTTATTTACTCCCTTGCACTTAATCACCACTTAACAAATTCTATGCAGTCGTTTCCTGTTTGTGTTTTTTTTTAAATTATGAGAGGAAGGACTTTGGTCACATGTATTTCCAGTGTCTGAAACAGTGTCTGGCATGTAATAGGCATTTGGTAAATACTTGTTGAATGAGTGAATGAATCTTACTCAAAATACAAGAAATGTGAGTTAAAGCTATGAGATACTTTTTTTTAACCTGGGAAATAGAAATGAAATGTCAGCAAAATAAAAGAAAAAATGATCACACATGATATGGTTGAGATGGTGGGTTAACATGCACTTCCATTCCCTGCTGGTAGCAGGGTGAATTGTTTCAATGTCCATGGAAGGAAGTTTGGCAACATTAACCAAAATTACAAACTCGCATCGCTTTTGACTCAAGAACAGTACTAGTTCTACATATTTTGCAGATATACTTATAAAAAGAACTCTTTGCAGGGTTATTCATTACAATGTTTGCAATAGCAAAAGTAAAAAAGAAAGAAAAGGAAAAGAAGATGGTTTATATGTTCATCTGTAGGGATTGGCTGTTGGCCAGTGATTCATCCATTGGAATAGAATGCACTGCAGCCATAAAGAAGAATGGGGTGCTTTTGAATGGAGCAATATAGGACAATATACAGATACAATGTTAAATGAAGAGAAAAAGGGTGTGAAACAGGGCATGATATGCCATTTGTATGTACAGAGAGGGGGAGATTTAAAAATATGTACGTATATGCTTGTATGGATGTAAACTACATACATACATTGGAAGGACAGTTGATATTATTGGTTGCCTTTGGGCAGCTGATGGGGGCAGGGAGCTTGGAGGGAAAGTTTTCATTGTATATCCTTGTTTGACCTTTTGAATCTTGGATCATCTGAATTTATTACCTTTACCTTTATTACCTTATTACCTTTATTAATTTTCCCAAGAAGTGCACGAATCATTTACCAAGTCCAAATAAAATGTAACAAAACCATTTTTTAAGCAATGCTCAAAAATGAAAAATTAGCTTCTGCTTTCTAAGTAGACACTGTGGCTTTAAACCCCTGCTTGGTTTGTATCAGTGCTCTGTCAAAGAGGCAAAATGCCATAGTGGTTCAAGAGCATGGCCTGTGAGCAACTAAGACCCAGCACAGTCAAATGAATAAATAAAAAAAAATTTTTTTAATCCCTCCTGTTTTAAAAAGAAATGAGCCTGGTCAACAGATCCAACTTCCCAGAAGTCAGATCAAAATTCTGCTGTCATTTACCAGATTTCTTAACCTCTCTGGAACTCAGTTCCCTCATCTATAATGTGGGTATAAAATAGGACCTATCTCATAAGGTTGTACTGATAAAATTAGTTAATTCACGTAAAGCACAGTGCCTGGCACAAAAAACTCTATTGTTAGTTATTGTTATTCACTTCTACAGTATATATTTTTTTAAAATCTCATTAAATAACTGATCCCTAGGCATTATTCAGGGACTTGCTACTTTAGTGTTAATTCTAGATATCCTGTTTTGGGTTTTTCAGACACCCCGGATGTCAACATATATTATACTCTGGATGGCAGCAAACCTGAATTCCAAAAGAAAATTGGTTATGGTGAAAACACTACCTTTAAGTATACGAAGCCTATTACCCTGCCTGATGGAAAAATACAAGTTAAAGCTATCGCAGTCACTAAGTAAGTCAAGAGCATAATGACTGGGATGATTTATATTTATTATGTTTTAACTTTACTCATTTCAATGAGAATCGGTGCTGGATTATAAAGACACTAAAGAAAAAGTTATCTTAATTTCAGCATATGTCTGTAACCTTTGTGTTTGTCTTTTATTGAGTTATGCTGTAAAATACACATATTTTCATACATAATTAACATGAGGAAAAGTTTTATGGATAGAACATATAAACAATTACTTGTTTAAAACAGATTCTGGATTTGCAGCCACATGGATGGACCTAGAGATGATCATATGGGTAAAAGGGTATAGTTCAGTGAAGTGCAGTGTATATTAATACTGTTTTTAGTCTGAAATCCACACTGGGATTTTGGGAAAGTGAAAGAAAGTGAAATCGCTCAGTCATGTCCGACTCTTTGTTTGCTACCCCATGGACTGTAGCCTGCCAGGCTCCTCCATCTGTGGGATTTTCCAGGCAAGAGTACTGGAGTGGGTTGCCATTTCCTTCTCCAAAGGAAGAGCCTTTTCAGGGTTTGGGACCTCCGAACAGATTTGTCTTGAGGAAAATGCTGCTTTTAATAGATGGTTCTTTTATTCCCCAGGACATGGCCTATGACCACCATGGTTCTCCATCTGATTTTGTACTGACTTTATTGCCCTTCAAAGCTACCATCATCTTGATTTGTTAAGTGTTAGCTAATTCATTCTTTTCTTTGTCCTTTCTTTCCTAGTCAACACTTTTTTTTCAGTTTCAAGTATAGAGATACCATTTAGTTTGGTAAACTTCACCGTGGGGTGTAGAGAAAAAAGATCCTCAAATGCTTTGCAGATTAGTCTGTGATAGAGGAATTATTTTGTGCCCCAAAACAGGTTTGGCCACATTTCTGGAAGACTAATACTGGGGCTGGCCCAGGTAATTTAAATCAGACTCCAGGCTCCCCCTGCTGGCTAAACTACTGCATGGCCTTTTAAGCTACAAATTCTACAATGATAATTGCTTGGCATTAAAAAAATTTTTTTTAATAATAAAATGAAAACAGAAAAAAACCCTGACACATGATTATTCTTTATTAAAAATTGGGATCTGTGGCTTTTCCCACTTGCCAACCCATTTCTACTGAAACTAGTCATCTCAGTTATTGAAAACTAATAAGCTGATTACTCTGGTGCGTCATGCGGCAAGGTGACAGTAAAATGAAGTCGCGATCAATGACTTTGTAGTTCAAAGGAGTTAATAGAGCTTCCAGCAGAGTCTGAAGAATAAGGACACTGTTTATGCGTCTCACCATCTTGTTCTGTGCCCACTAAGTGTCTGCTCTGAAATGCTGTTAGTATTTCAGATGTGCTCAGCTTAGGAAAAGTACCTATACAAAAAAATTTTGAAAGTTAGTGCTTGTATCTAATTGTGATAAAATAGTTCTTTATGGAAATCATGCAGCTTTGTTCAAGTCTCTGTGTCTAGGTTTTTCAGGCCATTAGTTTCTTAATAAGGAGAAAACGGCCTTTAGATAAGACTGTTAACAATGAAAGGTCTTTAACATATTAAGAGGAAAACCTGTGGTCATGAAGTTTTGAATGATATACAAAAATATTTGTGATATAGTCAGTGAAAAAAATTAGTATGTAAGATGACACACTAGTATTGTGACACTTGCAGAAATGCACAGAGGACTTTCCTGGTGATCCGGGGGTTGAGAATCCTCCTGCCAATGCAGGGGACACAGGTTTGATCCTTGGTCCAAGAAGAACCTTCAGAGATGCTGCAAAGTAACTAAGCCTGTGCTCCACAGTAAGAGAAGCCACTGCAGTAAGAAGCCCATGCACCACAATGAAGAGCAGCTCCCTCTTGCTGCAACTAGAGAAACCCTGCTGCTGCTGCTGCTAAGTCACTTCAGTCATGTCCGACTCTGTGTGACACCATAGCCAGCAGCCCACCAGGCTCCCCCGTCCCTGGGATTTTCCAGGCAAGAGTACTGGAGTGGGGTGCCATTGCCTTCTCCAAGAGAAACCCCGCATGCAGCAACAAAGACCCTGCATAGCCAAAATGAATAAGTAAATAATTTTGCAAAATACACAGAGATAGAAAAGGGCAGTGATCTGCAAGTTACTGGGAACCAGGCTTCTGCTCAGAGCCAGCCAGGCCATAAACCTGACCATTCCTCAGGATTCAAATGGTCCCTGGATGGAGATGTTTGTGATGTGAGGAAGTTATCTTATTAGGAGGACACTGTATCTTGGATAACAGGCCATGAGCCAATGATGATGAGCATCCAGGTGAGACGGATGCTGAGGTGAATGAGTTAAACAAGCAGTTCATCTAAAAGACTTTCTATATCTACATCCAGATACCTGTGTCTGTAAATTTGGTTTGTTATTAAGAATAACAAAACACATGCTTCCCCTAGCCACCCATAAGTCTCTCCAGCCAGTGAGCATGCAAGTACCCACTGATCATGTTATTTCTTAAATACTGTCACTCACTGATAGGTAGTGGCTGTTCAGACCAGTTGTAGATTTCTGAGAATTGTTTTCTCCTTCTAAAAATGTGGCTTAAGACTTCGACATGGCTTAATGGTAAACATTTCTTAGGGCTTCCCTGGTGGCTCAGACAGGAAAGAATCTGCCTGCAATGCAGCAAACCTGGGTTCGATCTCTGGGTTGGGAAGATCCCCTGGAGGAGGGCATGGTGACCCACTTCAGTATTGTTGCCTAGAGAATCCCATGGACAGAGGAGCCTGGTGGGCTACAGTCCATGGGGTCACAAAGAGTCAGACACGACTAAGCAACTGAGCACAGCACAGCACACATTTCTCAACTGTTTTGGAACTGATGTCTATTCATTTCTGGATGTTTACTTAACCAAAGAATTTTAAGTGTTTTGGGACACTTAAAGTTTCAAGAATTTTAAGAAATGTAAAAAAATCAACATGTAAGAAATCTGAGAAATTGCAAAAGAAATAATGAAACAGATAAAAACACATCAAAGGCCAATAGGAAAATCAACGAGCAAAGCGGATAAAGGACACTGAAGGCAGACACCAACTTGAGATATAAGAGTATTAAGTTCCTGGGCAGATCAAGCAGAATCCCTTGTGTTCTAGCTGTGAGCTTTCAGTGCAAATTAGTGACAGTGAGAGTTAAACATACCAGACAAATACACCAAAGTGTGGTCACGAGGATGTGGCAGAGGCTGCAGGCTGCTCCCAAAATCTGTGTTGCCTTCTTCAAGAACCATAGAAGCTTCCCTGGTGGCTCAGTGGTAAAGAATCCGCCTACCAGTGCAGGAGACACGGGTGCGATCCCTGGTCCAGGAAGATTCCACATGCTGTGGAGCAACTAACCCCATGCACCACAACTATTGAGCCTGTGCTCGAGAGCCTGGGAACCACAACTACTGAAGCCTGCACGCAACAAGAGAAGCCACCGAAATGAGAAGCCCGCTCAGTGAAACTAGAGAGTAGCCCCCGCTCACCACAACCAGAAGCAGCCTGGGTAGCAGCGAAGACCCAGCACAATGAAAACAAAACAAAATTATTTTAAAAATAAAATAAGTAAAGTTTATTTTTTTTTTAATAGAGCCTGGGATTTTTAGCAGGACACACATGTGTTTTCAGTCCTCCTTGAAGCTAGCAAGAGCCCCGTGAATGCACGGGATGTGGCCAGTAAATGCATGTGGAAGTGACCTGGCAGTTTCTAGATTGTGCCCTGTAGGAGGAGGCAGGCCGTGGTTCCTGCCAGCTGGAATGTGGCTGTGGTGGTCAGCCACTTTGGGTCACAAGGACGTGTCATGTCCTAGATATGATGGGGCAACAGGGTAGAAAGTCAACCCTAGGCCCCGGGCACCATGGCTCCCCTGCATAGCTCTGGGTGGGTTATAGCCTATTGCTATGGTTTTTCCAGTGGTCATGTATGGATGTGAGAGTTGGACTGTGAAGAAAGCTGAGCACTGAAGAATTGATGCTTTTGAACTTTGGTTCTGGAGAAGACTCTTGAGAGTCCCTTGAACTGCAAGGAGATCCAACCAGTCCATTCTAAAAGAGATCAGTCCTGGGTGTTCTTTGGAAGGACTGATGCTAAAGCTGAAACTCCAGTACTTTGGCCACCTCATGTGAAGAGTTGACTCATTGGAAAAGACTCTGATGCTGGGAGGGATTGGGGGCAGGAGGAGAAGGGAACGACAGAAGATGAGATGGCTGGGTGGCATCACCGACTCGATGGACATGAGTTTGAGTGAACTCCAGGAGTTGGTGATGGACAGGGAGGCCTGGTGTGCTGTGATTCATGGGGTCACAAAGAGTCGGACACGACTGAGCAACTGAACTGAACTGACCTGACTCTGTTTAAGCCACTGCTGTTTTGATTCTGCATTACAACAATCAAGCCTGTATCCCAATACACCAGGAACACATCTCAAGCAAATACCTACAGAGAACATATTCAAGGGTACAGGTGATCAAAACAGGCCAACAGTGTCAAGCGTCAGCGAGTGTGTGGAGAAACTAGAACCCTCAAATGATGCCACTGGGGATGTAAATGGAACAACCACAGGTCGCAGTTTCTAAAAAGTTAAACTCACTGACCATCTGACCCAGTGGTTCTGCTCCAGTGTATCTGTCCACATATATGGCTGGACCAGCCCTTGTTGTTGTTCTTATGATTCCAGAAGGCCCTCAGAGTAATCATCAAGGAACTTGGAAAGAGAAGAAGTTTATTACCTACAAGTCCTGGGGATTATGTGGCACCCAGTGAGGTCACAAATACAAAGAGATGGGGGCGGGGGGAGAGAAGAAGGGACAAATCACAGGCCAAGGGTCTGCTTTTATTAGGGTTGAAGGCGGGAGGCTGAGGGGTTCCATGGGCTCAGTCTTCATTGATGAATTTTGAATGTATGAGCAAGAATTTACAGTGGGAAGAGAAAAAATTGCCCAATTGGTCAGTCATGGAAACCAACCAAGATCTCTAAAATAAAAGGGCTTCCATGGGGGGGGCAGTGGCTGGATCTTCATCTGGTCCTGTGGCTGGTGATGTGTTTACTCAAGAGCACCATCTTTGAAGTGGATGCCTCAGCAAAGCCTAAGTCAGGCGCCTCATTACAAGCAAGAGAAAACCCAACCTCAGGGGCTCATACTATAAAGACTCATACGTGAATACTCATAACAGTATTAAGTATTGTAACCTCCAAACTGGCAAAATCCAAATAACTGCCCATTGGGGAATGGATAAACTGTACATCTGTAAAATGGAATGCTACTCAAGAATAAAGGTGAATGAATTGCTGACACGTGGCAACTATGTAGGTGAACCTCAGGAACAACAACAAAAAAAGCACAAGTAAAGGCAGCCAGACATGTGAGACTGTATTTGTAGGATTACATTTATCAGCATGGCAACCCACCCCAGTATTCTTGCCTGGAGAATCCCATGGATAGAGGAGCCTGGAGGGCCACAGTCCATGGGGTCACAAAAAGTCAGACAGGACTGAGCAACTAAGCTCAGCACAGCACAGAAAAGGCAAAACTATGAAGACAGGAAGCAGATCAGTGGTTGCCTGGTGTAGGAGGTGGAAGTGAGGAGTAACTAGAAACAGGTTGTTTTAACACTGGACTGTGGTGGTAGGTGCACAGTTGTATAAATGTATGGAGTATCATCAAATTATATACCTAGAGCAAGTGCATTTTATGTCATGTACATTATACCTCAGTAAAAATGTTTAGAAAAATAAAGAGTATATAGATGAGCTGCTGGTGCTGAGGGGAAATCACCTCCAGAATTTACTTCTGGCCACCTCTCTGTTGGTTTCTCATGGGACTTCTATTGCATCATGGAGGAACAAGATTAATTGTCAAATATTATAAATAAATTGAAAACTGGCTAGTATTTGGGGAATAACAGTTAAATCTCCCAGGGCAGTGTATATTATGCTACCCACAGTTGGGATAAGGAAAATTCCCATAACTTATGTGGAATGAATGATATACAGGTAACCTCATTCTTTGCTTCAGAATAGTTTCAGGATTAAGGTATGACATCTTTATGGTGAATGTGGTAGATAGTCCTCCAAATGGCCCCCCAGTGAGCCATGCCTCCCACAGTATCCCCTCCTTCTGAATCTGGGCTGGCCCTACAACTTACTTTTGACCAAGAGAATGCTCCAGATATGACGCTAAGGCCAGACCACAAGAAGCCTTGCAGTATCTGCTCTGGTCTCTTGGAACATAAATGCTGGGAGAAGCCAGCCACCTTGTAGGAAGTCTTTGATTTACCTGAGACCTACTACTATGAGGAACCCCACATTCACCACCCGTAAAGGGAGATAGAAAGGGAAGGAGGGAGATGACTGGCAAGTCCCCAGCTGACTTAGAACCTGAGGGGAGAAACCATTTTGGACATCTGACTGAGTTGTACTTTCACTTGACTCTGGCCCAAGCTGACACCTGACTGCAACCACATGAGAGGTGGCAAACCCACACCTTTGTGTTCTAGGACATAATGTTTTGCAGTGGCTTGTTACATAGCAAGAGATAACTGAATAAGAGTAAGGTTAAGACCATAGAAATGGTAATATTTTGGTCTCTCCAATTTAAAATATTAATATAATAAATTCATTCTAGAGTCATCTTAATTGCTGGACACCTTGTCTTTGAACGTTTGTGTGACACGCAGACTTTTCCTGTTTGGAATAATTTTCAGAGACTGCAGAGAGAGTGCCATTGTCACAAAGGTGTTTCAGGTGGACTCTGTTCCACCAGATCCAGTCTCTCCAGAAGACACTGTGGAAAATGCTCTCAAGGACCCTCCGAAGCAGGCAAGTACTGACACAATGATGCATTTGAATTAATTGTCAAATATTATGATTAAATGATTCATTTGAATCGTTACCACATCCCTGGTCCCTTTCCTCAGTGGTCACATCTTCCCCTTCATTTACCCCCAGAGTCAGTCTGTCATCCATTTTCAGGTCCTTATCGTTGGGGTCACTCTCAACCACTGCACAGTATCTTTGCTGGTTTCCCACCTTTTGGCCAGTCCTCCACCCTGCCTGTTGGAGACTCCTCACTGGCATCTCTATCTAGGCTCCTGTGTCTTCTCCTCTTACCCTATGGAAGAAAGCAGAAACCCTCAGCCTGGACTCTCAGAGCCAGTTTCTGTCCTCAGTCATCCTTTCCTGCTTTGTGACTCCCCTGTTTATGTTCCAGCTCAAACTCGATTGTGCATGCTGTGTTCTGTCTCTGCTCCCCTAGCTCCCAGGCCTTCTTTCATCAAGTGCTTTGATCACGTGATTACTCCGCTCCTTGTCTGTGTCCCCCATGTACTGTAAGCTCCCAGGCAGCAGAGAGCAATTCTGCCATACTCCATGTCCTGCATGGGGACAGGTAGGAGAGGGTGGAGGCATTTTTTGAAAAGAAGTATCGGGCTAGTAGGAGCCCTCAGTGGGCATGACCTTCAGTTATGTTGAAAGCTTCGTTTCCAGATACAAAGCCTCACCTCTTTAGAGAATGAACTACACCTATCTAGAAAGGACATTTGAAACTCTAGTCCTTGGGTTCTGGGTATCAGTGGGATGGATCCCAGGGTCAGAGGGTGGGCCAGCCCACAGTAAGGCAGTTAAACAGAAAGTCTCAGACTCTCGTTGGGGTGATGGGAAGTGTTTTGGGGGAGTCCCTTCAGCCTAACAGTTAACCAGAGGACAGCAAAGACGCCGTGGGACCAGAGCGGTGGATGCAGGCATGGTGTGGGGCCCACTTGTGACCAGGGGTCTACACTGGCCGGGAGGCAGCCAGCAGGGGTTGAGCCAACATGTACCAGCAGGTGTTCAGGCTTCAGCCAAGCATGAGGGACTGACCCTGAGGAGAAGGAAGCTAGAGAGAAGCATGTCTGTGTTTCAGGGCCGTGTGTGGGAGGACAGTGGACAGAAGATCTGTCTGGGTCCGACCCCACCCTGTCTTTGCCCCCATAGTCTGGTGGTCCCTCCGTTGTCACTGTGTCTCCCAAGAGTGTGACGTCCTGCCTGTGTGCTGCCACCTGCCTCCAGGCTTGGCCACTTGACATGGACGGGGCATCCCAAGCAGGCGTGCTGCCAAGCAAGCAGCCCGGAGTCAAAGCTGTGTGTGTGTCCAGAGACAGTGAGGCAAAGGTCACTTGGTGAAAACGACTCTGACCCCTTTCTAGTAAAGAAGTGTAGGCTGTGTCACCGTCTCTACTATGGAACTTCTAATTTTCACATCTAAACAGGCGGAGTCAAGTGATTGATACATAGTCTCTTCCCTCCTAGGAACTGAAAAATGGATTTGTTGAATCAAAAGGAAGGAAGAAATATAAGAATCCTGAAAGTAAACTGGGTTGGAATGTTAACCTTGGAAAGTTTCCAGGTATGAAGTGACAGGACGAAGATACGAGTTAATATTCTAAACCACCAAACAGGTTCAGGGCTTGTGTTCTTGTCTTCCGAGGGGTTGACTAAGAAACACCGGGACAGTACAGTAAGATCTCATTTGACTTTTAACGCCATCCTGGCTACAGGAGGGAGAGTCAAGCTATCCAGCAGAGTCAGATTTATCTATTCATTGCAACACGGGAGACGATGTGGTAGAGGAACCGTGGCCATCTCATCAACTAAAGTACAGACAACAGTTGCTGGGGGAAGGTGGGGTTTGGATGAAATTTAAATGAAAGAAGAGTTCTGATAGGTAGGCGAAGCAGAGATCAGTGGGAAATGGTCGCCATGAGGTATGGACCCGAGAAGGGGACCAGGGTTCTGTTTCCTTGGAAACAACAAAGATACATGTGGAAGGTAGTGCCCAGAGACCTTTCTCTGAAGCTCTGCACCTGGGTTGGACATTGAGGCTGCTTCTCTGTGGTTGGATGGCATCACCAACTCAATAGACACGAGTCTGAGCAAACTCTGGGAGACAGTGAAGGACAGGGGAGCCTGGTGTGCTGCCGTCCATGGGGTCACAAAGAGTCAGGCATGACTGAGCGACTGAACAACAACTCTATGTCACAGTGACCTGGGTCTTCCAGGCAAGAGTCGGATGTTTCATTCTTACTGATAGGATTTCAAACAGCAAAGTTTTCTGATAATCTGATTTTAGAGAGCAGGGTTTCTTGGTCAGTAAGAAACAGCGGTCACTCAGAGTGGGAACTGTTAGGATGGGTGACAGCTGCGGTGTGTCCTTGGGACACATAATATTCCCTGCTGACCTTGCAACTGGATTTGTCCATTCTCCCAGCCTGTGCAGAATGCGGGGGAATGTGGCAGGGCAGATTTTCATTTTCTCAGTCTGGGCCCACTTTTTTCTTTATTGCTATGAATTCAACTGAGTGGGAGCTTCTCTGCATAGTCACTACATTAGAGAATGTGACAACAGTGTCCCCTTATTAAAAGGTTTCTAACTATGAAGACACATTTGCATGAAAGCACATATGATTTCAGATATTCACAGAATGATGCTTTTGATGTAATTGTAGACATGGGTGAAAGAAGTGACCCTAAAACATTGAAAGACCTTCGCTTCTCAGAGAGTCCGCGGGAAGCCCCAACTTTCCGTGATGAATTGGGCTCTAGACCAGCCCCCCAGCAGCCCCAGGTAACTGCTAAAGAAACTCTTTTGTTACTAAAGATCTACTGTGTTTTTAATGCTTCCTGCAACATACTTTAAGAAAATGTCCCTGCCTTTTCACCATGTTGTATGCCAGATACCTAGTTGAACAAAAAAGGCCCCTGTACTCATGGTGCTCACATTTTATTGGGGATGGGGGAAGGCAGATATAAACGTGTGAATAATGGGAAAAATAATTAAGAATAGTGATTTGTCATGAAAAGGATAGACCTGGGTGATAGGATAGAGCCATGGTTTTCCAAGTATGGTCCTCAGACCAGTAGCATCAGCATCACCTGGGAGCTCATCAGAAATGCAGACATCCAGGTCCCCCCCCCACCCGCCCCACCCCAGATCTGCGGCCTCAGAGCCTTTAGGGTGGGCCCCATCATCTGTTCTAATTGGCCTTTCTTCTGATCAACACCCAAACTTGAGAACCCCTGGGATAGAGAATGACCAGGTAGGAAGAACAGTGTCCTAATTCAGGGGGATAAGAGAAAGCCCCCTCAAAAAGGTGACATTTTAATTGAACCTTCAAGATGAATAGAAACCAGCCCTGCAAAGATCTTGGTCGAGTAACTTCAAGTTCAGCTAAGTGAGGATCACCAGGAGGCTGGTGTGGCTGGAGCATGGTGGGAAAAACGATGGCTGCTGCATATGGTGGGACAAAGCACTCTATGAACTCTGTACTTTACCGTACCAGAGCTTTTACCATGATTTTATATATGTTCTTCATTTTAGTTCCCTGGGTTTGCACATATAACTGGTTAGAATTTTGCCATGATTTTATATATGTTCTTCATTTCAGTTCCCTGGGTTTGCACACATAACTGGCCAGAAGAGCTTGACAAGCACAGAGATCATGAGGATTCACAGGGAGACAGACTTTCTCAAGTATGTATTGCTTTCTCTGTACTGTCTGAGTACTGCTAAGACACAACATGGTCAAAATAATTTGAAGATGGGGCATAGCAGTGGTATTTTCCCCAACTGTTTTGTTTTTTTAATTAAATTTTTACAAAATTTAAAGGCACAAATGACATACATAAATGGCACTTAAAGAGTACAATTGATATATACGTATAATCTCAAGACTATCACCCCAATCAAGAAAATGAAAAAATCTACCACCTCCAAGAGTTTCCTGCTTTGCACCCTTTTAAAATCCTCCCCTGTGACCTTCCTATTCCCAGGCACCTGTTGGTCTGCTTGTTGTCATTGTAGCTTAGCTTGCATTTGATCCCATACATATATATATATGGAACAATTCAGTATTTTTTCCTTGGCCAGGCTGCTTTCATTCCACTTGATGACTTGGAGGCTCACCCATGTTGTATGCATGCACTGGACGTTTCTTTTTAACTCTGAGTAGTGTTCCATCGTATGGATACATCACAGTTTGTTTATCCTGTTTCCTATTGGATGTACATCCAGATTGTTTTTAGGTTTTAGCTGTTGCAGATAAAGCTGCTATGAATATTTGTATACATGTCATCCTGTGCATGTATACTTTAATTCCCCTTAGCTAACTAACTAGGAGTGGGGTGGCTGGCTCATATGGTAGGCATATGTTTAACTTTTTAGGAAAACTGTCCATATGTTTTCCTAAGAGGCTGTACCATTTTACACTCCCACCAGTAGTATATGATGGATGGGAGTTCCAGTTTCCCTACATCTTCACCAACATTGTTATTTTTATTTTTGGCCATTCTGGTAAGGTGGGGGTAGTGGTTTTAATTTGCATTTCCCTTGGGGTTGGTAGAGTGGGTGACCTGGATAAAGGTGGTCAAAAGATACAAACTTTCACTTGTAAAATGAGTAAGTCCTGGGGATGTAAGTGGTGAAGATAGTTAATGACACTGTACTGCATACTGAAAGTTGCTAAGAGAGTAAATGTAAGAAGTTCTCAACATAAGGGAAAAAATTCCGTAACTGGTGACCGATGCTAACACTGGGGTGACCATTTTGCAGTATCCACAATTATTGTTAGGTTGTACACTTGACACTAATACAGTGCTGTAGTGTCTTCTCTGTCTTTATTGGTTTTGTCTGTGGTTTTCTCAGTTATTGAGGAAATGATACTGAAATCTATGACTATAATTATGAGTTTGTCTACTTGTCCTTGTATTGCTTTCAGTTCTTTGCTTCATGTACTTTGAAGCTCTGTTGTTCAATATATAAACCTTTTGGATTCCTATGTTCTATTGCTGAATTGACCCCTTTATCCTTACAAAATAAGCTTTTTTAAAAAAATCCATTTTTATTGGAGTATGGTTGATTTACAGCATTGTGTTACTTTCAGGTGTACAGCAAGGTGAATTAGCTATACACATACATGTATCCACGCTTTTTCAGATTCTGTTCCCATATAGGTCATTACAGAGCATTGAGTAGAGGTCCCTGTGCTGTCCAATAGGTTCTTATTAGTTATCTATTTTTAAATATAGTAGTGCATATACATCAATCTCAATCTCCCAGTTTATCCCTTCTCCTGTGAAATAACCTTTTTATTAACCCTGGTAATAGTCTTTGCTTAGAAATCATATTTTCCTGATATTAATATCGGCATTACTGCTTTCTTTTGATTAGTATTTGCATGGTGCATCTTTTTTTCATCCTTTTCTTTTTAACCTATTTGTGTTTCTCTAGTTAAAGAAGGTTTCTTTTAAACAGCATGTAGTTAGGTCTTGCTTTTAGAAAATATAACAGTCTCTGCATGTGGTGCTGAGCGTATTTATATTTATTCTGATTATTGATATGTTTGATTTCAGTCAGCTGTCATGCTATTTGTTTTCTGTTTGTCTTACCTATTCTTTGTTGCCCTCCCCCCCCCCCCCCCCGCTTTTTTGGCTTGCTTTTGGATTAATTGGGTATGTTTTATGATTTCATTTTATTTTGTATCCTTTGTTGGCTTATTAGCTATAAGTTTTCTTTTAGTGGTTGCCTTAGGGTTTATACTACATATTTTTAACTTATCACAGTCTTCAAGTGATGTTAGACCACTTCATATATAGTCTAAGAACTTCCAGTAACTGGATAACTGCAGCCTTTGTGCTATCATGATTATTTATTTTACTCCTACAAATATTACGAACCTCATAATACATTATTACTTTTATTCAATATCAATTTTTTATAGTCCTTTATACTCCTACTGTGGTAAAAATATAGTAAAATTTACCATTTTAACAATTTCTAAGTGTACAATTCAATGGCGTTAAGTACATTCACAGTGTTGGGCTACCGTCAGCACCATCCCATTTCCAGAACTTATTCATCATCCCAAATGGAACCCAGTTTGCCCAGCGCCATTGCTGAAAAGACCATCCTTTCCCCAAGTGAACACAACTACAAAGGCTGGTGACTGTTGAGAGGCCCTGGTAGAGACCGGTGCAGGCAACCGAACAACCCAGTGCACAGTATGCAGATATCATAGATGCTGCGCGGTTCAATTAGGTCACAGGATCGGGGCCCCAACCTGCCTGGAAATGCTTGGCGGCAACAGGGTGACTGACAAGGGAGCCAGTTCCAGGAATCCTTTCACAACCAGGTAGGTGGATGAGGGCTAGAGGGTGCCGCCACCACCTAGAAGTGGGCAGCCGGTGTTGGGGCAGGACCTCGGACTCCACGCAGGTGAGTGACGGTGTAGGCAGGGCTTACCTGACAGGGACTCTCCAGAGCCAGGTAAGAGTCAGAAAAGTGCACTGTGGACATTACTGGAATTCGCAGGGCTCACCCGCACACACGTCAAAGCCCAGGTGCCAGGAGGAGCCAGGGCCCCACTCGGAAGTGGGGTCAAGGCTGCTGATAAAACTGCTGCTGTGCCCGGAAGCAAGAGGCACCTGGCCTCCAGCTGAAGGGCACCATGGTCCCAGCCGTGTGGGACTTTGTGATAAAAAGGCTTAGAGAAGCACCTCCCGTCTTAAACTTGTTCCACTGCCTTTGAGAGCATTCTGCTTCCTGTTTTGTTTTTTAAGAATGTTCAAATGCTTGTCGATGTCGTGCGCTGCTCAGCACAGGGCTGCTCAGGGGCCTCTTGTGTCGTAGGTGTGCCCGCTGCCTGGTGGCCCGCCCGTCGGACCCCTTTGCTCGCTACTGTCTGGAATGTGGCTCCTCTGTGCCGCCCATCTTCGGCTGCCGTCTGCCGCCCCCAGAAGGAGCTCAGGTGAGTAGCAGGATCCTTGAAGATTCTTCCACTGGTCGATCTGGTCTGTATTTGCAGAAGGAGCATAGCACCTGGCACATGGGAACCACAGATAGTTGTTGAAAAAATTACTGGCAAGTGAATCTTGTTCTATCCAGACTCCTATTTAGGAATCAGAAACAAGTTTGCAGTGCCATTCCTTTTGTGTGGTCTCGAAGAAGCACAGGCTCAGAAAAAGACTGACATCTTTTGATTTCAGTGGTTCACTTATGGATAAATACATGTTTCCTACTCATATGATATTTCTGTTCATAACCTGGGGACAATATGGAAATATATTCTACAAATAAATGGCCACAAGTGCTAATTACAGGTCTGTATATCTGTAAAGTACACCATTCTGTCCAAAGAAGCTGTTTATATCAGCTATAGATCGATCAGTATGTCTACATTTAAAAGTTTTAGCTGACCATAGATAATAACTGATATTATCCTACCACTAAGTGGTTAGTTAGTTAGGGAATTCCCTGGAAGTCCAGTGGTTGGGACCAGGTGCTTTTACCTCCATGGCCCAGATTTGATGCCTGGTCAGGAAACTAAGATCCTGCAAGCTGCACAGCTCAGCCAAAAAAAAACAAAACAAAACCCAAAAAGGTTTGTAGTTAGTTAGAAAACATACTTGACTTACTAAAAATCAAAACCTTCACCTAAATGTATTCATCTCTTATGCACTTGATACTTTGGGGTTCTTTTGGATTCAGGTTTACAAAATGATGCAGAAGGATCTGGGAAGTTTACTGAAAAATGACCATTTAAAAAGGATAGTCACAGGGTAGGAGGTGGGAAGGAGGTTCAAGATGGAGGGGGCATAAGTATACCTATGACCGATTCATGTTGATGTATGGCAGAAACCAATACAATATTGTAAAGCCATTATCCTACAGTTAAAAATAAATTTAAGCATTTGGTAGTATTCACCAAAAATAAAAAGATAGTCACTGAGAAAAAGTCATTATTCAATGAATTCAAAGTCCAGAGTTTTAGAATTGAGTTACGCCTTCAAGCAAGAGGCTAGGTACTTAAAGGGAGATGCTGTAGAAGTTAATTTAATTTACTCTACTCCCATGATATATTTTGAACTCCTTAAAGAAGGTGGTATAGCAAATAAAACATGAACAGGTCTCATTGGTTTAAATTTTCCCTGCTTATATATTTGTTGGTGCAATGTCAAAGTTGTTTTCTTACTGGTCTGAAAACAAATTTTTCAAAACTTTCTTTGTTGTTAAAGGGAGAAAAGGTTATCAGGGATTATAAATATTCAAAATGATGAGCTTCAGAATATCTATACTGCCTGTAAATGATATTTATTAACATGCCCTAATGTATAAACCGCTTTGTAATCTGAACTATTGAGTTCTTACCATGTCCTGCTCTCAGCTGGGCTTCAGGGACTTAAAGGGGTGGATCCCACTCCTAGGGTCCCAGACCTAAGACACTCAGGGTCTCATTAGAGACGTGCAGAGGGGTTCCTCTCAGCTCCAGAGCCACTCTGCATCGTCCTGCTGAAAGCATACACAGAATTGAGTTGTACTTGTTGGTGAGTTACAGCATCAACTGAATTCACCTTATCAACACGTTTCTTTTTGAAAGCTGGGGATTGCAGTGGGACAGAAAGGATCCTGAGTGCTGGCTTGGACCCAGATTGAAGTGCATGACCTTGATTCCCTGAATTTCTCTGAGCTTCGTGCTGGTGGACAAGCTGGCTCTCCTGTCTGAGGAGGCTGACCCTCCTTTCCTTGAAGTATATAATACCTCACCTAGGGCAGTGGCCTTGAAGGGAGACTCTTCTCAGGATTCACCACCACCTTTTTAATTCCTATATTTCCTGTGTTGAATTTTTTTTTTTTTTTTTGCTATTTTAAAAAGTTGAGTTTTTTAACTTATTTTCTAATAGAGCCTGGTGGGCTGCAGTCCATGGGGTTGCAAAGAGTCGGGCACAACTGAGCGACTAACACTTACTTACTAAATAGAACTCTAGGGAATACAGCAGACTCCTTAACTTCTCATAGTCTGTTTCAGAATAGTTTAACTTAAATCTAGCAATACACAGAAATTTCCCTCCTTCTAGAACTCCCTGTTAAGTCCCTGATTACTTGCTGGTTCATCAGTCGCTCAAGACAGGACCATGATCTCAGGTTGGTGCAGCCACGGTCCTCCCTGTTGGCTGGCCACTGAGCGCGTCATCTTGACCGAGCTCCAGATCGTGTGAGCCCTGGCCGCCAGCAGCCACAAAGCTGCTGGTGTTCACAGCCCACCCTGCTCTGACAGAGCTGGAGGAGGACAGGGAACAGCCCAAGCGAGACCCAGCAGACGTGTGGGGTCTTCACCCAAGGTTCATCGCTTTTCAGTTCATCCTCTATCTTTGGTTGGCTTTCAGAATCTGAAATGGTTACTTTTTTTTAACAGTTTTATCCAACTTTATAATTGCCTTTTAATGTATTATAGAAAGGATTTGTCAATTTCCTTACTCCACTGTAAGCTATTTTTTTATTTATTTTTCTTTTCTTTACATCTCTCTTTTCTACAATAGATATCTTTTTACCTTAATAAGAAATGAGTAAAAATGGCAATTATTTAAAAGAAATTTTTTACAAAAGTAAATTAAACCTTACGTTCTAAGATCAATTTGTGCCTTCACGTTTTGCATCTGAAGACCAACCTGGCCTCCTCCTTCATGCAGATGGGCTTGTGCGCGGAGTGTGAGAACGTGGTGCCCCTGAACACACCCATCTGTGTGGTCTGTGAGGCTCCCCTGGCACCACAGCTGCGGCCACAGGCCAGCTTCCGCCTGAAGGTAATGAAACGCGAATCGTGACAGTGTGAGTGAAATCTATAGAAATCAATGTTTGAGCAGTTAAATGTCTTTCTTCAGCTGATGGCATTGGCTAACAGTTGATGAGCTAACACCCATGAACAAAACCCACTCTTGTTTTTGGAAGGGCATCCGCCCAAGAGTTGAACTTGCCAACAGGATCTAAACATCAGGAAAGATCCACAGAAATGTGTTTCCCCAGACATGGGTTTGGAGGACAAATTGCACTGCAGTTCACACAGGTTTTTACTCCGTGTATTTTTAAATTGAACATTGTCATTCATGTTGACTTGTAATCTTGTCCTTAAAGTCACTTGATGTTTGTGTTTGCTCTGTTTGATTATGGGTCTCTATCACCTAGAAAAGGAGGATTACATACAGCCTGTCACAAGGGTGAAAAAGTCAAGTATCATGTTGAACTTCAAAAACATCTTGTTAGACAAATGGCATCATGCCAGGAACATTTTGGGGGTAGAATCACTGAACCTACAACCATATCTTTTCTCCATTTTTGAATTTATGGTCCCACTCACCTCCTTTTTACTTAACCTCAAGTAAAGTTCACTACAGGATGAAATAGGTTTAATATAGATAACTTTGGGGATAAAAGAACAAAAAATTTCAGCAATAAGGGAAGTGCCCTTATTAAGTGCCCTTAATGTACAGTGAGAACTGTAACACCTCAGGGACTTCCCTGGTGGTCCTGCTGTTAAGACTCTGAGCTTCCACTGCAGGGGGCACAGGTTCAATCCCTGGTCGGGGAACTAAGACGCCACTTGCCGCGGGGCATGGCTGCACTACCTAGGCTATGTTAACCAACCATCTTTTCTGTTTTCTTGTTTGTGTATGTGTGTGTGTTTGTGTGTGTGTGTGTGTGTGTGTGTGTGTGTGCATTACAACTTATCTCCAGCTTCCTGACTCAGAAGGTTGAACTTACCACTCATTTTCTAAGACAGTCTTTTCACTTTTCCAATTCGAAGTGAGAAACTACAGAGCAAATCCAAATTCATATAGAACTAGATTACTTGTAAACATACAATCTTTTGCTTGTCTTGGGTCTTCCTGTGTCTTGTTGAAGCCAGAGATGGAGGGCCTACCCAGAAGTACAGTTTAAACACTGAAAAAAAAAAACAAACAACTCACACGGAAGCAATGTGAAAAAGTTAGTTTGCCTTCCTAAGGCCAGATGAATACTCTTTTTCAGGTTTTTTTTGTTTTTCATTTCAGGGTTTGCTTCTTTTAAAACGACGTTCATTTGTCGGGCACTATTTCTGTTGTAATAATTTCTAAACCAATCCAGTTTCAGGGTCTGGTGTTAGTATAGGGTCTCCAGGCTGATGGACTGGAAAGACTGCTTGGTCATTTCTTTGCACAGCTGTTTTCTCATGGCAACACTTTTTTCTTTTCTCTTCTTGTGGTGGGGGGAAGTACTTTGATTTATTGGACTTAAAGTACTGAATAAGAGAAAGGGATTTTTTTTAAAAAAGCATTTTATTTAAATGATTAAGTAGATATGAAACTTCACAATCCTGGCTTTCCAAGTGTCATGCTTTGAAATACAACCTAAAACTTGAACCAACCTACAGACGCCACTTTAAGTTAACACAGCATATGGCTTCCTTTTTTGCATGGTGTGTGTGTATTCAAACTTGTGTTCCATGTAAGTTAATTCAAAAGATAAGTTTTAGATGCTGAAATCATGAGGATGTCTGACTGCTTCACGGTGGTAGATGCCTCTCATATTATTCCACATTATTAACACCCTTTTTGTCCTGGCATTACTACGCTACTCAGATGAATGGGAAGAAAAATGAATGTGTTTCTCTGAAGAGATTAGAGAAGCACCGTGGAAACACACAGGTCTCTTTCCCTGTTTTCAAGGAGAGAGTGATCTGCCGCGACTGCGGCACCGGGAACCCGGCTCAGCTGAGATACTGCGTCTCCTGCGAGGGGACCCTGCCGTCCTCGCCACAAGAGGTGGGTTGACCGCACACACCCGTCCTGTATCTCAGTGGTCGATAAACGTTCATTGTTGATGATGAGAAATATAGTCTACAGAGATGGGGGAGGAAGTTTGTTGGGGAGGAGAGGGGAGAGATCACAAGTGACTCATGGTACACTGAAAGCAGCATTTCTGTGTGTGGAGAGGACACTGCACACTCACCAACACACAACTGTCTTCACAGTCTTCAGGAGGCTTCCATCAAGTTGGCAGTTTTCTTAGAATTTCATTTAGTGGCTTTGTGTGGAAGCTGGCGCAGCCGGTGGGGCCCCAATGGCCAGGAGTCATTCATGTGTCATTCACAGGCAGGCATGTCTGTTTTGGTTTTTGTTTAAAATTAATTTCTTTAAGAAAAATTTTAAGCTTCATTTCAGTAAAACACTTCAGATTCCCTTAGATTATAGCCTATCAGTAAGCAAAATGTATATGTACTGGTCTTGTACTACGTTGCCAAGTTCCAAATCTCTTGTCCTGGGAAGGCAAGCGGAAAAGCACAAGTGCTGGCAACGACTGTGATTTTAAGCAAAAATAAGTGCATTTTCAGCACTCAGTGAAGTGAGGCTTTAGTCCAAAAAAGACTCAGTTCCACTGTGTGCCTGCTCTTTTTTGAAGTTTAGCAAGTGGTGGGCACCATTGCTTGGCTTTCCCGCCAGTCTATCTAGAGTGTTTAAAATGAAGGAATTGAAGTACAATTCAAGTCCAGTGATTAGGTTCTGTGTAGATGATCTATTTCACGTGTATGAAATGATGACTTCCAGGTGACTGGCCCTGGCCTAATAATCCCACAAAGAAGTCAGCATTTTCCAGCCAATTTAGAAGAAAATTCCTGCTTCCTTGGGGCTGTTGCAAAATACAGCTCTCTGACTGTTTCGGGGGGTTGTTCTCATCTCATTGACTTCCCGTAAAGGAATTTGTGTGTGCTCTTTGTTCTAATTTATTCATTGGTGAGGCTATCATAGTTTTACTTGAGCAGAAATACCTTATTTCCAGGGTTCACAGTGGTTCAGGGCTCTCTTCCCTTCTGGATTTGGGAGGACACTGTGTAGACCTGCCTCTGTGGGTCCATGTCCACCTTCCACCTGTCCACGAGTGAGCAGAGGACGCTTGCCTGGTGACTGGTGTGGAGCCATTGTGGGGGTGTTTAAAACAGCTTCTTTGTGCCTCACAGCCACTCCAGGCCAGGTGCCTCCTCCTCCATACCCAGGCAGAAATCACTTCTTAGGACTTGGGTCTCAGCCCCTGCTTAGTTGGGCTTCCCTGGTGGCTCAGTGGTAAAGAATCTGCCAGTCAAGCAGGATATGTAGGTTTGATCCCTGGGTCAGGAAGATCCCCTGGAGAAGGAAATGACAACCCACTCCGGTATTCTTGCCTGGGAAGTCCCATGGACAGAGAAGCCTGGGAGGCTACAGTCTATAGGGTCACAAAAGAGTCAGCACGACTTAGCAACTCAACAACAACAACCTGCTTACTTAAGAATCTGGAGACAGAGACCATTAGTTCTCTCAAACTGAGATGTCTCTCATTGCTATATTCATTTGCATTTCTTTGAGGTTAAACCTTTTCACTCATGTATTGACTCTAGTTGTTTTTCTATGAATTATCTGCTTACCTTTTTAATAAAACACTCAGAATTATTTGTGGGAGTGTCTCATGTAAATAGTGTAGGAGGTTTCGTGTGAAGGGCTAGTCTCTCCTCATCCTAGTCCCTTGGCTCCTACCCGAGAAGTCATCACTGGCACTCAGCTTCTGCGGTCTGCTTTCAGCCATTGGAGGCATGACTAATTAACTGTAGTTTAATATGAACACTGACCCGGTGCTTTGCACCTGGCATTTATCCTGTTAGTAACCTCATTTTCTCCATGACTTCATAACATTACACTGTCTCTGTGTACTGTGGTAGGTTCAGGCCATCCCCTGGTGCTGGACATTTAAGCTGTTTCCAGTTACTTCCTCTGAATCCACAATCCTGCAGGGAATGGTCTTGAATATCCTTTTTAATGTATTTGTTCATCTGCAGGATAAATTCTAGAAGGTAGAACTGCAGGGTCAAGAGAGTATCAGCCTTTCTTCTTTCGATGGCTGCAGTTGTATGGGATGGGCGTAAGCTGTATGGGAAGACTGTGTCTCTAATATTCATGAAAATTTGAAAGTATTTTCTGTCCTCTAGCCTAGTGTTCCGACTTGCTACTCAGTTTGCTTTAAATGTGGGGCCAGCAATCACCCATCTGCTCGCTTCTGTGGCTCCTGTGGCCTTTATGTGAGGTCCTTGGCACGACCCTACGTGGAGAGCAGCCTGGCTCCAGCTGCTGGAGAACTTGGCCTGTTTGCTGAGGTGAGGCCTCCACGCTAGTAAGACCTGGTCCCGGGACGGGGTTTTAACCCTGAATTTGTGTGCCCGACCCTGTGAGCAAGCCCAGGGGATGAGAGCCAAAACACTTAGACCCTTCTCGTGGACTTTAACTAGGTGTACAAATAAGTTCAACCAGTTTATGTTTTCAACACATTGATTGCTTTGGGATTCAAAGATATGCACTTATAGATATTCATATCTATATAAATAGATGTGATATTCATAGATATCATAATCATAGATATTCATATCAGGCAGATACTCATAGATATGCATTTATCTACACTAAATTGAGGCCTAACCACATATGCAAGGCAATAGATGTCATTGCACACATGCTCAGTCGCTTCATTCATGTCCAACTCTTGGTGACCCTGTGGACTGTAGCCCTCCAGGCTCCTCTGTCCATGGGATTCTCCAGGCAAGAATAATGAAATGGGTTGCCATGCCCTCCTCCAGGGGATCTTTTCGACCCATGGATTGAACCCACATCTCTCACGTCTCCTGCATTAGCAGGCGGGTTCTTTACACTAGCACCACTTGGGAAGCCCTGCTGCTGCTGCTGCTAAGTCGCTTCAGTCGTGTCCGACTCTGTGCGACCCCAGAGACGGCAGCCCACCAGGCTCTGCTGTCCCTGGGATTCTCCAGGCAAGAACACTGGAGTGGGTTGCCATCTCCTCCAATGCATGGAAGTGAAAGGTGAAAAGTGAAAGTGAAATCGCTCAGTTGTGTCCGACTCTTAGCAACCCCATGGACTGCAGCCCACCAGGTTTCTCTGTCCATGGGATTTTCCAGGCAAGAGTACTGGAGTGGGGTGCCACTGTCATTAGGGAGATTTAAAATACATGGGATAAAATGTATTTTTTTCTCTTGAATTTCTTATGTAGCACACCAAGAAATATCCCCCTGCTCTTTTATATTTTAGAAAACTTACACTGGGGTACATAAAATTGCTTTTGCCACTTATAACAACTGGGCATATTTGAGGAAAATCTCCCAGGACTATTTTCAGAAGGACTTAATCTCTAACCAGCTTCATGTTAGCCATTTATGGATTTGTCTAAGCTGCAGAAAGATTTTTCAGGTCTGTTCTCCTCTTTAGATTCTTCCTTTCATCAGAAGAATTTGTGAAGATTGATCATTTGTAGAGAGAATGTACATGCACTCAGCAACTTTGCATCCATTTTTAGGGAGTTCATGCCTTTTTAAGTCTAAGTCCTAAGTGTTAGTGGTTTCAGTCATGTCCAACTCTTTGCAACCCCATTGTAGCCCACCAGGCTTCTCTGTCCATGGACTTTGCCAAGCAAGAATACTGGAGTGGGTGGTCATGCCCTTCTCCAGGAGATCTTCCTGACCCAGGGATTGAACCTGAGTTCTCTTATGTCTCCTGCATTGCAGGCAGATTCTTTTACTGTCTGAGCCACCATGCCTTCTTAACCCAGATTGAAACACAGATACCACGACTGCCAATAACCCAGGTGGCATGTTTGTGCAAATGAGACACGTTGGTTTTTCCTTAAGACACTTGACTGCCATCTGTTGGAAATTGATTGTAATTTACTAATTTTGTTGGACATTTTCTTCCATCTACCGGAAAAATTGTCCTAATGTGCAAACATACAGCATCCACCAGGTGAATATCACCCCTTTAGATGCAGTGCTCTTGTGCAGTGTGCAACATATACAACATTACATGAGGGTTCTCTCAGTCCCCCAGGCCCAGAGGACGGAGAGTATCTCAGAGAAAATGCTGGTGCCCAGTAGCTGAGTGTGGATGGTCCACTGGATTGTAGAGTTGAGAGGATGGATTTCTTCCAGGCCTCAGGCAGTAGGACAGTCAGTGGCCAGGGGTGGGGCTGGCTTCACAGATCAGGCTGGGCATTGCTGGGAAAAACAAGCAGGGAAGATGAGGCAAGACCTGGAAACTTTTTTTTAGTTCAAAGTAGTGTTTTGGAGTTACTCTTGCTTCTGATTAGGACTGTTTTCTGTGAGTAAAATGGAAAATGAATTAACTTATATTATAATTTTTTTAACGTTTCCTGTCTTGCTCACGTAGCCTCGACCTGTCTGGCAGCCCCTAACCGTTCCTCTGCCCAGGCCTGATGCTGGACCTAAGAGGGATGTGGGCACACAGACCACCGGCCTGTTCTACCCGTCGGGGACCCTCCTGGCGAAAAAGGAGCTGGAGGTGGCTTCCCAGAAGCAGAGGCAGGAGAAGACGAGTGACCACAAGCCTCTCCTCACAGCCGTCAGCCCAGGGAGAGGTGAGACAAACACTTCTCTGCAGGGCACCCACACTCTCAGTGAAAGAGAATTTCCTTTTCTTCCTTTCGATTTATTTTTTATATACAGGAAGTGCCTTTATTTTTATGTTTCCAAGTAATTTTGGTCTGAATGAATGATAACACTTCCTTAAACATTTAGCATGTTTTGACCCCTAACCCCATTATCTAGTTTGTAAATGAAATAGCACATAAGCCTTTGTATACTAACATACAAATGTTGGTAGTCTGCATCCCTGTTGCTGTCTGCCATCAGCTCTTTTTAGTGTGTAAAGTTCACCTGACATGAATGTCACCGTCTTCCCCATTTTAGAGGGTACAATTCGGCAGTATTTAGTACATGAGCAGTGTTGTACGACCATCACCGCTCTTCCTCTCCTTTTCCAGAACGTTTTCATCTCCTCAAAGGTAAACCCCGTCTCCTGTAAGCACCACCCTCTACACCACCACCCCCAAGGGTGTAGTCACCACTCGTCTGTGTCTGTCTTTATGGATTTGCTTGTTCTGGATGTATAAATGGAACCATATGATGTTTTTTGTGACCAGCTTCTTTCACTTTGTTGTTCAGTCGCTCAGTCGTGTCCGACTCTTTGCAACCCCATGGACTGCAGCATGCCAGGCTTCCCTGTCCTTCACCATCTCCCCAAGCTTGCTCAAACTCATGTCCTTTGAGTCGGTGATGCCATGCAACTGTCTCATCCTCTGTCGCCCCCTTCTCCTCCTGCCTTCAATCTTTCCCGGCATCAAGGTCTTTCCTAATGAGTTGGCTCTTGGCATCAGGTGGCCACAGTATTACAGCTTCAGCTTCAGCATCAGTCTTTCACTTCGTATAATGTTTCCAAGTTTGTCCATGCAGCATGTTTCAATACTTCATCCTCTTTTTATAGCTGAGTGATATTCTATTGTGTTTGTTCATCAATAGTGGACATTTGAGTTGTGTGGCTTTGGCAAGGTCTCTTTCCCTGACCACCGCCAGCCTTTAAGTTCCACATACTGCTGGCCGATTGCTTTGTTACTTTCCACAATGCTCTAGGGGTATAAACTGCTCTACAGATCGATCCAGCTAAATGTGAGGTGTTTTTTGTTTTTTTTTTAACATGGCTAGTTTTTGAGGTCAGTGTTTGAGATATTTTTCAGACTTCAAGAGAGCTTGTCTTGCTTAGCTGTTTATTTCTGTGCTTCTCTTTGGTAAGATGGCCAGCCTGTGGTTTAACTCCTGTGTCTAGGCCCCTCTTACTTGCTTTCTACCACATCATTCACTGTTATCCTTAGGCCGTAACGTCCCCTCCTGTGGGGGCTGTGGCCAGCTGGAGGGCCTGCCCCATCCGGAGCAGGCAGCTGCCCCTTGGGCCCAGGCAGCTGAGCCGACGCAGAAGGGCAGGCCTGGTGCTGCCGTGTGTCACCCGCCTGCGGACGAGGGAACAGACACGTGAAATCTCTCAAGTCTTAAGTGGTGGCCATGAGTTAGAATTATTGTAAACCCTGTGCCGACTGGAAAGAGGCAAAAGGAAGCTTTTCAGAAACATTCTGCATATTGACGGGGCGTATATACTTGCCAAGACTCAGACTGTACCTTTGAAATAGGTGTATTTTAAAGGTGTATTTTTTAATAAGTTGTTTCTCAATATGCTTAATTTTAAAAGAATAAAAGAAAAAGACTCCCTTGGGATTTCCCTGGTGGTCCAGTGGCTAAGACTCCACACTTTCAATGCAGGGGCCACAGGTTCGATTCCTAGTCGGGGAACTAAGGTTCCCCATGCCTCCTGGCACAGCCAAAAAATAAAAAGACCCCAGATATGGCAATCAAAATGTTCCATTGGAATTCTGTAGTATTCTGTGATTGTTCTTAGTTGCCTATCATGTCTGACTCTTTGCAACCCCATTGACTGTAGCCCACCAGGCTTCTCTGTCCATGGGATTCTCCAAACAAGAATACTGGAGTGGGTGGCCATTCCCTTCTCTAGGGTATCTTCCCAGGGATCAAATCTAGTTCTCCTGCATTGCAGGAGAATTCTTTTACCGCCTAAGCCACCAGGGAAGCCCATTCTATGGTTAATCATGTGCAAAAAAAAAAAAAAAAAAAAATTAACCAGGAACAAAAAAAAACGGAACTTACTCTAGTACATAGTCGAGGTTCAGTAAGTAAAAACCATCACAGAGTTTGGCTAAGTGAAGCCAGCTTTCTGAGAACGCATGGCGTGCTGGTCCTTCTCTGCCTTTACCTCAGAGGAATCACCCGTGTCCTCGGTCTTCTCTCCTCCTCAGGATACTGGAGAAAGCAGGTGGACCACATCTCCGCGCACCTCCGGTCTTATGCTCAGAACAACCCTGAATTCCGAGCCTTGATTGCAGAACCCAGGATGGGAAAGGTGGGTGGACTCTGAGCGGAACTTCCACACCGACCGTCCCGTGGGATCGGGCTAAGGTTGCCCCCACTGACTGTCCTGAAACTGCACTTGGCTTGCTCTTTTTCCTTCTCCTTCCTGCTTTCCACGCTTCCTCACTGTCCTCCCCACAGCTCTGCCTCCCTCAATCACTTGCCACCGAGTCTTGTCCCAGGGTCTGGGCACCTGACTGAAGACAGTGCATTGTGGGCATCTTATGCTTCTAGATGCCGCAGGCTGCGGGATTCTGAGTCAGAACCATTGTACTTAACTGTAGGGTTGTGTGTGGGATTTCCCTCGTGGCTCAGATGGTAAAGAATCTGCCCACAGTGCAGGAGACCCGGGTTCGATCCCTGCGTCGGGAAGATCCCCCAGAGAAGGGAATGGAGGGTTAGACTGTAATGAAAGAATAGTGTAGTATAGCCACATTGGCACTAAATCCCATCCCTTTTCACTCGCTCTTGTGGCCATAAGAGTTACCAGGTAATTTGCACTCAGTACCTGCATCAGGTCCTCTAGTCCTCTCAACATACCTACAATGGATAGCCTCACCTTGTGGCAGTTTTGAAAACATGCCCACAGACTCTTTGAGAGTCTGCCCTTCAAAGGATGGAGTCTGCGTCCCCTCACCTTGAATCTGGGTGAGCTTGTTATTGTCTAACTAACAGACTTTGGCGGAAGTGATGCCTGGGCCTCCCAAGGTGTGATCATGCAAGCCTTCCCCTGCTTGGCACGCTCACCACCAGCACTCTCTCATGGAGCCTGGCCACCCCACTGTGAGAAGCCCAAGCCACGCCGAGTGGCCGCACATAGGGGCTCCATCTGCAGCCCCAGCTGAAGCAAGTCCTTGCATGGTCCTGCCTTGTGTGGAGCCAGGCAGATGACTGACGAGACCCTGGTCATCCCAGCCCCTGAGCATGGAGCCACCTCTTGCCACTTGAGTCCTTCCAGCTAAGACCTCAGGCATGGAGCAAGACAAGCTGTCCATGCCATGTCCTTTGGAATCCATGAACATGATAAAATGGTGGTTATTGAATGCCACTAAATTTGGGGGGTTTTACGCTGCAGTAGATAATCAGAACGAGCCTTATTTGACATCCAGGAAAACTGGCTCAGGGAACTTGGTAACCTTCCCAGGACTACACTCTGGGTCTCGGGGGATCAGGATTTGAAGCAAGTCTGTCAGATCTCAAGGGTACTGCTATTATAAAGACACATCTATGAAAAGACCTTTTCCTCCGTCATGAGGTCAGAAGAACCTTTAAAAGTTAGCCCAACCCACTCCTCTGTCACCAGGTTAGGCCAACATTGAAACTGTGTCATTGTCAAGTATTGCTAAATTTCTTTTTTTATAATCCATTCTGGTGGTTTGTTAAATCTTTGGCCCAGTCTAGGGGTCTGTAGGCTATGACCTGTGGGGTGAATCTGGCCTGTAGTTTTGTAAATCAAGTTTTATTGGATCACAGCTGCACTCATTCGTATACTTATTGTCTGTAGCTGCTTTTGTGCTACAATGGCAAGGACCCTATGGCCCACAAAACCTAATCGGTGTCTGATCCTTAAAGCATTTGCTGAGTCCCATTGATCTAAATTCCTTCTGGCACTTACAGAGACAGCAGCTCACCTGAATATCTGGTCCTTGATTGCCAAGGACCTGCCCCACCCCCATCCCCACCCCAGGTTACCTTTTCCTAGTTGACTTGCAGCCATGTGACTTAATTAAAGTATGTCTCCTGCAGAGAGTATAAATTTGAGTCTTGCTTTCTCAACCAAATCTGGCAGTCTTGACTCTTTGATTGGCATATTTAGTTCATTTATGATTAATGGAATTATAGATAAGTATGCATTTGTGTCTGCCATTTGCTCTTTGTGTTCTTTTTCATCTGGTTTTTTCTCTATTCCTGCTTTCTTTTGCATTAATGAAATAATTGATTGCATGTACAGTTTGGCATCTCAGAGTTTCTTGGCCTCAGGGCCTTGAGTCCCACACTCCTGGTTGTAAATTCTCTCTCTTACTTTTTTTACAAGCTCATCTCTGCTACTGTTCATGAGGATGGATATGAAGTCAGCATCAGGCTGAATTATATTCAAGTCTCAAACAAGGTGAGTAAAACTGTCAAAAGTTATTCATTTGAGAACTGACTGACCTAGAAAAGGGTAGCTTATAATTTATTGAAATGCTTCTACATAATCCACAGAAAGGAAGAGTTTCCAATAACTGTAGGCTAGCAATTTCATAGAATTAGATAAGTAACTGAGCTAAACCTCAGAGAACCCAGCTTTCAGGCACATGAAAATGTCATGAGAACAGGAATTATCACCCTATTGGTCCTTTAGTTCTCTGGTTACTTACACTCACTGAAGTCCAGGTGAAAGGCTGACACAAGTGTCTGCTATATGTACTTTGACCTCTTTGCCTATAAAAATAAGCCAAACTTTGTGGCTATATATCCCTTGACCTGCCCTCTTATGTGGTAACTGGAACATTGTCACAGAGCCTGTGTGTGACCAACACTAATTGACGGATTCGCAGCTTTAGTTTCATTTGACAAGAAGTCACAGTATACAAAAAGAACAATGAATGGATTGAGAAGGTGAGTGAAGAAGGCAAGGAAAAGAAGGGGCAACTTGCCCATGGCTGTGACCTGGCAGGATAGATGCTTAGGCCATGCCTAAGTCACAGGGAGGCTGGGAGCGGGATCCCATGGGAAAATGCACGTGAACGTGCTCTGAAACCAAGGAAAGTGCTAAAAGCTGTGATTTCTGTTATGTGGCTGCAGCAGAACTTAGGCTGGGAGGTGCTTCAGGAGAATGGGACTGAGGGATGCAGGAGGTAGGGTTCGAGGGGGTGTGGGTGGTGGGAGGCTGAATGACAAGGGCTCTAGCCTGATCCACCAGGAGCTCTGGCATGTGAATCACACCACCTTTGTCCCCAGTTGAGGTGGGGGGAGGGGCATAACCACTAGGGCAAGTCAGCACCCACCTACTGAGGGCAGCTGGGGACAGGGGTCAGCTATGAGTTGTTAGCAGCCAGCGTAGCAGCTGGGATAGTAGCTGATGGGATTAGGGAAACTGGGCAGCCACCAAGAGCATCTACAGTGTGTGTCCATCATGTAGAAGTGGGAGAAGTGTCCCCAGGTTCACAGTATGTTTCTTCTTAGCCTGTGTGTTCTGTGCTCAGGAAGTAGTGGGTGGCCCCATGGTGGGGTGGGCAGGATGCCACGCTGTGTGAGTGGTCCGGGTGGATCGGAATTCCAGGTCTGGCCTTTGTCCACCCATCCTGATTTTATAGACATCCACGTAACCTCATTTTACCTTCTGGTCATAATATTTCCACTTGATGGATGAGGAAACTGAGGCTCAAGGTTCCTAAGGCAGTAAGTGACAGCACCAGGATTCAGGCTCTGCAGCCTGAGCCTGCCTGTCAGGCCGACCTAATTCCAAGACTTGGGAGGGCACAGTTACACACACATTGTATAGAGGGGTGGGGGCAGCTGCAGGAAAGTGGGCTGGCAGGAACCCATTTGGAGGCTGTTGCCATGTTCCTGGTGAGAGAGCAGGGGCCAGACCGAGGCGTCGTTTAAGAGGCAGAATGGACAAAGCATCACGGTGAGGTCAGGGAGATGTCCAGGATGGCCAGGCTTCAGGCTTGACCATCCGTCATTAACAGAGAAAGGGGCAGGTGAGCAGGGAGACCGTTCTTTGTGCTGGGACATGGCATCGTTCACTGTGCGTGAATTTTTTCATTGGCCAGAACTTTTACCTGAACAAGGCGATGAATTTCAGCGACCACTTCCTGAGCAGCATCACTGAGGGTGGGAATGGGCTATTCGGCAGCGGGTCCAGCTTGGGTGAGTTGTCCCCTTTCTGGGACCGTTAAAACATTGACCCATTAAATATGGACATTGTTAAGAGGACAAATCCTGTGAGTTCTCATCACGAGGAACTGTATTTTTCCTACCTCTTTAGTTTTGTTTCTGTACGAGATGACACTGTTCACCAAGCTTCCTGTGATCACTGTTTCATGGTGTAAGTCATCATGCTGCACACCTGAAAGTTAGGCATGCTGGATGTCAATTACATCTCAACAAAACTGGAAGAAAAATAATAATTAAAAAAAGAAAAACCAGGAGACTTCCCTGGTGGTCCCGGTGGTTACGACTTCTTTCAGCGCAGGTGGTATGGGTTCGATCCCTGGTCGAGAAGCTAAGATCCTATGTGCCTCGAAGCCAGAAAACCAAAGCATAGAACAGAGGCCACAGTGTTGTAACAAATTCAACAAAGACTTTAAAAACAGTGCCCATCAAAAAAAAATTTTTTTAATGAAAATAAAAAAAGGACGGTGGACCAAACACAACACAGTGACTCGGCAAGGACGGCAGAAAAGTGCTTACCATTTGCTGGCCAGCCACACCCGGCCAGCACTTTCACCTTCAGGCCGTGTTACCTCCTCTGGCCTCCCAGAAGTCAAGTGTGAGACCTTTGCAGATAGATTGGGGCAGGGGGTACAGTTTGGGGTCTGAAAACTGCAGCTTCTTTTTTTCCCCTCCTTCTCATCCATCCTCTAGTTCTGGACTGAGAGGGCCAGCCCCAAGAGTCCTTTATGCCAGGTTTCATCAAATAGAAATTTCTATAAAAACCTTTTCCTCCTCCTGACTTCCAAGGGGGCACGCAGGGAGGGAGAGTGGCTCTTCCACAAGGTGGGTGGCAGGGGGCATCACTCGGTCCTGGACTCCTGTCATTCCAGTGAGCGACTACAGCCAGGGCGCTCCTGACACCGAGGAGAAAGTCACCAGGACCAAGAATTTCAAGACCAAACCCTTTCAAGAGAAGAAGCAGCAGCTTTCGGTACGTGTGCTCCTTGATGCTTCAGCCTGTGCGTCTAGTGTTTTGTTTTGAGATTTTTACAGATTTATTCATTTTTAATTGGAGGATAGTTGCTCTCCAGCATTGTGGTGGTTTGTGCCATACATCAACATGAATCAGCCATAGGTATACACGTCACCTCCCTACCATCTCCCACCTCCCACCCCATTTTGAGATTTTTTTTAAATGGAAGAATACTTATTCGTTTTCTGTTTGCTTTTTTTTTTTACACTATGTTTCCATCTTATGGAGGTAATACCCTATAAAATCTCTCAAGATTATTCACTGAAATTGTTTTACAGTTCTCTCCAGTCTCCTGAACCACCTCTCTTTTTTCTCTAGAGTCAATTCCATCTGCTTATCTTTCTCTCTCTCTCTTTGGTTTGTCTTAAACACGTGCTGACCCTTGGTTGTCAGGTCATGTTGACAAATGAAGGGCTGGTTTGATCAGCACGGGAGCCCAGCCTGGGTGCCTGGCTAGGTGTGGGCCCGAGGTCCCTGTCGACAGAGGGTTCCTGAAGTGGCTGGCCTGGGAAGGCTTCTCCCCTGGTGGGCAGTGTGGTGGTGTGAGTGCTGTGGTGTTTTCCATTCCTTCCTGGCCCTCCATCCCCTTCCTGTGTCCATCATAGAGGCCTGGGCTCTGCCCTTCACTTTATTGGGCCCCATGTTCCCAGTAGAAGCCTCTGTTAGGCAAATCATGAACCATCTGGAAAACAGCATCGGGTTCAAGCAGCAGGAGAAACCTCCACCCTACTATACCCTTCTCTGGAGACAGGGGGGCGCTAGCCATCCCCGCGTTCACACTGAAGCCCTTTAATAACGCACTGTGGATTCAGCCACACCCAGTGCCCACCCTCCCTCTGGGCTCCCTGGGGAGAACCCACTTACACTACTGGGGTCCACACTTGGCTTTTCTTCCTGGCTTCGATTCCTGATGCGTCTGATTCCATCTATTTTCTCCCTCTGGAATTCCTCACCATTTCTGATCCACGGACAGTACCTTTTCCAGGTTTCCCACAGCTGTTTGAGTATAGTTTTTCACAAATATGGGCCCTGAATAGTTTTTATGGGCCCTGAATAGTTTTAAGGGGAGCTTTGGAGAGAGAAAGAGACATGGGTGCCCTTGCTCACCCACCATCCTGCCCTTTGGCTGGACGTCTTTGGCTGTGGCAAGGGGAACAGAGGTGCTTAGCCACGAGCCCAGAGCCAGGGTCCCCACCTGAGATGCAGGTGGATACGGACAGTGTCGGTTCTTCCTCCATCCTCAGTCACATCAAGCCCCGGACCTCTCCGGCTCACACTCCAGCACCCAGCCTGCAGCAGGAGTTCTCCGCAGGCGGGTGCTCACATTCAGGCTGATTTCAAACACCTTATAAAGCATAAGTTCACACAGTAAAGAATCTGCCTGCAATGTAGGAGACCCGGGTTCGATCCCTGGACGATCCCCTGGAGAAGGAAATGGCAACACACTCCAGTATTCTTACCTGGGGAATCCCATGGACAGAGGAGCCTGGCGGGCTACAGCCAGACCCACCTGAGCAACGGACACTACATAAAGTATGCAGAGTCAACTTCAGGGTTCACCTGGTTGCTTTTCCTAGAAACACTGATAATAAAACTAGTGTGGGGTTTCTCGAGTTTTTTTGTGAGGTTTCTCATTGCATCCCTGTTCTTAGTAGCACAAACGAGTGTCAGTGTCAAGACATCAGAGACTGGCTAGGCTTACTTTAGATGTGTTTACTTGTGCTGCTGGCCATTGAGGATCCTACATACCACACATGCATTCCTCCTACACACCACATACACACCACACACACACACGCCTGCATATGCACGCACACACATACACACCCCTACATGCCGGAGTCCAGCTCCAGCAGCCAGGGATTCAACTTGAAGAGGTGAATGGTGTCAGCGAATGAGTCAGCCTCTCAGTTTTCTTGGACTGCCTGTTTATTTCAAGTTTAAGATTCTCTTTTATACTTTTACAAAAGCATTAGGTCAGAGGTTTGATATTTTCCGTTCCCACTGACCCAGATTTATTTTCTCCATAAATCGTTGTTGCTCTTCAAACAGAGTTCCTGCTTCAGTGATTCTCTCGGGAATCAGCCGTATCATCTATTATCTACCTCCTCTAATGTGTTGTATAGTTGTGATTACATCGTAACTCATGCTACATCCCTGTTTACTACTTATCTTCCTAAATCCTGTTTGCCCGTAACATCCTGAGCTCACTATGTCTTAAAAAGGCTTCTAGCTATGCTGCTGCTGCCGCTAAGTCGCTTCATTCATGTCCGACTCTGTGCGACCCCATAGACGGCAGCCCATCAGGCTCCGCCGTCCCTGGCATTCTCCAGGCAAGAATACTGGAGTGGGTTGCCATTTCCTTCTCCAATGCATGAAAGTGAAAAGTGAAAGTGAAGTCGCTCAGCCGTATCCAACTCCTAGTGACCCCATGGACTGCAGCCTATCAGACTCCTCTGTCCATGGGATTTTCCAGGCAAGAGTACTGGAATGGGTTGCCATTGCCTTCTCCATTCTAGCTATAGTGTGTCTAAAAATTCCTAACTTCTCTAAGCTATAGTAAAATATGCTAACTTTACAACATTCCTTAAATCTTTAACTTCTAATTGTTTTAATTATTTCTAAGCCCTAAATTCAGTAAACTCCTTTTCCATAAACATTCTCCTCACAAACAGGCTTCAGATAGCAATCCCTCACATGGCCTCAAGCTACGGCCTATATGCTCATCCTAGAACACTCCTTTGTAAAAGTCCTTGAACAAATGTCAATGATTAACTTTATGAATTATTTTCTGAGCACAGCTGCAGAAGTTTTTGTGCCTTCTCATGTTCCTCTCAAGAACAATAAGCACCTTAATATTCCTTTTCAGTCAACTCAGCCGAGGAGAGGAAAAGACAAGTCAGAATTACAAGGCCTAACTCCTTAACTCCCAGGTCTGTGCCTGCGGAATGAGGAGAGGGGGTTGGGGGCCGTGCCTCCATTTTGTCAGTAATGCCTAACGCGGCTCCTGACACCTACACATATGCATCACACACACGTACGCACACACATATGCTCACGCTTACCTATCTTTGGGGCCCAGAATGTAACCCAGAGAGGAAACATTTGACCTGAGGGTTGAGCTGGGCCAGTGGGACTTGCCAGTAAAAATACTCTGCGGCCGCACAAATAACCAGCTTCTGTGCTCCTGCAGCCTGAAGACAGGCTTCTGCTGAAGGAGGTCGGACCCGCAGGGGAGGGAAGAGCATCTGTGATGGAGCAGCTGCTAGATGAGGTGAGGACAGCCGGCCTTCCACCCCATCTCGGGCACACTCACAGAGCCGATTAATCAGAAACTGTCCAGGCAGTGGGCCCAGCGGCTAGTCAAAACCTGCACAGTAGGGACTTCCCCGGTGGTCCAGTGGTTAAGACTTTGGGTTCCAGTATAGGTTCCATCCCTGGTGGGGGAGCTAAGATCCCACATGCCTGTGACCCAAAATCCAAAATGTAAAACAGAAGCAATGTTGTAAAGAATTCAACAAAGTCTTTAAAAAATTGATCCACATTAAAAAAAACACACACACACTTCACACTGTTTCCTGTTGCTAATTTTTATAGCAAAAAAAATAGGCAGAAAAGTGCCCAGGAACCCAAATAACTTGCAGGCCGGGGGACAGAACCCATGGTCTGTGACCCTGTGCAAGCTTCCTGTCTGCTGAAGAAGCAGAGTGGTCCCTCTGGGGGCCTCCTGCTGGGTGGGGGTGGTGGGGGACAGGAACTCAAGTCCATCACCTGTGTGACGCGACAGCTGTCTTCAGAGCTGGTCCTGGGCTGCCTGCTTCTCCTCTCTCCTGAATTAAGCAGTTTACTTCTGCCAGGGACTTGCTACTAGGAGGGCAAGCGGGTGCCACAAACACAGGCTCTTGTGCGAGTTTGTCCCTTTCCCCACGCGGCAGGGAGCCGACCCCAACTGCAGTGACAACCAAGACCGGCCTGTCCTGAGCCTGGCGGCCATGAACCAACACCACGAAGCCATCCCGGTTCTCGTGCAGAGAGGAGCGGACGTGGACCAGCAGTGGGGCCCGTAAGTGAGCCGCGAAGAGGGGAGAGCGCTGGGTGAGGTCGCAGCCAGCTGGGGCCTGGTGGGGCTCCACTGTCAGTCTACACGCCCACCCCATTCAACCTGAATCACCTAAGGACCATTTCAACCCATTCTGGCCTGAATGAGAGACTTGACTGTTGTCTGTTTTCCCAATCTGGGTAAAACAAAGGTTTTTAAACAGATCATTGGATCATCTTTTCATGGCTTTTATAAATGATGATCCAGTTTGTTAGCTCATGAATTTATTTATATCTGTGGGGCCACAAATCCTTAGTCCTTGGGTGCTAAGCCCTGTTTTCGTCATGATCTGAAATGGTAAGAGTGTTCCCCATGGAAATGTACCCGTGAAGTTACTGCAGAAAGAAAACCTTGTCCTGGCATCTCCAGATACTAACAGCACTGGGAGGAAGCTGAGTTGACCACCATATCTCCTGGTGCCTCGGTGTCCCCAGCCAAGAAGCAGGACAAAGAGACACTCAGAGACATGGGATGGTTACTTACCTGCCTCTCGAGCCACCTGGCTTGGTGACTCTGTTGTTGACTTGCGAATCACTTTGGAAACTGGGGTGGATGGTGTTTTGAGTCCAGGGCCTTGCTGTTAACAGCTCATATCCCACTGCCCTGATCACAGGTCAGCCACTCAGCCTCCCTCACTATTGCTGAGACCAGGTGGTGTCCCTCTATGAGCTGTGCCTCTGAGGATGGCAAGGAGCACAGGGGATGAAAATTCAATAGCTTCACTTCTGCCTTCCTCTGTTTCAAAATGTCATCTAGCATTTTTATTCAAAATCCCTCAATTTTTCTATGCGTGTTTTCAAAGGTTTCTGCCCAGTAGGACCCCATGTCAGTAGACAGGACCCCTTTTTAGTTTCACTTTATAGCAGAATGTCTGGGATGTGGGTGAATGCATTTGATGCCTGGAATTTACTTTCTCAGGTTTTCTTACTGCTCTCATGCATCATAATCTTGTGTCATTTACCTACACTTACATTATCATTATTAATAGAAATAATGCCACCTTGGTTTGTGTTAAGGTGTACTTTATATTTGTATAATTCTGACAAGGACTTTTTTGGGGGGTTGCAGTGAGTCTTTGTTGCTGTGCAGGCTTTCTGTAGTTCTGGTGAGTGGGCGTTACTCTTTGTGGCGGTGCGTGGGCTCCTCACGTGGCGGCCTCTCTTGTTGGGGAGCACAGGCTCTAGGCATGGGAGCTCAGTAGTTGTGGCACATGGCTTAGTTGCCCCGCGGCACGTGGGATCTTCCCGGACCAGGAATCCAGCCTGTGTCCCCTACATTGGCAGGCAGATTCTTATCCACTGCTCCACCACAGTAGTCCAAGACAAGGATTTTTAAATTGCATCTAAGAATAATGTTTGCGGTTTGAGAGACTTACAAAAATCTCTCAAGCATGTTTTGAATCGATGCTTAAGTGTGATGAATCCTGACTTTATGAAGAGTCCAGCTAAGAGGATAAAACTAGTCTGGACATGGAACAGATGACCTGTTTCTCTTTGGTGTCCTCAGTTCCCATTCTTGCTTTATTGTCATTCTGTAAACTGACATCTTACCCATGGGTGATCTCCTTGCGTTTCTACTAAGTCTAGCTCGTGGCTGTATGGTCTGGCTGAGTGTGTGTAACAGCGCTTTTTCACATCCCCCTGTGTTGTCTTGGTTACTGTTAACAGTTTATGGGTCATGTAGGATGGGGTTCAGAAAGCAGATTTTTCCACCGAGAGCCAATTCTGCTAAGACTGGTTAGTATTTGCTAGTTTGAAATGTTTGGGCCTGAGTCCTCCTGGCTTCCGTCTCTCAGCTGGATCCAGGACATGAGCTCAAGGCTCCGCTGAGATCTTTAGGCACAAGCCCCTCGGAGATCTGACTTTCTTAGAGAAGAGGCCCTTTGCAAACAAGGACTCACATGCTCTTTCCCACCCCAAGCTGGTGAAGCTGATGGAGAGAGGTCATCCAGGGTGGTCTCTACAGAAGTAACCTCTGTTAAGCACCCTGGCAGGCAGTAGAAAGCCCCTCCCTAGGATTTCTGGCTCCCCGGTTTGTGTCTTTCTTAGCAGAATAAACTCATACTCAGCAGAATGGGGATCTTGTTCAGTCGCTTAGTCACTCAGTCGTGTCCAACTTTTTGCAGCCCCATGGACTGCAGCACACCAGGCTTCCCTGTCCTTCACCATTTCCTGGAGAGAAAGTGGATGGCCAAGGAGTAAAACACATCCTCCACCAAAGCTGATACCTCTTACCAGCAAACTTTAAAAGCACAACTGGAAGGCCTCACGAGGAGAGGGACGTGGAGACGCGGTTTGCTTTTGGGCGGCAGCTGGGCTTCTTCACAGTTTCAAACTGTGAACAGTTTCAGACTTCACGCCTCTGAGCTCTGCCCCAGGAGGCAGGTGAGGCAAATGCAGCTATCAGTGCACTTAGAGGTTCACTGTGGAGATGTATTGTTAGATAATTCAGGATTTACGCACAGAGAGTGTACCTTGATTCACCGAGATACCTAGATTGGGGTAAACAGTTTGCATTGCTGTACATTGGTAGAAAAGTGTCTTTATGATACAAATTTACAGAGTACCGTGGTGTACTTGCTGTGCAAAACCGTGTTCTGGAAGGTCTGATATGACGATGACTAGCTACTCAGAGGAACAAACTCACAGCTTGATGTTCTGACATGAGGGTGTGTTCCATCTCATGCCCTTGCTGTGTTGGAGTCAGTTAGTCTGAGGAGCAGAGTATACAATGAAGATTTATCATTTTCCCAAATGGACTGTGGTTACGCAGGAAGTATCAATTACTAATCTGGAAGATGTAGCCATCAGCAACCCGGCCCCCCTCACCCCCACACCACCTTCATTCAATAAACTGAACACCCTCTGCTCTCAGTCTGGGGAGAACTCTGAAGGCAGGAGGTCAGGAGTCTACTTGGGAGATGCTCTCATCCTGTAACTAAATAAGTTCAAATGGGAAATGTGTGATGAAGCCCCCCAGAACCCAAGGGTGTAAAGTGACAGGTAAACCTTCTACCACCAGGGAGGTGGGAAGGATGAAGGACGAGGAGGCTGGTGTGACCGAGACCTCCGTGGTCAGGCTCCCAGCATGCTGTACACTCCTCACCCTGAGTTTGTACCTGGGTGGTCTCAGCTCCCCAAGAGAGGAACAAGCACTGTGTCACATGTGACCTGGTGGCCCTGGCACCTTTAAGGGCACCAGGAGCCACCCACACGTGTGCAGAGTAGACAAAGAATTCAAGTGTCTTAGAGCCCAAGAGATGTGACCTGAAAGACCTCATGAGAAACGTACACTTTGAAGGTGACCCCTGGGAATTTTGCTAACGGTTGGGGTGACAGAACAGTTTGGAGGCAGGAGAGAGCAAAATGTGGAGAAAATGAGCGTATTCTTCTCATCTGTCAAATGGGGGTGATTGTGCTCAAGTCATAGAGTTAGTGGAAGATGAAATGAGTGTTTTGAGGTGCCCGTGAGGAGCCTAATGATTGGACTCTAGCGGTAGCAGTCACGATGCTGTGGTAATGAAAAGGTGGGTTGTCAGGATTTGAGTGGAAAGTGTCAACTGCTCAATGATGGTCAGTGCATAAGAAGGGGATGAGAAGGGCCAGGGAGAATAGCCCAGAAAGGTATTAGGACTGGGTTTAAGTTCTGAATTCTTCTGTTGCTGTTAAGAGATGTCGCCAAGCCCTCCCAGCTCCACATTTTCACATTAAGGAAAGGGCATGTGTATTTTTTTAATGCCCCAAGCTCTAAGAAGATGAACTTCATAAGTGCTTTTTATACTGTAACATGTGTATGAATCACCCAAGGACCTTGTTAAAATGCACATTCTGTAGATCTGGGTGTAGCCAGGGATGAGATCCTGCATGTCTAACAAGCTCTCAGGAGAGGCCAGTGGTCCAGGTGCCACCATCTGAGTAGCAGAGATCAAAGCCTGTTCTTACAAACACCGAGATGTTAAGAGACGGCCCAGCGTGGCCCTCAGTAAGGAGATGGCCTCACAGTGCTGTTCGACATGGGATTTTTCCCATGCCTCACAGGTGAGTGATGTTGATCTGCTCAAACAAATAATAATATCACCACCACCACCAACAGCAATATGAAGGCTGATCCCCAAATCTTAGTTGCCAGGAGCTACTGTATGCCTCAACCCAAAGGCAGATCTTTGGAAAGCCATGGGAATTCAGGTGTAAGGCACACAGCCATTCTCACTTCCTGCCTCTGGAGAAAGATGAGGAGGAACTAGCCAATCACACCACCGATTTACCTGGGACCAGGGTCCTTGGCCAGAGAAGGCAGTGGCACCCCACTCCAGTACTCTTGCCTGGGAAATCCCATGGACGGAGGAGCCTGGTAGGCTGCAGACCATGGGGTCGCTAAGAGTCAGACACGACTAAGCGACTTCACTTTCACTTTTCACGTTCATGCATTGGAGAAGGAAATGGCAACCCACTCCAGTGTTCTTGCCTGGAGACTCCCAGGAACGGGGGAGCCTGGTGGGCTGCCATCTACGGGGTCGCACAGAGTCGGACACGACTGACGCGACCTAGCAGCAGTAGCAGCAGGGTCCTTGGCCAGGTAAGCTGGCTGAATGGAACATACATGAATGCTAAGATCTAAAATTAGATGAGACCTGAAACCACTGGGGTGGCTTGGTGCTGAGAGTTCTGCTGCAGCAAAAACCAGTTGAAAGTGCTAAGTTTCTCACTTTCTGGAAAATGGAAAGTCATCACCTGGACAGTTCCAACTCTGGAGCCAGAATCAGGCAGGGGCTTCCCCATACCCACCGTTGGAGGCAGAGATTCATAGACATGTTTACCTGCAATTCTTGCAAGTCATGTGGGTCTAGGAGGCAACACTCCTTCCCCAAGTTTGTCTGTCTGTTCATTCTCTTCATTGGTGTATTCATTTCACTAGTGGTTTCTGAGCACCTACTGTGTGCTGGTCAGCATTCTAGGCAGTGGACATACAGCAGTGATGGAGACAGACCCCGCCTCATGGAGCTCAGAGTGTAGTGGAGGAGAGAGACAATAAACAAGTAAGCAGATGAATGAGTCATTGCAGAGAATGCCAAGTGCTGCAAGGAAAATAAAGCCAGGTAAGAGAGTTGAGTGTGGTGTGGTCAGGAGAGGCCCCCCCCAGGACCAGAGCAGAGGCTCCCAGAGTTAGTCTGGGACAGGCTTGCTTAGGTACAGAGCGGCGTGGGAGGTTTGTTTACCAGTTTCATCATTTCTGGACCCGTCCTAGTGACATTGTCTTATTTATGACTGGGCTGGCAGAAAGATTTCTTAAACTGTGTATGATTGCTGAAAACAATTCATACACACCAAGTAACTTTTCAATTGTATCAGAATAAGATGTGGACCTGACTGAAGAAAACCACATCCCGTGAAAGAGCTTGGCAGGCCTCCACTACCTGCACTCTTCATCCGCAGTTCTGTCTTCAAGGACAACTAATGTAAATATTTTAAAGTTCTCCTGGGAGTCAGCTATATCTCTGTCACTAAACAGTATACTTAAACAGGTCCTTCTGATCTAGCATGCTCAGATAGCGTCTGTTGACTCCTGCTGTGATAAATGGTGATTACACTTGCTGACCCCACCATCACGTTTTGATCATTCTGTTACTGTTTTTGGTTCTTTACTAATTACTGTGAAAATAACAGTGATAGTCCTCAACTCCTCTACATTGATTATCATATTTCAGTGATATCGCTTGACTGACCCGTGTGTACTGAGAAGTGTGTACAAGTACGTTCAGTTCAGTCGCTCAGTCGTGTCCGACTCTTTGCAACCCCATGAATTGCAGCATGCCAGGCCTCCCTGTCCATCACCAACTCCCGGAGTTCACTCAAACTCATGTCCATCGAGTCGGTGATGCCATCCAGCCATCTCATCCTCTGTCGTCCCCTTCTCCTCCTGCCCCCAATCCCTCCCAGCATCAGGGTCTTTTCCAATGAGTCAGCTCTTCGCATGAGGTGGCCAAAGTACTGGAGTTTCAGCTTTAGCATCATTCCTTCCAAAGAACACCCAGGACTGATTTCCTTTAGAATGGACTGGTTCAAAAGCATCAATTCTCTGGCGCTTGGCTTTCTTCACAGTCCAACTCTCACATCCATACATGACCACTGGAAAAACCATAGCCTTGACTAGACGGACCTTTGTTACCAAAGTAATGTCTCTGCTTTTCAATATGCTATCTAGGTTGGTCATAACTGTCCTTCCAAGGAGTAAGCGTCTTTTAATTTCATGGCTGCAGTCACCATCTGCAGTGATTTTGGAGCCCCCAAAAATAAAGTCTGACACTGTTTCCCCATCTGTTTCCCATGAAGTGATGGGACCAGATGCCATGATCTTCGTTTTCTGAATGTTGAGCTTTAAGCCAACTTTTTCACTCTCCTCTTTCACTTTCATCAAGAGGCTTTTGATGAAAGCCTCCTCTTCACTTTCTGCCAAGTATGTATTAGTGCTTTATATCTTCACCTCTGTCATTCCTTCCCCTTCCTTCCCACAACTTCTGTTAGTCAATAATTACACAGCATGAATCACAGTTATGTTTACTTGTGTTAACATAACTAAGATGTTCATTCTTCATCCATAGGTTGATTCCAGTGGTTGAAAAGTATGAAGAGTAATTGCATTATAATAGCTACATAAATATCATTCATTGCTATATTCTGATTACATTTTATTGTTTGTTGGTTCAAGAAAACAACACTTACGCCAGTGAAATAAAATTTTCTTACCAGAAATGTCAAATGGATTCTCCTTACACACCATAAATTATTTAAAATCAAGCCACATTTCTTTTTTTTTTTTTTTCCACAATCCATGACTAAGTTGTTCATGTTTTGTGTATCTTTGATTCCCCTGGACTTTCTGATTGCCTTTATTTTTTTCTGATTTGAAAGAGAACACACATTGACCACATCTGTAATCTTACCTAGTTCCTTACATTTTCAGTGCTTTTCCTCTTAGAGGCTTTCTTCTTAGAGTATACTTATTAGTCAGATTTTGCCTGGCAGCTCTCTGGCCCTGTGGCACAGTGGTCATCATAGCATTTCTTTTCACTGGAATCCACCTATAGTTACTCTTTACTCTTTCTTATTTCTTGGTTTTGACCCTTGTCAGGCTGGAGTGTGGGCTTAGGTAACCTCTTCAGAAAGGGTATGTAGAAAAAACTTTTGAGTCCTTGAATGTCAAGAATGACTTTCTTTTGTCTTCACTCTTGATTAATATCTTGATATTAATTTCTGTATTCAAAATGATTTTTCCTCAAGTCTTAGTAAGCCTTGTTCTGATGATTTCTAGCATCCAGCATAGCCCATGCAAATGCTACAGCGAATTCTTCCTTATTGTGACCTGTTTGTTCCTCCTGGAAGCATTTACCACTGATGTTCTGAGATTTCACATGGGTATTTTTTTGATGTACTGTTGTTCATTCATCCAGGTGGCCCTTTCAGTCTGAAAAGTCATGTGTCTTTTCAGGGGAAGTTTCTTCTATTTTTTCTAATCTCTCTTTCTAAAATTCTTATGAGTTAATGGTGGGCCTCTTGAATTGACCCCCTCTATCTGTCTTTTAAAATTTATTTCCCCATATTTTTCATCTCCCTTTTTCTCTCTGTTTAAAGAGGTTTCCTTGGCTCTCTTGCTAACTACTCTTTATTTCAACAGTCAGCTTTTTTACTTTCTCAATTCAGTTCAGTTCAGTTGCTCAGTTGTGTCCAATTCTTTGTGACCCCATGGATTGCAGCATGCCAGGCTTCCCAGTCCATCACCAACTCACGGAACTTGCTCAAACTCATGTGCATCCAGTCAGTGATGCCATCCAATCATCTCATCCTCTGGCATCCCTGTCTTCTCCTGCCTTCAGTCTTTCCCAGCATCACAGTCTCTTCTAATAAGTCAGTTCTTTGTATCAGGTGGCCAGCGTATTGGGGTTTCAGCTTCAGCATCAGTCCTTCTAATGAATATTCAGGACTCCCTTTAGGATTGATTGGGTGGCTCTCCATGCAGTCCAAGGGACTCTCAAGAGTCTTCTCCAACACCATAGTTGAAAAGAATCAATTCTTTGGCGGTCAGCTTTCTTTATGGTCCAACTCTTACATGCATACATGACTACTGGAAAAACCATAACTTTGACTAGATGAACCTATGTTGGCAAAGTAATGTCTCTGCATTTTAATATGCTGTCTAGGTTGGTCATAGCTTTTCTTCCAAGGAGCAAGCGTCTTTTAATTTCATGGCTGCAGTCACCGTCTGCAGTGATTTTGGAGCCCAAGAAAATAAAATCTGTCACTGTTTCCATTGTTTCCCATCTATTTGCCATGAAGTGATGGGACCAGATGCCATGATCTTTGTTTTCTGAATGTTGAGTTTTAATATTATCACTTTTTAACATTTTCACTCTCCTCTTTCACTTTCATCAGGAGGCTCTTTAGTTCTTCTTGGTTTTCTGCCATAGGGGTGGTGTCATCTGCATATCTAAGGTTATTGATACTTCTCCCGGCAATCTTGATTCCAGCTTGTGCTTCATCCAGCCCAGCATTTCTCATATACATTGCATATAAGTTAAATAAGCAGGGTGACAGTATGCAACCCTGACATACTCCTTTCCCTATTTGGAACCAGTCTGTTGTTCCAGGAGAAGTCAATAGCAACCCACTGCAGTACTCTTGCCTAGAAAATCCCATGGACGGAGGAGCCTGGTGGGCTGCAGTCCATTTTGTCGCTAAGAGTCGGACACGACTGAGCGACTTCACTTTCACTTTTCATTTTCATGCATTGGAGAAGGAAATGGCAACCCACTCCAGTGTTCTTGCCTGGAGAATCCCAGGGGTGGGGGAGCCTGGTGGGCTGCCATCTATGGGGTCACACAGAGTCAGATGCAACTGAAGTGACTTAGCAGCAGCAGCAGCAGCTGTTGTTCCATGTCCAGTTCTAACTGTTGCTTCTTGACCTACATACAGATTTCTCAGGAGGCAGGTAACGTGGTCTGGTATTCCCATCTCTTTAAGAATTTTCCACAGTTTGTTGTGATCCACACAGTCAAAGGCTTTGGCATAGTCAATAGAGCAGAAGTAGATTGTTTTCTGGAACTCGCTTGCTTTTTCTATGATCCAATAGGTGTTGGCAATTTGATCTCTGGTTCCTATGCCTTTTCTAAATCCAACTTGAACATCTGGAAGTTTACTTTCTAAGAGTGCCTTTTGGTTCTGATTGCTTCTTCTTCAAAGCCTCTGTTTTGGTCTTATGTTGCCTTCAGTCATTTTAAAGTTTCTTATGTTTGTGTGTCTCGGTTTCTTTCTCTTTGATGCTGCCAGTTTTTCTCAGATGTGCACAATCCTTTATCATCCATTCAGGTTTGCGAATGGGAAATGGGCTAGGTGGGTGGGAATTCTGTGTATATAGCAGGAGCTTATCAAATGACAGGGGGCTTTGCGAGTCTGTGAAGCTACTCTCAGGCTGGGACAAGTGGAAGGCTTCCTTCTGGGCATGGGAGTTGCTGACCTGGTTCTCACCATGTATCATCTTCAGAAAAGAGGCCACCAAACTTTTTCTCCACTGGGATACGTTTATGGCTGCAGATACATCTGCACGTGCAGGGGATGGGGTGGTCGTGTTGAGGGAAGGACCAGGGGCCAGGAGAATGCAGACCTTCAGCTGCTCATCTCATTTCTGTCTCCAGCCATGACTCCCACCTTCCATCACTCCTGCCACCTCTGATCAGGAGCCTTTCGTGAGTTCTGGAATGCAGGTACCACCCCTTCCTCCACTGGGACAGCCACTGCTCCCTCACTGGGCCAAGCTGACCAGGCAACGTGGAGAGAGAGTCTGGCACATAGCAAAATATGCTGTCTGACCTCTCAGGCCTGCCCTCAGGGCTCTAAGGCTGGTGTTTGTTTTCATATCACACAAGCCACACTCACTGAAGCCAAGGTCATTGTCCCCACACAAGAATAGGAGCCTCAGCCCTGAAAGGTTATTGTCATAGGACAGTCACCAGGATTCAAGCCAAGGGTAAGACCATGTCCCACACATTCCATGAACTCTTGCAGGAAACATACTAACATAGTGTGTATTAGTATAAATTGACTACAAACCAGATCCTTGTGGGATTTCTCACTTTAAAACTTTCTCCCTGATATCAAAGCTTACCCTGCTAATCTTCCAAGGAAAGGAGCAAAAAGGGGAGAGTCAAGAGATTTTCCTGGGTTAGTTAAGTAGGTCATGGGTGAAACCAAGGCCCCGTTGTGCCTGCTCCCTCTCCAGTCTCTCGAGGATTCTAACCAAGGATTTAGCCAGGGATTTTTTCCCACCCAAACAGGCTCCAAAATACAGCTCTTCATGAAGCAACTCTGCTTGGCCGGGCAGGAAGGGAGTGCATCGCTGCCTTACTGGGGTACGTTCCTTGGCCTCTGGGGGACACTCCAACTGCCACGGTGATCCCCCTGTTGGTCTGTGAGGATTTCAGGGGGTCCTGGTGCCCGAACAGCTGACCCAGTGAATAGGGGCCACCATCCCACCACGGCTCCCAGGGCACTAAGGGCTTTTCAAAGCACAATGAAAATGCTGCCCCCTTAAATCCACCTGGTTGTGGGTATGGAGGCTATGGGAACCCTCTGTCAGGACTGGCATTGGACGTGTGAGATCGCAGAGCCCGTTAGAAGGGCTCAGGGTAGAGTCGTCTTTGAGGGCTGGGTCATGGTGGCCTCTCGGGGAAGTTTGGGACAGGGGCCCCGGAGCCCCAGCAGTAGGGAGGAGTCAGGCCCTGAGGCTCAGGGACTGGAATCCATCAGCTCACCCCCATTTTTCTTCGCAGATGCAACGCCAGCGTCCAGAAGAAGAATGCGAGAGGCCAGACAGCATACGACCTGGCCCTGGAAAGTGGGGATGAGCCCGTCACCTCGCTCTTTGCTGCTAAGCTTGGCCTGGATGAACGCTAAGCCTGAGAGCCCCATGGGCATCATTCAGAGAAGTCACCCAGCTCCGGCTGTGCTGTGTTTGCTTCCTTCCAAATGCGTATTTGAGGTTTGGAAATCGAGCTTGAGAGCCACTCATAAGATTTTAAAAATTATGTGACAGTGTAAGCCACCCATGCCCACACTCCCTGAGTATTTCCCCAAACGCCCTGGATCCTGATGAACCTAGTGTACACTAGTGGTGTGTTGCTGCTTGTCTTTGAATTTGCTCTTGAATCTTAATTTATTTCTCAGTACACAGTAATTGCATACTGTTGTTGTTCAGTCTTTAAGTCGTGTCCAACTCTTTGTGACCCAGTGGACTGTAGCATGCCTGGTTCCTCCGTCCTTCACTCTCTCCCCGAGTTTACTCAGATTCGCGTCCCTTGAGTCGGTGATGCTATCTCACCATCTCCTCCTCTGCCACCCCCTTCTCCTTTTGCCTTCAGTCTTTCCCGGTCTTTTCCAAAAATTGCATATGGTTCTAAGCAAAGAAGTGTAAAATCTCGTGAAGTCTCCCTCCCACCCCCGTGCCATGACCACTCACGCCCCTCCTCACACCACCAGTGACCTCCGTGTCAGTTGTGTGTTTCCAGAAGTAGCATAGGATTATATAAGCAAAGTGTATGTCGTATGTGTATGTGTTCGTGTAGAGTACACGTAAACGTTAAGTGAAAGTAACACACTTATATTCTGTCCCCTCTTCTAAGACAAATAGTGGGAAACCACATACTGCTCTGCATGTTATTTGCTTAATATATCTAGTAAATTGGTTCCAAATTAGTGCATAAAGATTGAGCTTATTAGAGTCTTTCCCTATGAAGCTGAACTCATCACTATTCGTATTGTTATGGCTTGTTCTCTGGTTGACAGGTACGCTTCAAATAAACCAGTTACAGGAATGTGAAACTTTGATTCATTCCTTTTTTTTCAGATTATCGTCTCAATCTTCGTGCTAATGTGCTAACGTTGCCATCACGGAGTCTCAGAATTGTTTCTGTTAACCTCTGAAAATAGGATATTCGTTAACTTAGAATAATTAATTCATGACCATAAGTGATAGACCCTGTCAGGGTGGCTGCTGGCATCGCCGCCTGCACTTCCTTTCCCAGGGTGGACGCTTGTTCGCAGGGGGACGGGTGCAGAGTCAGACGGGAGCCCTAGAGGGGTTGTGGGCTTGAACGGCAGCGACCCTGGCTCCCAGGTCAGAGGCCCAGTGGCCACATAAAGGGTGCAAGGGACAGGGGAGTCAAGTGAACCCCAACCTGTCTCCCTCCCCCTCACATCTTTCAGGAGAGCCGGGACCCCTCACAGTGGAGCCTGTTGGGGTGAGGCCCTCTAGAAGCGGGTACTGAGACACTTTGGGGCAGAAGAGGGTGGGTGTTCACTGGGGACCAACCCCTGTGAGAGGAGGAGGTGGGGCCGGGCAGGGGGCGCTGCCGGTGGCCATGCACACACACCTACCTACTCACACCCCCACCCAACCGCCCCCCGGCCACCACCTCCCGGGCTGCGGTAGTGGTCTCCCCGCAAGGCGGGCGGCCGACGGCTTCCCCTCAAGGGAAGGTCCCAGAGGGTGAAGCCGGGTCCAGCTATTGATTTGATCACCTGTCCCAGGAGCACCCACCACCATTCCCATGGCTCCTGCTGTGCTCAGCTCCCCAGGGTGTGAGAGGCAGGACCATCAAGAGAGGCGGGAGGTTGGTTCAGGATGGCAGACACATGTACACCCATGGCTGATTCGTGTCAATGTATGGCAAAAACCACTACACTATTGTAAAGTAATTAGCCTCCAATTAAAATAAGTAAATTTTTTAAAAAAAGAGGTAAGGACTTTGAGGGGCCACGCTGGGAGTAAGTACACAGAATGAATCCAAGTGAGTCAGTGAGAGGTTGTCTAAAGGAGGAGGCTCTGTCCTCAGTCAGCAAGCTCCAAAACACACTTTCCTTCCTTTTCCACCACGGTTGCCTAAAACGGATGGTTACTGTGTAGATTAACATAGAAAGCATACGTCAGCGAAGTATTCAGAGTTAGCTGTTAGCTCTTTTCCTGGCCATTTTCTTAGCTATTTTAAGTGGACATTTATACAACAAACAGGTCCGGATTTGGCTCATGTTGAAGAAATTAAATTTACTACCCGCTCTTCCCCCGGTGCTCTCAGGCCTAGGACAACTTCCTCATCACGGGACAGGGGACCCCAGGCTTCTTTCCAAGCCCTACCGCCTCCCCGCCTCCCTAGCCTCCTAGGTGCGCCCACCTGTCCCTGTTCCTGCCCTGATGACGTCACAAGTGTGGACGGGGTGGGGGTCGGACAACCAGGTGAAGGAGGGGAGCACTCACGCCCCTGCCTGGCTCCTGAGCTAGGACCCCCTTATCCCGCCCTCAGACTGGGCCGACATCACCCGTGCTCCTGGTCCTCAGGCCTCTGCACTCAAACTGAAACCAGGTGGCCAGCTTCCCTGAGTCTCAGCTGCAGACATCAGGAGGTGAGGATTCTCAGTCTTCACGAGGAGCGCTAGACAGTTTCAGTAATAAATCTCTCCCTATTATAGTGTACGTCTATCCCATCGCCTCTGGTTCTCTGGAGAACTCTTGACTCATGCACTGCTTTAGTCTACTGTCCTTTTTCTTTGATATTCAGCCCCGTTTTCACTCTTTTTCTTTCTCAAATCGGGGTACAACATGCCAGGGACTGGACGAGACAGGCTGGTCCAAGGTGATGCCCAGTGAGTCACGTGTTTGGGAATACCAAGGGGTGTTGCTCCTGAGACTGGATTATCTTATGTGGCAGAGGTGACAAGAGCCTCTGATGTCATTTAAAAATAATAGCAATTAATTGATTTAATCAAAAGGGGGTTGTCCCAGGTGGGCCTAACCTAATCAGTGGAGCCCTTTAAAACAGTGTTTCAAGGTCAGAGACCCGAAACAGCTGAGTCTCTTGTGGTTTTGAAGAAGCAAGCTGCAGGTGGAGGGGCTGATGGTGGCCTCCTGGAGCTGAAGGCCGCACCGTTGGGAACTGAACTTGGCCAGTGACTAGTGACCGGGCTTTCTGTCAATAAGCACTTGGTTCCAGTTCTGAAAGGTGAGGCCCACGACTCCAAGCACAGAGCCTAAGGCCCAGCACATGCTGTCACCCACAAACCAGGGAGGGCAGGGGCTGTAGGGGGCCTGTCTCCCCTCGGGCCGTCCCACCCAACAGGCCTGGAGACGCAGGTTCCTCCTGCCTGAGGGTTGCCAGCGGCCCAGCAGGGCCGGGGTCTCCTCCCTGAAGCCTCTCCGGCCACCCCCAGCTGCAGGGATGCCCCAGCAGTCCCTACCTCTGTCAGGGTGTCCTCAGGCCGCAGTCCTGTGACCAGGGTGGCCTCACTTGCTGCTCTGTGCAGATACCAGTGCTCGATCTCTGTCCCCTGGGGGCGCTGAGGACCAGCTCTTTTCACTCTGCTCTTTTCACTCCTGTCTTGTCCCTTTTCTGGGGCCTTTGGCTTCAGCGCTGATGGGCTACCAAGTCACTTTGCTTGGCTCTCTGTCACCGTTCACCAGGGCAACCCCAGTACATACCCCGTGGGCCTTCCCCCCCGACTCCACCTGTGCCCAGGTAACCCAAACCCACTGGCTGGCATGATGCCTGCACTTTGGTCCCAACCCTGCTACCAAATCCTGGCCCTGCCCTTGCTCAGGCCTGGCCTTCCCAACAACTCTGGTCCCTCTGCCTCCTTCCTCCCATCTTGCCTGTGTCCTGCTCATTACAGGCACCCACAACTGTCCTCGTGAGAAACCCAAACGCCCTTCCTGAGTTGCCTGGGTCTCCTGGACCAGCAGCTTAGACATCACCACAGCTGCTTCTCTGGTTCTGCTCTGAGATCCTACCCGGGCCCCAGAGCGTTACCTGACTCCTCAGCTCCAGGCTGGGAAGCTCCTACCCCAGCCCCTCTGCCCCTCCCTCTACAGAGATGACCTATCCAGCCAGTTCTCCCCAGTCACATGCCCGTCTCCCCAGAGACCAAACATCTGCAGGCATGAGATTCTGGTACCTCCTTCCAGTCCCCAGCATGGGGCAGTGACACCATGGGTGATGAGTCAAATCGACCTCACCTGCCAGCACTAATCAAGGTTGTTTTAAGATCTGCTTGTCCTCCAAGGGGCCCAGAACCTAGACAAGACATTGGCCCGAGCTGTTTTCCAGAGACTTGGAGTCAGCTGCATCTGTCTGCGCTCAGCCAGCTAAGCTGGGTGGGCGCCAGCATCCCCGGGGTGACCTAAGGGAAGTGGGAATCTGAAGCCTGGTTCCACCTGTGCAGAATGAGGCTCATCATACCTTTCCCCAATCACTGCTTCCTGCGCTTCAGGCCGCCTTGCTGCCTGACTGGTTATCCTGTAAATACTCAAGTCCCTTGCCTTTGTGGAGGCAGGTCTGAGGTTTGTTCTCCCGTCTCCCTGCTCGGTGGCGCTGCGAATAAACCCTCTCTGCTGCAGACTCTGCTTTGATTTCCTGCAAGTCTAGCAAGATGAACATGGTGGGGTAGGTTTTCAGCAAATAGCTGTTGAGAAAATTCACTGTATCTTTGAGTTCAGGCAAAAGAATCTTGTAGACAAGCCTCAGGCTTTGCAGCAGGGGGTATCCTGGCTGTGGAGTTTGAGAAACACATTTGTTGTTGTTTTTTAATCAGATAGTTCTGATATAAGGTTGTAAAGAAAAATAAAATTATGTGTGTCAGTAGACTAGAAAATATTTGACATCAAATCTCATAATCTGCAAAACTTCAGAACATTTTACATTTCAAATAATATCCTGGTTATGTGGGTTTATAGGTTGTTATAAAACAGGTAACAGTGTGTTTTATCTCTTTAGGCACATTTACAACCAGGTGCATATTTAGGCTTCATCAAATTTTGACAGACTGAAGTGAAGAAAATGTGAAAGTCGCTCAGTCATGTCCAACTCTTTGGGAACCTAGGGACTGTAGCAGTCAATGGAATTCTCTAGACTGGAATACTGGAGTGGGTAGCCTTTCCCTTCTCCAGGGGATCTTCCCAACCCAGGGATGGAACCCAGGTCACCTGCATTGCAGGCAGATTCTCTACCAGCTGAGCCATAAGGGAAGCCCAAGAATACTGGAGTGGCTAGCCTATCCCTTCTGCAGTGGATCTTCCTGACCCAGGAATTGAACCAGGGTCTCCTACATTGCAGGCAGATTCTTTACCAACTGAGCTATCAGGGAAGCCCGATTTACTAATTCTCTTACTGGAGATGATTTATTGTTTATGCAAACCATTACATGCTTATTGTAAAAATAAAACAGTGCAGAAATCTCAAGTGAAGGAGGGATAGTTGTACCATCCAGAGAGTTTTCTAGATGTCTCTGTGGGTAGACTACTTACATAAATATCTTTGTTCACTAATAAAGTTGAAATCTATTTCCTTGTTTTAAAAAAATAATTGTCTTAGTTGCTAAGTCATGTCCAGTTCTTTTGCAACCCCATGGACTGTGGCCCACCAGGCTCCTCTGTCCATGGGGATTCTCCAGGAAAGAATACTGGAGTGAGTTGCCATTTCCTCCTCTAGGGGATCTTCCAGAACCAGGGATTGAACCCACATCTTCTGCATCGGCAGACGGATTCCATACCGCTGAGTCACCAGGGAACCTCCCTGCCCAAAGACCAACATCCTGATTTTTTTACTCCAGGTACCAAGAAATCTCTTCCCTCTTGGGGAAATATCCCTCACTTCTCCTACTCTCTCCTTCAGATTCTTTAAAATCAGAATCAGCTTTTATAGGGAAAGTGAAATTATCAAATCAAAAGGTGTTGAGGGAGCATTTAGTGTGTGCCCGCCCTATGGGGCGGAAAACTTCAGAATATTTCAGACATAAAGAGTGACCCGGTGTGTGAGGACCTGCCGTGATGTTGAGAGGATGCCGGATGCAGAGAATTTAAGGCTCCCACAGGTTAGCAGGTTTGTCCCTTACCCAGTGGCTCGGGAGGTGCCCGGGGAAGGTCACCAATTAAAACTGCAGCCAGGCCCAGTCATCTGTGTCCAGTCACCCTGTCCTGTCAGCCTCTCGGTGCTACAAAAGGCTTTAACCCTCTCCCTTCATTTGAATCCCATGGCATGTCCTCTCTCTGGTAGGATGTGGGCAAGGGTGCGTCCAGCCTTGAGACTTACCTCGTTGCTGAGACTTGACACAGGCTGACATTTCCTACTCCAGCCACTTGCCATCTTTCCTACTCGTCACGATTCAAAGTTCTGCATGCTGGCCTCACACTTGGTGGAAGTGCAGTGTTTACACAGAGCTTGTCTGTACCTTCATGCCCTCCTGACAACCTGGTCAGACGTCCAACCTCATGTTCCCACATCTCCCCATCTTCCAGGGAATGAAAAAACAGCATCTCAGAATCGTACTGTTTTGCTGTTTTATTGTTCTTATCATTTCATTTACGCACCCACCCCCAAATGGATGCAAGGGCTTCCCAGGAGGCACACTGCTAAGGAATCCACCTGCCAGCAAGAGATGCAGGAGATGTGCATTCGACCCCTGGGTCTGGGAAGACCCCCTGGAGAAGGAAATGGCAACCCACTCCAGTATCCTTGCCTAGAGAATTCCAAGGACAGGAGCCTGGGGGCTACAGTCCATGGGTTGCAAAGAGTCCGACGTGACTGACCACATACGCCTGTGGCTACAGCTGTGTACAAACAAGAGGAAAAGAAGGCCTAATTAGTAGTGACAATGGTCGGGCAACTACAGCCCTTGTCTGACTATGGATTTTCAGCCACAAGCTCACCTATATATTCTTTATTCTTTTTTGTTGGTGGTGGTGAGTTGTTTTCTTTTTTTGCCACACCTTGAGGCTTGTAGGATCTTAGTTCCCAGACCAGGGACTGAACCCAGGCCCCCACAGTGGGCGTCCACAGTCATAACCACTGGACTGCCAGGGAATCATTATTTTTTAACAAATAACTCCAGGTATGATTTATTAACCAATAGGCCATGAGAAATTGCCGTTGAGTGGAGTTTAGACAGATTCCGAATTTGCTGCTATTTTCTCAGGGAATACAGCTGAAAGAGTTTTAGAGAATCTGAAGCAGAGACACAGGTGATTAATTCTCTTCTTGGGTACAGAAGCAGCAGGCAGGGAGGCTTGGTATTTATACTGACTCAGATACAGGCAGCTTCACCACTGTTTTTATAACATCTAGATTCAAATCACGAGGAATAAAGAATGCCATTAGTCAGGACCTCAGACTGAGTCAGTTGGCAAGTTTCTCTCTTTAAAAAGAACACAGAATCTGCCTGCAAGGCAACAGATTGCCTGTGATGCAGGAGATATGGGTTTGATCCCCCAGCCAGGAAGATCTGGAGCAGGAAATGGCAACCCATTCCAGTGTTCTTGCCTGGGAAATACCATAAACAGAGGAGCCTGGAGGGCTACAGTCCATGGGATCACAAGAGTCAGACATAACTTCGTGATTAAACCACCACCACAATGTGAAGGGAATGTCTGAAAAGGCTCCTTCAACTCCACTAGACAACATGAAAATTTACCAACTAAGACCTAATCATCCCTTGGTTCCCACACCACATTCTCAGGGCGGTGGGCAGCAGGGTTAATTTTTTCAGAATGGAAACCACCATTGTTTACTCAGCAATCTGAGCCCTGGTAGGAATCTCTGCAGTTAGATGCAAGGAAGTGGAGATATGCTTTAAAAGAAAAAAAAAAAAAGAGCTACAAATGCAGCTGGAAGCATATGGTGGCCTTCAGGTTTGAGATAAAATAGCAAAAGTAGAAATGTGTGCTAGCTTTGAAAGATATTTAATGGTTGACTTGAAACAGGCCAGGCATCTTACCTTTTCTCTCCTACCGTCTACATCCAAACCTGAGTAATAGTTATTGTCAGGCTGTTTTTTGTTTTTGTTTTTTTTTAAACCCTTTCACCAAGTTTCTCCCATGGTTTAAATGCCTCAGTATTTTATTTTGTCCCTTTCCTTTATAATTCCAATTCTAGATTTCCCAAGGTGGTTTTTGAAGCCCTCCAGGATTTGACCTGACCATTAGTAACAATTTATCTTACTTCCCTAATACACCCCCTAAAGTCCAGGCACAGGAGTCTCTCTCTCTGGAATCTATAGCTGTTGTTTTCATACCTAAAAATTCTCCCTCCGATTTTTCCTGGGTTCAGCTTTCTCTCCTCTGACTTTCCAGGTCCTTGTCATCATTCCTTGATCCTACAGGCAGTTCCCCACCTTTGATGAGAACATCCCTGGCTTCACCTCTCCTCTGTGCAGGCAGCCCCTCTGGCTGACCGGGAGCACCAAGAGACAGGGGCACAGACACGGCCTTTGGCCGTGGACTGTCCTGGTATTCCATAAGCACTGAGTTGTTCTTCTCTATAATACTGTATGCAGCTCGAGAGCAGAGATCAGAACACTACATTTTGCTTTCTTTTTTCTCCCCAGACTGACATTATAGAGCCGGGCACTCAGTCTGGCTGGCCAGCAGGGTGGCTATGCCTGCTTCTGAAGTGTTTGCTTCCACACTTAACAGATTAATAAATAGACACTCAGAGGATTTAGCAATCCCAAGCAATCAGCTCTGATCTAAAAATAGAGCAAAGCCTCTGGTTTCTCAGAAACATTTCTCTCATTCATTTGAGTTGCTTCCAAGTATGACAAAGAATTTGCTTTGGAAAACTTAATTTTTTTTTTTAACAATTGAAATGCTGTCACTGCCAGTTTAGGGTTTTACCGAGTGTGTGTTGTGCTTTATCTTATGTTGGCAATTCTAGGTCCCAGGTATTTCTGTGGCCCCAGGTTTTTATTTTTCCTCCAATGACAAGATTTGGGTGGGTAAGATTAAAATTTTTAATTGAGGTTAAGATTCAGGTAATATAAAGTTTACCATTTTGACCATTTTTAAAGTATACAGTTCAATGGTTTTTAACATTTCCAATGTTCTGCAGCCATCATTACCATCGAATTCCAGAACATTTTTATTACCCACAAAGGCAGTCCTTTATTGTTAATGGGGAACAGTCATCCCCATTTCCTCTTCTCTTAGTCTCTGGCAGCCAGTATCGTGCCTTCTGTCTCTTTGCTTTGGCTTATCCTGGATATTTCATATAAATGGAATGTTTGCTTTTTTCCCCCCTTTATTCTATTTACATGATGTATTGATTTTTTTTCCTATGTTGAGCCAGGAACCACTCAATCACAGTGTGAAAATCCTTTTCATAGGCTGCTGGATTTGGTGCTAATACTGTGTCAAGGGTTTCTCCATCTATATCCATAAGGTTAGCTGTCTGTAGTTTCCTTGTGTTGTCTTTGTCAGGTTTTGCTAGTAGGGTAATACTGGCCTCACAGAATGATTTAGGAAGAGTCTTTTTTGGTAAGATTTTGAGAATGGGTGTTAATTCTTGAAATGCTAGAAGTCGCCAATAAGGCCATCTGATTTCAGGCTATTTTGGAAGGTTTTTGATTACTAACTCAATCTCCTTCTTCGTGTTGGTCTGTTCAGATTTCCTTATACATGATTTAAGTGTTTAGATGTTTGTTCATTTCTTCTAGGTTAACCAGCTGACACACAATTATTCGTGGTGTGTTTATCCTAACTCTAAGCAGTACCAGTGGTCCTAACCGCTGATTTGATTCACCAAAGGCAGAAGTGGAGATGTCTGAGAGTGAGGAGGAGGCAAGCCAATAGGGGGCTGCCACAGGGGCTGAGAGAGAGTGGGGAGGGGGCTGCAGGTGAGAGTGAGCGGCTTAGGGGAGGTCGTGTTTCCTGGAAGACCTCGTCCCTCGCCCAAATCCCCTGAACACAGTTCCGGGATCCTCTCTCTCTATAAAGGACCAGACTGTCCAAGAATCACAGACTGACTCAGTTCTTACGCCATCCAAAGCACTGAATTACTGCGGAACCATGGCCTCAGAAGCTCAAGATGTCTATACCACCCCTGATTCCCTACCTTTATAGGTGGGTGAATGAGAGAGACAGGTGAGGCCACAGATTTGTAAAGCAGCAGAGTTTTATTAGAACAAAGTGCCCCAAACACGACAACTTGAGGTAGAGAAAGTAAACTGAGTTCAAATGTCTTTTTGTCCGCTTAGGGAATGTGTTTTCAAGAAGAGTGTAAAATGTTTTGATTTAGTCTGTGCTCTTGGATGGAGAAGGCAATGGCACCCCACTCCAGTACTCTTGCCTGGAAAATCCCATGGACAGAGGAGCCTGGTAGGCTGCAGACCATGGGGTCATGAAGAGTTGTACACGACTGAGCGACTTCACTTTCACTTTTCCCTTTCATGCACTGGAGAAGGAAATGGCAACCCACTCCAGTGTTCTTGTCTGGAGAATCCCAGGGACGGGGGAGCATAGTGGGCCGCCGTCTATGGGATCGCACACAGTCGGACACGACTTAAGCGACTTAGCAGCAGCAGTGCTCTTGGAGCGGGTGAGGGGGTCAGTAAGGATGCTCCGGTGGTGCCTCGGGTCAGACTGAAATGGTGTTCTGTGGACGGCACACATTCCTCCTGTGTCTGTTGAGGTGGGACTTCTGGATGAAGCCTTGCCCGCACCCCTTGCACATATGCGGCGTCCTCCCCTGGTGTGTCATCTGGTGGAGGATGAGGTGTTTCTTGTGGGAAAAGCTTTGGCCACACACTGTGCACATAAAGGAGTTCTCTTCCAAGTGTGACCACTTGTGCATGAGCAGGGCGGACTTGTTCCCGAAGCCTCGCCCGCACAGCCGGCAGTTGAACGGCTGCTCCCTTGTGTGCGTGCTGCAGTGCCGGATGAGAGCCGACTGGTGGCGGAAGCCCCGCCCACACTCCCTGCACATAAAGGGCTTCTCCCCGGAGTGCGTCCTCTGGTGTTCCACGAGGTTGGACTTCTGGCTGAAGCCTCGCCCGCACTCCGCACACACTAGGGGCTTCTCCCCCGAGTGTGTCCTCTGGTGTCGGATGAGGTTGGACTGCTGGCTGAAGACACGCCCGCAGTCCTTGCACACGATGGGCTTGTGACCGGAGTGCGTGTTCTGGTGCCTATTGAGATGGGACTTGAGACTGAAGCCCCGCCCACACACCCCACACACGTAAGGCTTCTCCCCGGTGTGTGTGCGCCTGTGTGAGATGAGGGTTGAATTCTGGCTGAATCTGTGTCCGCACACGCCACACACGTAAGGCTTCTCCTTCAAGTGTGTCCTCTGGTGGTTGACGAGTGTGGACCTCTGCCGGAAGCACCACCCACACTCCTTGCAGACATACGGCTTCTCCCCTGAGTGTGTCCTCTGGTGCTTGATGAGGTTCGACCTGTCGCTGAAGCCCAGCCCACAATTGCCGCACACGATGCTCTTCTCCTTCAGGTGTGTCGTCCGGTGCCTGATTACGGCTGACTTCTGGCTGAAGCCTTTCCCGCACTCCTGGCACACGTAGGGCTTCTCCCCAGAGTGTGTCCTCTGGTGGACGAGGAGGTTCGACTTATCGCTGAAGCCTCGCCCGCACTCACCGCACATGTACGGCTTCTCGCCGGAGTGTCTCCTCTCGTGTATGATGAGCTTCGACCTCTGTTTAAAGCCCCGCCCACACTCCCCGCACACGAGAGGCTTCTCCCCAGAGTGCGCATTCTGGTGTCCGTCCAGGCTCCTCTTTAGACTGAAGCCCTTCCCACACACCCCACACACGTAGGGCTTCTCCCCGGAGTGGATCCTCTGGTGACTGAGCAGGTGTGTCTTCTTGCTGAAACCCAGTCCACACTCTCCACAGTTGACAGTCCCAAACCCTGGGACTTGGATCCTCTTCAACAGCCTGTCTGTTTCCTCAGGGGTCCCCATTTGTGCAGAGCCGGCCTCTATCTCCATACCTGGGACCCCACCCCCAGAGATGACTGGCTGCCTCTGGGGTGGCCTGGGGAATGCTTCTACAGTACTTTTCTCTGTCTTTCCAAACAAAGGCGGGGCACCTTCTCCCTCCTGCCCTTCCACTTCCTCGATCCAGGCACTACCACCAGCGGCCTGCTGCTGCTGGTCCTCCAGGCACAGGTCTCCTGGCTGGACGGGATCTTCGGCATACAGGCACGTGAAGATCCAGGGTGGGGGACTACACGGCACCTGCTGCATGTGGAATTTCTGACTGCAGAGATCCGGAGGGCAGAAAGGACAGAGGTGGAGTTCTGGCTTTGGTTCTGTGGCAGAGAGAAGAGTCTGAGTCAGAACTGAGACGTGGAGCCGCCAAAGCAGTTCTGCCTGGTCTGATGGTTAAGACTCCAGTCCCTGTTCTTCAAAATGTTTACATCTTCAGGGCCACCCACCAAGACTTCCTGCAGAGGACCCACTACAACGACCTCCTAACACACAACCACCCAGTGACACAAACAGGGTCCAAAGGGATTGTCTGTGACCAAGAGAGCTCTAACCAGAGGACCCATATGGAAACGTCTTTGTCTTTCCCTGTCTCCCTGGGAGGATGGGGTGGAAGAAGAGAGCTGTCCCTGAGCCTGGAAGACCCCGGTGTAGGAGGCAACACAGCGGAATGGCTAAAGATACCATATGTGAGACACCTGAACCTGGAGGGTCCCGACTCTCGGACAAATACTTATTAGAGGCCTACTCTGGACCAGAATTCCCACAAGGCAGGGCTTCCCTGGTGGCTCAGACAAGGAAGAATCTGCCTGCCAATGCAGGATACACAGGTTTGACCCCTGGGTCGGGAAGAGCCCCTGGAGGAAGAAACGGCAACCCACTCTAGCATTCTTGTCTGGAGAATATCCATGGACAGAGGAACCTGCAAAAGAGCTGGACACAACTAAGTGACTAACATTTTCTTTCATTTTCACTTTCAGGAGGCTTTTAGCAGTAGACAACACACACGGTCTAGGTCCCCCAATGACTGGTGCCACGGATCAGTTTGAGTCTTGTTAATTTCCATAATTAACCTAAATAAAATGGCACCAGGAATCAATATAAAAGTTTTCTTCTCATAGTACCTCTCATAAGGAGATGTCAACACTGAACACCTTGCTTCAGCACCGCTGGTTCTACTCAGCTGGCAGAATGCAGGATCACATAGTCTGAGGAACCAGGTCCAGACCTCACTGCATCTGCCTGAACACTTGCCTTCATTGATGAACTGAACTTCTGAAAACCAACTGTGTATACATCTACATTCTAGAATTATTCCATCAGTATAGAATGCTACTGTATTCTGAGACAGGGCCTTCACAGAGGTGATTAAGGTTAAAAGAAGTCATAAGGCTCTAATCGATATGTCTGGTGACCTCCCTGTAGGAGGAAAGCCGGGATGTGCAGCCTCAGAAAGGCCGGGTTAGGACAGAGTGAGGAGGTGGCCATTCAAAGTCCAGGAGGGAGGCCTCCTTTGTAAACTGCCAATACCTCCGCCAACCAAGAACTGCGAGCCTCCAGAAACACAGTAAAACCTTTTGCTTCTGCCATGAATTCTGCTGCTGTGTTTCAGCAGCCTGAGCTAGAAGAGATGCTGCTGCTTCTACCTTGAGCTCTTCCCTATGTGCCTCTGTACCTGCCCTACAGTCTGCCCCTAAGTAAGTCCCATGACATCCATCAGCTGTTCCAGTAAATGTGAAAGGGCCAAAGTCCCTATTCAAAGATAACAGTTGGTTTGGCAGAAGATGCAATAGCAGCTACATGACACCGCAAATCACATTAGATATCATACCAAAACTCTCTAAAAAACAAAGAGCCACAACAAAGCAGGTGCTAAGACTAATAAGAAATAATAGGATTGATATGTAACACACGACTATATTTAAAATGGATAACTGACAAGGACCTACTCTACAGCACAGGGAACACTGCTCATGTTATGTGACAGCCTGGATGGAAGGGGAGTTTGGGGGAGAATGGATACATGTATATGTATGGCTGGGTCCCTTCACTGTCCACCTGAAACTATCACAACATTGTTAATCAGCTATACATGAATATAAAATTTAAAAAAGTTTTTTAGAAAAAAAGAAAGTTTAAGGAATATAATGTGGAACTAAAGAATTTTAACATTAAAAACTTCATTAATGAATGAAATAAAATTGTCATGAACCTTTACATGCCTAACAGTACACTGAAGTGAAATATATAGCAAAAACTTAGAAAGAAATGGCGGATTTGATATAAATTACAATGACATCGGCGAGTAATCTGCTATGACTCTTCCATTCCATTCAGTCGCTCAGTCGTGTCCGACTCTTTGCGACCCCATGAATCGCAGCACGCCAGGCCTCCCTGTCCATCACCAACTCCCGGAGTTCACCCAAACTCATGTGCATCAAGTCGGTGATGCCATCCAGCCATTGCATCCTCTGTTGTCCCCTTCTCCTCCTGCCCTCAATCCCTCCCAGCATCAGGGTCTTTTCCAGTGAGTCAACTCTTCACATTGAGATGGCCGAAGTATTGGAGTTTCAGCCTCAGCCTCAGTCATTCCAATGAACACCCAAGACTGGTCTCCTTTAGGATGGACTGGTTGGATCTCCTTGCAGTTAGGGAATACCTAATAAATACATGTATATACACATTCAGTTCAGTTCAGTCACTCATTCATATCCAACTCTTTGCCACCCCATGGACTGCAGCATGCCAGGCTTCCCTGTCCATCACCAACTCCTGAGCTTGCTCAAACTCATATCCATTGCTCTTGGGGTTGCCATCCAACAAGCTCATCCTCTGTTGTCCCCTCTCCTCCTGTCTTCAATCTTTCCCAGCATCAGGGTCTTTTCAAATGAGTTGGTTCTTCCCATCAGGTGGTCAAAGTATTGGAACTTCAGCTTCAGCATCCGTCCTTCCAGTGAAAATTCAGAACTGATTTCCTTTACGCTGGACTGGTTGGATCTCCTTGATCAAACTGTCCAAGGGACTCTCAAGAGTCTTCGCACACACCACAGTTTAAAAGCATCAATTCTTTGGCACTCAGCTTTCTTTATGGTCCAACACTCATATCCATACCTGACTACTGGAAAAACTATAGCTTTGACTATATGAACCTTTGTCAGGAAAGTAATGCCTCCACTTTTTAATATGATGTCTAGGTTTGTCATAGCTTTTCTTCCAAGGAGCAGTTCAGTTCAGTTCAGTCGCTCAGTTGTGTCTGACTCTTTGCGACCCCATGAATCGCAGCACGCCAGGCTTCCCTGTCCATCACCAACTCCCGGAGTTCACTCAGACTCACGTCCATCGAGTCAGTGATGCCGTCCAGCCATCTCATCCTCTGTCGTCCCCTTCTCTTCCTGCCCCCAATCCGTCCCAGCATCAGAGTCTTTTCCAATGAGTCAACTCTTCGCATGAGGTGGCCAAAGTACTGGAGTTTCAGCTTCAGCATCATTCCCTCCAAAGAAATCCCAGGGCTGATCTCCTTCAGAATGGACTGGTTGGATCTCCTTGCAGTCCAAGGGACTCTCAAGAGTCTTCTCCAACACCACAGTTCAAAAGCATCAATTCTTCAGCACTTAGCCTTCTTCACATCCGGTCCCATCACTTTATGGGAAATGGATGGGGAAACAGTGGAAACAATGTCAGACTTTATTTTTTTGGGCTCCAAAATCACTGCAGATGGTGACTGCAGCCATGAAATTAAAAGACGCTTTCTCCTTGGAAGGAAAGTTATGACCAATCTAGATAGCATATTCAAAAGCAGAGACATTACTTTGCCAACAAAGGTCCGTCTAGTCAAGGCTATGACTCTTAGCAGACCAAAAACAAGGATATAAACAACTTGAAAAATATAAATGATTTCTATTATATATGCTATTTCCCTTGATTTTAAGACAAAATTAGCTAAGCCTTCAAATTTGATAAAACTGAGAAACAGAAAATCTCCCATAGAAAAAGAAAACATATACTTCTCTTTATTATGAAATTGTCAACAGTATTTTAAAAGCTAAAAAACACACAATTCCCTACAGTTATCTATTCCTCTATCATTTAAAAAGAATGCCAAGTCAAAAAACTCCCCAGAAACTCCACTCTTTCCAATTCTCTACCCCCCAAGCTAACCACTGATCATGGTGAATAATAATGCAGATGTCTATGTTCACATATACATGTTGACACAGTCTTTGACACAAACCCAACTATGTAATAAACATTGTTTTGCAATTTTTCACTTAAAAATGTATCTTCTAAGTATCTGCTTTTCTGTTAAAGAAGGTAAAGGAAAATCTGCTCTTCGTTAATGAACAATTAGGAAGCATCATCACAAAAATGGAAAGTTATTAAAAAAAAATACAGACAGGCTGAGTAAACTGTGGGACAATGTAAAAAGGACTAATACACATGTGAATATCATTCCAAAAAGAAGGAAACAGAAGGGAACAAAAGAATCATGAAAGAATCATGTCCAAAAATCTCCCCAATGTGGCTCTAACCATAAATTTATAGGTTCAAAAATCTGAGCACACATTATGACAGGAAAAATAGTGACATTGCAGTCAAACAGCTGAACACCAAACCAAACATACAAAAAGCTCTCAAAGTAGCCAGAGGCTTAAAAAGTAACAAAAAAACAAAGCAATAACTGTGGAAATGACAGCTGATTTCTTATCAGAAACAATGGGAGGCCTGAACAGGGGAACAGTATCTTTAAAGTGGTGAAAAAATAAGCCAATCTAAAATTCTAATCCAGGGAAAATATCCTTTTAAAATATAGTAACAGGAGCCACCAGACTATGTATGTGGGAGAAAACTAAGTGAGGCAGAGACGGCAAACCCAGTGCAGGGAGACGAGACACCAGGAAGCTCGAGTGCGGCTGCAGGTCTGGAAGGCCAGGAGGGCAATGCATATGGTGAGCGGCCAGGGGCCCAGCAGAAAGACCTCCCCATCCCCAGCCCTCTGAACCACCCAGTGTCCCTACTCACCCAGGCAGCTGACGGGCGAGCATTTCCTCTCTTCTCTCCAGGTCTCCTTCCCTTGCTCCAGCTGGGTGATGAGTTCTGGTTTAGAAAACGGAATGCCTGCTCAGAGAAAAAGAGAACAAGATGGTCGCAGGTTATCCTGCACTCAGAGCCACACCAGGGGGGAGGATTTCTAAAGGTGGTGGGGAAGATGTGAGAGTGGTGAGCTCCCCCAGGGAAGGGAAGCCAGGATGGGAGTTCACTGACCCGACTTCATGCTGTGAGAGAACACCTCCCTCGTTTACAAGAAGATACTGACTAGGAAGAGATGCCATGCTTACCAGAGAGCCTGCGGGAGAAGGCTAGAAATGCGGAGTATCACACACATATGTACACAGCTGTACACGTTTATAGAGTGTCTCTGCTTTGGAGTCCGACCCAAAGGTAAGGCCAGAAAGCAAGAGGGCTGCTCCAAGTTGCCAGCAGCCAGGACCCGGGTCCTAAGAGATGCAGGCTTACCCAGTGAGACCAGGTTGCTGTAGTTCTCCAGCATCACCTCCCGGTACAGGGACCTCTGAGCAGGGCTCAGCAGCACCCACTCATCCTGGGTGAAATCCACAGCCACATCTCTGAATGCCATGTGTGCCTGTAACACAAAACAGCCCTGTTCACTCGGGAGCCAGCCCTGCCCAGGCCTCAGGGTAAGGGGCAAGGGGGAGGCTGCCCGGGGGAGACAGGTGAGAGATCTAGATCCTGCCTTTGACCCTGGTGCTCTGTATTCCAAGATCTTTAAAGCCCTGTCACCATCTGGGCAGTGGCACTTGTCAACACGTTCAAGGTCCTAGCTGGGCTGATTTGGAGAATACATACAAAAATACATACAAAAATAGGAGCCTGTAACTTTCAGGAACTTTAACTCTATGTTGAGGGAAAGCGCCAGACTTTTGAGTTTTACAAATTTAAAAGAATAATCTGAACCATGGTATTAGTGTTGAAGCATCCGAATGACTGAGGTTCACACAAGTCAGTTATGGCAAAGACCAAACACAACTCAGTCCCTCCCTGAATCCCACAGCCCCTCCGGCCCTCCTTCCCTGAGAGGCACCAACCAGCAGGGAATGGTCAAGAGCACGAATTCGAACCCTACTGCCCTGGTTTGGAGCCCATCCCAGCCATCAGCTAGCATCTCCGCTTTTTCAACTGTGGATAACGGTCCACTAAACGTCCTGTCCCACACTGTGGTGCTCAGGGTGGACGTCCCTGCCATTCAGTCCACGAATTCATCTCACATGCCATTCTCACACCCTGCCCAACTTTACTGCCTTTATCGCAACACTGTTTCAAAGTGGAAAGCACCCTGCAACAGGGACATCAGGAGAGGTTTTCACAAGAGGCCCAGGAACTTGGTCTTGAACGAAGCACAGGAGTCTAGGGAAGAGACATGTGCCAGGTGTTCCCGATGAGGTGTATGGGGAGCAGAGAAGAGGACACCTGAGCCAAGGAGGAGAGGAAGCCTGAATCCTGGGACGTAGGACCACTTAGGAGGAATAAAAGGCACTAAGTGGGAGAAATGCAGAACAGGTCGAGCGTAGGAGCAGCTTGTGGGTTTTAAATGATTGTAAAATATACATAAGCATTTTACTATTTTTACCATGTGAAGTGTACATTTCAGTACATTAAGCATGCTCGCACTTAATGTGGTACAACCATCACCACTATCCATCTCCAGAACTGGTTCATCATCTCACGTTGAAACTCTGTGACCATTAACCATAATGCCCTTTCTCACAAACCCTGGTAACCAACCATCATTTTACTTTCTGTCTCCATGCATTTGGCTATTCTAGGTATCCCAAATATGTGAAATCATACGGTGTCTGTCCTTTTGTGTCTCAATTATTTCATTCAGCGTAATGTCTTCAAGTTTCAGCCACAGACCAAAGAAGACGTACAGATGGCCACGAGACACATGAAGAGAGGCTCAACATCGCTAATTGTTCAATTCAGTTGCTCAGTCGTGTCCGACTCTTTGCAACCCCATGAATCGCAGCACACCAGGCCTCCCTGTCCATCACCAACTCCCGGAGTTCACCCAAACTCATGTCCATCAAGTCAGTGATGCCATCCAGCCATCTCATTCTCTGTTGTCCCCTTCTCCTCCTGTCCCCAATCCCTCCCAGCATCAGGGTCTTTTCCAATGAGTCAACTCTTCACAAAAGGTGGCCAAAGTATTGGAGTTTCAGCCTCAGCATCAGTCCTTCCAATGAACACCCAGGACTGATCTCCTTTAGGATGGTCTGGTTGGATCTCCTTGCAGTCCAAGGGACTCTCAAGAGTCTTCTCCAACACCACAGTTCAAAAGCATCAATTCTTTGGCACTCAGCTCTCTTCACAGTCCAACTCTCACATTCATACATGACTACTGGAAAAACCATAGCCTTGACTAGACGGACCTTTTTGTTAGAGAAATGCAAATCAAAAGTACAATTCACACCAGTCAGAATGGCCATCCTCAAAAAGTCCACGAACGATAAATACGGGAGAGGATGTAGAGAAAAGGGACCCCTCCCACACTGTTGGTGGGAATGTAAAATTCGTAACAGACCCTCTAGAGAACAGTATGGAGGTTCTTTAAAAAACTAAAAATAGAACTACCACATGATCCTGCAGTCCCACTCCTGGGCTCATATCCAGAGAAAGTCATAATTCGAAAGGATACACGCACCCGGTGTTCACTGCAGCACTGTTTATTACAGCCAAGACACGGAAGCAACCTAAATGTCCACCAGCGGAGGAGTGGATAAAGAAGATGTGGTGCAGCCTTCCCCGGCGGCTCAGGGGTAAAGAATCCACCTGCATTCACACGAGTTCCAGTGGTAAAGAATCCTGTGAATACAATAGAGTTCGATCCCTGATCTGGGAAGATCCTACACGCTTGGAGCGACTAAACCTGTGTCCCGAAACTACTGAACCTGTGCTCTACAGCCCGTGCTCTGCCACAAGAGAAGCCACTGAAAGGCTGTTGTTGAATCACACGAAGACACCGGGATTCTTGACCCCGGGAGGAGAAGAATTCAATCCGGGGCCAGAGACGAGGCTTGATCGCTCAGAGCTTTTGTGTAATAAAGTTTTATTAAAGTATAAAGGAGATAGAGAAAGCTTCTGACATAGGCATCAGAAGGGGGCAGAAAGAGTACCCGCTTGCTAGTGTTAGCAATGAAGTTATATACTCTCCAATGAATCCAAAGAATGTCTGGAGGTTGTAAAGACCTCACCAGACCTACTCCCATAATTTACATTTTAAGATAACAGAATTAGCCACAAGGTTTAATCCAGAGACTGTCCTCAGGCAGGATACATCCTTGTAAAGACCAGGTCTACTCCCATAGTTTACATTTTAAGATAACAGAATTAGCCACAAGGTTTAATCCAGAGACTGTCCTCAGGCAGGATACATCCTTGTAAAGACCAGGTCTACTCCCATAATTTACATTTTAAGATAACAGAAGGTTTAATCCAGAGAGTGTCCTCAGGCAGGATACATTATTGTTATATAATCCTAAGGAATGTAGAGAAGGAAAAAAAAGTTTGTCCTTTCTTCCTCCTTGAGAATTCCAGACCCCTCTCTCCTTGGGGACCCCTAGACTCCTTATCAACCTGCCTAGGAAACGACTCTCTCACCACCTCAATGAGACGCCTGTGCACCACGACTAGAGAGTAGCCCCCACCTGCCGCAACCAGAGAAAAGCCCAAGCAGCAGTGAGACCCAGCACAGCTATGAATAAATAAAAATTTTTAAAAATGTAGTACATCTTTGTACAATGGACTATTACTAAGCCATAAAAAGAATGAAATAATGTCATTTTCAGCAACATGGATGGACCTAGAGATTATCATACTAAGTAAAGTAAATCAAACAAAGACAAATATATCACTCATACATGGAACTTAAGTTTTTAAAATGATATAAATGAACTTATTTATAAAACAGAAACAGACTCACACACTTAAAAAACAAAACGTATGGTTACCAAAGGGGAAATGTGTGTGTGTGGTGGGGGGAGGAATAAATTAGGAGTTTGGGATTAACAGACACACACTACAATATATAATATATAAAGTACATAGACAGGTAACCAACTAGACCCTACTATATAGGACAGCAAACCCTACTCAATACTCTCTAAAAACTTTTATGAGAAAAGAATCTGAAAAAGAATGAACATATGTATAACTGAATTACTTTTCTGTACACCTGAAATTAACACAACATTGTAAATCAACTGTACTACAGTAAAAATTGGGGAAAAAAGATGACCTGAATCAAAATATGAAGGGCCTACAAAGTACCAGGGAGAAGCTGACACATAGCCAACAGCTTCAAGGTATCTATCTACTGGAAAAACTATCAGGCTCTGAAGAATAACAAGAAAACTCCTAAGTGACTCTAGACAAAAAATACACCAGACTTCCATGAGACTTTTCAAAATCATCATTCAACTCATGTGCACTGCAGGTGGGAATGTACAATGGTGCAAGCACTATGGAAAACAGCACAGCAGTTCCTCAAAAATGTAAAAATCACATTAGCATATGATCCACCAATTCCACTTCTGGGTATTTCCCCAAAAGAACTGGAAGCAGGGACTTGAATAGATATTTGTACACTCACGTGAGCAGCGATTCACAACAGCCAAAATGTAGACGTGACCCAAGTGTCTGTCAGTAGACAAATGGATAGCAGAGTGGTGTGTGTGTGTGTATGTGTGTGTGTGTATATAATGGAATATTATTAAGCCTTAGAAAAGAAATTCTGACACATGCTACAACACGGATGAACATTAAAGATACTATGCTAAGTGAAACAAACCAGATACAAAAGGACAAATATAAAATTCCACTTATATGAGGTACCTAGAGTAATCCATATAGACAGAGTAGAGCGATGGTTGACAGGAGCTAGGAGGAAGGGGAAACTGAGTTATTGTTTAATGGGGATAGAGTTTCATTCTGAAAAGTTCTGGAAATGGAGAGTGTGAATGGTTGCACAACAATATGAATGTACTTAACAATACTGGACTATAGACTTAAAACAGTTAAGATAGTAAGTCCTATATATATTTTATGACTTTAAATGCATGGCAAAAAGAATATCATTCAAAGCAATAAGAAAATATTTCGGGGACTTCCCTGGTGGTCAGGTGGCTAAGACTTCGCACTCCCAATGCAGGGGCCTGGGTTCAATCCTTGGTCAGAGAACTAGACCCCACGTGCCACAACTAAGACCCAGCGGAGCCAAATAAATAAATAAACAAGTATTTTTTTAAAAAAATTTCACCAAGACAGAGTGCCCAGAAATGTAAGACTGGTTGAATATGAGGAAATTCATTACTGTAATATACTGTATTAATGAACTGGACCAAGGAGAAAAAACATGATTGCATTTATACATGCTGAAGTATTCTTTAACAGAACTCATCCGACATCCAATTCACTATAAGACTAATGATCTACAGAACTTTCATTTTGAATTTTAGACTTAGAAGTTGCAAAAATATCAATTCCCGTGTAACCTTAATCCAGTTTTCTCTAACATTAACATCTGAGAAAACTATACTACAATGATGAAAACCAGATTAACATTGATTATTATTACTATTATCTAAACTACAGCTCATAACCACATTTCAACAGGTTTATTCTACTAATATCCTCCTCCTTCTGGTCCAGGATTCAACTGAGGTTCTCGCACTGCATTTAGCTGTCATATATCTTTAATCTCCTCCAATCTGTGACAGTTCCTTCTTTCATGAATGACATTTTTGAAGAACAGCCCTCAATTGTGATTTATCAGATTTGAGAAGAAAATGATTAGAATGACCCTAGTTCACTTTTGGCTAGATTGTCTCAGAAGTCACGTGTCCTTTTCATACCTCTTGATAGAGTTCATGATATCGGTATGTTTTACTACTGATGATGTTAACCTTGGTCTTGATCACTTGGTTAAGGCAGTGTCTGCTGGGTTTTTTCATTACTAAGTCACTCATTTTGCCTTTATATTTAATATACATCTTGGGAGAGATACTTTGAGATTATACAAATATCTTGTCTCTTCAACCTTTTACAAATAATTTTAGCATCATTTTGTGGGAGCTGTCTTCAACCATTATTACTGCAGAGTTGACCAAATGACAATGTTCTACCTCCTCCTTTCCTTCGAAATTCATTAGCTGGAATTCTGTAAGCAAGAGTTGTCCCTTCTCTTTTTTTTTAATTAATTTATTTATTGTTGGCTGTGCTGGGTCTTCGTTGCTGCATGCAGGCTTTCTCAAGTTGTGGCAAGCGGGGACAACTCTTCGTGGCAGTGTACAGGCTTCTCGCTGCAGTGGCTTCAGGGGTCATGGAGCACAGGCTCAGTTGCTCCACGGCATGTGGAATCTTCCCAGACCAGGGATTGAGCCCATGACCCCTTCACTGGCAGCCAGATTCTTATGCACTGTATCACCAGGGAAATCCAAGAGTTGTCCCTTCTTATTTACTTCAGTCTGGATTCATAGCTTATCCTAGGGGTTATATTAGAATATTATCACTATTTTGCAGCTCAAATTATTTCATCAAAACACTGGGTGCTCCTTCAGGCTGACCTCATCCCTGCTCTCACCCACAAATGTGTGACAAGGGATGCTGTGCCAGTCACAGGCTTAAGCCTGTATGCTCTCGGAGGGCCCAAGGCACCAGGTTAAGAACGTCAGCACCCTGCTAGAGGGACCAAACAGAAGCAGAGGCCCGATACCATGTGGAGAGGGTGTGGGGCCTAGCAAAGACGACACTGGTGTCTTCACCTGCTTAGGCTAACCCAGTGACAGGACCTGTATCGAGGCTCAAGAGGAGCAAATGAGGTTCCCTACCCTCTAACAACCATCTCCTGGTCCAGTGGGAGGGTCAGACAGTCATGACACAGCCTAAGCCCTGGAGTCCTGAGCCCCAGGGTCCCACCATCAACAGGGAGCCTGGGAACACTGCCGGGGATGTGCAGGCTGCTCTGCAGCGGGAGAGCATCCCAGCTCATCACCAGTTGACACAGAAACAGAGATGCTCGGGGAAGCACAAGCAGACAACGGACTATGCTTCTGTGCAGCTGTAAAGCAGGGTCTGACCGGGTGGGGAGTCGGGGAGGAGACTGAGGAGGAGACTTGGAGAAGCTGGAGGCATTAAAGTAACTCTAACAATTACCTAGGCTTTATGTGCCCCGCACTGTAACTGCATTGCTAGGGTTATCTCCTCCAACATCCCCGGGAGGTGGACACCATTCTGATGATTCCCATGTGGCAGATGAGGAAAAGAAGGCTCAGGGAGGTGAAATAACAAGCTCAGGGCCACACAGCTAGACATGGTAAAACTGAGATTTGAACCTAAGCATCCTGACTTTGGAGTTGGGACAGAAGCGGACGATTAGGAAGGTCTCTTTCTAGAAGGCTGAATGGCAAGTTCAGTATGTGGACGTCAGGTGCCCAATGCAAGAGGCAGGTGGGGAGAGGGACAAGAAGGTGGCGCAGAGACAAGAGTGAGGGCGGAGCAGGAGCGGAGACCAGAAGGAGAGGGGTCCAGGGCACAGTGCACGTGCTGCTGAGAGACAGGGCAGGTGAGCCTGGAAAGAGCAAGGAGGCCCAGCTGCAGGTGTTCACTGAGGTCCACAAGGTCAGAATCAGGGGGAGGGCCAGACACAGGGACACTGTCCCCCGGAATTCCTCCCCAGCCACACACCTCCCCTCTCCTGCCTCTGAACAGAGCTGCTATGACTGAAACAACTCTTCATTCTCTTGAGTGTAGTGATGACCCTGTGGTTATTTTACAGGAAGCTCTAATGTTAGAGCTGCCTCCTAAGGTAACTGCAGGTGAGATGACAGGACAGGGACAGAGGCAGTGAGGGCCTCGCTGGATGGAACCAGAACAGAAGGCCGAGGCCTTCACAACAGACAGACCTGAGAGTGCGCAGGCCTGAACACACCACAAGGATGGGGGAAGGGGGGGGTGGTCAAGGAGGACACAGGGTCTGAACAAGAGTCCCTGGGTCAGCAGCCACCCCTACCACAGACCATGTCCCCTGGGGAAACCAGCTGGGCTCTGATCCCCGGGTGGGGCGTGCTGGGCACAAGATGTCAAGCCTGAGCGAAGGAAACCCACCTTTGGTTCAGCACACAGAAGGCGAGCAGTCCCCACGTGAGTCCGGGCTGTCAGGAGCTCTCCCCTCGCCCACCAGGCTTCCTCTCTGGGCAGCACAAGAGCAGAAAGGTTCAGCAGAGTCACTGGAAACTCACGCCATTAGGCCTTCCTCTTCCTTAAAGGCATCAGGAATGGACCTGTCACAGAAGAAAAGGCTGCGGGAAGCTCGCTGAGAACACAGCCTGCCCCAGTAATGCTGCCGACACCAGGCCTGAGCTGACCCACTCTTGCCTCGGACCTTCCTAAGCAAAGTTCGTACTCACTGGACGCTTAGGACTGTACACATCAGAGATGGTTCCAGGCACAGAACCGTCTTAATTCATTCTAGCCTCACAATCCAATGGAGTACGATTTATTATCTTTATTTTACACATGAGAAAACTGAAGCACAGTGAAGTCAGTCCCTTATCCAAGGTGACACCGTTACAAAGTCACAGAGTCTGGATGAAGCTGGCAGCCAAGGCTAGGCTCTTCAAGTAGGGCAGGGACAGTGAACCTCTGTGGGTTGTAGGCTTCTCAGTGTGTCATTTTGAGATGAATCAAGATTGCTCCCCAGGTGACAAGGGTTACATCTGGATGGTGGGTCTGTAGAGTTCTATTTATTTCTGTCTAAAATCTCTCCTTAATAAAACTTTAAAATGGAACTCAAAATCCCCAAGTCCGGAAACACCGGAGCCCTGCACATCCCTGACTGCTGGGGTCAACGCAAGTTTCCAGGACCTTTGAGAAACTTGCCCAGTGGGCCACAGACAACCTCTTCCTCCAAGGCCTGAATCCAGGGGCGACCGGCCAAAAGCACACCCAAGATCGCTGCCAAAGTGGCCCGTTCCACACCCAGCCCATCCCAGGCACATGCTGCCCACAGCAAACCACCCACCAAAACTCCTGGCGGCGGGATGGCCCTCATCCCGGCACCTGGGAAACATCAGGGCCTCATGCCAACTTACTCAACCCTCTGGCCCCCAGGGAATTGGGGGTAAGAGCGACACTCCCCACCCACCCCCGCCCCGCCCCCAATCATCATCGCTCTTTCGGCCAAGACCTAACGTGTCCTCACCCACAGAAGCCCCGGGACGTGGCTGGATTCCGGCATCCGCCACCTCTAGGCATCACGGCTGAGCTTCGCTCACATCCATCGAAGATGCGCGCTCACATCCTAAATATGACATCCGGGAGGGCACGGCCTGAACCTCAACAGCGCGTCCCGCCGCCGCCTCCTCTGCCCGGCACCCGCAGAGTCCCAAGCCTCAGGTCCAGCCAACAGCCCAGACTTTCAGGACCTACCTTTCCATGCAGGGAAGGGCACGGCTGCAGCTTAGAGCCCCAGGGGCGCCACACTCACCAGCGAGGAACAAGGGGTCACTCCAGCCACCAGCTGGGCTAGGACGCTAGGACTACACTACCCAGAATCCCCGGCCAAGCGGCGGGACTACATCTCCCAGGATGCTCGGCGCGCCCAGAGGCCTTTGAGGGAGCTGTTTCTCAGTAACATGCCCATGGGAGAATGGCCACTGCGGCGCCTAGATTTCCGCCCTGCCCCCTCTTTTACAGAGGACCCGGGGTGAAACGCCTCTCCTTCAGTGACCACTTCGCTAACGCCTCCGCCTTAAAGACTACACTCCCCAGTAACCCCAGCAGTGACTCCTGCCTCCTGTGCTGGGCCCACCCCTCGGCTGGCGGAAGTGATGTGCCCGGGGAATCTCCGTTTAGTTTCCGGGGTGCGCGGCGGAGAGGACAACGGTTTCCGGGCCACGCTTGCTCCAGGGAAAGCACGGCTGTGTCGGGGCTGGTGGAGGCGTGGGGGGGTGGGGTGGGGCGGGGGGGGGGGGTCCGTGAGCCGCGCAGGCGTGGTGTCGACCAGCTCCCTTTAATTCACTTAAACCCACGGTAGGGACTGAGACTGAGAAGGCGAGGCATCTTCCCGCGATCTTACTGTCAAAGGAGGCAGCCGTGGGTTCCGATCCCATGTCCCCAACTAGCGCACCCGCACCGCTCTCCCTAGATCCTGTCCCTCTGTCGCAGTCCGCGCGTTTATGGGCAATCTCATCTGTCTTCTGGGGGACAGGAGCCTCACCGTTAGACCATAGCTTGGGGCTCAGTCCCTCGTAGTGTCCATTGAAAAAGCAAAATATCAAGAATGACAACCTAAAAGTTGAGAATTGTGTTTCATTTGGTGGCCTTATACCTAGGAGACAGCCTCGCAGCTCTGAGGAACCGTTTGAAAGAGTTATGGGAGGAGCAGGATATGTAGGAGTTTGCTGAAAAGAAAACAGGGTGGTTAAACATCGAAAGGTTACTGCTGATCACAAAGGAACAGACAGCTTTATGAATTTAGAACTTTTCTACTATGGGAAGATGAAAGAATCTGGGCTCTCTTAAATCATTCCTTTGAGATGCATCTGAAGTATCTAGGGCCAGCATACTGTTTTTCTCCATCCTTAGTTTCCCTAAATGTGCACCCTCAGAGTGCCTGCAGAGGTTGATGGCTTCATGGCAGGCAGCATTCCATTGTTTACTAAAACAGCATCTTTTTCTTTTTGGTCTACAGCTCTCTGAGTCTTTGTTCAGGGTTCTGATTGAGGTCAGGGAGGTACTGGTGCCATCTGGGACACACCCACTGGGGAGCTGAGGAGCACACCCCCTTCACTGTGGAGGGTGTTTCCACCAAGGCACCCTGTCAGTTTTCCTTACTTCCCCTAGATTTGCTTTCTGAAGTTTTGTCATCTAGAAGACCAAGAAAATGTTCACATGGCCTGCAAAGCCAAGGAGAGATAAGCATTTCCTACAATTCTTTCTCAGCTCCCTGATGGTGCATCTGTTCCCTTCTCTTGCCTGGAGGCTGCCTCATTCACAGTGAATTCAGTTCAGCCCCTGCCCTAAGGAACGTTCCTAGTCTGACTTGGACACTCTCCACATCCCTTTCTGCTCTACGATAGGACTAGTAGTTCACCGAGAAATTAGAGTCCACTAAAAAAAAAAAAAAAAAATATATATATATATATATATATATATGCACAACCTAAAAACTGAGAATTCTATTTTATTAGGCAGATTTTCAGAGGACCTTAAGCCTAGGAAGCAGCCTCTCAATTACCTCTGAAGGACTGTTTTGAAGGACAGGGGAGCCAGGATGTATTGAAGTTTTACAAAACAAATAATAAGAACATCAAAAAATTACTATTAATTAAGGAAAAGCAGACATCCAGTTAATGAATTTAGTGCTTTTCTATGAAGGAAAAGATGCCAAAGTCTGGGTACACTGAAAGCATTCTTTTGACAAGCACCTTAGCTATCTAGGGCCAGCATCCTGTTCTTTCCCATCCTAGTTCCCTGAAGTACATGGGGATGGGCCTGATGGCTTGAGATCGAGTGTTCTGCTTTTCCATCCTGAGGTCCCTAAGGGCTCACCGTGGGGCAGGGGGCCTGTAATGTGATGGCTTAATGGCCCACAACATCCTTTGTGTAACCATTCTTAGTCCTCACCAGCAATGAACAAAGAAAAGTCGAGAGTGTCACCTACCAAATCAGTGAACAAAGGACGCTGTGGCTGCTACAGTCACCCCCAACTATGCACCCTGAGGGGATTCAAGATAGAGAAAAAAAGAGTGCTGGTCCTAGATAGTTGAAAGTGAAAGTTGCTCTGTTGTGTCTGACTCTTTGCCATCCCATACCATCCATGGAATTCTCCAGGCCCAAATACTGGAGTGGGTACCTTTCCCTCCTTCAGAGGATCTTCCCAAACCAGCGATCAAACCTAGGTCTCCCATATTGCAGGCAGATTCTTTACCAGCTGAGCTACAAGGGAAGCCCAAGAATACCGGAGTGGGTGGCCTATCCCTTCTCCAGCTGATCTTCCCGACCCAAGAATTGAACTGGGGTCTCCTGCCTTGCAAACGGATTCTTTACCAACTAAACATTGGGTATATATCAAAGGATGATTTCAAAGAACCTAGACTCTTGGATTTTCCCATACCTAGAAAAGTGCTAAGTTCATTAACCTGAGATTCTAGTTTTTCTTTAGGTGCGTGCTCAGTCGTTCCAGTCGTGTCAGACTCTTTGTGACCCTATCGACTGTAGCACTCCAGGCTCCTCTGTGCCTGGGATTTTCCAGGCAAGAATACCGGAGTGGGTTGCCATGCCCTCCTCCCGGGGATCCTCCGGACCCAGGAAATGAACTTGAATCTCCTGCAGTTCCTGCTTTACAGGCAGATTATTTATTGCTGAGCCACCCAGGAAGTACCCTGGTTTTTCTTTAAATAACAGTAATATTTTGATGATTGACTACCTGTTTTTTTTGTTTTTTTCCTCTCAAAACCCCCTGTATATCTTGGCTCCTTCCTTACCTCTTCTGAACAGTCCCTCAGAGCCACCTGAGAGGCTGTCTCTTGGGTTTAAATCCTCAGTATGTCCACTGAGTAAAACACAATTCTCACATTTTATCACATCTGTAAACAGTAGGATTCTCGTTTCAGCCCCAGTCTCCAGTTCCTTACAACGTTTTGTTCTCTCGTATTGGCTAGAAACACAGTTGCTGTTGTTTAATTGCTAAGTCATGTCCAACCCTTTGCAACGCCATGGACTGTAGCGCGCCAGGCTCGTGTGTCCATGGAATTTCCCAGGCAAGAATACTAAAATGGGTTTAGGTTGTACATATTTTTTAATTGGACAACACCAATACTGTATTTATCAGACTCACTGATAATAAGTGTTTTGCTCCAGGGTCTCTCTCAATGTGTCCAAGTGAACAAGCTCTTCTTTCTCTCCTTTGAACCACGTGTAATTGCACACACTGTAGACCCTTAGCTATGTTGGCATGTGTTTCCTAAGAACAAAGACATTCTCTTATGTGACCACAGTAGTTACTGGGTTCAGTAAATTTAACACTCGGTTCAGTTCAATGGCTCAGTCTAGTCTGACTCTTTGCAACCCCATGGACTGCAGCATGCCAGGCTTCCCTGTCCATCAACCACTCTTGGAACTTGCTCAAACTAATGCCCATTGAGTTGGTGATGCCATCCAACCATCTCATCCTTCGTCATCCCCTTCTCCTTCCACCTTCAAACTTTCCCAGCATCAGGGTCTTTTCCAATGAATCAGTTCTTCACATCAGGTGGCCAAAGTATTGAAGCTTCAGCTTTAGCATCAGTCCTTCCAAATTTAACACTAGAGCAATATTTTACATTAGCCTGCCATCCACATTCTGGTTTGACAACTGGCCCGAGTGTGTTTTATAATATGTACCCCTCCCCAGCACAGGATCCAGTCTAGGATTTGAGTTTTAATTGTGGTGTCCCTAATTTCCTCTAATCTGGAATATTCCACACTTGTGTTTTTGTCTTTTATGACAACAGCATTTTTGAAGAGTCGGGGCTTCTTTTTTGGAAACCATGGTTCTTTCTAGGGTCTGCCTAGGGCTCCCGTACGGCGGGTCCCAGGTTGAGGTCCTGGTACGAGCACTGACTGCAGTGGGACTGTGTCCTTCGTGAGGCATCACGTTCAGTGCTGCTCAGTTTCTGCCTGGTACTGAAGACCATCTCTGGGGAGACCCTTCAGGACCTTATACCCATCTTTCTATTTTTAAAGCTCTTCTCAGGAGCCAGGAGCTTCCCTGGTGGCTGAGATGGTAAAGAATCTGCCTGCAATGCAGGAGACCCAGGTTCGATCCCTAGGTCGGGAATATCCCCTGGAGAAGGGAATGGCAACCCACTGTGGTATTCTTGCCTGGAGAATTCCATGGACACACGAGCCTGGCATGCTACAGTCCATTGGGTTGCAAAGGGTTGGACATGGCTAAGCGACTAACACTACTACTACTACTCAGGAGCCAGATACTCTTGTTTTACCTACATGATGTGAACCCTCAGAACAACCAAATGGAGATCACCCCGTTTTGTGGATGAGGACACAGAAGCTCAGAGCTGGCAGCAGCCAGTAAGCTGCAGAATCCACCTCTGAGCCCCCAGTCCTGCTCTTACCACACATGCATTAAGTGCCACCACACACCACTCACAGGGCTAGTTAGGTGAATGTGTTACACTCCAAGCCCTCCAGCAGCACAGACTCTGGGAAAGAAGGACATGTCTGCAAGTAATAACCAGCCAGCTATGTTACTAGAGACAAACACCACCGAGGTACCAGCTTTCCACTCTGAAGACTTCTTCGGTTAGAACTGTATAAATGTCCTTTTCTAAAGTAGAATCTTGAAAGTTGACTCAGCTATAGTAACATTATGCGTAAGGTAGTAAATGATTGAATCTTAATTCTTTTCCTCCCATTTTATTATGAAAATTTTCTGACACAAATAATTGGGAGATTGGAATGTCCAGACGCCCATCACAGTTTTAATATTTTATCATATATATATATATACATATATATATATATATGTATTTGTCACACACCTCTCTTTCTGCCCATCCATTAGTTCATCTAATTTGGGATGCTCTGCAAGGTCACAGACATGGGTTCACCCCTAAGCACTTCAGCATGCAAGTCATTAGCTAAAGTTCAGTATTTGTTTACAGCTCATTTTGAAAGTAAAATGTGCTTACAGTGAAGTGTGTGAAACTAACGAGTACCATTTAATGAAGTGTGACAGATGCAGACACCCATAAAACCCCAATCCTTCTCCAGTTACAGAACGTTCCCATCACTCCAGGAAGTTCCCTCAGGCCCCTTCCGGCTACATCCTCATCCTCGTGGCCTTGGGGCAACTGCTAGATTAGTGATTCTCATCCTAGAACTTCATATAAATGGAATTAGCCTTTTCTCTTTTTTTGAGAAGCCTGTGGCTTTAGCAAACAGTTGCATATGTTCAACACAACTTTACTAGTCTCCAGATACATTTATATCTGTAAAAGGACTAGTTTAGGGACTTCCCTGGCTGTCCAGTGGTTAGGACTCCATGCTTTCACTGCGGGGTCATAGGGTCCATCCCTGGTCGGGGAACTAAGATCCGGGCAAGCCAAAAAGGTGGTGCAGCCACACACACACACACAAATTTAGTTTACAGGAAACATTTGCTTTAGTTGAGTGGTCAGGTTTGGAGGGTTGTAATGGCAAGCCCTCATACCAAGGTAGATGCATCGACAGACTAGATCAAGGCACATCCCAGTGCCATGTGAGTCAAAGTGGTCCCCAGGGCGGGAGGGTCAGTGACTCACAGAGTCAGCCCCAGCCTGGGGCTTCTGGGCCTTCGGACATCCTCAGATACATGTGTCCATACCGCAATGAAAGATACCAGGTTCCTTTGACCTCTTAAGATTCTTTTTAGTATTTCAAAACACCAGATAGAAGAGATACTAACCTTCCACAGGGCACCAGAGACTAACAAAACACCCCTTTCCGCCTTGGCTCTGGCTGATAAGATACAATCCTAATGGCCAATATTTCCGGAAAGCCCGCACTGTCACTGTCATGGGGTAGAGTGTTCCACACCTCCAATTTCATTTCGTGATACCAGTTAGAACTACAGTCTGTGCGTCTAAAAGTGAACATGTTTCCTCTAAATATGCGCTTTGTTTGGTAGATTTTTAAAAACCTTCAAAAACATGAGGCCTCTGGAGAATGATAATAAACGAAACAGCTGGGCTAGTAAGAGGCAGGCCCCTCTTCCGTTGGTTCTTAAGGAAATCCCTTCCTGGGGAGCTTCTTGGGTCCAGGTATAATCAGATCAGATCAGTCACTCGGTTGTGTCCGACTCTTTTCGACCCCGTGAATCACAGCACGCCAGGCCTCCCTGTCCATCACCAACTCCCGGAGTTCACTCAGACTCATGTCCATTGAGTCAGTGATGCCATCCAGCCATCTCATCCTCTGTCGTCCCCTTCTCCTCTTGCCCCCAATCCCTCCCAGCATCAGAGTCTTTCCCAATGAGTCAACTCTTCGCATGAGTTGGCCAAAGTACTGGAGTTTCAGCTTTAGCATCATTTCTTCCAAAGAAATCCCAGGGCTGGTCTCCTTCACAATGGACTGGTTGGAACTCCTTGCAGTCCAAGGGACTCTCAAGAGTCTTCTCCAACACCACACTTCAAAAGCATCAATTCTTTGGCGCTCAGCCTTCTTCACAGTCCAACTCTCACATCCATACATGACCACAGGAAAAACCATAGCCTTGACTAGACGAATCTTTGTGGCAAAGTAATGACTCTGCTTTTCAATATGCTATCTAGGTTGGTCATAACTTTCCCTCCAAGGAGTAAGCGTCTTTTAATTTCATGGCTGCAGTCACCATCTGCAGTGATTTTGGAGCCCAGAAAAATAAAGTCTGACACTGTTTCCACTGTTTCCCCATCTATTTCCCATGAAGTGATGGGACCAGATGCCATGATCTTCGTTTTCTGAATGTTGAGCTTTAAGCCAACTTTTTCACTCTCCACTTTCACTTTCATCAAGAGGCTTTTAGTTCCTCTTCACTTTCTGCCATAAGGGTGGTGTCATCTGCATATCTGAGGTTATTGATATTTCTCCCGGCAATCTTGATTCCAGCTTGTATTTCTTCCAGTCCAGCGTTTCTCATGATGTACTCTGCATAGAAGTTAAATAAGCAGGGTGACAATATACAGCCTTGACGTACTCCTTTTCCTATTTAGAACCAGTCTGTTGTTCCATGTCCAGTTCTAACTGTTCCTGACCTGCATACAAATTTCTCAAGAGGCAAGTCAGGTGGTCTGGTATTCCCATCTCTTTCAGAATTTTCCACAGTTTATTGTGATCCACACAGTCAAAGGCTTTGGCATAGTCAAGAAAGCAGAAATAGATGTTTTTCTGGAACTCTCTTGCTTTTTCCATGATCCAGAGGATGTTGGCAATTTGATCTCTGGTTCCTCTGCCTTTTCTAAAACCAGCTTGAACATCAGGAAGTTCACAGTTCACATCTTGCTGAAGCCAGGTATAATAAATGACTTTTAAAATCACTTGATTGTTTTAAATCATGTCTTGAAAATGTGAACGGTTCACATTATAGAACGTTGAAAGTAAATTTGTGATGAATTGTTCTTTTTTAAAAAAGGCGAAACACTCGAGTTGTGAGTTTGGTGTCTCTTTGATGCAAGGCAGGGGTCAGGGAAGCCAGCTTTAACGAACTCTGAGTACGGACAAGACATTGACCTCTTTGGGCCTCAGTTTCTCTATCTAAAATACGTGGGTTTGAACTGATCACCTTGAAGGTCCTTTCCAGTGAAGTCCAGAGGGCTCTGACCTTTGACCTGAGACCCTCCTCCCCTGGAAGCCTCCCCTCTGCTCTCCACGTGGCCTCAGCGCCACTGAACAGCAGGGGGCACCCTCTACACAGGGAGCCCTCCCCTCCCCATAGGCTGCTGGCCGTCCAGGTGGAGACTGGGCACAGGCCAGCCACTCAGAATTCAGGGCTCAGCTGTCTAGAGCCAGCCCTTCCCAGGAACAACGGGGATGACCACGGTCTCAGAGGAAACCACCCATCTTGTATCTTTTCAAATATTTGTGAGATTGAAATATTTAAATGTATTTTAAGCATGGATACCATTGAAGATAATGGAAATCATGATGCATATTCTTATAATCGGGCTTCCCTGGTGGCTCAGAGGTAAAGAATCCTCCTGCAGTGCAGGAGACCAGGGTTTGATCCCTAGCTGGGTAAGATCCTCTGGAGAAGGAAGTGGCAACGCACTCCAGGATTCTTGCCTGGAGAATCCCGGGGAATGGGGAGCCTCGTGGGCTGCCGTCTATGGGGTCACACAGAGTCGGACACAACTGAAGTGATTTAGCAGCAGCAGCAGCAGCTGTTGTTCCATGTCCAGTTCTAACTGTTGCTTCTTGACCTGCATACAGATTTCTCAGGAGGCAGGTAAGGTGGTCTGGTATTCCCATCTCTTTAAGAATTTTCCACAGTTTGTTGTGATCCACACAGTCAAAGGCTTTGGCATAGTCAATAGAGCAGAAGTAGATGTTTTTCTGGAACTTACTTGCTTTTTCTATGATCCAACGGGTGTTGGCAATTTGATCTCTGGTTTCTCTGCCTTTTCTAAATCCAACTTGAACATCTGGAAGTTTACTTTCTAAGAGTGCCTTTTGGTTCTGATTGCTTCTTCTTCATAGCCTCTGTTTTGGTCTTATGTTGTCTTCAGTTATTTTAAAGTTTCTTATGTTTGTGTGTCTCGGTTTTTTTCTCTTTGATGCTGCCAGTTTTTCTCAGATGTGCACAATCCTTTATCATCCATTCAGGTTTGCGAATGGGAAATGGGCTAGGTGGGTGGGAATTCTGTGTATATAGCAGGAGCTTATCGAATGACTTGGCGAGTCTGTGAAACTACTCTCAGGCTGGGACAAGTGGAAGGCTTCCCTCTGGGCATGGGAGTTGCTGACCTGGTTCTCACCAGAGGCTCCACGTATCATCTTCAGAAAAGAGGCCACCTGCCAGAGTCCAGCTCCAGCAGCCAGGGAATCAACCTGAAGAGATGAGTGGTGTTGGCAAGAAATGACGCAGGCTCTCAATTTTCTTGGACTGCGTATTTATTTCAAGCTTAAGATTCTCTTTTATATTTTACAAAAGTATTAGGTCAGAGGTTTGATATTTTCAGTTTCCACTGACCCAGATTTGTTGTCTCCATAAATCATTGTTCCCCCTCAAAAGGAGTTCCTGCCTCAGAGATTCTCTTATCTACTTCTTCTCATGTGTCCTTGTGAATACATTGTAACTCACGCTAATGTCTGAGCTCCATACCACATTCCTCAGTTTATTTCTTATCTTTCTAAGTCCTGTTTGGCCCTAGTATCCCAAGCTCACTATTTATTTTATTTACTTTATTTTTTTATTTTTTAACTTTACAATATTGTATTGGTTTTGCCATATATCAACGTGAATCCGCCACAGGTATACAATATTCCCCATCCTGAACCCTCCTCCCTCCTCCCTCCCCGTACCATCCCTCTGGATCGTCCCAGTGCACCAGCCCCAAGCATCCAGTATTGTGCATCGAACCTGGACTGGCGACTCGTTTCATATATGATATTATACATGTTTCAATGCCATTCTCCCAAATCATTCCACCCTCTCCCTCTCCCACAGAGTCCAAAAGACTGTTCTATACATCAGTGTCTCTTTTGCTGTCTCGTACACAGGGTTATTGTTACCATCTTTCTAAATTCCATATATATGCGTTAGTATACTGTATTGGTGTTTTTCTTTCTGGCTTACTTCACTCTGTATAATAGGCTCCAGTTTCATCCACCTCATTAGAACTGATTCAAATGTATTCTTTTTAATAGCTGAGTAATACTCCTTTGTGTATATGTACCACAGCTTTCTTATCCATTCATCTGTTGATGGACATCTAGGTTGCTTCCATGTCCCGGCTATTATAAACAGTGTTGCGATGAACATTGGGGTACACGTGTCTCTTTCAATTCTGGTTTCCTCAGTGTGTATGCCCAGCAGTGGGATTGCTGAATCATAAGGCAGTTCTATTTCCAGTTTTTTAAGGAATCTCCACACTGTTCTCCATAGTGGCTGTACTAGTTTGCATTCCCACCAACAGTGTAAGAGGGTTGCCTTTTCTCCACACCCTCTCCAGCATTTATTGCTTGTAGACTTTTGGATCGCAGCCATTCTGACTGACGTGAAATGGTATCTCATACTGGTTTTGATTTGCATTTCTCTGATAATGAGTGATGTTGAGCATCTTTTCATGTGTTTGTTAGCCATCTGTATGTCTTTTTTGGAGAAATGTCTATTTAGTTCTTTGGCCCATGTTTTGATTGGGTCATTTATTTTTCTGGAATTGACTGTAGGAGTTGCGTGTATATTTTTGAGATTAGTTGTTTGTCAGTTGCTTCATTTGCTATTATTTTCTCCCATTCTGAAGGCTGTCTTTTCACCTTGCTTATAGTTTCCTTTGTTATGCAGAAGCTTTTAAGTTTATTAGGTCCCATTTGTTTATTATTTGTTTATTTTTGCTTTTATTTCCAATATTCTGGGAGGTGGGTCATAAAGGATCCTGCTGTGAAGTATGTCAGAGAGTGTTTTGCCTGTGTTCTCCTCTAGGAGTTTTAAAGTTTCTGGTCTTACGTTTAGATCTTTAATCCATTTTGAGTTTCTTTTTGTGTATGGTGTTAGAAAGTGTTCTAGTTTCATTCTTTTACAAGTGGTTGACCAGTTTTCCCAGCACCACTTGTTAAAGAGATTGTCTTTAATCCATTGTATATTCTTGCCTCCTTTGTCAAAGATAAGGTGTCCATAGGTGCGTGGATTTATCTCTGGGCTTTCTATTTTGTTCCATTGATCTATATTTCTGTCTTTGTGCCAGTACCATACTGTCTAAATGATTGTGGCTTTGTAGTAGAGCCTGAAGACAGGCAGGTTGATTCCTCCAGTTCCATTCTTCTTTCTCAAGATTGCTTTGGCTATTCGAGGTTTTTTATATTTCCATACAAATTGTGAAATTATTTGTTCTAGCTCTGTGAAGAATACCGTTGGTAGCTTGATAGGGATTGCATTGAATCTATAAATTGCTTTGGATAGTATACTCATTTTCACTATGTTGATTCTTCCAATCCATGAACATGGTATATTTCTCCATCTATTAGTGTCCTCTTTGATTTCTTTCACCAGTGTTTTATAGTTTTCTGTATATAGGTCTTTAGTTTCTTTAGGTAGATATATTCCTAAGCATTTTATTCTTTTTGTTGCAATGGTGAATGGAATTGTTTCCTTAATTTCTCTTTCTGTTTTCTCATTATTAGTGTATAGGAATGCAAAGGATTTCTGTGTGTTGATTTTATATCCTGCAACTTTACTATATTCATTGATCAGTTCTAGTAATTTTCTGGTGGAGTCGTTAGGGTTTTCTATGTAGAGGATCATGTCATCTGCAAACAGTGAGAGTTTTACTTCTTCTTTTCCAATTTGGATTCCTTTTATTTCTTTTTCTGCTCTGATTGCTGTGGCCAAAACTTCCAAAACTATGTTGAATAGTAATGGTGAAAGTGGGCACCCTTGTCTTGTTCCTGACTTTAGGGGAAATGCTTTCAATTTTTCACCATTGAGGATAATGTTTGCTGTGGGTTTGTCATATATAGCTTTTATTATGTTGAGGTATGTTCCTTCGATTCCTGCTTTCTGGAGAGTTTTTATCATAAATGGATGTTGAATTTTGTCAAAGGCTTTCTCTGCATCTATTGAGATAATCATATGGTTTTTATTTTTCAATTTGTTAATGTGGTGTATTACATTGATTGATTTGTGGATATTAAAGAATCCTTGCATCCCTGGGATAAAGCCCACTTGGTCATGGTGTATGATCTTTTTAATGTGTTGTTGGATTCTGATTGCTAGAATTTTGTTAAGGATTTTTGCATCTATGTTCATCAGTGATATTGGCCTGTAGTTTTCTTTTTTTGTGGCATCTTTGTCAGGTTTTGGTATTAGGGTGATGGTGGCCTCATAGAATGAGTTTGGAAGTTTACCTTCCTCTACAATTTTCTGGAAGAGTTTGAGTAGGATAGGTGTTGCTGCTGCTGCTGCTGCTAAGTCACTTCAGTCATACCCGACTCTGTGCAACCCCATAGATGGCAGCCCACCAGGCTCCCCCATCCCTGGGATTCTCCAGGCAAGAACACTGGAGTGGGCTGCCATTTCTTTCTCCAATGCATGAAAGTGAAAAGTGAAAGTGAAGTCGCTCAGTCGTGCCCTACTCTTAGCGACCCCATGGACTGCAGCCTACCAGGCTCCTCCGTCCATGGGATTTTCCAGGCAAGAGTACTAGAGTGGGGTGCCATTGCCTTCTCCGAGGATACATGTTAGCTCTTCTCTAAATTTTTGGTAGAATTCAGCTGTGAAGCTGTCTGGACCTGGGCTTTTGTTTGCTGGAAGATTTCTGATAACAGTTTCAATTTCTGTACTTGTGATGGGTCTGTTAAGATTTTCTATTTCTTCCTGGTCCAGTTTTGGAAAGTTGTACTTTTCTAAGAATTTGTCCATTTCATCCACGTTGTCCATTTTATTGGCATATAATTGCTGATAGTAGTCTCTTATGATCCTTTGTATTTCTGTGTTGTCTGTTGTGATCTCTCCATTTTCATTTCTAATTTTATTGATTTGATTTTTCTCCCTTTGTTTCTTGATGAGTCTGGCTAATGGTTTGTCAATTTTATTTATCCTTTCAAAGAACCAGCTTTTGGCTTTGTTGATTTTTGCTATGGTCTCTTTTGTTTCTTTTGCGTTTATTTCTGTCCTAATTTTTAAGATTTCTTTCCTTCTACTAACCCTGGGGTTCATTTCTTCTTTTTCTAGTTGCTTTAGGTGTAAAGTTAGGTTATTTATTTGACTTTTTTCTTGTTTCTTGAGGTATGCCTGTATTGCTATGAACTTTCCCCTTAGGACTGCTTTTACAGTGTCCCACAAGTTTTGGGTTGTTGTGTTTTCATTTTCATTCGTTTCTATGCATATTTTGATTTCTTCTGTGATTTGTTGGTTATTCAGCAGCGTGTTGTTCAGCCTCCATATATGGAATTTTTAGTAGTTTTTCTCCTGTAATTGAGATCTAATCTTACTGCATTGTGGTCAGAAAAGATGCTTGAAATGATTTCAATTTTTTTGAATTTACCAAGGCTAGATTTATGGCCCAGCATGTGATCTATCCTGGAGAAGGTTCCGTGTGCGCTTGAGAAAAAGGTGAAATTCATTGTTTTGGGGTGAAAGTCCTATAGATATCAATTAGGTCTAACTGGTCTATTATATCGTTTAAAGTTTGTGTTTCCTTGTTAATTTTCTGTTCAGCTGATCTATCCATAGGTGTGAGTGGGGTATTAAAGTCTCCCACTATTATTGTGTTATTGTTAATTTCCCCTGTCATACTTGTTAGCATTTGTCTTACATATTGTGGTGCTCCTATGTTGGTGCATATATATTTATAATTGTTATATCTTCTTCTTGGATTGATCCTTTGATCATTATGTAGTGTCCTTCTTTGTCTCTTTTCACAGCCTTTGTTTTAAAGTCTACTTTATCTGATATGAGTATTGCTACTCCTGCTTTCTTTTGATCTCTATTTGCATGGAATATCTTTTCCAGCCCTTCACTTTCAGTCTGTATGTGTCCCCTGTTTTGAGGTGGGTCTCTTGTAGACAACATATATAGGGGTCTTGTTTTTGTATCCATTCAGCCAGTCTTTGTCTTTTGGTTGGGGCATTCAACCCATTTACGTTTAAGGAAATTATTGATAAGTATGATTCCGTTGCCATTTACTTTATTGTTTTAGGTTCAAATTTATACACCCTTTTTTGTGTTTCCTGTCTAGAGAATCTCCTTTAGCATTTGTTGGAGAGCTGGTTTGGTGGTGCTGAATTCTCTCAGCTTTTGCTTGTCTGTAACGCTTTTGATTTCTCCTTCATATTTGAATGAGATCCTTGCTGGGTACAGTAATCTGGGCTGTAGGTTATTTTCTTTCATCACTTTAAGTATGTTTTGCCGTTCCCTCCTGGCCTGAAGAGTTTCTATTGAAAGATCAGCTGTTATCCTTATGGGAATCCCCTTGTGTGTTATTTGTTGTTTTTCCCTTGCTGCTTTTAATATTTGTTCTTTGTGTTTGATCTTTGTTAATTTGATTAATATGTGTCTTGGGGTGTTTCGCCTTGGGTTTATCCTGTTTGGGACTCTCTGGGTTTCTTGGACTTGGGTGATTATTTTCTTCCCCATTTTAGGGAAGTTTTCAATGATTATCTCCTCAAGTATTTTCTCATGGTCTTTCTTTTTGTCTTCTTCTTCTGGGACTCCTATGATTCGAATGTTGTAGCGTTTAATATTGTCCGGGAGGTCTCTGAGCTTGTCCTCATTTCTTTTAATTCGTTTTTCTTTTTTCCTCTCTGATTCATTTATTTCTACCATTCTATCTTCTAATTCACTAATCCTATCTTCTGCCTCTGTTATTCTACTATTTGTTGCCTCCAGAGTGTTTTTGATCTCATTTATTGCATTATTCATTATATATTGACTCTTTTTTATTTCTTCTAGGTCCTTGTTAAACCTTTCTTGCATGTTCTCAATCCTTGTCTCCAGGCTATTTATCTGTGATTTCATTTTGATTTCAAGATTTTGGATCATTTTCACTATCATTATTTGGAATTCTTTATCAGGTAGATTCCCTATCTCTTCCTCTTTTGTTTGGTTTGGTGGGCATTTATCCTGTTCCTTTACCTGCTGGGTATTCCTCTGTCTCTTCATCTTGTTTAAATTGCTGAGTTTGGGGTGTCCTTTCTGTATTCTGGCAGTTTGTGGTGTTCTCTTTATTGTGGAGTTTCCTTGCTGTGGGTGGGTTCATATAGGTGGCTTGTCAAGGTTTCTTGGTTAGGGAAGCTTGTGTTGGTGTTCTGGTGGGTGGAGCTGGATTTCTTCTCTCTGGAGTGCAATGAAGTGCCCAGTAATGAGTTATGAGATGTCTATGGTTTTGTAGTAACTTGGGCAGCCTGTATATTGGAGCTCAGGGCTGTGTTCCTGTGTTGCTGGAGAATTTGCATGGTATGTCTTGCTCTGGAACTTGTTGGCCCTTTGGTGGTGCTTGGTTTCAGTGTAGGTATGGAGGCGTTTGATGAGCTCCTGTCAATTAATGTTCCCTGGAGTCAGGAGTTCCCTGGAGTCAGGGTTTGGACTTAAGCCTCCTGCTTCTGTCTTTCAGTCTTATTTTTAGAGTAGTCTCAAAACTTCTCCTTCTATACAGCACCACTGATAAAACATCTAGGTTAAAGATGAAAAGTTTCTCCACAGTGAGGGACACCAGAGAGGTTCACAGAGTTACATGGAGAAGAGAAGAGGGAGGAGGGAGTTAGAGGTGACCCGAATGAGATGAGGTGGAATCAATAGAGGAGAGAGCAGGCTAGCCAGTAATCACTTCCTTATGTGCACTCCACAACTGGACCACTCAGAGATGTTCATGGAGTTATACAGAGAAGAGAAGAGGGAGGAAGGAGACAGAGGTGGCCAGGAGGATAAAAGAGGGGAATCAAAAACAGAGAGACAGATCCAGCCAGTAATCAGTTCCCTAAGTGTTCTCCACCATCTGGAACACACAGAAATTCACAGAGTTGGGTAGAGAAGAGAGGGGTTAGGGAGGAGACACAGGCGACCTGGTAGAGAAAAAGGAGAGTCCAAAGGAGGAGAGAGCAGTCAAGCCAGTAATCTCGCTCCCAAGTAAAAATGGGTACTGAAGATTGGGTTCTTAAAGGTACAAAATTGATAACAAATACCAAAAAGCAAAAATTAAAAATCTAGAGTAGAGTTTGGAATTTCAAAAATACAATGTTAAAGAAAATAAGAAGAAAAAGAAAGAGGAAAAAAAACAAAGTCACAAAAATTATTTTAAAAAATATAGGTACAAAACTGATAACAAATACCAAAAAGCAAAAATTAAAAATCTAGAGTAGAGTTTGGAATTTCAAAAATACAATGTTAAAGAAAAGAAGGAAAAAAAAAAAGAGAGAGAGAGAGAGAGAAAAAACAAAGTCACAAAAATTATAAAAAAATATATATATAAAGTTTGCTTTTAAAAAAATAGGGTCTTTTTTTTTTTGCAAAGTAATAGTAGGTTATAAAAGTGAAAATTAAAGGAGTAATAGAGGACTTAAAATTTTTTAAAAATTTTAAAAAAGAGAAAGAATGATTGTAAAAATAGTAAAAATATATCTAGGACTTTCTCTGGTGTTGTTGTGGGTATTGTGGGTTCAGTTCATTTTCGGATAGTTCCTTGGTCCAGCTTATATTTCTCAAGATCTATAGGCCCCTTCCTATGTAGTTGGAACTAACGACAGGGTTTTAATCTATTGCACCTGTCACTTCCAAGGCAGTTCCCTCTGTTTTAGCTTCTTCTGTTTGCTGGTCTCTTCAGTGTCTGACTTCCGCCCTGACACAAAGGGGGCAGTGGTGGACACTTTTTTTTTTTTTTTTTTTTAGGCTCACTTGTTCAGTCACGCTGTGGGGAGGGAGGGACACTGCAAAAAAATAACACTGGTGTGTGCTTGCAGTGCCTCAGCCACACTGGGCCTTGCCTCCGCTCACAGTGCGTGTACCCTCCCTGCCCACACTGCTCAGGCTCTAGGTTGCTCCACCGGGAACTGTCTGAGGCCGGCCCTGGGCTGCATTCACCTCCCAGGTCTAAGCCGCACAGGTTCAGGCACTCGGGTAGTCCTCAGAGGCACAGACTCGGTTGGGCCTGCGTTTTGTGCCCTTCCCAGATCCAAGCAGCTCAGGTGATGAGGTGTTTGGCGAGCATGGTCGTTGCAACCTATCTCCTCCCCCGTCCCTGCCGCTCAGTTTTCTGGGTGTACAACTGGCGCACCTTCTCAGGCAGATCTTGACCATCCAGAACCCCAAGATGTCTTAGTTAGCAAAGAAGCCTGCTTACAGTTTTGTAGATAATGTCTCTGTGGGGCTGCGATTGCCCCCTTCCGGCTCTGGCTGCCTGTCACCGGAGGGGGATGGTCTGCAGCCGGCTATCTCTGTTCAGTCCTTTGTTCTGTGCGTGAGCCTGGCGGTGTCTTAGGTTAGGGCTGGCTTTTCGGTGGTAGTTATCCCACAGTCTCGTTTGCTAGCCCAAGTTAGTTCGCTCAGATAGCGCTCGGGGCATTCATGCCAGATCCTTACTCTAAGCAATTCAGCCCGCGCCTCCCTGCCCAGCCCCCCGCTTGCTAGTGGCGGGTGCAGGCGTCTGTGCTGCTTCTCCGCTGGGGGAGTTACCGTTGGGCTCAGTAATCTGTGGGTTTTAATTATTTATTTATTTTTCCTCCCTGTTATGTTGCCCTCTGTGCTTCCAAGGCTCTCCACAGACTCGGCAATGAGAGTGTTTCCTGGTGTTTGGAAACTTCTCTCTTTTTAAGACTCCCTTCCCGGATGGAGCTCCGTCCCTCCCTCTTTTGTCTCTTTTTTTTGTCTTTTATATTTTTCCTACCTCCTTTGAAGACAGTGGGCTGCTTTTCTGGGTGCCTGATGTCCTCTGCCGGCATTCAGAAGTTGTTTTGTGGAATTTACTCAGCGTTTAAATGTTCTTTTGATGAATTTGTGAGGGAGAAAGTGGTCTCCCCGTCCTATTCCTCTGCCATCTTAGCTCCTCCTCCTAAGCTCACTATTTCTTAAAAAGGGCTATTAGCTATTAATATCCCTAAAGTTCCTAATCTCTATAAGCTATAGTAGAATATGCTAACATTACAACATTCCTTAAATCTGTAGCTTCTAACTATTTTAATTATTCCTAAGCCCTAAATTCAGCAAACTCCTTCACCATAAACACTTCCTCACAAATAGGCTTCAGATAGCAATCCTTCTCATGGCCTCAAGCTGCGGCCTACGTGCTCACCCTGGAACACTCTTTTATAAAAGTCTTTGAACAAATGTCAATGACTAACTTTATGAATTATTTTCTGAGCACAGCTGCAGAGGCTTTGTGCCTTCTCATGCTCCTCTCAAGAATAATAAACACCTTAATATTCTTTTCAGTCTACTCAGCTGAGGAGAGGAAAGAACAAGTCAGAATCACAAGGCCTAACTCCTTTATCCTGGGTCCGTGGCTGCGGGACAAGGAGAGGGAGTTGGGGCCGTGCCTCCATTTTGTCAGTAATGCCTAACGCAGCTCCCAACAGCCAACACACTTTTTCTCCACTGGGATACGTTTATGGCTGCAGATACATCTACACGTGCAGGGGACGGGGTAGTGGTGTCAAGGGAAGGACCAGGGGCCAGGAGAATGCAGACCTTCAGCTGCTCATCTCATTTCTGTCTCCAGCCATGACTCCCACCTTCCATCACTCCTGCCACCTCTGATCAGGAGCCTTTCGTGAGTTCTGGAATGCAAGTACCACCCCTTCCTCCACTGGGACAGCCACTGCTCCCTCACTGGGCCAAGCTGACCAGGCAACGTGGAGAGAGAGTCTGGCACATAGCAAAATATGCTGTCTGACCTCTCAGGCCTGCCCTCAGGGCTCTAAGGCTGGTGTTTGTTTTCATATCACACAAGCCACACTCACTGAAGCCAAGGTCATTGTCCCCACACAAGAATAGGAGCCTCAGCCCTGAAAGGTTATTGTCATAGGACAGTCACCAGGATTCAAGCCAAGGGTAAGACCATGTCCCACACATTCCATGAACTCTTGCAGGAAACATACTAACATAGTGTGTATTAGTATAAATTGACGACAAACCAGATCCTTGTGGGATTCCTCACTTTAAAATTTTCTCCCTGATATCAAAGCTTACCCTGCTAATCTTCCAAGGAAAGGAGCAAAAAGGGGAGAGTCAAGAGATTTTCCTGGGTTAGTTAAGTAGGTCATGGGTGAAACCAAGGCCCCGTTGTGCCTGCTCCCTCTCCAGTCTCTCGAGGATTCTAACCAAGGATCTAGCCAGGGATTTTTTCCCACCCAAACAGGCTCCAAAATACAGCTCTTCATGAAGCAACTCTGTTTGGCCGGGCAGGAAGGGAGTGCATCGCTGCCTTACTGGGGTACGTTCCTTGGCCTCTGGGGGACACTCCAACTGCCACGGTGATCCCCCTGTTGGTCTGTGAGGATTTCAGGGGGTCCTGGTGCCCGAAAAGCTGACCCAGTGAATGGGGGCCACCATCCCACCACGGCTCCCAGGGCACTAAGGGCTTTTCAAAGCACAATGAAAATGCTGCCCCCTTAAATCCACCTGGTTGTGGGTATGGAGGCTATGGGAACCCTCTGTCAGGACTGGCATTGGATGTGTGAGATCGCAGAGCCCGTCAGAAGGGTTCAGGGTAGAGCCGCCCTTGAGGGCTGGGTCATGGTGGCCTCTCGGGGAAGTTTGGGACAGGGGCCCGGGAGCCCCAGCAGCAGGGAGGAGTCAGGCCCTGAGGCTCAGGGACTGGAATCCATCAGCTCACCCCCATTTTCCTTTGCGGATGCAATGCCAGCGTCCAGAAGAAGAATGCAAGAGGCCAGATGGCATACAACCTGGCCCTGGAAAGTGGGGATGAGCCCGTCACCTCGCTCTTTGCTGCTAAGCTTGGCCTGGATGAACGCTAAGCCTGAGAGCCCCATGGGCATCATTCAGAGAAGTCACCCAGCTCCGGCTGTGCTGTGTTCGCTTCCTTCCAAATGCATATTTGAGGTTTGGAAATCGAGCTTGAGAGCCACTCATAAGATTTTAAAAATTATGTGACAGTGTAAGCCACCCATGCCCACACTCCCTGAGTATTTCCCCAAACGCGCTGGATCCTGATGAACCTAGTGTACACTAGTGGTGTGTTGCTGCTTGTCTTTGAATTTGCTCTTGAATCTTAATTTATTTCTCAGTACACAGTAATTGCATACTGTTGTTGTTCAGTCTTTAAGTCGTGTCCAACTCTTTGTGACCCAGTGGACTGTAGCATGCCTGGTTCCTCCGTCCTTCACTCTCTCCCAGAGTTTACTCAGATTAGTGTCCCTTGAGTAGGTGAGCTATCTCACCATCTCCTCCTCTGCCACCCCCTTCTCCTTTTGCCTTCAGTTTTTCCCGGTCTTTTCCAAAAATTGCATATGGTTCTAAGCAAAGAAGTGTAAAATCTCATGAAGTCACCCTCCCACCCCCGTGCCATGACCACTCACACCCCTCCTCACACCACCAGTGACCTCCGTGTCAGTTGTGTGTTTCCAGAAGTAGCATAGGATTATATAAGCAAAGTGTATGTCGTATGTGTATGTGTTCGTGTAGAGTACACGTAAACGTTAAGTGAAAGTAACACACCTATATTCTGTCCCCTCTTCTAAGACAAATAGTGGGAAACCACATACTGCTCTGCATGTTATTTACTTAATATATCTAGTAAATTGGTTCCAAATTAGTACATAAAGATTGAGCTTATTAGAGTCTTTCCCTATGAAGCTGAACTCATCACTATTCGTATTGTTATGGCTTGTTCTCTGGTTGACAGGTAAGCTTCAAATAAACCAGTTACAGGAATGTGAAACTTTGATTCATTCCTTTTTTCAGATTATCATCTCAGTCTTCGTGCTAATGTGCTAACGTTGCCATCACGGAGTCTCAGAATTGTTTCTGTTAACCTCTGAAAATAGGATATTCGTTAACTTAGAATAATTAATTCATGACCATAAGTGATAGACCCTGTCAGGGTGGCTGCTGGCATCGCCGCCTGCACTTCCTTTACCAGGGTGGATGCCTGTCCACAGGGGGATGGGTGCTGAGTCAGACGGGAGCCCTAGTGGGGTTGTGGGCTTGAACGGCAGCGACCCTGGCTCCCAGGTCAGAGGCCCAGTGGCCATATAAAGGGCGCAAGGGACAGGGGAGTCAAGTGAACCCTCAACCTGTCTCCCTCCCCCTCACATCTTTCAGGAGAGCCAGGGCCCCTCACAGTGGAGCCTGTTGGGGTGAGGCCCTCTAGAAGCGGGTACTGAGACACTTTGGGGCAGAAGAGGGTGGGTGTTCACTGGGGACCAACCCCTGTGAGAGGAGGAGGTGGGGCAGGGCAGGGGGCGCTGCCGGTGGCCATGCACACACACCCACCTACCCACACCCCCACCCAACCGCCCCCAGGCTGCTCTAGTGGCCTCCCCACAAGGCGGGCGGCCGATGGCTTCCCCTCAAGGGAAGGTCCCAGAGGGTGAAGCCGGGCCCAGCTGTTGATTTGATCACCTGTCCCAGGAGCACCCACCACCATTCCCATGGCTCCTGCTGTGCTCAGCTCCCTAGGGTGTGAGAGGCAGGACCATCAAGAGAGGCGGGAGGTTGGTTCAGGATGGCAGACACATGTACACCCATGGCTGATTCGTGTCAATGTATGGCAAAAACCACTACACTATTGTAAAGTAATTAGCCTCCAATTAAAATAAATAAAACTTTTTTTAAAAAAAGAGGTAAGGACTTTGAGGGGCCACGCTGGGAGTAAGTACACAGAATGAATCCAAGTGAGTCAGTGAGAGGTTGTCTAAAGGAGGAGGCTCTGTCCTCAGTCAGCAAGCTCCAAAACACACTTTCCTTCCTTTTCCACCACGGTTGCCTAAAACGGATGGTTACCGTGTAGATTAATATAGCAAGCATATGTCAGCAAAGTATTCAGAGTTAGCTGTTAGCTCTTTCCCTGGCCATTTTCTTAGCTATTTTAAGTGGACATTTATACAACAAACAGGTCCGGATTTGGCTCATGTTGAAGAAATTAAATTTACTACCCGCTCGTCCCCCGGTGCTCTCAGGCCTAGGACAACTTCCTCATCACGGGACAGGGGACCCCAGGCTTCTTTCCAAGCCCTACCGCCTCCCCGCCTCCCTAGCCTCCTAGGTGCGCCCACCTGTCCCTGCTCCTGCCGTGATGACGTCACAAGTGTGGACGGGGTGGGGGTTGGACAACCAGGTGGAGGAGGGGAGCACTCACGCCCCTGCCTGGCTCCTGAGCTGGGACCCCCTTATCCCGCCCTCAGACTGGGCCGACACCACCCGTGCTCCTGGTTCTCTGGTCTCTGTGCTCAAACTAAAACCAGGTGGCCAGCTTCCCTGTGTCTCAGCTGTGGACATCAGGAGGTGAGGATTCTCAGCCTTCACAAGGAGCGCTAGACAGTTCCTGTAATAAATCTCTCCCTATTATAGTGTACATCTATCCCATCGCCTCTGGTTCTCTGGAGAACTCTTGACTCATGCACTGCTTTACTCTACTGTCCTTTTTCTTTGATATTCAGCCCCGTTTTCACTCTTTTTATTTCTCAAATGGGGGTACAACATACCAGGGACCGGGCGAGACAGGCTGGTCCAAGGTGATGCCCAGTGAGTCACGTGTTTGGGAATACCAAGGGGTGTTGCTCCTGAGACTGGATTATCTTATGTGGCAGAGGTGACAAGAGCCTCTGATGTCATTTAAAAATAACAGTAGCAATTAATTGATTTAATCAAAAGGGGGTTGTCCCAGGTGGGCCTAACCTAATCAGTGGAGCCCTTTAAAACAGTGTTTCAAGGTCAGAGACCCGAAACAGCTGAGTCTCTTGTGGTTTTGAAGAAGCAAGCTGCAGGTGGAGGGGCTGATGGTGGCCTCCTGGAGCTGAAGGCCGCACCGTTGGGAACTGAACTTGGCCAGTGACTAGTGACCGGGCTTTCTGTCAATAAGCACTTGGTTCCAGTTCTGAAAGGTGAGGCCCACGACTCCAAGCACAGAGCCTAAGGCCCAGCACATGCTGTCACCCACAAACCAGGGAGGGCAGGGGCTGTAGGGGGCCTGTCTCCCCTCGGGCCGTCCCACCCAACAGGCCTGGAGACGCAGGTTCCTCCTGCCTGAGGGTTGCCAGCGGCCCAGCAGGGCCGGGGTCTCCTCCCTGAAGCCTCTCCGGCCACCCCCAGCTGCAGGGATGCCCCAGCAGTCCCTACCTCTGTCAGGGTGTCCTCAGGCCGCAGTCCTGTGACCAGGGTGGCCTCACTTGCTGCTCTGTGCAGATACCAGTGCTCGATCTCTGTCCCCTGGGGGCGCTGAGGACCAGCTCTTTTCACTCTGCTCTTTTCACTCCTGTCTTGTCCCTTTTCTGGGGCCTTTGGCTTCAGCGCTGATGGGCTACCAAGTCACTTTGCTTGGCTCTCTGTCACCGTTCACCAGGACAACCCCAGTACATACCCCGTGAGCCCCACCACCACTCCGCCTGTGCCCAAGTCACCCAAACCCACCAGCTGGCATGATGCCTGCCCTGCGGTCCCAACCCTGCTACCCAAATCCTGGCCCTGCCCTTGCTCAGGCCTGGCCTTCCCAACAACTCTGGTCCCTCTGCCTCCTTCCTCCCATCTTGCCTGTGTCCTGCTCATTACAGGCACCCACAACTGTCCTCGTGAGAAACCCAAACGTCCTTCCTGAGTTGCCTGGGTCTCCTGGACCAGCAGCTTAGACATTGCCACAACCTCTTCTCTGGTTCTGCTCTGAGATCCTACCCGGGCCCCAGAGCGTTACCTGACTCCTCAGCTCCAGGCTGGGAGGCTCCTACCCCAGCCCCTCTGCCCCTCCCTCTACAGAGATGACCTGTCCAGCCAGTTCTCCCCAGTCACATGCCCATCTCCCCAGAGACCAAACATCTGCAGGCATGAGATTCTGGTACCTCCTTCCAGTCCCCAGCATGGGGCAGTGACACCATGGGTGATGAGTCAAATCGACCTCACCTGCCAGCACTAATCAAGGTTGTTTTAAGATCTGCTTGTCCTCCAAGGGTCTCGGAACCTAGACAAGAGATTGGCCTGAGCCGTTTTCCAGAGACTTGGAGTCAGCTGCATCTGTCTGCACTCAGGCAGCTAAGCTGGGTGGGCGCCAGCATCCCCGGGGTGACCTAAGGGAAGTGGGAATCTGAAGCCTGGTTCTACCTGTGCAGAATGAGGCTCATCATACCTTTCCCCAATCACCGCTCCCTGCGCTTCAGGCTGCCCTGCTGCCTGACTGGTTATCCTGTAAATACTCAAGTCCCTTGCCTTTGTGGAGGCAGGTCTGAGGTTTGTTCTCCCGTCTCCCTGCTCGGTGGCGCTGCGAATAAACCCTCTCTGCTGCAGACTCTGCTTTGATTTCCTGCAAGTCTAGCAAGATGAACATGGTGGGGTAGGTTTTCAGCAAATAGCTGTTGAGAAAATTCACTGTATCTTTGAGTTCAGGCAAAAGAATCTTGTAGACAAACCCCAGGCTTTGCAGCAGGGGGTATCCTGACTGTGGAGTTTGAGAAACACATTTGTTGTTGTTTTTTAATCAGATAGTTCCGATATAAGGTTGTAAAGAAAAATAAAAGTATGTGTGTCAGTAGACTAGAAAATATTTGGATATCAAATCTCATAATCTGCAAAACTTCAGAACATTTTACATTTCAAATAATATCCTGGTTATGTGGGTTTATAGGTTGTTATAAACAGGTAACAGTGTGTTTTATCTCTTTAGGCACATTTACAATCAAGGTGTATATTTAGGCTTCATCAAATTTTGACAGACTGAAATGAAGAAAAGGTGAAAGTCGCTCAGTCGTGTCCAACTCTTTGGGAACCTAGGGACTATAGCAGTCGATGGAATTCTCTAGACAGGAATACTGGAGTGGGTAGCCTTTCCCTTCTCCAGGGGATCTTCCCAACCCAGTGATGGAACCCAGGTCTCCTGCATTGCAGGCAGATTCTTTATCAGTTGACCCATAAGGGAAGCCCAAGAATAATGGAGTGGCTAGCCTATCCCTTCTCCAGTGGATCTTCCTGACCCAGGAATCAAACCAGGGTCTCCTACATTGCAGGCAGATTCTTTACCAACTGAGCTATCAGGGAAGCCCGATTTACTAATTCTCTTACTGGAGATGATTTATTGTTTCTGCAAACCATTACATGCTTATTGTAAGAAAATAAAACAGTGCAGAAATCTCAAGTGAAGGAGGGATAGTTGTACCATCCAGAGAGTTTTCTAGATGTCTCTGTGAGTAGACTATTTAAATAAATATCTTTGTTCACTAATAAAGTTGAAATCTATTTCCATGTTTAAAAAAGATAATTGTCTTAGTTGCTAAGTCATGTCCAGTTCTTTTGCAACCCCATGGACTGTGGCCCACCAGGCTCCTCTGTCCATGGGGATTCTCCAGGAAAGAATACTGGAGTGAGTTGCCATTTCCTCCTCTAGGGGATCTTCCAGAACCAGGGATTGAACCCACATCTTCTGCATCGGCAGACGGATTCCATACCGCTGAGTCACCAGGGAACCTCCCTGCCCAAAGACCAACATCCTGATTTTTTTACTCCAGGTACCAAGAAATCTGTTCCCTCTTGGGGAAATATCCATCACTTCTCTTACTCTCTCCTTCAAATTCCTTAAAATCAGGATCAGCTTTTACAGGGAAAGTGAAATTATCCAATCAAAAGGTGTTGAGGGAGCATTTAGTGTGTGCCCGCCCTATGGGGCGGAAAACTTCAGAATATTTCAGACATAAAGAGTGACCCGGTGTGTGAGGACCTGCCGTGATGTTGAGAGGATGCCGGATGCAGAGAATTTAAGGCTCCCACAGGTTAGCAGGTTTGTCCCTTACCCAGTGGCTCGGGAGGTGCCCGGGGAAGGTCACCAATTAAAACTGCAGCCAGGCCCAGTCATCTGTGTCCAGTCACCCTGTCCTGTCAGCCTCTCGGTGCTACAAAAGGCTTTAACCCTCTCCCTTCATTTGAATCCCATGGCATGTCCTCTCTCTGGTAGGATGTGGGCAAGGGTGCGTCCAGCCTTGAGACTTACCTCATTGCTGAGACTTGACACAGGCTGACATTTCCTACTCCAGCCACTTGCCATCTTTCCTACTTGTCACGATTCAAAGTTCTGCATGCTGGCCTCACACTTGGTGGAAGTGCAGTGTTTACACAGAGCTTGTCTGTACCTTCATGCCCTCCTGACAACCTGGTCAGATGTCCAACCTCATGTTCCCACATCTCCCCATCTTCCAGGGAGTGAAAAAACAGCATCTCAGAATCTTACTGTTTTGCTGTTTTATTGTTCTTATCATTTCATTTACGCACCCCACCCCCAAATGGATGCAAGGGCTTCCCAGGAGGCACACTGCTAAGGAATCCACCTGCCAGCAAGAGATGCAGGAGATGTGCATTCGACCCCGGGGTCTGGGAAGACCCCCTGGAGAAGGAAATGGCAACCCACTCCAGTATCCTTGCCTAGAGAATTCCAAGGACAGGAGCCTGGGGGCTACAGTCCATGGGTTGCAAAGAGTCCGACGTGACTGACCACATACGCCTGTGGCTACAGCTGTGTACAAACAAGAGGAAAAGAAGGCCTAATTAGTAGTGACAATGGTCGGGCAACTACAGCCCTTGTCTGACTATGGATTTTCAGCCACAAGCTCACCTATATATTCTTTATTCTTTTTTGTTGGTGGTGGTGAGTTGTTTTCTTTTTTTGCCACACCTTGAGGCTTGTAGGATCTTAGTTCCCAGACCAGGGACCGAACCCAGGCCCCCACAGTGGGCGTCCACAGTCGTAACCACTGGACCGCCAGGGAATCATTATTTTTTAACAAATAACTCCAGGTATGATTTATTAACCAATAGGCCATGAGAAATTGCCGTTGAGTGGAGTTTAGACAGATTCCGAATTTGCTGCTATTTTCTCAGGGAATACAGCTGAAAGAGTTTTAGAGAATCTGAAGCAGAGACACAGGTGATTAATTCTCTTCTTGGGTACAGAAGCAGCAGGCAGGGAGGCTTGGTATTTATACTGACTCAGATACAGGCAGCTTCACCACTGTTTTTATAACATCTAGATTCAAATCACGAGGAATAAAGAATGCCATTAGTCAGGACCTCAGACTGAGTCAGTTGGCAAGTTTCTCTCTTTAAAAAGAACACAGAATCTGCCTGCAAGGCAACAGATTGCCTGTGATGCAGGAGATATGGGTTTGATCCCCCAGCCAGGAAGATCTGGAGCAGGAAATGGCAACCCATTCCAGTGTTCTTGCCTGGGAAATACCATAAACAGAGGAGCCTGGAGGGCTACAGTCCATGGGATCACAAGAGTCAGACATAACTTCGTGATTAAACCACCACCACAATGTGAAGGGAATGTCTGAAAAGGCTCCTTCAACTCCACTAGACAACATGAAAATTTACCAACTAAGACCTAATCATCCCTTGGTTCCCACACCACATTCTCAGGGCGGTGGGCAGCAGGGTTAATTTTTTCAGAATGGAAACCACCATTGTTTACTCAGCAATCTGAGCCCTGGTAGGAATCTCTGCAGTTAGATGCAAGGAAGTGGAGATATGCTTTAAAAGAAAAAAAAAAGAGCTACAAATGCAGCTGGAAGCATATGGTGGCCTTCGGGTTTGAGATAAAATAGCAAAAGTAGAAACGTGTGCTAGCTTTGAAAGATATTTAATGGTTGACTTGAAACAGGCCAGGCATCTTACCTTTTCTCTCCTACCATCTACATCCAAACCTGAGTAATAGTTATTGTCAGGCTGTTTTTTGTTTTTGTTTTTTTTAAAACCCTTTCACCAAGTTTCTCCCATGGTTTAAATGCCTCAGTATTTTATTTTGTCCCTTTCCTTTATAATTCCAATTCTAGATTTCTCAAGGTGGTTTTTGAAGCCTTCCAGGATTTGACCTGACCATTAGTAACAATTTATCTTACTTCCCTAATACACCCCCTAAAGTCCAGGCACAGGAGTCTCTCTCTCTGGAATCTATAGCTGTTGTTTTCATACCTAAAAATTCTCCCTCCGATTTTTCCTGGGTTCGGCTTTCTCTCCTCTGACTTTCCAGGTCCTTGTCATCATTCCTTGATCCTACAGGCAGTTCCCCACCTTTGATGAGAACATCCCTGGCTTCACCTCTCCTCTGTGCAGGCAGCCCCTCTGGCTGACCGGGAGCACCAAGAGACAGGGGCACAGACACGGCCTTTGGCTGTGGACTGTCCTGGTATTCCATAAGGACTGAGTCGTTCTTCTCTATAATACTGTATGCAGCATAAGAGCAGAGATCAGAACACTATATTTTGCTTTCTTTCTTCTCCTCAAACTGACATTATAGAGCAGGGCACTCAGTCTGGCTGGCCAGCAGGGTGGCTACGCCTGCTTCTGAAATGTTTGCTTCCATATTTAACAGATTAAAAATAGACACTCAGAGGATTTAGCAATCCCAAACAATCAGCTCTGATCTAAAAATAGAGCAAAGCCTCTGGTTTCTCAGAACCATTTCTCTCATTCATTTGAGTTGCTTCCAAGTATGACAAAGAATTTGCTTTGGAAAACTTAATTTTTTTTTTAACAATTGAAATGCTGTTGCTGCCAGTTTAGGGTTTTACCGAGTGTGTGTTGTGCTTTATCTTATGTTGGCAATTCTAGGTCCCAGTTATTTCTGTGGCCCCAGGTTTTTATTTTTCCTCCAATGACAAGATTTGGGTGGGTAAGATTAAAATTTTTAATTGAGGTAAGATTCAGGTAATATAAAGTTTACCATTTTGACCATTTTTAAAGTATACAGTTCAATGGTTTTTAACATTTCCAATGTTCTGCAGCCATCATTACCATCGAGTTCCAGAACATTTTTATTACCCACAAAGGGCAGTCCTTTATTGTTAATGGGGAACAGTCATCCCCATTTCCTCTTCTCTTAGTCTCTGGCAGCCAGTATCGTGCCTTCTGTCTCTTTGCTTTGGTTTATCCTGGATATTTCATATAAATGGAATGTGTTTGCTTCCCCCCCACCCTTTATTCTATTTGCATGATGTTTTGATTTTTTTTCCTATGTTGAGCCAGGAACCACTCAGTCACAGTGTGAAAATCCTTTTCATATGCTGCTGGATTTGGTTGCTAATACTGTGTTAAGGGTTTCTCCATCTATATCCATAAGGGTTAGCTGTCTGTCGTTTCCTTGTGTTGTCTCTGTCAGGTTTTGCTAGTAGGGTAATACTGGCCTCACAGAATGATTTAGGAAGAGTCTTTTTTGGTAAGATTTTGAGAATGGGTGTTAATCCTTGAAATGCTAGAAGTCGCCAATAAGGCCATCTGATTTTAGGCTATTTTGGAAGGTTTTTGATTACTAACTCAATCTCCTTCTTCGTATTGGTCTGTTCAGATTTCCTACTTATACATGATTTAAGTGTTTAGATGTTTGTTCATTTCTTCTAGGTTAACCAGCTGACACACAATTATTCGTGGTGTGTTTACCCTAACTCTAAGCAGTAGCAGTGGTCCTAACCACTGATTGGATTCAGCAAAGGCAGAAGTGGAGACATCTGAGAGCCAGGAGGAGGCAGCAGAGAGCGAGGAGGAGGCAAGGCAGTAGGGGGCTGCCACGGGAGTTGGGGGAGAGTGGGGAAGGGGCTGCAAGTGAGAGTAAGCGGCTTAGGGGAGGTCGTGTTTCCTGGAAGACCCCCTCCCTCGCCCGAATCCCCTGAACACAGTTCCGGGATCCTCTCCCTCTACAAAGGACCAGACTGTCCAAGAATCACAGACTGCCTCAGTTCTTACGTCATCCAAAGGACTGCATTACTGCAGAACCATGGCCTCAGAAGCTCGAGATTTCTGTACCACTCCTGATTGCCTACCTTTATAGGTGGGTGAATGAGAGAGACAGTAGAGGCCACAGATTTGTAAAGCAGCAGAGTTTTATTAGAACAAAAGGCCCCAAACACGACAACTTGGGGTAGAGGAAGTAAACTGAGTTCAAATGTCTTTTTGACCGCTTAGGGAATGTGTTTTCAAGAAGAGCGTAAAATGTTTTGATTTAGTCTGTGCTCTTGGAGCGGGTGAGGGGGTCAGTAAGGATGCTCCGGTGGGGCCTCAGGGTCAGACTGAAACAGTGGTCTGTGGTGGGCACACATTCCTCCTATGTCTGCTGAGGTGGCACTTCTGGCTGAAGCCTTGCCCGCATGCCTTGCAGACGTGTGGCGTCCTTCCCTGGTGTGTCATCTGGTGGAGGATGAGGTGTGACTTGTGGGGAAAGCCTTGGCCACACTCTGTGCACAGACAGGAGTTCTCTTCCAAGTGTGACCACTTGTGCATGAGCAGGGCGGACTTGTTCCCGAAGCCTCGCCCGCACAGCCGGCAGTTGTACGGCTGCTCCCTTGTGTGTGTGCGGCGGTGCCGGATGAGGCCCGACTGGTGGCGGAAGCCCCGCCCACACTCCCTGCACACGTATGGCTTCTCCCCGGAGTGCGTCCTCTGGTGTGCCACAAGGTTGGACTTCTGGCTGAAGCCTCGCCCGCACTCCGCACACACCAGGGGCTTCTCCCCTGAGTGCGTCCTCTGGTGTCGGATGAGGTTGGACTGCTGGCTGAAGACACGCCCGCAGTCCTTGCACACGATGGGCTTGTGCCCCGAGTGCGTGTTCTGGTGCCTATTGAGATGGGACTTGAGGCTGAAGCCCCGCCCACACACCCCACACACGTAAGGCTTCTCCCCGGTGTGTGTGCGCCTGTGCGAGATGAGGGTTGAATTCTGGCTGAATCTGTGTCCGCACACGCCACACACGTAAGGCTTCTCCTTCGAGTGTGTCCTCTGGTGGTTGACGAGTGTGGACCTCTGCCGGAAGCAGCGCCCACACTCCTTGCAGGCATAGGGCTTCTCCCCTGAGTGTGTCCTCTGGTGCGAGATGAGGTTCGACCTGTCGCTGAAGCCCAGCCCGCAGTCGCCGCACACGATGGTCTTCTCCTCCAGGTGTGTCCTCCGGTGCCTGACGACAGCTGACTTCTGGCTGAAGCCTTTCCCGCACTCCTGGCACACGTAGGGCTTCTCCCCAGAGTGTGTCCTCTGGTGGATGATGAGGTTCGACTTCTGGCTGAAGCCTCGCCCGCACTCACCGCACATGTACGGCTTCTCGCCCGAGTGTGTCCTCTCGTGTATGATGAGTGTCGACTTCCGGTTAAAGCCCCGCCCACACTCCCCGCACACGAGAGGCTTCACACCCGAGTGCGCCTTCTGGTGTCTGGCCAGGCTCTTCTTTAGACTGAAGCCCTTCCCACACACCCCACACACGTAGGGCTTCTCCCCGGAGTGGATCCTCTGATGACTGAGCAGGTTCGTCATCTTGCTGAAACCCAGTCCACACTCTCCACAGTTGACAGTCCCAAACCCCAGGACTTCGATCCTCTTCAACAGCCTGTCTGTTTCCTCAGGGGTCCCCATTTGTGCAGAGCCGGCCTCTATCTCCATACCTGGGACCCCACCCCCAGAGATGACTGGCTGCCTCTGGGGTGGCCTGGGGAATGCTTCTACAGTACTTTTCTCTGTCTTTCCAAACAAAGGCGGGGCACCTTCTCCCTCCTGCCCTTCCACTTCCTCGATCCAGGCACTACCACCAGCGGCCTGCTGCTGCTGGTGCTCCAGGCTCAGGTCTCCTGGCTGGACGGGATCTTCGGCATACAGGCACGTGAAGATCCAGGGTGGGGGACTACACAGCACCTGCTGCATGTGGAATTTCTGACTGCAGAGATCCGGAGGGCAGAAAGGACAGAGGTGGAGTTCTGGCTTTGGTTCTGTGGCAGAGAGAAGAGTCTGAGTCAGAACTGAGACGTGGAGCCGCCAAAGCAGTTCTGCCTGGTCTGATGGTTAAGACTCCAGTCCCTGTTCTTCAAAATGTTTACATCTTCAGGGCCACCCACCAAGACTTCCTGCAGAGGACCCACTACAACGACCTCCTAACACACAACCACCCAGTGACACAAACAGGGTCCAAAGGGATTGTCTGTGACCAAGAGAGCTCTAACCAGAGAACCCACATGGAAACGTCTTTCTCTTTCCCTGTCTCCCCGGGAGGATGGGGTAGAAGAAGAGAGCTGTCCCTGAGCCTGGAAGACCCCGGTGTAGGAGGCAACACAGCGGAATGGCTAAAGATACCATATGTGAGACACCTGAACCTGGAGGGTCCCGACTCTCGGACAAATACTTATTAGAGGCCTACTCTGGACCAGAATTCCCACAAGGCAGGGCTTCCCTGGTGGCTCAGACAAGGAAGAATCTGCCTGCCAATGCAGGATACACAGGTTTGACCCCTGGGTCGGGAAGAGCCCCTGGAGGAAGAAACAGCAACCCACTCTAGCATTCTTGTCTGGAGAATATCCATGGACAGAGGAACCTGCAAAAGAGCTGGACACAACTGAGTGACTAACACTTTCTTTCACTTTCACTTTCAGGAGGCTTTCAGCAGTAGACAACACACACAGTCTAGGTCCCCCAATGACTGGTGCCACGGATCAGTTTGAGTCTTGTTAATTTCCATAATTAACCAAAATAAAAATGGCACCAGGAATCAATATAAAAGTTTTCTTCTCATAGTACCTCTCATAAGGAGATGTCAACACTGAACACCTTGCTTCAGCACCGCTGGTTCTACTCAGCTGGCAGAATGCAGGATCACATAGTCTGAGGAACCAGGTCCAGACCTCACTGCATCTGCCTGAACACTTGCCTTCATTGATGAACTGAACTTTTTAAAACCAACTGTGTATACATCTACATTCTACAAGTATTCCATCAGTATAGAATGCTACTGTATTCTGAGATAGGGCCTTCACAGAGGTGATTAAGGTTAAAAGAAGTCATAAGGCTCTAATCGATATGTCTGGTGATCTCCCTGTAGGAGGAAAGCCGGGATGTGCAGCCTCAGAAAGGCCGGGTTAGGACAGAGTGAGGAGGTGCCCATTCAAAGTCCAGGAGGGAGGCCTCCTTTGTAAACTGCCAACACCTCCGCCAACCAAGAACTGCAAGCCTCCAGAAACACAGTAAAATCTTTTGCTTCTGCCATGAATTCTGCTGCTGTGTTTCAGCAGCCTGAGCTAAGAGAGATGCTGCTTCTTCTACCTTGAGCTCTTCCCTATGTGCCTCTGTACCTGCCCTACAGTCTGCCCCTAAGTAAGTCCCATGACATCCATCAGCTGTTCCAGTAAATGTGAAAGGGCCAAAGTCCCTATTCAAAGATAACAGTTGGTTTGGCAGAAGATGCAATAGCAGCTACATGACACCGCAAATCACATTAGATATCATACCAAAACTCTCTAAAAAACAAAGAGCCACAACAAAGCAGGTGCTAAGACTAATAAGAAATAATAGGATTGATATGTAACACACGACTATATTTAAAATGGATAACTGACAAGGACCTACTCTACAGCACAGGGAATGCTGCTCATGTTATGTGACAGCCTGGATGGAAGGGGAGTTTGGGGGAGAATGGATACATGTATATGTATGGCTGGGTCCCTTCACTGTCCACCTGAAACTATCACAACATTGTTAATCAGCTATTCGTCAATGTAAAATAAAAAAAATTTTTTAGAAAAAAATGAAAGTTTAAGGAATATAATGTAGAACAAAAGAACTTTAACATTAAAAACTTCATTAATGAATGAGATAAAATTGTCAGGAACCTTTACATGCCTAACAGTACACTGAAGTGAAATATATAGCAAAAACTTAGAAAGAAATGGAGGATTTGATATAAATTACAATGACATGGCGAGTAATCTGCTGTGACTCTTAGCAGACCAAAAACAAGGATATAAACAACTTGAAAAATATAAATGATTTCTATTATATATGCTATTTCCCTTGATTTTAAGACAAAATTAACTAAGCTTTCAAATTTGATAAAACTGAGAAATAGAAAATCTCTTACAGAAAAAGAAAACATATACTTCTCTTTATTATGAAATTGTCAACAGTATTTTAAAAGCTAAAAAACACACAATTCCCTACAGTTATCTATTCCTCTATCATTTAAAAAGAATGCCAAGTCAAAAAACTCCCCAGAAACTCCACTCTTTCCAATTCTCTACCCCCCAAGCTAACCACTGATCATGGTGAATAATAATGCAGATGTCTATGTTCACATATACATGTTGACACAGTCTTTGACACAAACCCAACTATGTAATAAACATTGTTTTGCAATTTTTCACTTAAAAATGTATCTTCTAAGTATCTGCTTTTCTGTTAAAGGAGGTAAAGGAAAATCTGCTCTTCGTTAATGAACAATTAGGAAGCATCATCACAAAAATGGAAAGTTTAAAAAAAAAAAACAGACAGGCTCAGTAAACTGTGGGACAATGTAAAATGGACTAAATACATGTAACTATCATTCCAAAAAGAAGGAAACAGAAGGGAACAAAAGAATCATGAAAGAATCATGTCCAAAAATCTCCCCAATGTGGCTCTAACCATAAATTTATAGGTTCAAAAATTTGAGCTCACGCTATGACAGGAAAAATAGTGACATCGCAGTCAAACAGCTGAACATCGAACATACAGAAAGCTCTGAAAGTACCAGAGGTTTAAAAAGTAACAAAAAAAAACAAAGCAATAACTGTAGAAATGACAGCTGATTTCTTATCAGAAACAATGGGAGGCCTGAACAGGAGAACAGTATCTTTAAAGTGGTGAAAAAATAAGCCAACCTAAAATTGTAATCCAGGGAAAATATCCTTTTAAAAATATAGTAACAAGAGCCACCAGACTATGTATGTGGGAGAAAACTAAGTGAGGCAGAGACGGGAAACCCAGTGCAGGGAGACGAGACACCAGGAAGCTCGAGTGCGGCTGCAGGTCTGGAAGGAGGCCAGGAGGGCAGTGCATACGGTGAGCGGCCAGGGGCCCAGCAGAAAGACCTCCCCACCCCCAGCCTTCTGAACCACCCAGTGTCCCTACTCACCCAGGCAGCTGACGGGCGAGCATTTCCTCTCTTCTCTCCAGGTCTCCTTCCCTTGCTCCAGCTGGGTGATGAGTTCTGGTTTAGAAAACGGAATGCCTGCTCAGAGAAAAAGAGAACAAGATGGTCGCAGGTTATCCTGCACTCAGAGCCACACCAGGGGGGAGGATTTCTAAAGGTGGTGGGGAAGATGTGAGAGTGGTGAGCTCCCCCAGGGAAGGGAAGCCAGGATGGGAGTTCACTGACCCGACTTCATGCTGTGAGAGAACACCTCCCTCGTTTACAAGAAGATACTGACTAGGAAGAGATGCCATGCTTACCAGAGAGCCTGCGGGAGAAGGCTAGAAATGCGGAGTATCACACACATATGTACACAGCTGTACACGTTTATAGAGTGTCTCTGCTTTGGAGTCCGACCCAAAGGTAAGGCCAGAAAGCAAGAGGGCTGCTCCAAGTTGCCAGCAGCCAGGACCCGGGTCCTAAGAGATGCAGGCTTACCCAGTGAGACCAGGTTGCTGTAGTTCTCCAGCATCACCTCCCGGTACAGGGACCTCTGAGCAGGGCTCAGCAGCACCCACTCATCCTGGGTGAAATCCACAGCCACATCTCTGAATGCCATGTGTGCCTGTAACACAAAACAGCCCTGTTCACCCGGGAGCCAGCCCTGCCCAGGCCTCAGGGTAAGGGGCAAGGGGGAGGCTTCCCGGGGGAGACAGGAGAGAGATCTAGATCCTGCCTTTGACCCTGGTGCTCTGTATTCCAAGATCTTTAAAGCCCTGTCACCATCTGGGCAGTGGCACTTGTCAACACGTTCAAGGTCCTAGCTGGGCTGATTTGGAGAATACATACAAAAATAGGAGCCTGAAAAAATAACTTTCAGGAACTTTAACTCTATGTTGAGGGTAAGCGCCAGACTTTTGAGTTTTACAAATTTAAAAGAATAATCTGAACCATGGTATTAGTGTTGAAGCATCCGAATGACTGAGGTTCACACAAGTCAGTTATGGCAAAGACCAAACACAACTCAGTCCCTCCCTGAATCCCACAGCCCCTCCGGCCCTCCTTCCCTGAGAGGCACCAACCAGCAGGGAATGGTCAAGAGCACGAATTCGAACCCTACTGCCCTGGTTTGGAACCCATCCCAGCCATCAGCTAGCATCTCCGCTTTTTCAACTGTGGATAACGGTCCACTAAACGTCCTGTCCCACACTGTGGTGCTCAGGGTGGACGTCCCTGCCATTCAGTCCACGAATTCATCTCACATGCCATTCTCACACCCTGCCCAACTTTACTGCCTTTATCGCAACACTGTTTCAAAGTGGAAAGCACCCTGCAACAGGGACATCAGGAGAGGTTTTCACAAGAGGCCCAGGAACTTGGTCTTGAACGAAGCACAGGAGTCTAGGGAAGAAACATGTGCCAGGTGTTCCCGATGAGGTGTATGGGGAGCAGAGAAGAGGACACCTGAGCCAAGGAGGAGAGGAAGCCTGAATCCTGGGACGTAGGACCACTTAGGAGGAATAAAAGGCACTAAGTGGGAGAAATGCAGAACAGGTCGAGCATAGGACAGCTTGTGGGTTTTAAATGATTGTAAAATATACATAAGCATTTTACTATTTTTACCATGTGAAGTGTACATTTCAGTACATTAAGCATGCTCGCACTTAATGTGGTACAACCATCACCACTATCCATCTCCAGAACTGGTTCATCATCTCACGTTGAAACTCTGTGACCATTAACCATAATGCCCTTTCTCACAAACCCTGGTAACCAACCATCATTTTACTTTCTGTCTCCATGCATTTGGCTATTCTAGGTATCCCAAATATGTGAAATCATACAGTGTCTGTCCTTTTGTGTCTCAATTATTTCATTCAGCATAATATCTTCAAGTTTCAGCCACAGACTCCAAAGAAGACGTACAGATGGCCAAGAGACCCATGAAGAGAGGCTCAACATCACTAATTGTTCAGTTCAGTTCAGTTGCACAGTCGCGTCCAACTCTTTGCAACCCCATGAATCGCAGCACGCCAGGCCTCCCTGTCCATCACCAACTCCCGGAGTTCGCCCAAACTCATGTCCATCAAGTCGGTGATGCCATCCAGCCATCTCATCCTCTGTCGTCCCCTTCTCCTCTTGTCCCCAATCCCTCCCAGCATCAGGGTCTTTTCCAATGAGTCAACTCTTTGCAAAAGGTGGCCAAAGTATTGGAGTTTCAGCCTCAGCATCAGTCCTTCCAATGAACACCCAGGACTGATCTCCTTTAGGATGGACTGGTTGGATTTGCTTGCAGTCCAAGGGACTCTCAAGAGTCTTCAACACCACAGTCAAAAGCATCAATTCGGCGCTCAGCTTTCTTCACAGTCCATCTCTCACATCCATACATGACTACTGGAAAAACCATAGCCTTGACTAGACGGACCTTTTTGTTAGAGAAATGCAAATCAAAAGTACAATTCACACCAGTCAGAATGGCCATCCTCAAAAAGTTCACGAACGATAAATACGGGAGAGGATGTAGAGAAAAGGGACCCCTCCCACACTGTTGGTGGGAATGTAAAATTCGTAACAGACCCTCTGGAGAACAGTATGGAGGTTCTTTAAAAAACTAAAAATAGAACTACCACATGATCCTGCAGTCCCACTCCTGGGCTCATATCCAGAGAAAGTCATAATTCGAAAGGATACACGCACCCGGTGTTCACTGCCGCACTGTTTATTACAGCCAAGACACGGAAGCAACCTAAATGTCCACCAGCGGAGGAGTGGATAAAGAAGATGTGGTGCAGCCTTCCCCGGCGGCTCAGGGGTAAAGAATCCACCTGCATTCACACGAGTTCCAGTGGTAAAGAATCCTGTGAATACAATAGACACGAGTTCGGTCCCTGATCTGGGAAGATCCCACATGTCTTGGAGCGACTAAACCCGTGTGCCACAACTACTGAACCTGTGCTCTACAGCCCGTGCTCTGCCACAAGGGAAGCCACCTCAGTGAGAAGCCTGTGCACCACCCCTAGAGAGTAGCCCCCACCTGCCACACCCAGAGAAAAGCCCAAGCAGCAGCAAAGACCCAGCACAGCTATGAATAAATAAAATTTTTTAAAAAAATGTAGTACATCTTTGTACAATGGACTATTACGCAGCCATATAAAGAATGAAATAATGTCATTTTCAGCAACATGGATGGACCTAGAGATTATCATACTAAGTAAAGTAAGTCAAACAAAGGCAAATATATCACTCATACGTGGAACCTAAGTTTTTAAAATGATATAAATGAACTTATTTATAAAACAGAAACAGACTCACACACTTAAAAAACAAAACGTATGGTTACCAAAGGGGATGTGTGTGTGTGTGGTGGGGGGAGGAATAAGGAGTTTGGGATTAACATATACACACTACAATATATAATAAATAAAGTATATAGACAGGTAACCAACTAGACCCTACTATATAGGACAGCAAACCCTACTCAATACTCTGTAATAACCTATATGAGAAAAGAATCTGAAAAAGAATGAACATATGTATATGTATAACTGAATTACTTTTCTGTACACCTGAAATTAACACAACATTGTAAATCAACTGTTCAGTGTAGTTCAGTTCAGTCGCTCAGTCGTGTCCGACTCTTTGCGACCCCATGAATCGCAGCACGCCAGGCCTCCCTGTCCATCACCAACTCCCGGAGTTCACTCAGACTCACGTCCATTGAGTCAGTGATGCCATCCAGCCATCTCATCCTCTGTCGTCCCCTTCTCCTCCTGCCCCCAACCCCTCCCAGCATCAGAGTCTTTTCCAATGAGTGAACTCTTCGCATGAGGTGGCCAAAGTATTGGAGTTTCAGCTTTAGCATCATTCCTTCCAAAGAAATCCCAGGGCTGATCTCCTGCAGAATTGACTGGTTGAATCTCCTTGCAGTCCAAGGGACTCTCAAGAGTCTTCTCCAACACCACAGTTCAGAAGCATCAATTCTTCGGCACTCAGCTTTCTTCACAGTCCAACTCTCACATCCATACATGACCACAGGAAAAACCATAGCCTTGACTAGACCGACCTTTGTTGGCAAAGTAATGTATCTGCTTTTCAATATGCTATCTAGGTTGGTCATAACTTTCCTTCCAAGGAGTAAGCGTCTTTTAATTTCATGGCTGCAGTCACCATCTGCAGTGATTTTGGAGCCCCCAAAAATAAAGTCTGACACTGTTTCCACTGTTTCCCCATCTATTTCCCATGAAGTGATGGGACCGGATGCCATGATCTTCGTTTTCTGAATGTTGAGTTTTAAGCCAATTTTTTCATTCTCCTCTTTCACCTTCATCAAGAGGCTTTTTAGTTCCTCTTTACTTTCTGCCATAAGGGTGGTATCATCTGTATATCTGAGGTTATTGATATTTCTCCTGGCAATCTTGATTCCAGCTTGTGCTTCTTCCAGCCCAGCATTTCTCATGATGTACTCTGCATATAAGCAACTGTACTACAGTAAAAATTGGGGGAAAAAGATGACCTGAATCAAAATATGAAGGGCCTACAAAGTACCAGGGAGAAGCTGACACATAGCCAACAGCTTCAAGGTATCTATCTACTGGAAGAACTATCAGGCTCTGAAGAATAACAAGAAAACTCCTAAGTGACTCTAGACAAAAAATACACCAGACTTCCATGAGACTTTTCAAAATCATCATTCAACTCATGTGCACTGCAGGTGGGAATGTACAATGGTGCAAGCACTATGGAAAACAGCACAGCAGTTCCTCAAAAATGTAAAAATCACATTAGCATATGATCCACCAATTCCACTTCTGGGTATTTCCCCAAAAGAACTGGAAGCAGGGACTTGAATAGATATTTGTACACTCATGTGAGCAGCGTTATTCACAATAGGCAAACTGAAGACATGATCCAAGTGTCTGTCAATAGACAAATGGATAAACAAAGAGTGGTGTGTGTGTGTGTATGTGTGTGTGTGTGTATAATGGAATATTATTAAGCCTTAGAAAAGAAATTCTGACACATGCTACAACATGGATGAACATTAAAGATACTATGCTAAGTGAAACAAACCAGATACAAAAGGACAAATATAAAATTCCACTTATATGAGGTACCTAGAGTAATCCATATAGACAGAGTAGAGCGATGGTTGACAGGAGCTAGGAAGAAGGGGAAACTTAGTTATTGTTTAATGGGGATAGTTTCATTCTGAAAAGTTCTGGAAATGGAGAATGTGAACGGTTGCACAACAATATGAATGTACTTAACAATACTGAGCTATAGACTTAAAACAGTTTAGATGGTAAGTCCTATGTTATATATATTTTATGACTTTAAATGCATGGCAAAAAGAATATCATTCAAAGCAATAAGAAAATATTTCGGGGACTTCCCTGGTGGTCAGGTGGCTAAGACTTCGCACTCCCAATGCAGGGGCCTAGGTTCAATCCTTGGTCAGAGAACTAGACCCCACGTGCCACAACTAAGACCCAGCAGAGCCAAATAAATAAATAAACAAGTATTTTTTAAAAAACATTTCACCAAGACAGAGTGCCCAGAAATGTAAAACTGGTTGAATATGAGGAAATTCATTACTGTATATTATACGTATTAATGAACTGGACCAAGGAGAAGAAACATGATCGCATTTATACATGCTGAAGTATTCTTTAACAGAACTCATCCGACATCCAATTCACTGTAATAATAATGAATCCATAGAACTTTTCATTTTGAATTTTAGACTTAGACGTTGCAAAAAAATCAATTCCCGTGTAACCTTAATCCAGTTTTCTCTAATGTTAACATCTGAGAAAACTATACTACAATGATGAAAACCAGATTAACATTGATTATAATTACTATTATCTAAACTACAGCTCATAACCACATTTCAACAGGTTTTTTCTACTAATATCCTCCTCCTTCTGGTCCAGGATTCAACTGAGGTTCTCGCACTGCATTTAGCTGTCATATATCTTTAATCTCCTTCAATCCTTCTTTCATGAATGACATTTTTGAAGAACAGATTTGTGATTTATCAGATTTGAGAAGAAAATGATTAGAATGACCCTAGTTCACTTTTGGCTAGATTGTCTCAGAAGTCACGTGTCCTTTTCATACCCCTTGATAGGAGTTCATGATATCGGTATGTTTTACTACTGATGATGTTAACCTTGATCACTTGGACAAGGCAGTGTCTGCTGGGTTTCTTCATTACAAAGTCACTCATTTTGCTTTTATATTTAATATACGTCTTGGGAGAGATACTTTGAGATTATACAAATATCCTGTTTCTCTTCAACCTTTTACCAAATAATTTTAGCATCACTTTGTGGGACCTGTCTTCAACCATTATTACTGCAGAGTTGACCAAATGACAATGTTCTACCTCCTCCTTTCCTTCGAAATTCATTAGCTGGAATTCTGTAAGCAAGACTTGTCCTTTCTCTTTTTTTTAAATTAATTTATTTATTGTTGGCTGTGCTGGGTCTTCATTGCTGCATGCAGGCTTTCTCTAGTTGTGGCAAGCAGGGACAACTCTTTGTGGCAGTGTACAGGCTTCTCGCAGAGGTGGCTTCAGTAGTCATGGAGCACAGGCTCAGTTGCTCCACGGCATGTGGAATCTTCCCAGACCAGGGATTGAGCCCATGACCCCTTCACTGGCAGCCAGATTCTTATGCACTGTATCACCAGGGAAATCCAAGAGTTGTCCCTTCTTATTTACTTCAGTCTGGATTCATAGCTTATCCTAGGGGTTATATTAGAATATTATCACTATTTTGCTGCTCAAATTATTTCATCAAACACTGGGTGCTCCTTCAGGCTGACCTCATCCCTGCTCTCACCCACAAATGTGCGACAAGGGATGCTGTGCCAGTCACAGGCTTAAGCCTGTATGCTCTCGGAGGGTCCAAGGCACCAGGTTAAGAACGTCAGCACCCTGCTAGAGGGACCAAACAGAAGCAGAGGCCCGATACCATGTGGAGAGGGTGTGGGGCCTAGCAAAGACGACACTGGTGTCTTCACCTGCTTAGGCTAACCCAGTGACAGGACCTGTATCGAGGCTCAAGAGGAGCAAATGAGGTTCCCTACCCTCTAACAACCACCTCCTGGTCCAGTGGGAGGGTCAGACAGTCATGACACAGCCTAAGCCCTGGAGTCCTGAGCCCCAGGGTCCCACCATCAACAGGGAGCCTGGGAACACTGCCGGGGATGTGCAGGCTGCTCTGCAGGGGGAGAGCATCCCAGCTCATCACCAGTTGACACAGAAACAGAGATGCTCGGGGAAGCACAAGCAGACAACGGACTATGCTTCTGTGCAGCTGTAAAGCAGGGTCTGACCGGGTGGGGAGTCGGGGAGGAGACTGAGGAGGAGACTTGGAGAAGCTGGAGGCATTAAAGTAACTCTAACAATTACCTAGGCTTTATGTGCCCCGCACTGTAACTGCATTGCTAGGGTTATCTCCTCCAACATCCCCGGGAGGTGGACACCATTCTGATGATTCCCATGTGGCAGATGAGGAAAAGAAGGCTCAGGGAGGTGAAATAACAAGCTCAGGGCCACACAGCTAGACATGGTAAAACTGAGATTTGAACCTAAGCATCCTGACTTTGGAGTTGGGACAGAAGCGGACGATTAGGAAGGTCTCTTTCTAGAAGGCTGAATGGCAAGTTCAGTATGTGGACGTCAGGTGCCCAATGCAAGAGGCAGGTGGGGAGAGGGACAAGAAGGTGGCGCAGAGACAAGAGTGAGGGCGGAGCAGGAGCGGAGACCAGAAGGAGAGGGGTCCAGGGCACAGTGCACGTGCTGCTGAGAGACAGGGCAGGTGAGCCTGGAAAGAGCAAGGAGGCCCAGCTGCAGGTGTTCACTGAGGTCCACAAGGTCAGAATCAGGGGGAGGGCCAGACACAGGGACACTGTCCCCCGGAATTCCTCCCCAGCCACACACCTCCCCTCTCCTGCCTCTGAACAGAGCTGCTATGACTGAAACAACTCTTCATTCTCTTGAGTGTAGTGATGACCCTGTGGTTATTTTACAGGAAGCTCTAATGTTAGAGCTGCCTCCTAAGGTAACTGCAGGTGAGATGACAGGACAGGGACAGAGGCAGTGAGGGCCTCGCTGGATGGAACCAGAACAGAAGGCCGAGGCCTTCACAACAGACAGAACTGAGAGTGCACAGGCCTGAACACACCACAAGGATGGGGGAGAGGGGGGTGGTCAAGGAGGACACAGGGTCTGAACAAGAGTCCCTGGGTCAGCAGCCACCCCTACCACAGACCATGTCCCCTGGGGAAACCAGCTGGGCTCTGATCCCCGGGTGGGGCGTGCTGGGCACAAGATGTCAAGCCTGAGCGAAGGAAACCCACCTTTGGTTCAGCACACAGAAGGCGAGCAGTCCCCACGTGAGTCCGGGCTGTCAGGAGCTCTCCCCTCGCCCACCAGGCTTCCTCTCTCGGCAGCACAAGAGCAGAAAGGTTCAGCAGAGTCACTGGAAACTCACGCCCTTAGACTTTCCTCTTCCTTAAAGGCATCAGGAATGGACCTGTCACAGAAGAAAAGGCTGCGGGAAGCTCGCTGAGAACACAGCCTGCCCCAGTAATGCTGCCGACACCAGGCCTGAGCTGACCCACTCTTGCCTCGGACTTTCCTAAGCAAAGTTTGTACTCACTGGGCGCTTAGGACTGTACACATCAGAGACAGTTCCAGGCACAGAACCGTCTTCATTCTAGCCTCACAACCCAATGGAGTACGATTTATTATCTTTATTTTACACATGAGGAAACTGAAGCACAGTGAAGTCAGTCCCTTATCCAAGGTGACACCGTTACAAAGTCACAGAGTCTGGATGAAGCTGGCAGCCGAGGCCAGGCTCTTCAAGTAGGGCAGGGACAGTGAACCTCTGTGGGTTGTAGGCTTCTCAGTGTGTCATTTTGATTGAATCAAGATTGCTCCCCAGGTAACAAGGGTTACATCTGGATGGTGGGTCTGTAGAGTTGTATTTATTTCTGTCTAAAATCTCTCCTTAATAAAACTTTAAAATGGAACTCAAAATCCCGAAGTCTGGAAACACCGGAGCCCTGCACATCCCTGACTGCTGGGGTCAATGCAGGTTTCCAGGACCTTTGAGAAACCTGCCCAGTGGGCCTCAGACAACCTCTTCCTCCAAGGCCTGAATCCAGAGGCGACCGGCCAAAAGCACAGCCAAGATCGCTGCCAAAGTGGCCCGTTCCACACCCAGCCCATCCCAGGCATACGCTGCCCACGGCAATCCACCCACCAAAACTCCTGGCGGCCGACTGGCCCTCATCCCGGCACCTGGGAAATATCAGGGCCCCATGCCAACTTTCTCAACCCTCTGGCCCCCAGGGACTTGGGGATAAGAGCGACCTCCCCGCTCCCATCATCATCGCTCTTTCGGCCAAGGCCTAACGTGTCCTCACCCACAGAAGCCCCGGGACGTGGCTGGATTCCGGCATCCGCCACCACTGGGCATCACGGCTGAGCTTCGCTCACGTCCATCGAAGATGCGCGCTCACATCCCAAATATGACATCCGGGAGGGCACGGCCCGACCGCGACAGCGCGTCCCGCGGCCGCCTCCTCTGCCCGGCACCCGCACAGTCCCCAGCCTCAGGCCCAGCCAACAGCCCAGACTTTCGGGACCTACCTTTCCGCGCAGGGAAGAGCACGGCTGCAGCTTTGAGCCCCACGAGCGCCACACTAACCAGCGAGAATCAAGGGGTCACTCCAGCCACCAGCTGGGCCAGGACACCAGGACTACACTGCCCAGAATCCTCGGCCAAGCACCAGGACTACACTACCCAGAATCCTCGGCCTAGCGGCGGGACTACATCTTCCAGGATGCTCGGCGCGCCCAGAGGCCTCTGAGGGAGCTGTTTCTCGGTAACATGCCCACGGGAGAATGGCCACTGTGGCACCTAGATTTCCGCCCCGCCCCCTCTTTTACAGAGGACCCCGGGTGAAACGTCTCCTTCCAGTGCCCACTTCGCTAACGCCTCCACCTTAAAGACTACACTCCCCAGTGACCCCAGCAGTGACTCCTGCCTCTGGTGAGGGACCCACCCCTCGGCTGGCGGAAGTGATGTGCCCGGGGAATCTCCGTTTAGTTTCTGGGGTGCGCGGCGGAGGGGACAACAGTTTCCGGGCCACGCTTGCTTGAAGGGAAAGCAAGGCTGTGTCTGGGCGGGTGGGGAGGGGTCCGAGAGCCGCGCAGGCGTGATGTCGACCAGCTCCCTTTAATTCACTTAAACCCACGGTAGGGACAGACTGAGAAGGCGAGGCATCTTCCCGCGATCTTACTGTCAAAGGAGGCAGCCCTGGGTTCCGATCCCATGTCCCCAACTAGGGCACCGGCACCGCTCTCCCTAGATCCTGTCCCTCTGTCGCAGTCCGCGCGTTTATGGGCAATCGCATCCGTCTTGTGGGGGACAGGAGCCTCACCGTTAGACCATAGCTTGGGGCTCAGTCCCTCGTAGTGTCCATTGAAAAAGCAAAATATCAAGAATGACAACCTAAAAGTTGAGAATTGTGTTTCATTTGGTGGCCTTATACCTAGGAGACAGCCTCGCAGCTCTGAGGAACCGTTTGAAAGAGTTATGGGAGGAGCAGGATATGTAGCAGTTTGCTGAAAAGAAAACAGGGTGGTTAAACATCGAAAGGTTACTGCTGATCACAAAGGAACAGACAGCTTTATGAATTTAGAACTTTTCTACTATGGGAAGATGAAAGAATCTGGGCTCTCTTAAATCATTCCTTTGAGATGCATCTGAAGTATCTAGGGCCAGCATACTGTTTTTCTCCATCCTTAGTTTCCCTAAATGTGCACCCTCAGAGTGCCTGCAGAGGTTGATGGCTTCATGGCAGGCAGCATTCCGTTGTTTACTAAAACAGCATCTTTTTCTTTTTGGTCTACAGCTCTCTGAGTCTTTGTTCAGGGTTCTGATTGAGGTCAGGGAGGTACTGGTGCCATCTGGGACACACCCACTGGGGAGCTGAGGAGCACACCTTCACTGTGGAGGGTGTTTCCACCAAGGCACCCTGTCAGTTTTCCTTACTTCCCCTAGATTTGCTTTCTGAAGTTTTGTCATCTAGAAGACCAAGAAAATGTTCACATGGCCTGCAAAGCCAAGGAGAGACAAGCATTTCCTACAATTCTTTTTCAGCTCTCTGATGGTGCATCTGTTCCCTTCTCTTGCCTGGAGGCTGCCTCATTCACGGTGAATTCAGTTCAGCCCCTGCCCTAAGGAAAGTCCCTAGACTGACTTGGACACTCTCCACATCCCTTTCTGCTCTACGATAGGACTAGTAGTTCACCAAGAAATTAGAGTCCACTAAATATATATATATATATATGCACAACCTAAAAACTGAGAATTCTATTTTATTAGGCAGATTTTCAGAGGACTTCAAACCTAGGAAGCAGCCTCTCAGTTAGCTCTGAAGGACTGCTTTGAAGGGCAGGGGAGCCAGTATATATTGGAGTTTTACAAAACAGATAATCAGAACATCAAAAAATTACTATTAAGGAAAACCAGACAGCAAGTTAATGAATTTAGTGCTTTTCTATGAAGGAGAAGATGCCAAAGTCTGGGTACACTGAAAGCATTCTTTTGACAAGCACCTTAGCTATCTAGGGCCAGCATCCTGTTCTTTCCCATCCTAGTTCCCTGAAGTACATGGGGATGGGCCTGATGGCTTGAGATCGAGTGTTCTGTTTTTCCATCCTGAGGTCCCTAAGGGCTCACCGTGGGGCAGGGGGCCTGTAATGTGATGGCTTAATGGCCCACAACATCCTTTGTGTAACCATTCTTAGTCCTCACCAGCAATGAACAAAGAAAAGTCGAGAGTGTCACCTACCAAATCAGTGAACAAAGGACGCTGTGGCTGCTACAGTCACCCCCAACTATGCACCCTGAGGGGATTCAAGATAGAGAAAAAAAGAGTGCTGGTCCTAGATAGTTGAAAGTGAAAGTTGCTCTGTTGTGTCTGACTCTTTGCCATCCCATACCATCCATGGAATTCTCCAGGCCCAAATACTGGAGTGGGTACCTTTCCCTCCTTCAGAGGATCTTCCCAAACCAGCGGTCAAACCTAGGTCTCCCACATTGCAGGCAGATTCTTTACCAGCTGAGCTACAAGGGAAGCCCGAGAATACCGGAGTGGGTGGCCTATCCCTTCTCCAGTGGATCTTCCTGACCCAGGAATTGAACTTGGGTCTCCTGCCTTGCAAACGGATTCTTTACCAACTAAACATTGGGTATATATCAAAGGATGATTTCAAAGAACCTGGACTCGGGTTTTCCCATACCTAGAAAAGTGCTAAGTTCATTAACCTGAGATTCTAGTTTTTCTTTAGGTGCGTGCTCAGTCGTTCCAGTCGTGTCAGACTCTTTGTGACCCTATCGACTGTAGCACTCCAGGCTCCTCTGTGCATGGGATTTTCCAGGCAAGAATATCGGAGTGGGTTGCCATGCCCTCCTCCCGGGGATCCTCCACACCCAGGAATTGAACTTGAATCTCCTGCAGTTCCTGCTTTACAGGCAGATTATTTATTGCTGATCCACCCAGGAGGTACCCTGGTTTTTCTTTATTCTAATATTTCTAATATTTTGATGTTTTGACTACCTGTTTTTTTTTTTTTTCCTCTCAAAAACCCCTGTATCTCTTGGCTCCTCCCTTACCTCTTCTGAACAGTCCCTCAGAGCCACCTGAGAGGCTGTCTCTTGGGCTTAAATCCTCAGTATGTCCACTGAGTAAAACACAATTCTCACATTTTATCACATCTGTAAACAGTAGGATTCTCGTTTCAGCCCCAGTCTCCAGTTCCTTACAACTTTTTGTTCTCTCGTATTGGCTAGAAACACAGTTGCTGTTGTTTAATTGCTAAGTCGTGTCCAACCCTTTGCAACGCCATGGACTGTAGCGCGCCAGGCTCGTGTGTCCATGGAATTTCCCAGGCAAGAATACTAAAACGGGTTTAGGTTGTACATAATTGTTTTTTAATTTTATTTTATTTTTAAACTTTACAAAATTGTATTAGTTTTGCCAAATATCGAAATGAATCCGCCACAGGTATACATGTGTTCCCCATCCTGAACCCTCCTCCCTCCTTCCTCCCCATACCATCCCTCTGGGTCGTCCCAGTGCACCAGCCCCAAGCATCCAGTATCGTGCATCGAACCTGGACTGGCAACTCGTTTCATACATGGTATTATACATGTTTCAATGCCATTCTCCCAAATCTTCCCACCCTCTCCCTCTCCAACAGACTCCATAAGACTTCTATACATCAGTGTCTCTTTTGCTGTCTCGTACACAGGGTTATTGTTACCATCTTTCTAAATTCCATATATATGCGTTAGTATACTGTATTGGTGTTTTTCTTTCTGGCTTACTTCACTCTGTATAATAGGCTCCAGTTTCATCCACCTCATTAGAACTGATTCAAATGTATTCTTGTGTATATGTACCACAGCTTTCTTATCCATTCATCTGCTGATGGACATCTAGGTTGCTTCCATGTCCTGGCTATTAAAAACTGTGCTGTGATGAACACTGGGGTACACGTGTCTCTTTCCCTTCTGGTTTCCTCAGTGTGTATGCCCAGCAGTGGGATTGCTGGATCATAAGGCAGTTCTATTTCCAGTTTTTTAAGGAATCTCCACACTGTTCTCCATAGTGGCTGTACTAGTTTGCATTCCCACCAACAGTGCAAGAGGGTTCCCTTTTCTCCACACCCTCTCCAGCATTTATTGCTTGTAGACTTTTGGATCGCAGCCATTCTGACTGGTGTGAAATGGTACCTCATAGTGGTTTTGATTTGCATTTCTCTGATAATGAGTGATGTTGAGCATCTTTTCATGTGTTTGTTAGCCATCTGTATGTCTTCTTTGGAGAAATGTCTATTTAGTTCTTTGGCCCATTTTTTGATTGGGTCATTTATTTTTCTGGAGTTGAGCTGTAGGAGTTGCTTGTATATTTTTGAGATTAGTTGTTTGTCAGTTGCTTCATTTGCTATTATTTTCTCCCATTCTGAAGGCTGCCTTTTCACCTTGCTAATAGTTTCCTTTGATGTGCAGAAGCTTTTAAGTTTAATTAGGTCCCATTTGTTTATTTTTGCTTTTATTTCCAATATTCTGGGAGGTGGGTCATAGAGGATCCTGCTGTGATGTATGTCAGGGTACTCTACACATTCAGAGAAACTTCTCTAGTAACGAACTATAGAAATGATCCCTGAAAGTATAGTCTTTGTACATAATTTTTAAGTGGACAACACCAATACTGTATTTATCAGACTCACTGATAATTAGTTTTTGCTCCAGGGTCTCTCTTATGTGTCCAAGTGAGCAAGCTCTTCTTTCTCTCCTTTGAACCACGTGTAATTGCACACACTGTAGACCCTTAGCTATGTTGGCATGTGTTTCCTAAGAACGAAGACATTCTCTTATGTGACCACAGTAGTTACTGGGTTCAGTAAATTTAATACTCGGTTCAGTTCAGTGACTCAGTCATGTCCGACTCTTTGCAACCCCATGGACTGCAGCACGCCAGGCTTCCCTGTCCATCAAGTCTTGGAACTTGCTCAAACTAATGCCCATTGAGTTGGTGATGCCATCCAACCATCTCATCCTTCATCATCCCCTTCTCCTCCTGCCCTCAATCTTTCCCAGCATCATGGTCTTTTCAAATTAGTCAGCTCTTCACATCAGGTGGCCAAAATATTGAAGCTTCAGCTTTAGCATCAGTCCTTCCAAATTTAACACTAGAGCAATATTTTACACTAGCCTACCATCCACATTCTGGTTTGACAACTGGCCCGAGTGTGTTTTATAATATGTACCCCTCCCCAGCACAGGATCCAGTCTAGGATTTGAGTTTTAATTGTGGTGTCCCTAATTTCCTCTAATCTGGAATATTCCACACTTGTGTTTTTGTCTTTTATGACAACAGCATTTTTGAAGAGTCGGGGCTTCTTTTTTGGAAACTGTGGTTCTTTCTAGGGTCTGCCTAGGGCTCCCGTACGGCGGGGCCCAGGTTGAGGTCCTGGTACGAGCACTGACTGCAGTGGGATTGTGTCCTTCGTGAGGCATCACGTTCAGTGCTGCTCAGTTTCTGCCTGGTACTGAAGACCATCTCTGGGGAGACCCTTCAGGACCTTATACCCATCTTTCTATTTTTAAAGCTCTTCTCAGGAGCCAGGAGCTTCCCTGGTGGCTGAGATGGTAAAGAATCTGCCTGCAATGCAGGAGACCCAGGTTCGATCCCTAGGTCGGGAATATCCCCTGGAGAAGGGAATGGCAACCCACTGTGGTATTCTTGCCTGGAGAATTCCATGGACACACGAGCCTGGCGTGCTACAGTCCATTGGGTTGCAAAGGGTTGGACATGGCTAAGCGACTAACACTACTACTACTACTCAGGAGCCAGATACTCTTGTTTTACCTACATCAGCTTCTTGAACCCTCAGAACAGCCAAATGGAGATCACCCCATTTTGTGGATGAGGACACAGAAGCTCAGAGCTGGCAGCAGCCAGTAAGCTGCAGAATCCACCTCTGAGCCCCCAGTCCTGCTCTTACCACACATGCATAAAGTGCCCACCACACACCACTCACAGGGCTAGTTAGGTGAATGTGTTACACTCCAAGCCCTCCAGCAGCACAGACTCTGGGAAAGAAGGACATGTCTGCAAGTAATAACCAGCCAGCCATGTTGCTAGAGACAAACACCACCGAGGTACCAGCTTTCCACTCTGAAGACTTCTTCGGTTAGAACTGTATAAATGTCCTTTTCTAAAGTAGAATCTTGAAAGTTGACTCAGCTATAGTAACATTATGCTTAAGGGAGTAAATGATTGAATCTTACTTCTTTTCCTCCCATTTTATTATGAAAATTTTCTGACACAAATAATTGGGAGATTGGAATGTCCAGACGCCCATCACAGTTTTAATATTTTATCATATATATATATATATACATACATATATATATATATATATGTATTTGTCACACACCTCTCTTTCTGCCCATCCATTAGTTCATCTAATTTGGGATGCTCTGCAAGGTCACAGACATGGGTTCACCCCTAAGCACTTCAGCATGCAAGTCATTAGCTAAAGTTCAGTATTTGTTTACAGCTCATTTTGAAAGTAAAATGTGCTTACAGTGAAGTGTGTGAAACTAACGAGTACCATTTAATGAAGTGTGACAGATGCAGACACCCATAAAACCCCAATCCTTCTCCAGTTACAGAACGTTCCCATCACTCCAGGAAGTTCCCTCAGGCCCCTTCCGGCTACATCCTCATCCTCGTGGCCTTAGGGGCAACTGCTAGATTAGTGATTCTCATCCTAGAACTTCATATAAATGGAATTAGCCTTTTCTCTTTTTTTGAGAAGCCTATGGCTTTAGCAAACAGTTGCATATGTTCAACACAACTTTACTAGTCTCCAGATACATGTATATCTGTAAAAGGACTAGTTTAGGGACTTTCCTGGCTGTCCAGTGGTTAGGACTCCATGCTTTCACTGCAGGGTCATAGGGTCCATCCCTGGTCGGGGAACTAAGATCCGGGCAAGCCAAAAAGGTGGTGCAGCCACACACACACACACAAATTTAGTTTACAGGAAACATTTGCTTTAGTTGAGTGGTCAGGTTTGGAGGGTTGTAATGGCAAGCCCTCATACCAAGGTAGATGCATCGACAGACTAGATCAAGGCACATCCCAGTGCCATGTGAGTCAAAGTGGTCCCCAGGGCGGGAGGGTCAGTGACTCACAGAGTCAGCCCCAGCCTGGGGCTTCTGGGCCTTCGGACATCCTCAGATACATGTGTCCATACCGCAATGAAAGATACCAGGTTCCTTTGACCTCTTAAGATTCTTTTTAGTATTTCAAAACACCAGATAGAAGAGATACTAACCTTCCACAGGGCACCAGAGACTAACAAAACACCCCTTTCCGCCTTGGCTCTGGCTGATAAGATACAATCCTAATGGCCAATATTTCCGGAAAGCCCGCACTGTCACTGTCATGGGGTAGAGTGTTCCACACCTCCAATTTCATTTCGTGATACCAGTTAGAACTACAGTCTGTGCGTCTAAAAGTGAACATGTTTCCTCTAAATATGCGCTTTGTTTGGTAGTTTTTTAAAAACCTTCAAAAACATGAGGCCTCTGGAGAAAGAAAATGAATGAAAGGGCTGGGCTAGTAAGAGGTAGGCCCCTCTTCCATTGGTTCCTAAGGAAATCCCTTCCTGGGGAGCTTCTGGGGTCCAAGTACAATAAATGACTTTTAAAATCACTCGATTATTTTAAATCATGTCTTGAAACTGTGAATAGTTCACATTATAGAAAGCTGAAAGTAAATTTGTGATGAATTGTTCTTTTTTAAAAAAGACGGAAGACACTCGAGTTGTCTCCTTGATGCGAGGCAGGGGTCAGGAAAGCCAGCTTTAACTAACAGTGAGCATGGACAAGACATTTGACCTCTTTGGGCCTCAGTTTCTCTCTCTGAAATACATGGGTTTGAACTGATCACCTTGAAGGTCCTTTCCAGTGAAGTCCAGAGGGCTCTGACCTTTGACCTGAGACCCTCCTCCCTGGTAGCCTCCCCTCTGCTCTCCAAGTGGCCTCAGCGCCACTGAACAGCAGGGGGCACCCTCTACACAGGGAGCCCTCCCCTCCCCATAGGCTGCTGGCCGTCCAGGTGGAGACTGGGCACAGGCCAGCCACTCAGAATTCAGGGCTCAGCTGTCTAGAGCCAGCCCTTCCCAGGAACAACGGGGATGACCACGGTCTCAGAGGAAACCACCCATCTTGTATCTTTTCAAATATTTGTGAGATTGAAATATTTAAATGTATTTTAAGCATGGATACCATTGAAGATAATGGAAATCATGATGCATATTCTTATAATCGGGCTTCCCTGGTGGCTCAGAGGTAAAGAATCCTCCTGCAGTGCAGGAGACCAGGGTTTGATCCCTAGCTGGGTAAGATCCTCTGGAGAAGGAAGTGGCAACGCACTCCAGGATTCTTGCCTGGAGAATCCCCAAGGACACAGGATCCTGGAGGGCTACAGTCCATGAGGTCACAAATAGTCAGACATGATTGAGCAACTAAGCACAGCACAGCATGTGCCTGGCATGATTCCAGGCACTAAGGCTTTGACAATAAACAAGACAGAGCGTCTGTCTTCTCAAGAGCTTACAATTTCCAGGAGGATGCCAGGCAATAAATACTTTAAAAAGTAAACTAATAAATGAAGGTGTAATTTCTTTGGAATTAATTTTAGCAACACTGAAATATTACTTGTGGTGTTCTTGATGTTACGTTGCCATAGACTGAAAGTGTGTGTCCCTCCAGTATTCATATGTGGAAACCTCAGCTCCAGTGTGACGATATTTGGAGGTGGGGCCTTTGGAAGCTGATTCGATCATGAGGACAGAACCTTATGAATGGGATTAGTGCCCTTAAAACAAAGACCCTGAAAAGTTCCCTCAGTCCTTCCACCATAGAAAAGTTTGCTGTCCATGAGACAGCCACACCTGAAGCAGGTTCTCACAAGACACCATATCTGCCAGGGCCTTGATCTTGCACTTTCCAGCTTATGGGACTGTTGGAAATACATTATTTGTTTAAGCCATGTGGTATTTTTGACTTGGCAATATGAAGGGACCAAGACATGTGCTCATGTAAGAAAATACCTTGCACTTAAGGAACCAGTACAAGAATCCTAGCAAAGAACTCAAGTCAGGGAGCTGCTTGCTTCCTTCTCCACTTCCAGAAGATGTGGGCAGAAGTTGAGAGGCTATGGGTTCTCTTCTGGTAAAAGAACATCGCATTTGACTGTGACAAGATTTTAAGCCTGATTATGCCTTAAATTGTGTTTGTTCTGGCTAAAGACTGAATTCCAGGTTGATATCTATAGTCGAATTCCAGCAACTAGAGAATGAATGGATTGTGTTTCCTTTAAGCCTTCTGATATCTGGGTGAAAGGAATATATTAATATGTACTGTTCTTACATGTCTCACCAGTGAACCACCTTCAACAGGAAAAGACAGCTTCTACTAGTCTTGATAGCATTCCTGTGCAAATTAGAAAAAGGTGTCCTCTTCCTTAAGGCATTTTGTTTTTCTTGAAATTTTTCCTGATAGACATTCATTTCTACAAGGTCTCGGATGTGAATTGCACTCCTTAGTTTGTTCGGCTCACAGCCCGCACAGAACCTCAAACTGCTCTCCTGACAGGTCCAACCAACACAGTAGCAGCAGCTTATTCATAACCTATTTTGTAACTGCTTTCTTTCTACTTGCTCCCTTGTCCAGCTTTTCTCACCTGGAGGCAAATATAAAATCTCAGGCCAGTGATTCAGAAGTCTAGAAATTAATTCATTATATTCTCGGGAGAAGATACTCAGCTAATCTCTAGATGACCACAGCAAGCAAGCAAGCAAAACTGCACGTATCCCCTCAAACGAAACAAAACAAATTAAAAAAAAAAAAAAAAAACACAGAAGACATCTCAGTCTGGTCTGGCATGCAGTGGGGTGGGGGAGGCAGTTTAACGTTCACGCTTTCTTCTCATCCTCTGAACGTGTGTTGCTCCACTCTTTTGGAATCACAGTGGTCCATGAGCTCTTGAATCAAAACCAAGCTTTATCTGCGTATGTAGAAGAATGCAAGTTCCATCCCAGGGGAGTTTTTTGAACTCTGACTGAGCCTCCAATGCCAGTGGGTGTCAGGCACCCCAGACCTCCATCCCCTGCTCTCAATTCCAATGATCACCCACCTTCCTAGAGCCTTTCCCAACATCTCCCTTTCTGCCCCCGCAACACATCAGTGATTCTTAAATCTACGGGTTTTCTGTGTTGTTTGGCTGCAGCCTTGGGTGTAGCCTCGGGCCCTTTGTTCTCTTTCTGGGAGAAACACACCAGCTGCTCAGGCAGTGTCCTGGCATTCGGAAAGCTCCTTGCCGCCTTTTAATCTTCTCTTCTGTTATCTAAATGGAGCTCTAACCATTTACCCGAACTGCTCAGAAACCTCCAGGGGCGCCTTGCTGGCTACAGGATAAAATCTCAACTCTTCCAGTCTTACCTGGATTCGGCCACTTCAAACAGCTTGGAATTTTCTCAAAACATTGAGCTTCTAAGTCCCCATCTTCCAGTACCCTGTGAGCTGAATATCATGCCTCCTTCCTCCAACAAACTCTTATTCATCCTTCAAAGCCCAGCTCAAGTGTTGCCTCTTCTCCAAGTTTCCTTACGCTGTCCCGATTTGACTTCTGTAGTGCGTTTTAGAAACCTCTGCCTTAATATTTTTTATCACAGTCTGTTGCAACATGTTTCTCATCAGGAATGAGCTCCCCAAAAGGCAGGTGCTGGGTCTCATTTTACTGCCTGTTGCTTTCAGAGTTGGTGCTCCAGAAAGTACTCAAGGGTTGGCTGAACCCTTGAAATGGAAAGACAAGATCAACAGAGTGACTCCGTGGAACTGAACAAATTCTTTTTTTTTTTTGATGGCACTGCAAGGCTTGTGGGATCTTAGTTGCCAACTGGAGATTGAATCCAGGCCCTCAGCAGTGAGACTGTGGGGTCCTAACCTCCAGACTGCCAGGGAAGTCCCTCAGCAACTTCTGAAGAGCTTCCAGGGTGGAAGCGAGGTGGCTGCTGTGGCCTTCGCAGGGGCACTGTTGTTCAGACATTGAGAAAACTCAGGTTGTATAAAATCAGAGCTTTCCAGAATGTTCTCCTGTCCACTTGAATTCTGGGGTTCGATGGGACTGGGGCTTTACAAAATTAAATAAAATGATTTTTGCTGTTGAATATAGAGTGATCATCTTTAGAAAGACAAATACAAGAAGAAAAAAAATCATAGTATCAGTGAATTGCAAATTCAGAGTTTTAGGATTGATTTATGGGCTCCAGCAAGGTAGTCAGACAGGGAGTAGACGGGGTCAGACATTAAGCAGTGATCTTGTTTATCTTCTCATTCACTGCTGGAATTCCAATTCACAAAAGCAAAATCAGTCTTGCTTATGCACTTTGAATCCCTTTGAGTTTAAGATTCCATTGAGAAAATATGAATGGGTCTCATTATCCTGCCTGCTAAATTCACTGATTTTCTTTTCGCCTGAAAACAGACTTTTTTAGAATTCTTTTTCTTAAGAAATAAAAAGATCATGTTAGATTATAAATATTGAAGTAGATTCACTAAAAAAAATATATATCTCTCTCTCACAAATGTATCTATTTATATTAGTTTGAAATACAAGTTTATGTCTCTATTGGTTTGATAATATGCTGTAACACACACGGCTAAAACCACGCATTGGGTCCTTACTGGGCTGCTGTGATTCAAACTGAGGGGATCCTTCTCCTGCACCCAGGAAACTCACAGTCTCACCAGGGAGATGATAAAGTCAAGAAATATGTCCATGCAGTGGGTGTAGAAAGGTCTTTAACACCTTGTTCCATCAGATAGTCCTCTGGCGATGCTGGGACCCACATCAAAGGGCAACACGAGCTGACTCCAGCTGCGGTCAGAAAAGCGCAGTCTAGTCAGGCAGATTCACGTGTAAGCAGGTAGGAGCTCAAGAGACAGGCTTCTGAAGTCTTCGGGTTTGGGCCTGTTCCTTCACAGGGGAGGTCCCAGGCGTCAGACCCTGGTCTGTGCAAGGTCACAGTGCCAGGTCTCTGAGCCAAGCCCAGCACCTCATCCCACTTCATAGCGGCTCTAAGTCTGGCAGGTGTGCTGGGATTGCTTGGTGTCCCTGCACCAGGGAGAAGTGAAGCTCTAAGCTCAGTGCGTTAAGGTGATTTCAGCATTTTAAACACCATGTTCTATTATAGTTTTAGTTAAGTAACATTTTTGGTAATTATTTTCATTATTCATCTATTAAGTTAGCTTATTCATACAGAGGGCTTAAACAGTATCCGAAACAATTATTTTGCTGTTTAGTTGCTTGGTCGTGTCCTACTCTTTTGCGACCCCATGGACTGTAGCCCACCAGGCTCCTTTGTCCATGGGATTTTCTAAGCAAGAACACTCAGTGGCTGTGGCTCTTGAGCTCAGTTGCCACGCGGCAGAGATCAAACCCATTGCCTTGCAGGACAGATTCTTAACCTCTGGATCACCAGGGAAGTCTCTAGTTAAGTAACTTTTCTAAGTTAGGAAATCAGCTTCCTATTAACCATAAGCTGGGACACTTTCAACTCAAGGGTAGACATTTATGTCAACCATGTGGGTCATGAATACAGCCTGTGTGGGGGGGACATGGGCATCAACTGGGACCCCAAGACCCTTTAGATTCTTGGTTGTCACTGAGCAATACACCAGCTGGGAGAAGACAGCAGTGAATTCGGGGGAGAATTAGATGTCTTAAAACAGCAAATGATGTCAATGTAGTTCTTCCCTTCTCTGATTCTCTCTGAAGTGTGAGTATTGCAACAGGCTTTCTAGGAGGAATCTTTTTTCTCCCTTATTTTCACTATTTTGTTAAAGGAATGTTTCTTGTGACTTCCCTCGTGGTCCAGTGGTTGGGACTTCACACGTCCAATGCAGGTGGCATGGGTTCGATCCCTCGTTGGGGAACTAGATTCCCCAAGCCACATGGGGTGGCTAAAAAATAAAAGGAAAAAAATTGAAATTAAAAGGGAATATTTCTTGATTCCATCTCTTTATCCTTTATTTGTATTTCTTTTCTTTTTTCCTTTTATTTCATGGTATGATACTTGGAAGACCCAAGTGCTTTTGGCATGTGTTTTTAGCCAGAGATGTTCTACAGTTTCTATTGCTGACACGTTGGAATCTTATTGGTTTCCTGTTTTGGAGAGTGTTTCAAGCACCAAATGTTTGATATTGCTGTTTGCACTCTGGATAGCAAGATGCTTATGTATTTTCCCAAGTGTCTTTCATGCCTTGCAGCCCGGGGCAACAAGCTCTGACAGGTCCAGAACGAAAGTGAAGATTGCAGGACTGAGTTTCCAGTCTCAGCTTTACGGCCAATTTTCCGGGTGGTGTTGAGACAGTCCTAACTGCCTAAGGCATAATTGGGATGATGATACCCACCTATGAATAAGTTTGTCGTACAGATACATGAAGTCACGTCTGCAAAAGATTCTCAGCTCCTCGGAAGAGGTGGTTTTACAGAACCACAGTGATGACAGCAGCCAAGAGTCAAATCGTTTTTAGTAAAACCAGCTCTAGCGTACTTGTCTGGTTTCATTATACCCAGCAACTTTCTCAACAGGTCGCAGCGGGGTGTACAGTGAAGACACAGAAGGATAAGGAAATTAAGAATGCCAGTCAACATGTAGGAGGGTGTGTCAAAGGCTACATGTTCCTTGCCACTGTCTTTAATACCCGGTACTCCAAGAGCACTCTTCCCTGGGTCAGGAAGATCCCCTGGAGAAGGGAATGGCAACCCACTCCAATATTCTTGCCTGGAGAATCCCATGGACAGAGGAGCCTGGCAGGTTACAGTCCATGGGGTCACAGAGAGTTGGACACGACTGAGAGACTAACACTTTCACTTTCTTTCTTCACTCTTCAAGAGGCACTGGCATGTCCAACTTCAGGGAGTCTTCACCACCTTATCTGGGCATATTTCCAACATCTTGGGAAGGGCAGACAGAATAAGCAATCACGGGCCAAAGAGGCCAGCCAGGCTGCCATTCCTGCCCCAGGAGACTCTGACCTTCTGAGTCTTCATTGGTGAGGTGGGAATTCCCACCAGACTTCTGGACCATGTGATGGGGAGGGGCTCAGATGAAAGCTTCCTGCCCTTGAAAGTCCTTTTTGTGGCTGACAGACTGCTATTCTCTGGAAGCCCATAAAATCTTACCAGTTGCTCAAAGGGTCTGTGGGGGAGTCAAAGCCAATGTCATGGAGGAGACTTTGTTAAAACCTTCTTAACACTGTGGGACTCTATGGTCAGAGGTACTAATGACTCTCTGTGACACTTATTTTTTTTTAAGGAGAGGTACTCATTTATTGTTTCAACTCACACATACTCATTGAATTCCAACCAAGTTATCATGTGCTCGAGATAGAAAGATAACACAACCAACATGGTCTCTGCCCTTCCAGAGTTTAAAATCATATGGCCGTAGTAGTAAGAAAGCAGAATTACGGTCAGCTTGATTTGAGTGTGAAACAATTAATATTAAGAACATTCCTTTCACTGTCTGGAAATGAAATTCATGGTTAATGAGCATATATAATTAAATATTACATATATTATATACCATATGTATGATAAATAGATATGTTTTATTTGATGTGTATATAATGTATATTCCAAATCATGATATAAATAACTAGAATAAAATTCATTTATGAAGAAATAATATGTCATACATATTCCAAAATGTAGGTGCTCCAGCATGACTACACTAGAAAATGTAATAAAAGAGCAAATATGCACACCCCTCTGTAGAAGTTGGTTATAATTAATAAGTTTAGATTTAAAAGTAAGTGAGGACTTCCCTGGTGATGCAGCATTTAAGAATCCACCTGCCAACGCAGGGGACACAGGTTCCATCCCTGATCCAGGAAGATCCCATATGCCACAGGACAACTAAGCCCATGTGCCACGACTACTGAAGCCTGTGCACCTAGAGTCTGTGCTGAGACAAGAGAAGCCACCGCCATGAGAAGCCCCAGCACCACAACTAGACCGTAGCTCCCACTCGCCGTAACTACAGAAAGCCCACGTGTGGCAACGAAGACCCAGTGCTGCCAAAATTAAAGAATGCATTTTCTTAAAGCAAGCGAGAAGCTCAGAATTACATTCCCGATGAGAAGTACAGAAAAATAGAAGAGTTAAGGGTGGGGGATAGAATAGAAACTAGTGTTCAGAGAAGACAGACCAGACTCACTTGAAGATCATCAGAGAAACAGGGAAACCATCTTACCATAAGCAGGGATAACACTTCTAAAGAGGGGAAACGGAGGGCGCACAAGTTATCAGCAGGTGCCTCAGCAAGAAACAGATGGCGTGCTTGGAGGAGGATGTAAGGAAAGTCCAGGAAGGTAAAGGCAGGCTCTGGCAGCCATCGGGGACAGCTGAGGCTCTGTAGGGGTAAGCGAAGGAGTTTCAGAGCAGAAATAGCAATTGACTGAATGCAGTGAGTCTTGGAGCCTCAGGCAGGAGAACTTGGCCACAACTGATCCTTTGCTGGGTGGGAATATACCAAAAGCGAGTACCCACACCTCGCCTCCACCCTCCACAGTGCTCTCAAGGCTTCCTTTGCCAGATCCAGCATAAGCCTGGGGCAAGGCACGTTTGGAAGCCCTGTAGGATGTGAACTGCTTCTTGAGTTTGCGAGGCTGTGGTGCACTCTGCCTACACCCCGATCACACTTCTACCAACTTCCAAAACACCTTTGGGGAATGGTACCCTGCTGAGAATCACTGCTTTACCTCCTCAATCTGAAACATTCTCTTCTGGTCCAGACCCCCGAGAGCCTTTGGAAGCACACGGGTGATGGTTACTTACCTGCAGCCTGTGTCTAAGCATCAGTGGGCAGGTCTGATCATGGCTTTGCTTTAAGATGCTCAACTTGTCCCAACAAACTGGTTATTCTGTCCCCTATTCCCGTGGAACCAATCACACCAAACCTTGGTGGCTTAAAGGAACAGGCATCATTTCTCAGCCCACAGCCAGCATCAGCTGTCAGGGAAGCCCCCAGTACAATGTAAATGCTGTGGTGAATACAACATAAAATCTATGTAAATACTTGCCAGTGCCCAGAAAATTCAAGTTTTGCTTTTTGGAACTTTCTGGAACTTGGAGGGGGATGGATATTTTTGACCCACTGTTGGTTGCATCCTCAGATATGGAACCCAGGGACACGGAGGGCTGACTGCAAACTTCTCTCACAAAAATCAAGGTACTATCCAGGGAAAGCTGAGACTCCTCCTGTTTGGGGGCAGAAGTCACTTCACTTAAGAGCATTGTAGACTGTACCCTCTGGAGGAAAGGACTTCCCTGGTGGCTCAGACAGTAAAGAATCTGCCTGCAATGTGGGAGACCTGGGTTCAATCCCTGGCTTGGGAAGATCCCCTGGAGAAGGGAATGGCAACCCACTTCAGTATTCTTGCCTGGAAAATCCCATGGACAGAGGAACCTGGTGGGCTACAGTCCATGGGGAAACAAAGAGTCGGACACGACTGAGCGACTGACACACACAGGGAACCCTGGACTTAAGTGAAAAGCAGGCAGCAGTCCTTCCAGCCATTCACAGGAAACAGGCTTTCATGCACAGCAGCAGAGGAAGCCCAGACCGGCCACAGAATACTTTACATCAGTGGATAGAAAAAAGCTGAGGGTGCCAGCCTCGTCGCGGGAACTGAGCTTGGATTTCAACACCAGTCTCTGTGTAAAAGCCACTCTCGTAACTGCATCCTGTTGCTTCCCCAAGAAAACGCCAAGATGAGAATGAAATCTTAAATCTGAAGTTTGAAACCTAATTATTTGAGTATTTTATATCTTGCAGTTTTGTCTATCTTTTGTTTATTTTTTATCATGCCCTGAGGTAGATATTCTGCCCAAATGGTGATTATACAGAAAGAGGAACTAAGGGATAAGTAACATAATTACTTTAATGTTTTTAATTAAGCCTTTTATAGACACTTTAAAATAGGCACTAAAAGTACTAACACAGCACAGTGAAGTCGTTTTTCCTAATTCACAGCAGGTCAAGGACCAAACTTGCGTGAGGATTTAGGCTTTTTGTGGCTTGCATCATCTCTTTTTCTCTATTCTACTTGTCTGTAATAATATATAATAAATATGTCAATATATGTTGAATGAACATTTTTATCTAAAATTAAATCCCTGCTTTTGCAATTTATTAAGTGAAAAAAATCAGTAGTTAGATCTGTTCTTTAAAAGTATAAAGGCTTCCCTGGTGGCTCAGACTGTAAAGACTCTGCCTGCAATGCGGGAGACCCAGGCTTGATCCCTGGGTTGGGAAGATCCCCCGAAGAAGGGAATGGCAACCCACTCCAGTGTTCTTGCCTGGAGAATCCCATGGACAGAGGAGCCTGGCGAGCTACAATTCATGGGGTCGCAAAGAGTCGGACACAACTTAGCGACTGAACTGAACTGAAGGGACCCCAACCTCCATTCCCTGACAGAGATCAGCAATTAGACAGCTATCTAGGAATGAAAACAGCTCTAGGAGAGTTCAGGAGTCCACCTGAAAGCTTCAGCAATAAGGTGGAATAAAAACCTGTGAAGAATTGCATAAAAAGAATAATTCATAAATAATAAAGATTGTGTGGTATGTGAGGCAACATAAGACATAGAGTGTAATACTTAGGACAATATCATAAGGAATGGGAGGAAATGGATCCATACTGGGGTAAAACTGACATATTTTATCAGAATTAAGTCAGTATTAGCTTGAAATGAGTTATTATTGGTAAGTTAAAAATGTTGATTAAAATACCTACAGTAACCAGTGGAGGAAAACTTTCAAAAAATTATAAAAGCAACAAAAGTAGTTAAAATGACATCCTAAATATTTGTTCAACACAGAATAAGTGGTAATGAAGGAAGAGAGGAACAAAAAGGAGATGATACACACATAGAAAACAAAAAGCAAAGTGGCAGCTGTAAACCCAGCATCAGAGATCAGATCAGATCAGTCGCTCAGTTGTGTCCGACTCTTTGTGACCCCATGAATCGCAGCATGCCAGGCCTCCCTGTCCATCACCAACTCCCGGAGTTCACTCAGACTCACGTCCATCGAGTCAGTGATGCCATCCAGCCATCTCATACCCTGTCGTCCCCTTCTCCTCCTGCCCCCAATCCCTCCCAGCATCAGAGTCTTTTCCAATGGGGTGGCCAAAGTACTGGAGTTTCAGCTTTGGCATCATTCCTTCCAAAGAAATCCCAGGGCTGATCTCCTTCAGAATGGACTGGTTGGATCTCCTTGCAGTCCAAGGGACTCTCAAGAGTCTTCTCCACCAGTAATTGCCTTAAGTGTGAATGAATTAAGTATTCTAAACCAAAGGACAAAAATTGAAAAATTGTCATATACAAATACATATGCCTTTAGTCAGATTTACTTGGGAGTCTGTAATTTTCTCTGCTCACTGTACCACCATGTAAATGAATGTGTTGTTCTGGAATTTAAGCATGTATGAGGAGGGGAAGGAGACTTTTCTATGTTTTTGAAAGTCTTTGGCAGAGTTTCATGTTGCTGTGAGTGTGTGAGGTGTGGTGCCTCTCAATAATTACACTGATGGGAAAACTGAGAAGAAACTGCTCAGAGCCATAGGAAGAATCAGTAGCTGAACCCAGGAGCACACGAAAAGCAGGTTTCTCCAGAGTCCACCACACCTTTTGGGGGACTTATTAGGGAAAAAAAAAAAAATCCTCTGAGTCCTTGTAAGCCTTGACTTATGGTTTACTCTGGGGCAGGGAGAAGGTGAAACAAAAATTGTCATCAGACTATAAGACATCCACCTAACCTTTACAGTTTGGGGTACTTCTTCCAGTTTGTTAATTCTCTAGTGGTTCACCAAACCCAGCTAACAGACTGGTTAACAACCGGCCCTCCAAAGTGCTTCATATGTGCTTAAGCTTGAACAATAAGGTGGAGACTTCTTGAATGTTTTCTTTTGCCAACTTGAGGATTTCACATACTTAAATCTTTTTTAAAAACAGAATTTTATAATTTTTAAAAGATTTTTCTGATGTGGACCATTTAAAAAGTCTTTATTGAATACATTATCATTACAATATCATTACATTATCATTACAATATCATTCCTGTTTTATGTTGTGATTTTTTGGCCATGAGGCATGTGGATGTCAGCCCCCCGACCTGATTGAACCTGCACCCCCTGCATTGGAAGGCAAAGTCTCAACCATTGGACCACCAGGGAAGTCCCTTAAATCTTAAATGCTTAAATCTTAAATGCTTGGTCTGAGAACCATTTAATGAGTAAGGGTTTTGAGCACTGGTTTAGTATGATATGCAAGTGAAACAAGGTCATGAAAACTAGTGATTGTGGAAGTCCTTTAATATAACATGTTGCCTGCTGGACCCACAACGGTATTTTCTCTTTCACCAGTTCCTGGGCTAACAACCTGGCAGGCACCCCTTCCACAAATCTTTCTGGGGGTGGTAACATAAATACAGATGCCAGGGCTCTGTCCCTCTAACTGTATCACAACCTCTGGGTGAGGACCTGGGTTTAACTATTTTTAAAAAATCTCCCCAGATATTTCTAGCATGCAGCCAGGGTTGAGAACCACAACCATCCAGCTCTTTAGTATTTCATTCACTCAGTTTCTCATCTTTCTGCATTTTCTCTTGAAGTCATAGTCCAAAGGACCATTGAAACACTCCCTAAACTTGGGGGGAATAAAACACCTAAACTTGGATCTGTTGGTTAATTCATACTTGAGTCAACATGCTGAAGGTTAATCATACCCAAAGGGAAGAAATGAGAGTTTTTTTTCTTCCAACTCCTATCTCACATGGGAAAATGGAGAGAGACATGGTGTTTGCCTTTTCAGAATTCTGCACGCCCAGCCTGAGTCAGCGCTTGAGCACGAGATCACGTCGTCTTTTGGGGTTATGTTCAAAACTATCACCTGGGGGCCATATCTTCGTCTCAGCTCTCCTGGTGACCTCCTACAAATTTCCCTGCTACACTGGGCCAGTGAAGTGCAAGGTGGGCCCCTGGCTCCCACACATCCTCAAGCCAGCCACCCCGGGGAAGAGCTAACCTGCACAGCCTCTGTGGTCTGCTGGGCTCCAGCCAAAGCCCCTTTAACACCCACTCACTAGTGGATTCGACACACACCTGCTGCCTTTGGATCAAGTGAGGCAAACTGACTACATTTCCTACATCAAAACCCTTCCCAAGGCCCCCTCTCCCCACCACACCCCAGTCCTGGTGGAGGTCCTCATTCTCTTACCTGGATGTCCAGAGTGGCTCCCTAATCAGACTTGCTTGACCTCAAGCCTCAGCCCCTCCAAACCCAGCCCACATGCTGCCCAGAGTCATCCATTTACCACTCAGATAGGGTCAGTCCTCCTCCCTGCTGGGCAAGCTCCAGTGGCACCTGCCACTAAGGTCTGCACGGCCTGGTTAAAGGCACCAAAATGGTCATAAACTGGCCTCTGCCCACTTCCTGAGCAGCTATCCACTGCTCCTGCTTCATGGAATCCCCCAACAACTGTCATTTACAGCCCTCCATACACATCGTTCTGAGCATTGCTTAACTGTCTCTTCATCCTGCTGGTGAGGAAGGGATTCCTGTCCTAGGTTATGGGGATGGCCGAGGACACTGACACTCAATGAACGGGTGAGACCCTCACCTGTGCTCACAGCTGGGGGAGGACCCCAGGGGGACTGCACTGGAGACAGAGCAAACAGACTGTTTCAATGTTTTATTTATTTATGGCTGCACAGAGTCTTTGTTGCTGAAAGAAGGGGCTGCTCTCTAGTTGTGGTGCACGAGCTTCTCATTGCGGAGGCTTCTCTTGTTATGGAGCACAGGTTCCTGGGCATACGGACTTCGGTGGTGGTGGCACGTGGTCTCAGAAGTTGTGGCTCCCAGGCTCTAGAGCACAGGCTCAGTGGTTGTGGTGCATGGGCTGAGCTGCTCCACAGCATGTGAGATCTTCCCGGATCAGGGATTGAACCATGTCTCCTGCACTGGAAGGCGGATTCTTCACCACTGAGCCACCAGGGAGGCCCGAACAGCCTATTGCTCGTGGAGGTGGGCTTAGTGGTATCGAGGGGCAGGGTGACCTCGGGCTCATGCTGGAGGATGTGGCTGGCTTGTTTGAACAATGCCACAGGCTGACACCCTCTTCTCAGAAATAAGCAGGATCCGTGTTGGTCCCTCTTGACAAGGAGGGTTGTTTGGGTGGGGGACTTCCTCCTGGGGAGCAGGGTGGGTAGAAGAGGCTGTGGCCCAGGCATTTGAGGCTCTGTGGGCTTCACTATATGTGCACTTAATACCAGGCCCTAATCTGAGGTTTTCCATCACAGGCCTGAGAACTCTGTTCCTGTGTTTCTCCATTTCCCTCCCCCGACTCTCTGGCCCAGTCCTGGTCCCCAAGACTGTCAGCTCGGGCTTCCCATCCACCAGGACATGTCCCCTGACCTCTCCCCTCCAGCCAGTCACTCACCAACCCCTAGCACCCCCTTGCACAGAAGCTACAAAAGTACTTTAATTTTCTATCTCTTTTCTGGAATGTAAGCTCCTTGAGGACAGGGCCCTGAACAACTTATTTGTTTTCAAATCCTCAGTAAATGTCCAAGAAAAGACGGCATAATTTAAGAATATAACTCATACATTTACTTTTATCAAAAACATTCTAATTTACTTTTACTAAATGTTATGCCATCAGGAAAGACAAGTCCACTGGAATTCCTTAAAGAAAACAGGAAATAATAAAACTTGCAATTTCTACAGGAAAACTGCAAGGGGAAATTATGTAAAACCTGTTTTGCTAACGCACCCTCCCCGCTTTCTTCAGAGGGTTGAGCTCAGCCCACATGCACACCTGCCCTCCCCTTAAACTGTTAAGCACAGATTCCAAGAGAGCCTGGGATTCTAAAACACCATTTGAGGTCAGCGTGCAGGTACCAGTTCACGTGGGCAGGAGCCGAACTCACCTCTGCCATCACCCAGGTTTCCTGGGCTGAGGCATGTGGGGTCAGAACCTCCAGGCACCTTCAGGTAGGAGACAAACACAGAGACAAAGCTGCTTCTGTAATCCTTGACCCCTGCTTAGAAGTCTCCCAGCATCTCACAACTGTGAGAAGCAGAGCCAGGATTCAAACCCAGGTGCCCCCAGTTCTGGAAACGGCACCCAGCTGGGCCAGGAGGAGAGTGGACTTGGTGCCCAGGCTGCTGTGGAAGCTCGTCGCCCACAGCAGAGGGGACAAGCCAGCAGCCTCAGGCTCCAATGGTCCAAAGACAAGTCTTCCTTGGTGTGGGCTATACTTAAAGTTTATTTCCAATTTGCTTTTTATTGTGGGAAAATACACATAAAATTTACCTTCTTAACTACTTTTGAGTGTACAGTTCAATGGCATTAAGTACACTCACATTGTTGTGCAGCCATCTCCACTATCTGTCTCCCAAACTCTTTTCTTCTTACAAGACCCTGTCCCCATTAAACACTAACTCCCCATTCCCCACTCCCCCAGCCCCTGGCAACCACAGTTCTACTTTCTACTGAATTTCTATGAATTTTATGATTTTAAGTACCTTGTTCAATGGAATGATTTGTGGGCTTCCTTGGTGACTCAGTGGTAAAGAATCTACCTGCCAAAAAAAAAAAAAAAGAATCTACCTGCCAATGCAGGAGACGCGGGTTGGATCCCTGGGTTGCGAAGATCCCCTGGAGGAGGAAATGGCAACCCACTCCAGTATTCTTGCCTGAGAAATCCCATGGACAGAGGAGACTGGCAGGCGACAGTCCACAGGGTCACAAAAGAGTCAGATATGACTTGGCGACTAAACAATAACAATGCTATTTGTCTGGTTGTGACTGTCTTATTTCCTGTATCATAATGTCAATGATGTTCTGTTAGGTCCATGTTGTAGTACGTGTCAGAATATTCTACCTTTTTAAGGTTGAACAGATTTCCATCATGTGAATATACCACACTTTATTCATTCATTCATCCATCAACGGACAGCGGGGGTACTTCCACATTTTAGCTATTGTGAATAATTCTGCTATGAACATGAATGTACAAACACCTCTTTGAGACACTGTTTCAAATCATACATCCAGAAATGGAACTGCTGTATCATAGGATAATTCTATCCTTAATAAACCTAGCAGCTGTACTTTGCGGCATTCCCATCAACAGTGTACATGATTTCCAGCCTGTCTACATTTTCACCAAGACGAATTTTTTTTGTTTTATTATCTTTTAAATAATAACCCATCCTAATGGGGATGAGGTGGTATCTCACTGTTGTTTGACTTTCATTTCCCTAATGATGACTAATGTTGAATGTCTTTTCAATTAAAAAAAAAGTGTCCAACGTGAAGCTGGTATTCATTCCCACAAGGCAAGCAGGCCTGAGGTGAGGTGGGGACTCCCTCTGGAAGGGGCAAGGCTCTCCTGGTCACCCTGGTCCCCACCACTACTCCCTCCCTGCTGCCTGACCTGGCGGCAAGGGTGTCTGAGACTCCCTGAGGGGTGGTCAGCATTGCTCTCAACGAGTGCAGACCTTTAGGCAAACATCTCACCCCAGTCTAGTCTGCGTTTTCCCCACCTGGCCCCTGGGGCCTCTGGAATACTAGGGGTCAGCTCTGGAGACCACATGTGACTGCATTTCTTCTCCCTGTGCTTCTTACAATCATCTCCCAACAGGAGGATTTGCTAAACAAATAACAGAGAAAAGCTTTCTCCCATGAAACTTAATAATCCATCAAGAATCTGGGCATGACCAGGGAGGGACATCCTGAGCCCAGACGATCTCGGGAGGGGCCGCCCGAGGCCTTTTGAAATCAAGAGCAGGCCGAGCCCTGGTCACAGCAGTGTTTCGTTTCGCTGCTTTGGAGTAAATGGAACAGCTTGATGAGACTTTCTTGAGATGATAGTGACAACACTAAAGAAGTTGCTGGGGCGAAACGTGTCTACTGCTACACCTACTAAACAAATGTGCAGAGGGTGTTCTCGGTGACCCCCATGGGGAGAAGGCGGGGATGGCGGGAATCCACTCTCCCACGGTCTACAGCCTGTACCCGGGATCTGTGGCAGACACCAAGACCTAGAGAAGAAAATCTGCGATCTTGTGTGTCTGAGAAGATGGGCAGGACCCTTCACGCCTGCTTCCAGACTGAATCTGGTGAATCGCCCGGCCGATTCACCGAGGAAGTCAGGAGCAGGAAGAGTCTGGGGCAAACCCAGAGAGGAGAGGAATCACCCGGGGCCGTCTTCCTGGGACCTCTAAGTCTTACCCTTATGCAAGGATCTATTCCTGTTAACCACAGGCTTCTCCTTCCTAGCACCTGGAGGATGTGCACCCATTTCACAGGAGAGCAAATGGAGGTTTGTGTCACAGTGGCACATGACCCTGGATGTGATCTATAAAAGTGTTATTAAAGGTCTGTTTGGCTATTTAAAAACTCCGAGTGCCTACCTAAGTTGATTAGGTGCAGCCTGAATCAATGAAAGCTTTAGCAAAAAGATCCTCAATGCACCCATAGTGGAGTCTGGTCATTCTGCAAATGTGGGCTGGCCCCAGAAATCCTTAAGGGGCCCATGGCACATCAGAACAAAGGTGAAAGTGAAAGTCACTCAGTCATGTCTGACTCTTTGCGACCCCATGGACTATACGTCCATGGAATTCTCCAGGCCAGAATACTGGAGTGGGTAGCCTTTCCCTTCTCCAGGGATCTTCCCAACCCAGGGATCAAACCCAGATCTCCCGCATTGCAGGCAGATTCTTTACCAGGTGACCACAAGGAAAGCCCATATCAGAACAAAGGGGCAGATCTATTATGATTGTAATAATAGAAAGCAGGTTCATTGAGTACCAGCATTAAGTATCCTTCAGGCCAAGTAGGCTGCTAAACCTTTCCACATATTCTGTCCCCCTGGTCTTCGAGGTCATACTGAATTCAGGGATTTGAGGCATAGACAGGTCTCCAGGCTTTGGCTCCAGGGGCTGTGCTGCCAGTCATCATGTGAAACTAATCTTCCAACCACTCCAACCTCAGGGCTCTGTGTGCTTCTCTAAATGAACTGCCATCTGCTTGCCCTGCCTACTCAGAGCATCATTCCAAAAGCAAATCTGCCCCCCTACACTCCATGCTTTTGGTTTCCTGCAAGAAGTGAGAGCACCTGTGTTCGTGATTCTAATTCCTCATGACACACTGAAGTGGATGCTGGTCTAGAACCAGGAGAGCTGAGCAGTGTGGGCACAGGTGAGTGGCAGATGCAGGGCGCACTGTCCCTCTGCCCTAGAGGTTGGTCCCTGTGGCCCACCCACAGTGAGTGAATAAGCATGGCCAGTTCTTCCAGGCTGCCCGATTCAGGTCACAGACGATGCCACCCCACTCCTCCATACAGCAAAAACTTCTTAAATAATATTTTGGGTTAATGTTTTTGTAAAATGCTTTACTGTTTTCCTTCCATTTTTTTCTTCTTCAACTGTCAGACTTAATTTTAGCAGTTTTGATGGAAATTTTTCTAAATGGCTTTACATGTTTCTTTACCTTTTTCTTTCAGGGCAGCTGGAAAAAATAAAACCTTTATTATGGAGAATTTTGAAGATACACAAAAGTAGTTCATAGTAGAAACCCGCAGTGTGCCCTCTGCCAGGTCTGGCTTCTGGGCTTATATCACATCTGTGGAGCCAGTCACACTGTGAGTGTGGCAGGAATATGGTCATTATCATAGTGAATGTCTCTGCCAGGCATTTTCACTGCTAAGAAAGATTCTGTTGAGTGAATAGATCACAGTTTATCTGTCCTTCTGCTGATGGACATTTGAGTTGGTTTTGATTGGAAGATGGAGCCAGCAGAAATACTGAAAATGTTCCTGCCTGTGACACTGGAGACTCTGTACGCTCACTTGTCGCTCTTCTTACTTTTTATTTAAGTATAGTAGATTTATAATTGGGTTAATTTCTGCTGGACAGCAAAGTGATTCAGTTACATGCATATGTGCATTCTTTTCCATTATGGTTTGTTACAGGATACTGACTATATTTCTATGTGCTCTACAGTAGGACCTTATTGTTTATCCATTCTGTATGTAATAGCTTGTATTTGCTAATCCCTAACTCCCAACCCATCTGTCCCCCACCATTCCTCCCCTTGGCAACCACGAGTCTGTTCTCCATGTCAGTGAGTCTGTTTCTATTTTTTGGATATGTTCATTTGGGTCATATTTTAGATTCCACATATAAGTGATTGTATTTGTCTTTCTCTGACTTACTTTACTCAGTGTGATAATCGCTAAGTCCATCCATGTTATTTTAAATGGCATCTCACTTTTTATGGCTGAAATAGTATTCCACTGTATACATGTACCACATCTTTATCCACTCATCTGTCACATTGTTTCCATGTCTTGTCTATTGTGAATAGTGCTGCTATGAACATTGGGGTGCATGTATTTTTTTCGAATTACAGTTTTCTTTGGATATATGCTCAGGAGTGGGATTGCTGGGTCATAAGGTAGTTCTATTTTTAGGTTTCTGAGCAACCTCTATACTGTTCTCCATAGTGCTGCATGAATTTACATTCCCACCATCAGTGTAGGAGGGTTCCCTTTTCTCCATACCCTCTCCAGTATTAATTATTTGTAGAATTTTTAATGATGGCTATTCTAACCAGTGTGAGGTGATACCTCATTGTGGTTTTGGTTTGCATTTCTCTAATAATTAGTGATGCTGAGCATCTTTTCACTTGCTTGTTGACTTTCTGTATTTCTTCTTTGGAGAATTGTCTATTTAGGTCTTCTCCCATTTTTCGATTGGGTTGTTTGCTTTTTTTTTTGCTGGGTTGTAGGAGTTGTTTGTATTTTGGAGATTAAGTCCTTGTCGGTCACCTTGTTTGCAGATATCTTCTCCCATTCTGTAGGTGGTCTTTTCCTTTTGTTTATTACTTTCTTTGCTGTGCAGAAGCTTGTAAATCTGATTAGGTCCTGTTTGTTTATTTTTGTTTTTATTTCTGTTGCCTTGGGAGATTGACCTAAGAAGACACTGTTGCGATTTATGTCAGAGAGCATTTTGCCTATGATCTCTTCTAGGAGTTTTATGGTGTTTTATGTTTAAGTCTTTAAGTCACTTTGAATTTATTTTTGTATATGGTGTGAGTGGGTCTAACGTCACTGACTTATATGAGGCTGTCCAGCTTTCCCAGCTTTGCTGAACAGACTGTATTTTCTCTATTGTGTATCCTTTCCTCCTTAGTCATAGATTAATTGACTCTAGGTGTGAGCATTTCATTTCTCTTGAGCATAAAAACTTAGGAGTGAAATTGCTGGATCAGAGGCTAGAGGTGATTTAAGACTTAGGAAATGATGCCAAACAGGTTTCCAAGGTAACTGTGCCAATTTACTCCTGCCTGGGATTAGTAGCTTTAAAAGCGGGGAACATGCCTTCAATATTGAAAGAATCTCAGTATTTGAATCACTCAGTTGAAGCCTGGTATGACTTGAGTGATCTGAACCATCTTCATTTCAACAGAGATATGGAAAATGTTGCTCAAGGGTACAGAAAGGAAGGTCAGATGGGAGATGCCCAGTGGTTTTCTCACCTCCAGGTATGACCCTCTGCTTAGAGCTCCTCTCTGTTAAGTTTTATGCTCAGGGGACTCCTCCACGGGCTCCCAGGGTGGAAAGCAGAGTACCTGGACCCTGCCTGTCCCAGCTGTAGACTCAGCCTTCAAAGACAACAAATTGGAAAACCCTTGCATGGCCCTGTAATGAAATCTTACAGTAAAAGTAACTATATAAGTTAAATTTTAGGTGAAAGAATCGCTACTTGTGGGTGATACGATTGTGTATCTGGGAGATTCAACTGAAAAATGAATAGAAATAAAAAGAAAATTCAGTAATGTGACTAGTTACAAATTTAACATTCAATAAGCAATGGCTTTCTGATGTGCAAGGAACCTGTTGGAAAATATAACAGAAGGAAAATTCACTTGCAATGCCCACAAAAGACAGAATATCTAGGAATAAACTCAGTTAAGATGAATTTAAATGAACCAAAACTTTATAGCTCCAGTAAAACTTAAAAAATATTGAGCAAATAGCAAAATACACCCTATTTTTTAATAACAAGAACTGACATTATGCTTCTTCCTCCCTATGCTCAGTCACTTCAGTCATGTCCAACTCTTTGTGACCCTATGGACTGTTACTCATCCTCCGTCCATGGGATTCTCCAGGCAAGAATCCTGGAGTGGGTTGCCATACTTATCTAAAAATTTAATGCAATCTCAATAAAAAATATCTATTTCTTAATTAGACAAGCTGATTCTAAAGTTCATATGAGGACTTCCCTGGTGGTAGAGTTGTTAAAAATCCACCTGCCTGTGCAGGGGACATGAGTTCAGTCTCTGGTCCAGGAAGATCCCACATGCTGCGGAGCAACTAAGCCCATGTGCCTGCAGCTACTGAAGCCTGTGTGCATAAAACCCGTGCTCTGCAACCAAAGAAGCCACCTCAGTGAGAAGCCAGCACACGGCAACTAGAGCAGCCCCCACTCACCACAACTGGAGAAAGCTTGCACAAAGCAAAGAAGACCCAGTGCAGCCAGAAATAAATAAGTAGAAGTATAAGATTTACACAAAGAAAATAGGAAAAAATTTAGACATTAAAAAAATAAAGTTCATATCATGCAAAACTAGCCAAGAAAACTCTATAAAAGAAGGCTAATAGGTGAGACTGCCCTTCTGAATAATAATAACTAGGGCTTCTCTGGTAGCTCAGCTGGTAAAGAATCTGCCTGCAATGCAGGAGACCCCAGTTTGATTCCTGGGTCGGGAAGATCCCTGCAGAAGGGATAGGCTACTCATTCCAGTATTCTTGGGCTTCCCTGGTGGCTCAGTTGGTAAAGAATCTGCCTGCAATGTGGGAGACTTGGGTTTGATCCCTGGCTTGGGAAGATCCCCTGAAGAAGGGACTGGCACCCCACTCCAGTGTTCTTGCCTGGAGAAACCCATGGACGGAGGAGCCTGGCGGGCTACAGTCCACGGGGTCGCAAAGAGTCGGACGTGACTGAGTGACTAAGCACACATAAAACTACGCTTACTTAAAGGTGCTTGAAATAGCATAGAATGTACAGTGAGATCAACGAGACAAATAAGAGTCCAGAAATGGACCCCAACACATATGGAAAGATGACATTTCAAAGCAATGATAAAAAGGTATATTATTCAATAAATGACTCTAGGACAGCTGAGTGCCAGCTGGAGCCATGGCGTGCTCCTTACACTGAAGAAAATTCCAGATGGAGAAAAGTACTTTGAGAACATAAAAGCACGGAAAGAAGCTTGAGGGTTTTTTTTTTTTAAATCATCTCCAAATAGGGAAGATTTTTCTAAATAAGACATAAAACCCAAAAGCCATAAAGGAAAAGGTTGCTACGTTTTCATACCCATAAAGTTTTTATAGACGATTAAGAGGTGCAAACTATTATGTATAAAATAAGCTATAAGAATATATTGTACAGTATGCAGACTACAGTCAATATTTTATAATATCTATAAATGGCGTATAACCTTTAAAAATTGTGATTCACTATATTGTGTACCTGTAACATATAATACCGGAGAAGGCAATGGCACCCTACTCCAGTACTCTTGCCTGGAAAATCCCATGGACGGAGGAGCCTGGTGGGCTGCAGTCCATGGGGTTGCTGAGGGTTGGACCCGACTGAGCGACTTCACTTTCACTTTTCACTTTCATGCATTGGAGAAGGAAATGGCAACCCACTCCAGTGTTCTTGCCTGGAGAATCCCAGGGACGGGGGAGCCTGGTGGGCTGCCGTCTATGGGGTCGCACAGAGTCAGACACGACTGAAGCAACTTAGCAGCAGCAGCAACATATAATACTGTACATTAACTATATTTTTTTACAGCAGATTAATTTTCTAAGGAAAAAAGTTTATTTAGGGAAAAATAGTTATTTCTAAAAGTGTTTTGAAATGACAGACTTGGAAAAAACATTCGCTACTAAAACAACAAAGGCCTAACTGCCTTACTACTGAAAGAACAACTGTTACTTAAAAATCAGAAAGAGCTGGTTAATATCCGTAATCCAACATCTGAAAGAAGAGTCAACAAAAGATAAGAGCAGGTAGTTTATATATAAAAAGGTGCTCAACCTAATTCACAATAAAAGCAATGGAAATCCCAACCAGACAATAAAAATTGAAATGACGGATAATCCACGTTGGACGCAGGTTTTGGACACCACCAGAGGCGGTGCTGGTGAGAGGCCAAGGACTCTGTGTTCTCCAAGGCCCTTTGGTGTTCAGTGTCAAAAACTGGACGCGTGTACCTCTGCATCCGGCACTTCTTCCTCTACAGATTCTGAGGGCAAAATTCCATAACTGAAAATTGTTTTTAATAGCACTAAACTGGAAACAATTCAACTGGCCTTTCAGTAAGAGCCTGGCCAAGTGTGCTCTAGAATGGGGACTGACAAGCTGTTTCTTAAAGAGCCAGATAGTATTTTAGACTTCCAGGGCCAAGAAGCAGCACAGAGTTTATTATGTAGGCCCTTCTTTAAAACTATGCTCAGTCAAATATGAAAACAGATGTCTTTGGTCTCAGGTCTAGGATATCCATCACCGACTCAATGGACATGGGTTTGGGTGGACTCTGGGAGTTGGTGATGGACAGGGAACCCTGGAGTGCTGTGGTTCATGGGGTCACAGAGTCGGACACGACTGAGCGACTGAACTGAACCAAACTAGGATATCCACACAATGAAATGCTATCCAGAGTATGACGAGGCATGTCCAAATATTTATTGTGTGAAAAAGCCCCAAGGCATACGTTTTAAAAAGTAAGAGGTAGTCAGTTCAGTTAAGTCGCTTGGTTGTGTCCGACTCCTTGTGATCCCATCGACTGCAGGATATGCAATCAACACACAAATATCAGTTGTGTTTCTATACACTAACAATGAACAGAGTAAAAAGGAAATTAAAAAAATAATCTCATTTACTGTAGCACAAAAAGAATGAAATACTTAGGAATTAATTTAACCAAGGAGGTGAAAGACTTACATACTGAAAAGTATAAAACATTGCTAAAAGAAACTAAGGACACAAATAAATGAAAGGCATTTTGTGTTCATGGATTGGAAGACTTAATATCATCAAGATGTTACTATTACCCAAACTGATATATAGAGTCAAGTATCAGATCAAATCAGATCAGATCAGTTGCTCAGTCGTGTCCGACTCTTTGCGACCCCATGAATCGCAGCACGCCAGGCCTCCCTGTCCATCACCAACTCCCTATCAAAACCTCAAAGATATTTTTGCATAAATAGAAAAATTCATTCTTAAATTCATATAGACTCTCAAGAGACTGCAAATAGCTAAAACAATCTTAAAAAAAAAAAACAGAGTTGGAGGATTCATACTTTCAGTATGGTACTGGCATAAAGACAGACATACAGACCACTGGAACAGAATAGAGAGCTTGGAAATAAATCTCACATACAGGGTCAAATGATTTTTGACGAGGGGACTAACACTATTGATGGGGAAAGGACAGTCTTTTCAACAAATGGTGCAGGGAAAACATTCAACTATACACAGATGATCAATAAACACATGAAACAATGCTCAAATGTCACTCATCATTAAGGAAATGCAAATCAAAACTACAGTGATATATACAGCCTTACAGCAATAAGGATGGCTATTATCAAAAACCCAGAAAAGAACAAGTGTTGGCAAGGATGTGAAGGGATTGGAACACCTATTCACTGTTGGTGGAAATGTAAAATGGTGCAATTGTTCTGGAAAACAGCTTGGTGATTCCTTGAAAACTAAAAAATAAGATTATTATATGATCCAACAATTCCACTTTGGGGTTTATATGCAGGGTCTATAAAAAAGCAGGGCTTCTTGGAGAGAGATTTGTACACCCATGTTTGTAGCAGTACTATCCACAGTAGCCAAAAAGGCTGAAGCAACCCAAGTATCCATTGACAGATGAATGGATAAACAAGATATGAGATACACTCACTCACACACATACACTGAAATATTATTCAGCCTGAAAAAGAAATGACATTCTAATATACACTGCCACATAAATGACATTATTTGAATGGAACTTGAAGACATTATTTGACGTGAAATAAAGATACAAAAGGACAAATATTGTATGATTTCACTTACATGAGGTATCTGAAATAGTCAAATTCATAGAGACAGAAAGTAGAATGGCAATCACCATGGGCTGGGGGCAGAGGGGTATAGGGAGTTCTTATGTACTGGGAATAGATTTCAGTTTGGGGCAATGAAAGAATTCTGAACATAATAAGTAGTATGGCTGTACAATAATGAATATACTTAAGGTCACTGAATTGTACACTTAAAAATGGTTAAAATGGCAAATTTTATATTATATATATTTTATCAGATTAATAAAAGAATATTATTTAATGTTTTTAGAAAGCAAAGGATGTAATAATAAGCTGCCAATTATACAAATTTATGTGCATACAAATATGTATATAGGAAATTTCTGAGTGACATGTGAGGAACATGGTGGGTTTCTGGGATGGCAGAGAGCCTTGTTGTTTAGGCACTAAGTCATGTCACCAACTCTCTTGTGATCCTATGGACTGTAGCCCACCAGGCACTTCCATCCATGGGATTTCCCAGGCAAGAATATTGGGGTGGGCTGCCATTTTCTTCTCCAGGGGAATCTTCCTGCCCAGGGAATGAACCCGCATTTCCTGCATTGGCAGGCGGGTTCTTTACCACTGAGTCACTAAAGAAGCCCAACAGAGAGCCTTACTCTTTCAATAAAAACTCTGGATTTAGAAAGAAACATTTGCCATAAAATAATAAAGCGTTTTCAACAGTTATAGATCATCAAAATCCCTTCTGCCACACCAAACTTATAATTCCCAATCTACTTCCCACACTGGTCACACCACACCTACTGCTAAAGTCAACATCAGCCTACTCAGCGCCTTTGTGTAATTAGAATAAGGCAACCACTCCTCTGGGCGGATATGACTCTCAGTCATGCAGCCTGGAGGGCAGAAAGAAGAACGGGTTTCAGGCCCACTAGCCCTTCACTGGGGTGCCATTTTTGCAGTGCTCAACATGTACAACTGTTCATGGTGTTTCTGCCTGGGGCCAATTTTCCCCTACTTGACCAATGTTAAATTTCACAGACCAAGAGAGAATACATAGCACCTTTGTTAAAAATACAATTTCCTTAAAAAAAAAAAAAAAAGTGTTTCTTTGAAAAGCTTACAAAAGATAAGGGGAGTAGTCCACTCTTTTCAGTTGATACAATACAAAAGGCACCACACAAATATTCTGTTAATTGTTGATTACAGTGATATTCATACCCACATGACCTGTGAAACTTTCTGGTTACTTGGAATTTGAATTTTTCTCTCAGAAAGTCCTAACTGTTTAGTTACTAGGGAAAACTCCCTTGTTCTCTATTTTTCTTTCTATCAGTTGGGTCCCTGTAACCAGCTGTGTTGAGGGATGTGCTCTATCTGTATGTAGTCTGAGGACTTTGATGCACCACTGTGAGGCCAGAAGTTATAGGGTCAATGTGATGTCTGATTTCAGATAAACAAAATGCACACCAAATGGTTTCTGTATTGCCTTTTTTCTTTTTTTAAAGAATAATGTTTGGTACAAGTCGTATGACCCGATGCAAAGAACTGTGATTATTTGTCATACTTATGTGCCACAGATTCATTACAAATCTGGAAAATGAAAATGACCTGGAAATACTGAGTCAGCAGCCATGAAATTAAAAGACGCTTACTCCTTGGAAGGAAAGTTATGACCAACCTAGACAGCATATTAAAAAGCAGACATTACTTTGCCAACAAAGGTCCGTTTAGTCAAGGCTATGGTTTTTCCAGTAGTCATGTATGGATGTGAGAGTTGGACTATAAAGAAAGCTGAGCACTGAAGAATTGATGCTCTTGAACTGTGGTGTTGGAGAAGACTCTTGAGAGTCCGTTGGACTGTAAGGAGATCCAGCCAGTCCATTCTAAAGGAGATCAGTCCTGGGTATTCATTGGAAGGACTGATGTTGAAGCTGAAACTCCAATACTTTGGCCACCCCATGAGAAGAACTGACTCATTTGAAAAGACCCTGATGCTGGGAAAGATTGAGGGCAGGAGGAGAAGGGGCTGACAGAGGATGAGATCGTTGGATGGCATCACCGACTCAATGGACATGGGTTTGAGTGAACTCCAGGAGTTGGTGATGGACAGGGAGCCCTGGCGTGCTGCAGTTCATGGGGTCGCAAAGAGCTGGACACGACTGAGTGACTGAACTGAACTGAACTGAAGTGTCCAAGCAAGAAGAAAGGTCTCGGCTACCCTGACAGCTGGCTCTTTCTCCTTAGATACACATGTTTGCAACTCTTGATAACTCTAAGTCCATGATAAGCAGGTGCTTTGTAAAATCAGACTGTTCTGAAGCTAAAGGTAACTCTCTTCCTATTAAACATAAAATAGACCTACTTTCAAATGTATTCTGTCCTTTAAAAATATTTTTCGACTTAGAGAAAAGTTGGTTACTTACCCTTTACCCAGATTCCCCTAATGTTACTATCTAGCATAATCATATAAAAGTTAAGAAGTAGTCATGGGTACAGTACTATTAATCCATCTGCAGACTTTATTTGGACTTGACCAGTTTTCCCACATCTGCATTTGGCTGTCATATAGCCTTAATCTCCTTAGATCTGTGACTTTCCCTATCTTCCCTTATCTTTCATGACTTGGGCATTACTGAAAAGCACTGGCCACTTATTTAGCAGGACACCCTCCATTTGGGTTTGTATCCTATCAGGGGAGCAGCATGTTGACATCTTTTTACAGTGGTATTGCCTTTGATCACTTGGTTATGGTGCTGTCTCTTGACCATAAGATTACTGTTTTCCTCTTTGTAATTAATAAATATCTTGTGGGTGGGGATACTTGAGACTGCAAATATCTTGTTTTTCCACAAACTTTTGCTGACAACTTGAACATTCATTTGTGGATCTGAGAACTATTAGATTGATTTTCTCCAGGAGATTTCTGTTCCCCTCTTTCTTTCTACATTTATTAATTAGAAATCTTTTATAAGGAAGAGCTGGCCTTTCTCCCTTATTTACTTATTAATTTTTAAAACTTTATTTACTTATATCAATATGTGCTAATGGATATTTATTTTATTCTATGGGTTATAATTCAACATTGTTATTTATTTTATTGCTTCTATTGCTCCAGCTTTGGCCATTAGAAGCTCTGTCATGTTTCTGAACCATCTGCCACATCCCCATTCTTTTCAAGTACTTCCTCCCTTACTGGCCTGACAAGATGCTTCAGACTCTTCATAGCAGCACTATTTACAACAGCCAAGATATAGAAACTACCTAAGTGACCATGAACAGAGGAGTGGATAAAGCAGATTTGACACATATATATAATGGAATATTACTCAGCCTTAAAAAAGAGTGACATTTTGCCATTTGTAGCAATATGGTTGAACTTTCAGGGTATTATGCTTAGTGAAATAAGAGAAAGAAATACTACATGATATCACTTAAATGTTGAATCTAGGGGACTTCACTGGTGGTCCAGTGGCTAAGACCCTGTGTTTCCAATGCAGGGGGGCCAGGGTTTGATCCCTGGTTGAGGAACTAAACATGCCCACAACTAAGAGTTTGAAGGCCTCAATTAAAAAGTCTCACACACCACAACTGTGTGCAGCCAAATAAACAAATAAAGATCTGGTGCAGCCAAAGAAATACTTTAAAAATGTGGAATCTAAAAAATAAAACAAGATAGTGAATATAGCAAAAAAGAAACAGACTCACAGACATAGAGAATAAATTAGTCGTTACTGGAGGGGGAAGGAAGGAGGAAGTGGCAAAATAGGGATAAGGGATTAAAAGATACAAACTACTATATATTAAATAAATAGGTACAAGGATACATTGTACATCAGAGATTACAGCCAATATTTTATAATAACTGTAAACGGAGTATAACCTTTAAAAATTGTGAATCACTATGTTGTATACCTGAAACTTACAAAATATTGTAAATCGCATATACCCCAGTTTAAAAAAAAATTTATGCTTCAGGCTCACCTTGTATTTTCCCCATCTCATTGCAAGAAAAGAAGCACAAGTGATATTGCTATCTAATTAATCATGAATAAAAGTAAATATAATTATTGACAGTGGCGTGATAGGACTAAAATAATACCCTAGACCTCCATATCACCTCTATTCAGAGGCTCTGCAACTAGCTTAAGTTCCATGGTTTGATTCATTTTAGGTAATTTCTAAACAGTGCAGGACACATGTGTGAGGCATGCTCAGTTGCTAAGTTGTGTCCGACTCTCTGTGACCCCATGGACTATAGCCCACCAGGCTCCTCTGTCCATGGGATTCTCCAGGCAAGAATACTGGAGTGGGTTGCTGTGCTCTCCTCCAGGGGGTCTTCCCGACCCAGGGATTTAACCCAGGTCTCTCACATTGCAGGCAGATTCTTTACCATCTGAGCCACAGGGGAAGCCCACAGGACACATAGTAGGTCATAATATAACATCTCTGAGAATACATGTTCCACACGGGCATTTTTCTTTCTTAGCCTCAGAAAAATTATTCTCTTGGCTAAATTCAGGTGTCTCTTTCTTAGGACACCAGAAAAAATGGATACATCACATTTCTGTTCACCTCATGCTCAGAACAGCCCTCAATTCTGGACCTTAATTCCAGAGCCCAGGATGGGAAAGGTAAGGGAAAAGACAGTGGGACACAGCAGGGATTCAATTGAAAGTCCAAAAGTCACCACCTCCGGAGGGCCTCTGAGCCTGTCAGTCCCCAGTCAACAGGGCTCCCCAGCTCATTTTCCAGGTTGTTATTGCTGTTTTTCCCTAAATCTGCTCATTGTCAGGCTCAGCACTGTTTAAATCTTGATGAGAAAGAGCAAGAAAGCAAAGTAAGCAAACATAAGGACTTTTCTCTGCAAATGTTGCCTGAGTATGTTGGCTCTGGCCTCCAGCCAAGAAAAACATAGATGATCCAAGAATCACCACCCTTCACTGGGACCTGCCACCCTTCAGCCCAGAGGTTTTATTTTGCAGGCAGCGGTAAAGAAGCAAGAGTCTGGTTTAACCCCAGTCCCGAGGCCCCTTGGCTGGCAGCTCTGTCTTACACATGTCAACTTGTCCCAAGCATGAGACAGGGTACCGCTAGGCACTCTTTCCGTGGGATCCAGCAGAAAACCTGGGTGGTGTTTAAGAAAAAGCAAAGTGAATTAAAAAACAGAAGACTGAAGTTCAAGAACCCCGCCAACAGTCAGCCTTGGGCTCAGAGAGGGAATAAAACTAGGCTGATGCCAAGATACCACCTACTTTCTAGGTTCTTGAAAATAATTTTTTTTTTTTTTTTTTTTTTTTGGTCCTGTTGACTGATAGCAAGTCCTGTAGCAACAATAGGAATTCCTAGGATCAGGCCAGGCTTAGAGTTGACCAAAAGCCCCAGATTTAAAAGCTACATGATACTGAAGTTCTATCAGAGCTAAAAGAACTGACTAGATGGGACATTCAAATCATTCACTACTTAACAGCAGTAATAATCATACTAGTGACCACACATTCACGTGCCTAATATCTGAAGGATGTTCAACTCCAGTCCTAACCACCAGCCCATACAATAGGTAGTTTTACCTTTTGTGGCAGTTTTCTTTGTTTTAATGGCCACCAATCTTTGACTATTAAGATCTTTGTCCCTCGCCTTGAATCCTGCTACTTCTAGAGAAACCTGCTCCATTTTGACAACTTGGTCTTCAGTTGCCAAGACCCAGCCACCCTAGGTTGTTCTTTCCCAAGTGAGGACATCCAGCCACACAGGCTGATTAAACTTCCATTGTCGGGGACTTCCCTGGTGGTCCAGTTATTAAGAATGTGCCTTGCATAAAATAAAAAAAATAAATAAATAAATAAAGTCCAAACCAATTTAAAATTAAAAAATAAATAAATAAAGTCCAAACCAATTTAAAATTAAAAAAAAAATAAGAATGTGCCTTGCAATGCAGGGGACACAGGGTTCAATCTCTGGCCAGGGAATTAAGATCCTACATGCCAAGGAGCAACTAAGCCCATAGATCACAACTACTGAGCCGTGCGCTCTGGAGCCTGTGAGCCACAAGAGAGTCCCTGTCCTGCAGCGAAAGATCCCACATGATGCAACAAAGATCTTCTTAGGCCACAACTAAGACCTGATGCATAAATAAACATTGAAATTAAAAAATAAATAAAATAAAAAATAAAGGCCTGACACATAAACATTAAAATAAAATAAATAAATAAAAATAAAATAAACATTAAAAAAAAACTCCAATTGTCTCTCCAGTAGACGGCAGACTTATATTGCTAGGAAGGTCTAAATAAGTACATAAAGGTTAAGCTTTTCTTTTTGTTCTTTTGAATTAACATTCCTATTTGGCACGGCTTGTGCTTTGAGTAAAGCATCTGCAGGTTGCATTGTTTTGATTCCCTGCATTTTCAGATGATTGTCTCTGCCTCTGGGCGGTGGGTTCATCAAGTCTTCTGCTGGCGGATGTGAACAGATGGCACCCAGGGCTGGGCTCAGGTGGCTGCTGGGCACCCCTTCCTGCCCTCTGTGTCCAATTGCCCCTGTGTGCTCAGTGAGATCACTCTCCAGGGTCACATGCCAGTAAAGGCCCAGTAAGTAAGAGAACCAGGGTTTTACCAGGATCTCCTTGTTAATTTTCTCAAGTGGGCTCTCTCTGTTTCTTCATTTTCCTTTATTTTTTTTGGCTGCAAGCACAGCTTCCCAGGTGGTACTAGTGGTAAAGAACCCACTCCTGCCAATGCAGGAGACTTGGGTTCAATCCCTGGGTTGGGAAGATCCCCTGGAGGAGGGCATGGCAACCCACTCCAGTACTCTTGCCTGGAGAATCCTGTGGACAGAGGAGCCTGGCAGGCTATACTCCTGACCATATGGGTCACAAAGGAGTCACAAAGAGTATAGGGTCCAAAGAGTCAGACACGACTGAAGTGACTTAGCACGCACGCACAGCTTGCAGGATCTTAGTTTCCCGACCAGGGGTAGAACCCATGCCCTTGGCAGTGAAAGCACTGAGTCCCAACCACTGGACCACCAAGGAATTCCTCTTTGTCTTCTGAAATAACTCAGAATCCCTGTGCCTCACCAGCAAAGTTGGAAACATCATCAAGTTACATGAAATAGCCTCCTAATAAAGTCTAATTCATTTTTTCCTTTGTGTTAATGCTTTTGTTTGTGTTGTCACTTTACTGCTGCATGTTGGCCCTGCCCATGGTTGCCTCTCAGAAAACTTGTGATGAATGATCAGATGGAGGAAGGAACAAACCCCGTAGGCCCAGACTGTTCTAATGCTCAGTGAGACAGTCTTGTTTCAACCTGCCGGGCCTGACCTCTCCCAGAGCTCTCCAGGACCATGAAGAAGGCCCAGGAAATCCCTGGGAGGCAAGGGGTTTTCGCAGAGAGGATAGTTGAGGCAGTTAAATGGGTGACACCCACAGAAGCCACTTTCTGCCAGGTCAGAGCAGTCTGCTTGGCAGCTGTGGCAGACCCCTGTGGATGGTGAGTTCAGAAGACTCAGGGTAGGGTCAGTAAGGTCACTCCAGGAAAGGCCAGAGAGTAAATGGTCTGTACTCTGCCCTGCAGTGCGGAAGGAGCCCTAGACTACACACAAACCAGGGGTGTGGCTGTGCGCCAAACTTTACCTACAAGACCCGGCGGTGGGGAGGCTGTAATTTGCTGACTCCTGACTCAGGAGATGGTGGTCAAAAAACAGGGCTGGGCCTTGCCCTCAGCTGTTCAGATGGAAAATTTCTCTTTTTTTCATGTCTTCATTTAACAAACACTTAAACAGCCACATTAGGCCAGACATTTGGAAAGTGAAAAGTGAAAGTCGCTCAGTCGTGTCCAACCCTTTGCGACCCCATGGACTATACAGTCCATGGAATTCTCCAGGCCATTTCCCTTCTCCAGGGGATCTTCCCAACCCAGGGATGAAACCCAGGTCTCCTGCATTGCAGGTGGATTCTTTACCAGTTGAGCCACAAGGGACACCCAGACATTGGGAAGAACTTTATCAATGCACTTAATTATCACAATGATCCTATTAATATTAGGCAAGTATTTACTATTATTCTCCCTGGTTTGGTACAGAGAGGTTAGGTAACTTGCCCAAGGTCACACAGCGGTAAGTGGGAGCATCAGGGTTTGAATGCAGGCAGCCTGTGCTCTTCCCCATCACCCTGTGCTGTGCAGAGGCAGGCTGGCCTTCACGGAAGGAACACACTGGGCACCCTGCTCTGTGTTGGCCTGGAGGGAGGGGACAGGGACTGAGGTGATGAAGACCCAGTTCTGAGTTGGGAAGGACCCTATGGGGCCTTCTCAGGACAGACTACCCCTGACTTCTGAAGTCTTCCACCTCCCTCTTGTCTGTACAAAATCTTTAGCCAAAGAATAAATTTCATCAGAGAGATGAGAAAATATAGAAACAAAGGAAAGCAGTCCAAGACCAAATAATAATAGTTTTGTCATGAAGCAAACTGTCATGAACTGTCTTCAGTTCCTCCTCAAGAGCTGCAGATAATATTGAGCCATATCCTATGAGCTGTCTTGTAGATACTGAAACCCCCACAAGATGCAAGAAGCTAACTACTTGATGACCAGACTGTAGCCATGACATAAGCTGCCACAATTCCAGGAACTGGCCTCAAAGAAATGGGAACAAGCTGACCTTGGAACTGAAGATTAACCATACCTATAACCATCAAGATGATGTTGGTCAGACCATCGATGACCAATTTCAAGATGACTCTCAGAGCTGACTGTGCTGCTTCTGTATGTAGCCCCTCCCATAAGAGCTCTTGCCCACTGATGGTGGGGGTAGCTGGCCTTTGGACAGTAGTCTGCCTTCTCCCCTGGTTGCTGGTCTCTGGAATAAAGCAAACTTTCCTTTCCACCAACACCTGCCTCTCAGGTATTGGCTTTGGAGCACTGAGCAGCTAGACCTGAGTTCTGTAACATTCCTACCCTCAAGGAGCCCTGTGGGAACTGTACAGATCAACAAGGAAAAGCATAAGATGCAGGATGACTCTACTTCTAAGAAAGCAGAGAAGTTGTAAAACTCACCTTCAGGGATAAAGGTCAGAAAACTGGTGACCTTGAGGAGGACAATGGAGGACACAGGGACATTCTGCTGTGCTGGAAGGGGCCAGTGTCTTCAACTAGGCACCCCATATATTTGGGTAAAAAAATTGTCAAGCTGACCCAGTAAAATACACGCATTTGAAAGGAAACAGACCTGGGGGTGGTGGGTAGAAGCTGGCAGGTGGTGAGGCAGCTGTTCAGGCTGTTGCTCTCCGAGGTCTCATCCAGATGCTGGAGGGTCACTCAGCCCCAGTTCCCTCTCCTCAGAGTTCTACGGGGAGGAGATGGAGTCACAGACAGTGACATGAACTCTGAATGAGTGCCTCTGGGGGCAACACTGACATCCCTCCTCAGCAGGCAGATGGCTGGGAGCTGCTTCCAGACCAGAGTCAAGGCCTTCCCCACAAACCCCTTTGGGATGGACTGGGATACTTGCCATGAAGCCTGGGCACAGATGTGGGATCCACAACACACTCACCCAGGGGACCCCACAAAGAGGGAGGGAGAGGGCCTCTCTCTGGCCATCAGCCAAGACTGTGTCCCTGACCTTACTCAGCACCCTGTGAGGTGGGCTCAGATTGTAAACTCCTTGCAGATAGGAGTCTTCTTGGGAATCTGGTCTCTTGCACAGAGACTTGGGAAATGATCTGCCCACACGCTGGCACTGGTTTTAGGTAGAACTGTGGCCATGCCATAGGCAAGTGATGTAATAGGATTATATGACCTCAGAGTCACGGAGGAGTCAAACAAGATGCTCTGTGTAGAAGTGCTCAGCCCACTGCCAGGCAAGAGGCAACACCGCATGGATGTTAACTGCCATCCTTGGAGAGGGACTGTCCCACGCGAAGGTCACACCTATGACCTCAGCCAGATCAACTGTACCAGACGGCTCCACTAGAGCAGCCAACCACCCGTTCAGGTGCCATCTGCGGCCCCACCTCCGGAAGCCTGGGCTCTGCCTAAAATGTCAAGCAAAACCTTGATACAGTTATGTAATGAACAGGTGTGTGAACTAGCTAAAGAGGGATGTTCCAAGTCTGGCTGACACACGGAGAGGCTGGACTCCCCACCATATCAACACGAGGCCCCGCCACAGACAGCAAGATGGGTTCTAACAGTCTCTTGTGTCCAAAGAGAAACATGGGAGGGCCGTTCCAGCCGCCTCTGAAAATGCGGGGCTTGTGTGCAACTGGACACGAGGTTATGAGCAGGTGGCCTCTGGAGACAGGCCTCTTTCCCACAGCCCAACAGCCTTGAACATGGTGGATTGTGAAGTTATTTGTCATACAAGCTGATCTGACTGAAATTCTAATTCCAGAAGTGAGTCATGGGCTCGGCACCAATACTGTGGGTGATGTGCACATGGATGGTTTTTGCTGCCTTGTTTGTAGTGACAAAAAAACTAGAAACTGCCAGAATGTCCAACATTAGGGGCATGGTTGAAGAAATTGATACTTACACACCTCTGTTTAAAAATAAATTAAACCTGTGTCTTTTGACCTAGAAGGAGTTTTACAATGTCTTGTCAAGAGAGAAAATCAATTTGCACAGTATTTAATGCACTGAGAATAATCCCATTTTAATAAAAGGATAAAAGCCCATCTAAGTGTATAAATATTCACATATGTTTGTGCGGGGATGGAAGGGGTATGGAAGGATACACAACTGAAGGAGTAGAGAGAGATTATTAGCTTTTCCTTTCTCTTTATTTTTTTATTTGGAGATTTCAAATTTATAGAAAAGTTGCCAAAATTAAAAGTGGTACAAAGAACCCCTACATATCCTTTGTCAAGATTCATCCACTGTTAACATTTTATCCTTTAGCTTTATGATATATGCATGTTTCCTGCCCGCCTTTCACTTACTTGCAGTTTCTACACACACACACACACATTTTTTTTTCATGATCCATGTGAGGGTTAGTTACACACATCATGGTCATTCACCCCTAAAGACTCCAGAACGTATTTCCTAAGAACAGAGAGGTTCTATTACATCAGCACAGCACAGCCTTTGGCTTAAGGAATTAAACACTGATACAAAGTATGTTCTCTGATCATGAGAATTAAACTAGAAATCAGTAACAGAAAGACAGATGAAAACATTCCCCCAAGATATGGAAACTAAAAGACTTGCTTCTAAATAATCCAGGAGTCAAAAAAGAAATCACGAGAGAAATGAGACAACAGTTTGAATTTAACAATGTTAAGGAATACAATCTTTGACCTAATCCGCCGATTACACTGATTATAATTCCTCATGTCCTTTGCCATGTGACTTGACACTGCTGTACGACCAACTGGCATGAGCAGAATTTATCTCCCCCACTCTAACCGAATTGGGGATGGGAAGAACGATTTGCTTGAACTAAAGAAAAGGGGGCTAAGTGAGAATGTGTCGGTTCCTGATAATGGCTTGGCATTTTGGCAAAATGTAAACATATGAGTGACCCCTGGGCTGGAAAGATCCCTTGGAGAAGGGAATGGCTACCCACTCCAGTAGTCTTGCCTAGAAAATTCCATGGAGAGAGGAACCTGGCGGGCTACAGTCCATGGGGTCGCAGAGTCGGACACAACTGAGCATGCACGCACACGCACGCGCGCGCACACACACACACACACATATACACAAAGATACAAGCAGTATATTTGCTTTTCAGCCACCACTTATCTTCAACTCAAAATTCTCCTCAAGATGACCCAAATTAGCAGGTTATCACTCAGAGCACAGATCAGTCTGTCTGGAATCCCTGACATTTCATTGCAGAGGAATGAGACGGCAGGTCCATCTGTGGGGACAAATACACACCCGGGGCTTGTATGTACAGCTGTCGGCTCTTCCTTGAGCTCTGGGTTGGAAAAAACCCATTAGTTCAGTTCAGTGGCTCAGTTGTGTTCAATTCTTTGCAACCCCACGGGCTGCAGCACGCCAGGCTTCCTGTCCACCACCAACTCCTGGAGCTTACTCAAACTCATGTCCATCGAGTCAGTGATGCCATCCAACCATCTCATCCTCAGTTGTCCCCTTCTCCTCCCACAGTAGTATGTATAATGGTCATCTGAGTTAAATTCGCCCATTCCAGTCCATTTTAGTTCACTGATTCCTAAAATATCAATGTTCACTCTTGCCATCTTCTGCTTGACCACTACTAATTTACCTTGATTCAAGGACCTAACATTCCAGGTTCCTATGCAATATCGCTCTTTACAGCATCAGACTTTACTTCCATCACCAGTCACATCCACAATTGGGTGTTATTTTTGCTTTGGCTCCATCTCTTCATTCTTTCTGGAATTAGTTCTCCACCAATCTCCAGCAGCATATTGGGCACCTACCACCTTGGGGAGTTCATCTTTCAGTGTCCTTCCTATCTTTGTGCCTTTTCATGCTGTTTGTGGAGTTCGCAAGGCAAGAATACGGTTTGCCATTCCCTTCTCCGGTGGACTACGTTTTCTCAGAACTCTCCACCATGACCCGTCTGTCATGGACTGGGTGGCCCTACACAGCATGGCTCACAGTTTCATTGAGTTAGATAAGGCTGTGGTCCATGTGATCAGTTTGGTTAGTTTTCTGTGATTGTGGTTTTCATTCTGTCTGCCCTCTGATGGATAAGGATAATACATTTATGGAAGATTCCTGATGGGAGAGACTGACTGAGGAAGTCACTTAAGCATTAAAACAGATACACTCAGAGAGTAGAATATGACACACCTGTATTGTTAAAAACCTATATCTTAAGGCCAAGTGCACATCAGGTGACAGCTGGCCCCTCCCAGTCTGCTGGGGGGTCCCTGGAAGGCCAGGCTGGGGAAATGCTGGTGCTGACTCTCTGAAAGGGAAGAGGGTGAGAAGAGCCCAGAAGACCCCTTTTTTATTTTTTTAATTGAAGGATAACTGCTCTACAGAATTTTGTTGTTTTCTGTCAAACCTCAACATGAATCAGCCATAGGTATACATATATCCCCTCCCTCTTGAACCTCCCTCCAGAAGACCCTCTTCTTGAAGGCTGATCATTGTTGCCCTGGGGAACCTGGTACCTGAGTGACCCCATATATCCAGCCTGGGTCTTGTAGGGGGAGGGGAAAGGAGCCTGGGGAGCCCTGGAGCCCATCCCAGTTATCAGAGACAAGCGACAGGACAGTCTCAGACTTTTCCCTTGGGGGAGACACACACATTTCCCTTGAATGAAGAGATTCCAGCTCCCTCTAAGCACAGACTCCAGAAAAGAGATCCTGGTGTACAAGGATCACAGATGCGAAATCTTACATGTGCAGAGCTTTCTTTTGCCTTCTCAAAGGGAATCATGTCCCACCCCCACCCCACCCCGCCAACCACCCACAAAATAAGAACTACTGCTCTTAAGCGAGTTGGAAAGCGAACTGGTTAGACTGGTCATAGGTTCTAACAAGAAAATATTTTATTTGAGAACATTTGATACTGTGGGAAGCATTTCTACTAAATCCAAAAGCACCTGACTGATGGTCTACTTCCACTCTCCACAAGCCAGCCAACAGCCTCGGCCGGCAGACGCGAGGTGTGTCTGTCCACGGCTGACCCCTCCACCACCGCACAACTCCATCAGGGGCACAGTCAAACGGTAGGCTGCCCGGCTCCTCCAGCCCCAAACTGACCTCACTTCACAGGACAGGAGAACAGCTCTCGCCTCCCAGGCCAGGGCCCCAGCCGGAAATGCTCACAGGAGAAAGGTGAGGCGACGTCACACACAGACACTGTGACCAAAGACAGCGCATGCCCCCCTCCAGGGACAGCACAGCCGGGTTGGGACAGGCTGGGTCAGCATGTGGTCGTCACCAGGACAGCGCAGGGCCTCGCGGACACAGCAGGGATCTTGCACTACAATCACTCTGCTCACTTTAAATGGGACAGAACGTCTCTCCTCAGGAACATCAGCTCAGGCCTTTCTGGCTCAACGCGCTCTCAGCTGAAGGCCGGCACACCTGGCAGTCTTGGCTGACCTTGGGAGTCCAAGGTGCGGGCGAAGGCCTGTCCAGTGACTCTGCTGACCAGGGGGTCACCACACACGCGTCGCCCCCGCCCCTCAGCTCCGCGGAGCTCAGAACCCGCAATGGGTGAGCACCTGCCACCGGGCCTCCTGTTAGCCCTCTCCTCCAAGCGCGTGCACCCCGTGAGGAGCTGTGCTCACGTCAGCCCTCTCCTCTAAGCGCGTGCGCCCCGTGAGGAGCCGCGCTCACGTCAGCCCTCTCCTCCAAGCGCATGCGCCCCGTGAGGAGCCGCGCTCACGTCAGCGTCGCAGACGCAGAAAGAACGCGTGCTTACACTCCGTGCTCTCCAGGGGGTAATACTTGTCATAAAAGTCTAAGACGTATTCTTCCGTCTTGAACCCGAACTTCTGGTAGAGCAGCATGGCAGGGTTGCTGGCGGAAACGTGCAGGGTCACGTCCTTGCCCATGCAGGTCTGCAAGAGAGTGGAGAAGCACGCAGTGAGAACGAGAGGGCCTCGGGGAAAAGGAGTGGGTGGAGAGAGTCCCTGACGTGCAGGCAGTCAGGTATGGAGGCTGGAAGAGTCCGGCCTGAGGCTGGGGCACGGCACCACGAGCCAGCGCCCGTGGGGGGACCCAAGCCCGCTGGCCGCCGCCAAAACCCTCGATGAAACGTTCCAGACTAAGGAGGCAGACGGTAAGGTGTTGAATGTTTTTTCCCAGTTTTTAATGAAACTTGCTCAGTAATTCCCACATGTTGGTGTCTGTCCACCCTTAATGAGGCCTCTTAGTATACAAAGCCTTAAGGACCCTGGTTTGTAAAACCTCCAGTTTTTTCTCTCTGGAGCAAAGAGCCACTGGGGATATTTCACTGCCAACTGTTTTATAATTCAGTTACATTTAAGTATATCCAGCGTAATAATACCAAACACTATGACAACCTTGAAGAAACAAGGGATGAAACCAGAGGTTCTGTTTTTAAAAACTAGATGTCATCCTGCAAGACAATCATATACGCTTCCCCCTGGACCTACTAGGAAAGATGTCAAGTTATGTGACCGGGTATGAAACCTCAAGACTTCTGTTTAATTATACAAGCTGGGTATCCCCTAGGGACATTTTGAATCCCAAAGACCAACCCCCCCCCTTCCCCGCCCCCCCCCAGCACTCCCAGACTTCTCAGAACTGAGGTTTCTTCATGTAGCACCAGCCTTATCCAGTGGGGGAAAAGAGGGGTGTCTGTCTACTGCAGCTAGGCAGGTTCTCAGATTCTTTAACTAGCCACACAGAAGAGAGCACCGGAAGTTACATAAACTCAGAACTGGCTCTTGAGTGAGGAGGTGCTGAGATTGTGGACTTCATGAGTCCTGGAGGTTTTACAACCCCAGGGTCCTTAAGGCTTCCTATACTAAGAGGCCTCATCAAAGCTGGACAGACACCAACATGTGATAATTATTGAGCAAGTTTCATTAAAAACTGGGAAAAAAACATTCAATCACCATCTCCTATTTAAAAAGAACCTTGCCCACATGACACACAATGCTCCATACCAAATGGCTTCTAAGTAAGTCACTAGATGAATTCTGGGGTAAAAAAAAACCTTGCCTGTGTTTCTGGTGTTTGTATATAAATATATGGTCTATCTTCCTCAAAGGTGATACAGATACATCAAAGGATGGATTACTTAGAAGGTTCACAGCAGCTTACACAGTGACAGTAAAAAAACAAGCGGCAATAACAGAATATACCTACTGCTGATAGCATGAGGTTTTTTTGGTTTTGGTCATGCTGGGTGGCATGCGGGATCTAGTTCCCCCACCAGGGACAGAACCCGCACCCCCTGCATTGGGAGTGCAGTCTTAATCACTAGTTCACCAGGGAAATCCCTGATAAATGGTTTTGTTAAAATGTTTAAAAATACCTAAGAACTAAAAATCACATGTTCACCCCCACTTCTCAGAGTCACCTCGGTGGTGACTCCAAGACCAGAAGCAGTTACAAGTTGGAGGGTCCGGGACTTCCCAGGTGGTCCAGTGGCTAAGACTCCACGCAACCAATGCAGGGTGCCTGGGTTCAATTCCTGGTCAGGGAATGACCAGAATTTGATTCCCATGTGCTGCAACTGAAAGTTTGACTTCTGCAATGAAGATCAAAGATCCCACGTGCTGCTAGTAAGACCTGGTGCAGCCAAATAAAAATTAACTAAAAAAAAAAGACGGTCTGAGTGTTGCAGGCTCTTACCTCTGTACTCACCTCATTTTATTTATTACACATGTCCACAAACTGATTTCTTTGAAACTTGGGTCTGAGGAGTGACCTCTTTGAGGGTGAGGCTTCTGTCTAGGTGTAAATAACCTTGTGGACAACAGAGCTGGCTCCCCTTTACCTGGTGTTGCCTGGCTCTGGCCCCGTCCGCACTCCAAGCCTTTCAGGGCAGGTGGGCAGACAGTGAGCAGAGACAACATACCTGAATCAGATGATAAATCATGAAAGTTGCTATCCCCGCTCTCCTCCAGTCAGGATGGACAAACAGAAACGAAATATAAGCTTCGTTGTACTTCACGTCGGGGACCATGAAGCCGAAGGCGATGATGACTTTCTTATAGAGGACAACGACGCTGAAGTCAGGGTACTGCAGGCACTCGGACAGGTCGACGCCTACGGAGAGAAGCGATCAGTCAGCCCAGGCTCTGGGATGAGTGAGCAGCAGGCTGTTCAGTCTGTGCTTCCGCTGCACCTGCCTGCTAAAAACACCCAGACTGCAGACAGAGACACCACTGCAGACGCCACACATAAATACCAAAATTAGCATCATCTGGTCTGTGTACATATGTTAAAGAAGAGAAGCGGGACAGGGTGGATAGGAGAGAGCACACAGGCTGGAAGTGGACACACCTGGCTTTGAGCTTGGCCTCTGGGCCATGTGCGCCAGCTGGCACGTACCCCAACGCCCTGCCTCGGGAATCTGCCTCAGGTGAGATGAGAGATACCCAGACCTGAAGGGAAGATCTGAGACCACCCAAATTGTCGTGTTCTTTACCTCATACACAGACCACTGACAAGCTCTTTGACAAAAATGTCACTTTTTACAATAAAGGAGTTAAATATCACATAATTCCATGCTTATTGTTTGGAAGCCACCTCACATAGGGGCAGGAAGAAACAGACACTCCCAGAACGTTCCTTTCAGCCCCATCCCACCCCCCACTACATGCACTGACATCCTGACAAAATCTTATCCAGCCCCTAGAAGACATATTGTTTCCTTTACATTTCAAAGCAGAGCCACAAAGAACATACATTTAGCAATGAGACAGTGTTCCTTTAATTCATGACTTCAGAGACTATATATAATGTGGTAAGGCTGATAAAATGACATATCGCATTGGGTCTATTATTTTCAAAGTCTGTGATTGGGGTTTTTGGCTTTTTAAAAACAACTTTTTGGCTGTACTAACACCAAGGACTAGTTAAGTAAACAAAGCACACAGGATTATTAAGCAAACATCAAAAGTGTCCAGACACATCCAAGCCACTAGCCTGTGGTGCTGATGGATATAACCTGGGATCTCGATACATGCGGGAGATAACAGGGTGAACCGTTTCTTCTGAAACCAGAGACAAAGAGGGAAGAGGAACAAACGGCACTGTTTATTGCTTTAACTTCTGTGTGGATCACAAAATACTGTGGAAAATTCTTAAAGAGATGGAAATACCAGACCACCTGACCTGCCTCCTGAGAAATCTGTATGCAGGTCAGGAAGCAACAGTTAGAACTGGACATGGAACAACAGGCTGGTTCCAAATAGGAAAAGGAGTACGTCAAGGCCGTATATTGTCACCCTGCTTATTTAATTTATATGCAGAGTACATCATGAGAAACGCTGGGCTGGAGTTAGCACAAGCTAGAATCAAGATTGCTGGGAGAAATATCAATAACCTCAGATATGAAGATGACACTACCCTTATGGCAGAAAGTGAGGAGGAACTAAAGAGCCTCTTGATGAAAGGCAAAGAGGAAAGTGAAAAAGTTGACTTAAAGCTCAACATTCAGAAAACTAAGATCGTAGCATCCGGTCCCATCACTTCATGGCAAATAGATGTGCAAACAGTGGCTGACTTTATTTTTCTGGGATCCAAAATCACTGCAGATGGTGAGTGCAGCTGTGAAATTAAGACGCTTACTCCTTGGAAGGAAGGTATGACCAACCTAGACAGCATATTAAAAAGCAGAGACATTATTTTGCCAACAAAGGTCCGTCTAGTCAAGGCTATGGTTTTTCCAGTGGTCATGTATGGATGTGAGAGTTGGACTATAAACAAAGCTGAGTGCCGAAGAATTGATGCTTTTGAACTGTGGTATTGGAGAAGACTCTTGAGAGTCCCTTGGACTGCAAGGAGATCCAACCAGTCTATCCCAAAGGAGATCAATCCTGGGTGTTCATTGGAAGGACTGATGTTGAAGCTGAAACTCCAATACTTTGGCCACCTGATGCAAAGAACTGACTCATTTGAAAAGACCCTGATGCTGGGAAAGATTGAAGGCAGGAGAAGGGGACGACAGAGGATGAGATGGTTGGATGGCATCACCAACTCGATGGACATGGGTTTGGGTGGACTCTGGGAGTTGGTGATGGACAGGGAGGCCTGGCATGCTGCAGTTCATGGGGTCGCAAAGAGTCGGACACGACTGAGCAACTGAACTGAACTGCTCACTTCTTCCTGATTTTAGGAGAGAAAGAGATGTTCATATTTTAAACTGTCTATATGAGCAGACAAACTGAATGAAACCATATGAGTAAAGGTTTTGGGGTCACATGACACACACACTAGTTTTAAAAACTGCTGAAGTGAACGATACGGAAGGTGGATCTGCTGAACTTGGATAGGGAGAACATACCGGGCCAGAAGAACTCCTGACACATGGAGTTTATGGTTGGGATGTGATTTGGCCGGACATAGCAGTAATCAAGAGGGGCGTCTGGCTCCGGCGTCCAGTGAGGGTCCCCCCTGTGCAGGTGGGAGCGGATCTGGGAGAGCAGCTGCAATTTGGGTGGCTTTGTTTCATAATCACGCCTCCACAATCCAGAAAAGAAACACACAGAAGACAAGGAAAATACCCATTACTCCCAGCCATTTGATTCACAATGCCCCTTGATCTGCTGAAAATTTTAAATTAATTCGCACTACTTTATATGTCAGCTGACTTAAGAGCTACAGTATTCTTCTGGTATGACACTTAAAATTATCTCTACTAACATTTGTTAGACAAGACCTATTGGAACCTGCCAGGAAGTCCACTAGTGCTGGTGAGCCTTAATGAATGGACTGCGGAAACAGAAACGGCTTTCTAATTCCACCCTCTGACCCAGGACAGAGCCCGGGGAGGAAGGCCCAACTCCGCCTGGACAGCTGGAAACCCAGGGGCAAGGAGCAGGCTTGTATGCTGACCCATGGGTCTGCCCGGGGGGAGCATGGGGCGCTGGGCCAGGAGGACACATGACTGGGGTGGCAGAGATAACTGTCAGTCATGTGCAGCCCAGTGCGGGTGGGGGTAGGAACTCTGGCCAGCTCACTGTCCAGGTGCTGCCTACATGGGATATTCATCATCAGTCCACGGACAGGCCCCACTGTCCCCTTGTTTCCTTTTGCAGACAACTAACTATGTAAATTTAAAATTTAAAATAAAACAATGAGTATGATAATCAGAATGAAATCTCAGAGTTGCCTTGTATATTTATTTCAAAGGGACCAACCTTTCTATAATAATATACAGTTGAAACATGCTGTATATTGTTTCAGGACGAGACTAGACACAGAGCAGAGGCCTGGTTCTTGCCAACACCAGTTCACAGATGTGGGGAGGCTGGGGCTGGCTCAGAACCCAAGCACCACTGCTTGTGCCACACCCAGTGTCACAGCTCTCCTCTGTGTACCTGATGTAGGGTTTCAGGATCCGAGACGTGTATGGGCTGACAATGCTCTGGTCCACAGCCATATCTTCCGATCCCACCAAACGGTACAGAAACTTTGTGCTCTGGTGCCGGAATCCTTTCCTGGATGGCAAGGCAGTCTGTGAGAAAGACAGGCCAGTTATACAAAAATAAAATTACTCAAAGGGCTGGTTTCATTTCTACAGATGAGTAGTACTTAGGACATTTTTATGTGGCAGAAAGTAGGTCTTTCTGCAGGACTTAACTGGAAAATTTAAGGTTCATAAAAACTTCATAGGTACCTTTGTATAAAACTAGATACGAAAACCTAATTGCAGTTTAATAGTTTAAAGGCAAAATAATTAAAAAGTTTTAAGTTATGTTATAGCTTCTCCAAGTTTCATGTTGTCTATAAGCCACCTTGAATCCGTTCATCAAATATCAGTCAGCCCAAGCATCAGGTGGGTCACACACACACGCACACAGACATACACAGCTCCTGTCTCATGAAGGGTCTCTGTTACCATGGCAGAAATCACTGCTGCATGTGTATATGGATTTACTACAATATGTCTCTACTGAGTAAATCTCACAAAAGTAGGACTGACGTAGATTATTATCCCTACAACACAGTGTGAGCGGAGAGGACTGACCAGAGGGTCCAGGGGACATGGTCCCTGCTCCCCACAGGCCTGCAGACGCCTGCTCTCCACATAGGGCTGCTCAAGGGCCCTCAATCATGTCGTAACAGAACACGGACAATTAGGTTTCGTAGCAAACAGCTCAGACGGAAGATTAAAAAGTACATTTACAAAGCGGTTTGCCAGGGGTTGGATGAAGTTTAGAAATCTGAGTTGTTTTTGTAGAATCAGCTTGCTCTTGGGCTAGAAAATAACTTTGTTGGAAGAAGAGCATGAATTCCTTTCTTAATAATTTTGCTCTGATTACTTTCCCAAACTGGACACCAAAACTTTCAGAGGCCAATCAACTCTGAAATTCTGCCAGGACTTTGAGTTTTCAAGTGAAATTCAAACTTGGGGTACACAGTTTCCAAGTACAGCCCGTTTCCTCCTGAGCCTGAAGGCACACCCATCTCCTGTATCAAAAGGCGAAGTCAATGTCCCCTCCTCTGGAACCTGGCAGGCCTGAGGTAGGCCTGACCAGTCAGAACATGGCAGAAGTAATAACATTCTGGGACCTCTGAGCCCAGGCCATAAGGGAGCTGGTGGCTTCCTCCTCGAGTCCAGCTGCTGTGGTACCCAGGTGGGACACTGAAGGGCTGGTGGCCACATGTAAACAGGCTCTAGCAGACCAAGCTCCAGCTAAGTGGAGCCACAGGGTGCCCCTTCCTTCAGCTCATGAAGTAGAAAAATACCCAGCTGAACCCAGTCAACCCACAGACTCAGAATTAGTTATTGTTTTAAGCTACTAAGTTTTGGGGTGGTATGCAACTTGAGAACAGATAACACCAGCCACTGAGCCTGTGAACAGCATCAAGTCAGCATGTGGAGGTGAGGTCTGTGAGACCCCCGGATATGCACAGTCCTCACCCTATCTGTCTCCCTGGCTTCCACACCAGGTTAACCATCCTTAGCTTCTGCCTGGTCCATGAACTACCCCTGCCCCCTACCGGGCTCCTCCCTGCCACACTCACGCCACCCCATCCATCTCCACACAAGGCCAGAGCCTACTTTTAAAAAGTAATAAAAGTTACCTTCCTGGTCTGAAACTCCTACATGGCTTCCAGCTGTGCATTCAGAATACGACACAGACTCCTGTCCCATGCCCTGCAGGATCCACGACCCCATCGGCCAGGTCCTCCGCCATTAAGACATTCCCACCCCACATGCCAAATGAAATCCTGCCTCGGGGCCTTCCTGCCCTAAACCTTCCTGGACGGGCTCCTCCTGCGGATCAGGACATGGTTCGAGCATCACCTCCACAAAAGGTGCGTCCACCTCCCGCCCCTGCTCCCCATGGCACTCACTTGGAGGAAAAGTCCCTGCCGGTTCAGTACTGTCATCTCCCTGCTCCTGGTGTCAGGGACCTCCTCTGTCTTAAGTCACTGTCTAATCCAGAGCCAGGCCCTAACTCCCTTCAATTCCATGAAGGCTGAGAGGTGAGGAAGCTGCAGAAGAAAAGTTTGAGGCTTGTAAAGGTTTAAGGCAAGAAGACATCTGTTTCCATGAGAGAAGTGCAAGTGCTGATGCAGAAGCTGTGGCAGGTCATACAGAAGACTTAGGTGAGAGAGTGACAGAAGGTGGCTGCACTAAACCACAGTTTGTCAGTGTAGATGGAACAGTCATCCACTGGAAGAAGCTGCCATCCGGGACTTTAATAACTAGAGAGGAGAAGTCAGTGCCTGGCTTCAGGCTTCAAAGCTTCAAAGGACAGGCTGACTTTTTTTTTTCTCTTAGGCTGACTCTCTTACGTGGAGGGGCTAATGCAGCTGGTGGTGTTAAGGTGAAGCCAGTGCTCACTCACCGTCTGATTTATGCTCCGTCTACACAGCCTGTGCTCTGTAAATGGAACAACACAGCGTGGATGACAGCATATCTGTTTTCAACATGGTTTTCTGAATACTTTAAGCCAACTGCTGAGACCCAATGCCAAAACTGAAAAGCCGAGAGGAAAAAAAAAGCCCCACCCCCCACCCCCAGAAAGGAAAAGAATATCTGAAAACTGTGGTGTAACTACTAAAAGTGTAATATATGCAAAATGGGAATAGCAGGAGGAGCACATGGGACAGAAGAAATACCTGAAATGGTAACAGCTGAGGATTTCCCCAAATTAATCAGACACCAAACTAAAACCACAGATCCAAGGAGCTCACAGAACGAGGAGGACAAATGCTAAGAAGTCTATTGGTTACCTGTAACAAAAGGGCAGAGGTGCCAGGCAAGATAAATGAAAGCAAAAGCACTTAAAGTGTGTGAATACAAATAAATATCAAAAACAAAGAGAAAACTGTGAAAGCTTCCAGGGCACAGGACAATAAAAGAAGACCACCTGTAAACAAGCAAGTATTAAGAATGACAACACAGCTCCAGGAACAAGCTGATAGTGAGGTGATGATGAAGTGGTGATGCTAAATGTCAACAGGGGAAAAAATGACAATTTTATATCCAGCTATACTATCATTGAAATGTGAGAGTGAGGATGTTCTGAACTTCAAAAAGACCACATTTTAAGAACTGTTACAAAAAGTGCTTCAGCAAGTAATTAACCTGGAAGAAATGATGGGAAGTGAATTAAAAGTTTAAGTTTAGTGAGGTTTATTGTTGACTAAATAAGCAACACAATGGAAAAAAGGAAAAGGAGAGCAGAGGTAGTTTTTTGTTTGTAGGACGAGGATCACATGGTAATATTTAAAAAATAATACAGAAAAAGAAATACATGTCTTAAGTTAAGACCTATAAAAAGAATAAAAATGGAACAATTTTCTCTATAGAAAAGCATCAACGTCACATAGACTATTTTCTCTGACTACAAAATAATCTGATTAGAAATTAAATCAATTACTAAAAGATAGTATAAAAATTCTCATGTATCTGAAAACTAAGAGTTATTTAGCACTAAATAACTCTTGGGTTAAAGAGGAAAGGTTAACAAAAATTGCAAAACACTAAATACTGAACTATAAAAAAAGTCACATCATTTCAAGTCATAAGTAATGGCTAAAATATCACAGGGACAGTTACAGCTACGAATATACTGATCAGAGGACGAGAAGGCAAGTGGATTGAACAAACGCATTTACGGCTGCTCCCCTATGTAACTGTATTAAAGTGATACTAACATTCCAGGTTAAGATGGGGGATGAAACACAAACATTTAATTTTAGTTCTTCCCAAAACCCCACCACAACTATAGATATAGACTTTAAAAATAAATAAAAGACAAATACACAAGAACAAAAAGATCGGCAGAAACCACAGTAACTGGGAAGCAGATAGATTAAAATTAAGAGATTTCAAGCCAGAATCTGGAGCTGGCTTTGGGTGAAGTGAGAACCAGCCCAACCTGTACTGCAGAATCCTCTTACGATGCAACTCGCAGCACCAGTTTTGTCTGGCACTAGGAATAAGGCAGGCAGAGAACTAAGGTGCAGGTAAAAGCACAAGCTGGAATCAAGACTGCTGGGAGAAATATCAATAACCTCAGATATGAAGATGACACCACCCTTATGGCAGAAAGTGAAGAAGAACTAAAGAGCCTCTTGATGAAAGGCAAAGAGGAAAGTGAAAAAGTTGACTTAAAGCTCAACATTCAGAAAACTAAGATCGTAGCATCCAGTCCCATCACTTCATGGCAAATAGATATGGAAAAAGCGGCTGACTTTATTTTTCTGGGATCCAAAATCACTGCAGATGGTGATTGCAGCCGTGAAATTAAGACACTTACTCCTTAGAAGGAAGGTATGACCAACCTAGACAGCATATTAAAAAGCAGAGACATTCCTTTGCCAACAAAGGTCCACCTAGTCAAGGCTATGGTTTTTGCAGTAGTCATGTATGGATGTGAGAGTTGGACAATAAAGAAAGCTGAGCGCTGAAGAATTGATGCTTTTGAACTGTGGTGTTGGAGAAGACTCTTGAGAGTCCTTTGGACAGCAAGGAGATCCAACCAGTCCATCCTAAAGAAGACCAGTCCTACCAACGAACACCAAAGAAAGGTGTTCGTTGGTAGGACTGATGTTGAAGCTGAAACTCCAATACTTTGGCCACCTGATGTGAAGAGCTGACTCATTTGAAAAGACCCTGATGCTGGGAAAGATTGAAGGTAGGAGGAGAAGGGGACGACAGAGGATGAGATGGCTGGATGGCATCACCAACTTAACGGACATGGGTTTGGGTGGATTCTGGGAATTGGTGATGGACAGGGAGGCCTGGCGTGCTGCAGTTCATGGGGTCACAAAGAGTCAGACACGACTGAGCAACTGAACTGAACTGAAAAGCTGCGTGCGGAGCAGTAAGACCCCTCAGCAGGGCTGTGCTCTCTAAGGCTCCAAGGGACAACCTATGCCAGGCCCTTCTCTCGGCTTTTGGTGTGGCCTCAAGGCCTGTGCTCCTCAGCTCTGCAGACACACCGCTCGAACCACTGCCTGGGCCGTCACAGGGCGTCTCTCCTGTGTGTCTCTCCTGTTCTTGGGAGGACACCAGTCATGCTGGGCTAAGGGCCCACTTTGCCCCATGCAACCTCAGCTTAACTACTTGTATCTGCAAAGGCCCTATTTCCACGTGAGGTCACATGCACAGGCACCAGGAGTCAGGAAAATACACACGTTTGGGGACACAATTCAGTCTACATCAGTGACCTGCAAAACACATTAAGCCTGTCTTCTTCTGGAAGCCTTCATCTAATAGTAGCATGCTCCATCCATGCTTCCCACACTGTTTATGGATAAAGAGTTTAAAAAGGCAAAGGGAACGGTTAACACTAAAAGTCAAAGAGTCGCTTCCGCTGGGGGAGTGGGCAGGCTGCAGAATTAAGGTGGTTTTAATGCCCTGTTTCTTACTGATCTTATTAACCTCTAAACTATACCTGTATGTGTTCGTATGGGTAAGATGCCTTTCATAATTTTAACAGTTAAGTATAGTGATTAAAAGGAACAAAGAACAGGTGACCAGATGACAGCAACAAAAGCATATGAATAAGTGGCAAGTGACTAAGACCAGGAGAGCCCAAACCTAAGGTGGCTGTGAGGACAGGCCAGAACCAGTGCCTCAGGTCAGCAAGGACATCAGGTCCAAGTGAAGCTGAGGGCGGGCAGGGGGCCATAGACTGAGGGGTCTCTTGGGTCAAGAGGTATTAAAGCTCCAATGACACTTCTGCCATCCACATACAGAAACAACCTCTCCCTTCAGGGAAGACCAGATTCTCTGGAGGCTCCAATGAGAGATTCTGATGCAGCCAAGGGTAGAAGTTCTGTCCAGAAAACAGGGAGACTCAGGGGAAGTTTAACAACTGCATGGTCAGCCCCTGGCTCTCCTCACAAGGTTCCTAAGATGCAAGCAGGCAGGTTACGGCTTCCCAGGAAGGAGAAACAGGGAAAAGAATTACAGGGATCCAGCTGGAGTGAAGGTCTTTGGAAACTACAGAAGACCGGAGACCGAATCCAGCCTGCTTTTGTACATCCTGTTTCTGGTGCACAGTGACGCCTTTCATCAGTCGTGTATGCTGCCCTCACACCACACAGCAGAGCTGGGTAGCGAAGTTACAGCTACTTACTCTCTGACCCCTCAGAGAACAGGCTTACACACCTCTGGTCAAGAGGGTCCAACAGCCAAATAACAGGAGTGCTCCCAACAGACAGAAATAGATGCCAGGAAATTCCAGAACTCAAGAAAGAGCATTTCAAATAGAAAGGCCCATAGGCAAAGGCCCAGCATCGGGAAGAGCAGCCCCACATGCAGTGCAGTGCTGGGTAACCAGAATACCAGCAGCAAAGTCCACACCCCACCAGTGTCCAGAGAAGACAGGTAAAAGACCAGACCACCACAGAAGAAGACAGTCCAGACAAGCAATGCACAAACAACCAGGACACAGGAGAATGTTCTAACTTCACCTGTAATCAAAGAAATACATCCAAAAAACAAACAAAAAAAACAAGACTTCATTTTATAGCCATCAGAATAGCAAAATTAGTTAAGGAATGGTTAGCAGCAATGCTAGCAAGACACGGGGAGAGAGATTGGCTGGCTCCTGCCATGGGGAGGTGGAGTTCTGGCACTTGTGGTGGAATCACCTGTCCCTGGAGCGCTCACACACCAGTGTCCTCCGGCCAGGCGGACACCATGCTGACCTGCTGCTCTTCCTGCAGGGCGTCTCCTAACTACACAGATGAAACCACACCTTCACTCCTGCTCAGCTCAGTGTCCGGTACACTGGCACACTGTACATCCTCAACAAACCTGCCAATCAAAGCTACAACCCAGAACATGAGTAGCCACCCTAGGAGACTAAGAGATATGAAGAGAATGTCTAGGTTCTGTCTAGAATACCCAAAAGGAAAACAGAAACCCAAACTCAGATGTATTCAGGAATGTTCACGTTGGACAATTAAAATAAACACAGCCCAGTCGTCTTTGCACTTCTCCCCTCACTGTTCTTCCACTCTCTCGAACGCACCAGGGAGCCGCAGCCCCAGGAGTTGGAGAGTGAGACAACACCCACCTGGTACCGGTCAAGGATTCTAAAGTCCTGACAGGTCGTCCTGTACGTGGCCTGTCCAGCTGGAAGCCTGGAAACTCCTCCATCTTTGGCCCCGTAAATTCCATCCACTAACAGGAGCGCAGCGTTCACGACCTGGTCCAGGTCAAAGAGCGGCAGCCCCCGGTCTCTCTTTGCCTGCCGGACGATCAGCTTCCGCTTCAGCCGCCGGGCCTCGGGGGTCATGGCCACGGCCCCAGGACAGGCCTCCAGCCGCCTGAGGAGCAGCTTCTCCTCATAGATGCTCACGGGGGTGAACTTGGGCCCCTTGGGCTTCCGGTCCTTCTCCAGCACAGGTTTCCTCTTCTCTCGAGCCCTCATCTGCAAGGATGTGTTGGAGTCTGTGTCCTCACTGTCGATGTCCATCCTGTCGGGCTTCTCCTCCTCACTCTCCACCTCCTGCTTGATCTGCTCGGGGGCCCTGACCTTCTTTCTGCCCCCGAGCCCTGTCCCTGAGGCAGCCGTACCGGCAGGGGGCGGGACGTACTCCATCCCAGGGTCTATGACACCGTCTCCTTCCATCTCGTCGTCATCTGTGAGGAACAAAAAGCAAGTGAGGAAATGTGGCCCCACCGCTCCCCAGGGAAAGCACACTCACCGCCCCAAGGGCCACACAGGCCCTGAGGCCCCAGAACAACAGCTCACCATGAAACAAGGCCTGTGGCGGCATCACATCTGGAATGAGGTCAGCTTCCGAAAGCAGGCTGGGCGTGGCTGAGTGAGAGGCCGGGGTCCCTGGGGCGGAGAAGTCCAGGGATGGTGAGGGCGATGGGCTAGTGAGCGGAGTGCGGTCCGAGGAGCTCAGGGACGAAAAGTCAATGACTTCTCCTTTCTCGAGAATCACGTCGGGCCTGCGGCCTCGGCTGATGAATTTGACAGGTGTGGAAGAGCTGCTCCGGTCAGCAAAGCCAGCCGCCTCCTTCTGGGCTCTCCTGATATCCTTGGCTTCCTGAGTCCGTGATCTTTTCTCTTTCAGTTCCATGGCAGATTCCACAGGATTCCGACTCGCTCGTTTTCTAAGTCCCTCAACAGTGATGATGGGATCTAAAGTTGGTTTGGAGGCTGCTGGTGAAGAACAAAAGATCTAAATTTTTAAATACCAATTCAGCGTTAGCTACTTTTACTAACTTATTGTGAATCTACTACCCTAGAAAGAGAAATGTTCAATGAATGTCCTGAACTAAGATTAAGATTTCTCTTAACCAGGAAAAAGGAATTATAATGTAAATACAAACACTTTCCACATGGACTTTCACTTACTGGAACTGGTAAAGGTTAAAAGTTTAGAAACTGGGATGGCTTAGGGATAATAAAGAACCTGCAATGCAAGAGGCCTGGGTTCAGTGCCTGCATCGGGAAGATCCCCTGGAGAAGGGAATGGCAACTCACTCCAGTATTCTTGCCTGGAGAATTCCATGGACAGAGGAGCCTGGAGGGCTACAGTCCATGGGGTCACAAAGAGCTGGACACGACTGAGTGACTAACACTAAAAGTTTGATAATGCTCAGAGAGCACAGGGGGAAAAGGGTATTTTCATGTCTTTTTGGTAGAGCATAAAGTTTATCACATCTTTTTGGAGGGTAATTTGGTAATATGACTAAAATTTTGAATAAACATATGCCCTTTGATACAATAACCTATTTCCAGGAATTTATCACAAAATTTTGGCAAATGTATATAATTACAGTATTGTTTAAATAACAAAAATGATAGAAATAACCAAAATGTGCATCAACAGGGTAATGGTTTAGTTGTCATGCAGCTACTCAGTGAAATGCAATGAAATAAAAGAAACAGGATAGACCTACATGTATTGCTATGGAAAGATGGCCAAGATATACTTGGTAAGTGTGGAAAAATTGGAGAAGAGGTAATATAGTATGAACCAGTTTTTTTTTTTTTTTTTTTTTAAGAAAACGCTTAAATATACAAAGAAGACTTCTAAAAGCACTCACAAGAGACAACAGTGGCCCCGCTGAAGTTAAGCTGCAGGAGGTGGAGAGGGACTTTCAGACTTTATAGCTTCAATACTATGTGATTTATTCCCAGCTACATTGTTAAAAAGTTAGAAGTTTATTATCAAAACAATTTTAGATTAAAAAAATCAGATCAATATGTGACAGTAAGGAGCTACTATTAGTTTTTTATAAGTGAGAAAATGCCATTAAGGTGAGGTTACAGGAAAAAACCCTTATGGCTAATAATGAAATATTTAAGAAGGAACTGCTGATACCTGGAAGTTGCTTCTGAATAACCCAAGGGTGTGGATGGGTGGGGGGCTGGGAAGAAGCACCCAGGGGCCCAGATAAATGAGATTAAAGGAGATCTCCAGGGTTAACAGCTAAAGTGAAGACAAAAGTGTGAAGGGATTCACTACATGACTCTCTTCACATCTGTATATTTAACATTTTCCATACTAAAAAGGTTAAAAACATAAAAAAACTTACTGAAAATAGACAACCTTTTAGATACCCAAGGAAATTTACAAAGTTGCTAAGTCACGTCTGACTCTTTTGTGACTCCATGGACTGTAGTGCACCAGGCTCCTCTGTTTAATTCCTTGATTAGGAAGTTACAAAATATTTTGTACACTATTTATTTACAGAATAAAAACCTGTGTTAGAAGAAAACTGTGGAGCAGAGCAGCTCCAGGGAGGCCACAGTGCCTGCCTGGTAAAAATAGGTCGTCTACACTGGCATTTCTGGGCTCATGATGGTACCTTTCACTTTCAGAGCGGAGGCGGACAGCTTCTCTCCCTCGGGTTTCAGGGTTGGGGGCCTGTTGTGGACGAGCTTCCACCATCCTGGTTCTCCAAACTCCTGAGCTCCCGAGCGGAAATACATGGGGCTCCCCACGCTGAGGCAGCCAGCGACCGTGCTCCACCAGGTGGAAGTCTTCTTCCTGAGAGTCCGAGGATTTAAAAATTATTGGCTTTACAACTCTCTCCTTACCTCGATGGTGCAGTCTCTGCCTCCAGGTCTGGGATGGGCTACGGAACCTGCCTCTTTGAAGGAACAGAGCTCCTCAGGTAAGGGAGAGGCACAGGGTTCTGCATGGCTTCAAATCCCGTCTCCACCACCCCTTCTATTAACAGCTGCCTCAGGTTCTTCATCTTTAAAATCAGGATAATAAAACTGGCAAGGCTGCTGAGGGGATTAAATGGAATAATGCCATAAAACAGAGCTCATAAAACACTTCTTATCAGAATCCACATGATTATAGAGTTTCAGTTGGGAAGATCCCCTAGAGCAGGGAATGGCAACCCACTCCAGCATTCTTGCCTGGGAAATCCTGGTGGGCTATAGCCCATGGAGTCTGACACAACTTAGCGACTAGACAACAACAACAGGCTAATTTTATTTAACTTGAGCTGCTTTTATGTATGGGGAAAAGGAAATGGCAACCCACTCCATTCTTGCCTGGAGAATCCCAGGGACAGAGGAGCCTAGTGGGCTGTCGTCTATGGGGTCGCAGAGTCGGACACGACTGAAGCGACTTAGCAGCAGCAGCAGCTTTTATGTATCAGTTAAACCAAGTCTCAGGAAAGCAAGCAGGAGAGTCCTTAGCCCTGGTAAGTAGTTCATTTTACACACGGAGTCGGAGGCATCCCTCATTCTGCTACCTGCCTTCACGTAGCAGAGGAGGAATAAAACTATATGGTATGTCCCACAAACACAGAGTCGAGCCTCGGGGGAATAATCAACTCTAACCAAATCCCCCACTCCCCAACCAAAACACAACAAGCATTTAAAAATAACTACACTAGAGTGTATACACCAAAAATTTTAAATATGTAAAATGTCAACTGGGGCTTCCCAGGTGGTACAGCAGTAAAGAATCTGCCTGCCAATGCAGCAGACACAGGTTGGATTCCTGGGTCAGGAAGACCCCCGGGAGTAGGAAATGGCAATCCACTCCAGCATTCTTGCTGGGAAATCCTGGTGGGCTACAGTCCGTGGGATCACATAGAATTAGACACGACTGAGCATGCACAGCACACATAAATGTCAAGTACTCAGGTTCCTGTAAAAAATTGGTCTATTATATAAGGAAAGTGTTCTATTACCTCCTCAAAAACATAAACCAGTGACCAGAAATCCTGAAGGATCGTCTTTAATTACAAAGGCCAGTCTAACAATGGAAAATACTGCTGAAAAGGCAAAGGAGAAAGGTATTCTTAAGAACAGAGATATACTAGACAAATATAGACAAACCAAAAGAACCCCACAAAAAAACAAAAAGACTGTAAAGGGCCTAAGCACTGAGATGGGAGAGTGACCCCCAGCCTCTGGCCCCAGAATACTTCTCTTCTGCCACCATCTCACCTGGTTTTGAAACTTCCAGACCCCCACCCAGAGGTCTGACCGGGGGAACCTACTCCAGAGGTCTCTGGAGCTCTGTTCACTTTTCTTCCCATTGTCCTATTTGGCTTCAAATCCCTCTAGTGAATTTCCCATTTCAGTTATTGTACTTCTCAGCTCCAGAACTTCTTTTTTATTTACTTAGGACTTCCATCTCTTTGATGGTATTTCTGTTTCATTCATTCCTTGCTGCCTGATGTTTCCCACCTCTTCCTTTAGTTCTCTGGGCATCTCTAAGCTGTTTTAAAGTCTTTGACTAGTAACTCCACCATTAAGTCCTTCTTCAGGGATAGTTTCGAGTTTATTTTTTCCCTTCAAATAGGTCATACTTTCTGGTTCTCTGTATTCCTTAGGGTTTGTCTGTTGAAAACAAACATCGGACATTTGGACGTCAGTCTTTCTTCTTTCCCCAGGGTTCACTGGACATGATGGCTGCAAGCTGTCTCTGTGCCAGAAAACTGTGCCAGTTTTCAGCTGGACTGAAAACTCAAGGTCCTCTTGGCTCACGTCTAAGCCTGTGCCTTCCCCTGGGCATGCATGGAGACTAATCGCCCCTGTATAGATGGTTGCTTTCGAACATCTTCAGTCTTCAATGTCTGGCTCCAAAAGAGGGACAAAGAGGAAAGTGAAGGTGGGGAAGAAGGTGCCAGCCCTTAAGTTCCTTTAAAGTCAATCCAGCCAGAGGGGCGGGGCCTGCAACAGTTGGGGGAGGTGCAATGACAAAGGCTGCCTACCCCTGTGTCAGCACTTCTGTGATCAGAAGCAGCAGCAGGAGATCAGAGCACAGATATGATTGGAGGGCATGGTCCTGTGTGTCCATCCAGACCCCACACTGTGCCAAGCTGCTCCTGGAAGGCGTGTGTGGCTGTCTGTCACTGGGCTGAAGGATGTGAGGTCATTAGACACTACTGTACTCAGAGCTAAAATTGACCAAATGGACTGTAATTTATGGTCCAGCTTCTTCTAGAGAACAATCCACCAAGTAGAACAGCACTGATCATGAAAACCTGCCAAGATCTAATTTTATCAGTTTTTTCCCTTCCCTGCCCCTTACAAATGGGGTGTATTAAGTTCCATAAATAGACCTATATAATTAAACTAAGACAACAGATTTCCTTTCCTTAAGAAAAAGAACCAGTTAAACTGTCAGTTCTTTTCTTAGTACCACTAAATATCTCCAGAACAAAAATAGCTCCTTTTGTAAAAAGGCACTGAATCTATTTCTCCTCATGGCAGCTTGCAGATGGTCACCCCTCCCCGATCCCACAGCAACTCTGGCACAGCTGTGACTTCTTGGCATCTGAGGACATGGGCGAGGACAGGCACAAACTCCCTGTGCCCACCTTGATCGTGTCCATATTGCCCCAAATCTGCAGGATTCGTGCATCTCACCCAGAACTTCAGAAGGCAACTAACAATCACAGTCTCAAACAATCCGCCAATGCAACTGCCAACTTGCTAAATCCCTGAGAGCAATGAAAATCTTGCTCGATGCACATGTACCTTCAGCTTCAACGTCTGGTCTGGATGTCTGTGGCCCGGCATCCCTACATCTGATGACCCAAGGAGTGGGTCACAAAGGAGGGGCAAACTCAAAGCATCATGATGAAAAAGAGTAATAAATGTGGAGTAGGAAATGGCAACCCACTCCAATATTCTCCCCTGGAAAATTCCATGGACAGAAGAGCCTGGCAGGCTACAGTGCATCAGGTCACAAAGAGTCAGACACAACTGAGCAACTGAGCACCCAAAACATATTGCTTAGAATATACAGGTACCATCTTCCAGGGAATGCAATATACTTCATATTAAGTCAGATCTCCAAAGTGTCTGTATCTATATTTTTAACTTTTTATATTTAAGTACAGTTGATTAACAATGTTGTATTAATTTCAGGTATAAAGTGATTCAGTTATGCATATATATGTATCTATTCTTTTTCAAATTCTTTTCCCAACTAGGTTGTTATAGAATATTGAGCAGAGTTTCCTGTGCTATACAGCAGTAGGTCCTTGTCACTTATCCATTTTAAAAATAGCAATATGGAGCTTCCCTGATGGCTCAGTGATGAGGAATCCACCTGCCAATGCAGGAGGTACAGGTTCGATCTCTGGTCCAAGAAGGTCCCCCGTGACAAAGCAACTAAGCTCAGGATTACTGAGCCTATGCTCTAGAACCCAGGAACCACAACTAGTGAAGCCTGTGTGCCCTAGAACCTGTGCTTCGCAGCAAGAGAAGCCACCTCAATGAGAAGCCCACGCATTGAAACTAGAGAATAGCCCCTGGTCACTGCAACTAGAGAGAGCCTACGCAGCAACAAAGACCCAGCATAGCCAAAAATTATAAATAAATAAGTAAATTTTTTTAAAAAAGAGTAACAAATGAATAAACCACATGCATGTAAATCTGCCTAGACCTGGCAAAGTGTTATGAATGCCAAAAAGTACACAACGGTTTCTACCTTCCAGAGCTAATAAAGACAAACACTAGTAATTAATGAAGAGCAACTTCAATGAGTCCAGTCAATAACTGCCTTTATTTCTCTTCTTCTGACCTCCTGTAAGGCACTGATTCTAAAAGGACATAATAGTCCTCTGTCCTCAAATTAGTCACCTACCCAGCTATTATGCAGCTTCATTTAATCAAACTCTGTTTTTCAACAGTCTAAGAATCTGTTCAAACATCTTCCTGCTCAGGAGAAACCAGCAGTTTCCCCTGGATGTAGGATAAGAAGTATGGAAACCTACACTTATATCTATGCTGGTAATTATACCCACCTCTGCTGAGATTATTAACTTAAAGTGAAATCACCTTCTGGATTAAAAAATTTTTAGGAACTGCCGCAAGTGTATACGCTAAAGCTCTAAAGGCTTGCATTAGACTGTCTTAAGTCGCATGTATTTTGCTCTTTACATCTTCATTCAAGGATAAGACTTTTAGAAGTCACATTACCTATTTCCTAGTAGAAAAGTCCAGTGTTTCTCAATAAAGGCGCAGATGTCTTCCTTCCACCGGAAATAGCCCTGCCTCCCGCTGCCTTCCAGGGACAAGTTGTACATCGCCAGCACGACCACCTGGAACACAAGTGCACAGGTTGGGGGAAAAGCACCAACAGGAGGAACGTTTGCTGTTTGAGTGGGCGTCAGGGGAGGGGAAGGATAACACCCTGGAGAATCTTCAGTACAGAATTCTACTTCCTGTTTGCTTTCCACAGATGAGCATCACTTAGCCTTGTAATCACGTGCACTTGCTCCTCACATGTCACCAACGCCAGGCTGCTGTGTGGCTGAGCTGGTGAAGAGTAAGGACTGTCCTAAGCACCCCCATGCCCGCCCCCTCCATCACTCAAAGGTAGCACTAAATGCTGTGTTAACCACAGGCATCAGGAGGCCCCAGGGGCTGCTCCATCTGGTGTTGCTGACAGACAGTGCTGACCTTTACTAAATATTCTGAGCATCACCCCTGCACATACACTTTCTAAGCCCTTCAGAGGCAGAAACAAGAGACTATCAGAATTTCAGCACTGAAGACAATGTGAGGTACCATCTACTCTGGGTTTAGCCTTTCTCAGCCATGGCCAACTTCTCCCAAGATGAAACTGGCATGGACGAGGGACAGAGACCTGACGGGCCTGGCTGCCCTGTTTATCCTCAGAGAGCATGACACCCCCGCTCCACTGCATCTGGCCCAACCATGTATTTCACAGGTAATGCATTCACAGCCCCAAATGGGGAAGTACTTTCTTGAAATATAAATAACACACTGTATAGAAGAGAAAAGAACAAAAAAGGAAGTAAAAATCATTTTAAATCCACCATCAAGAAATCATCTTTTTTAACATTTTCGGTGACGGTGCTTTCAGACATTTCTCTTCTCATCTAAAGAAAGTTTTGTAGTCATAAATAGACAATAAGCTATACATGCTATTCAAAACCATGTTTTCATCCTTATAAAAATAATGATTAATTTTGGGTCAATGAAACTGAAAAGGGGACAGAGAATCTAAGAAGAGAGTCCTTCTATAATTCCAAATCTGCCTATGTGTGCACACATCAAAATAATGGTAATATTAATCTGATCTTGCCAAGACAAAGTATTCTATGTATGCTTTGGAAAAAAAAAACAATCCCAGTTATAATATTCATTAGACTGTAAACATCCTCAGTACAAGCTTCATTTTCTACTCACATATTTTCAGGCAAGTCAAAAAACGCTCCCTAAAATCACCATTGACAGATTTCATTAGATGTCCTAATAAAAGCAACAATAATTAAGATGACAGTCCCAGGCTGCAAACACAACTACAATCTATAAGGACACCATAAGTGACTTAGAGGGTATAACAAAATTACCTTCTCATTATCCTGTTTATTTCCCCTCATAGCAAAAAGTGCTAGGAATAATTAACCTATGTATTTGTCTGCTTATTATCTAAAACAAATGTCCAGAAAGTCAGCTGCCTGGGGCTGTCTTGGATGTCTCATTCACCATAGAAAAGAAAGAGCTGGATGAGAATTAGCTAGTTTCGACTAGACTCTACTCGCCAGGCTAGAACAGTGCCTGGTGCATGGTATGCACTCGGTATTTGTTGAAAGAATAAACATAAAAACCGAGTGAAAATGAAAGTGAAAGTCACTCAGTCATGTCCAACTCTTTGCGACCCCATGGATTATAAAGTCCATGGAATTCTCCAGGCCAGAATACTGGAGTGGGTAGCCTTTCCCTCTTCCAGGGGATCTTCCCAACCCAGGGATCGAACCCAGGTCTCCCGCATTGCAGGCGGATTCTTTACCAGCTAAGCCACAAGTAAGTGATGTTTAATTCATTATTTTTAGAACTTAAAAGGCTGCATATACCATTGGTGCCTTGCTATAAACATATTAATATAAAAACAAACCCCCCAAAATTAACACAACCTGGAGATCAGTTATAAGATACTATTCAGGCAATAGTTGGGCAGGGTTAGGTTGGCCAACTTCACTTTTTTTTAAATTGAAGCACAGTTGCTTTCAGTATTGTATTGTTATCAGGTGTAGTGTAGTGATTCACCATCTTCACATTTTTTAGAATGGTTTTATTTTTCTAAAAACAGCTGCCAGAAAAATGTGAACCTCTTTGATTAAAATCAGAAATTTGGTATTATGTATAAATGAAACTGTGTGGGTGAGATTTTCAAGAATCTCAAACCCAGTATGCTAAGTTGGCAGTGAGTAATTTTACTAAGAACTCTTCTCTCCACATATTCAGTATGATTTTCATTGTGAAAAAGTGACCCTCAAAACAACTCAAAAGCTCATATGTAAGTTCCTCATTCTCTAGACACTTACTCCAATAAATCTGGGGCAGACAAACCTCACGAACTCTAGAGGAAGAGCTTTTACTCACTTGCTGCCATGTCAGCTTCAGCCTCTCATACTGCTCCTTGCCATCTTCTGAGCAATCAGAACAGGTAAACCTAAAAAAATTGTCGCCCTTAAGGTAACTGAGCTGTTCCCTCAGCTGACCTAGGAGGAAAACAAAAAGATACATCACTAGAACAAAGTAACCAAAGGTTTAATCAGTTTACCAACCATTTTCCAAGTTTCCCAGGCTGTCTTCCATTTTTCTTTCAGCCAACCTAAGTCGGAAGGTTATTCTTCTAACATCAAGTGCATGCCCAGTAAGATAGATCCATGGTTCCCTGACTGTCAGAAGACATTGAGAAGACAGGTAGGGTTATCCTCACTGGCTGTTCCAACTGTTAACATTCCTGACTCCTACAAGAGATCTCCTTACATACCCTTTAAGAAATATCTGAGCTCCCACTGTGCCATTTGGCTAGGAACTGGGAACAGGATGCCCAGGGCAGATGTGCTGAGCGCCCTCAGAGGCTTATAGCTGCTGCGAGGGGCACAGCGGGGCAAGCAGGTAACAGCACCACAGCTGCTCTCCATCCTGTGTATCAGAACCACCCAAGAAGCTGTTTGTTTTAATATCCCTGGGCTTGTCCCACACACAGGTAATCAACCTCTAGATGTAGGGCATTTTCTGAAGTTCCCCAGGAGATGCTGAAGCTCTGGGAGACATGAAGACCCCTGGAGTGGAATGTGATGGGCTCAGTAGGGCAACGTGAGGGCACATAAAAGAGATGCCAACCTACAGTAGGAAGACAGGAGAGCTGGAAAAAGTGGGGGCACTGGGGCCTGAAGGATGCTTAGAATTGGCAGGTGTAAAAAGGTGCTGGGGGTATAGGGAGGATAGAAGCTGCAAAGACACATGTTCCACAAAGGAAATTTACATGTGCAAAGTCCCAGGGAGAAGAAAGACCTGCTCGTGGAGAATGAAAAGGTCACCCTGGCTACAGAGCTCTGCAGGGATTATCTGTGGGGAGAGGAAGTCATGAAGGAGAGGCTGGAGCAGTTGCAGGTGCCCAGCAGGAAGGGCGGTTTACAGTGAGGACAGGAGAGAGCCACCCAGCCATCCAGAACCCTGGATCTACAAGCAGAGACAGCTCAAGAGCAAAAACTAGCTAGTGCACATGTGCATGCCTGTGCGCACGCACACTTGTATGTTCTCAGTCATGTCCAACTCTTTGTGACCTCACGGACTATAGCCCCATCAGGCTCCTCTTTCTGTGGTATTTTCCAGGCAAGATAACTAGAATGGGCTGCCATTTCCTACTCCAGGGGATCTACTTGACCTAGGGATTAAACCCATGTCTCCTGCAGTGGCAGGTGGATTCTTTACTCCTGAGCCACCTGGGAAGCCCTCAAAACTAGCGTATAGGTAGTAAATTTTAGGTTTGCTTTCTGTGAAAATGGTGTTACTTTATTAAATAGTAATTAGGAATCTGAATAGCTGAATCCATCTTAAAAACATCTCCACATACCAGAAAATGACCCAGTTCACAACAAAAAATACACATACACACACATATCTAAATTTCTCTGACTTGGTTACAGGTTCCAGTACACAGAGTACTCCTCCAATACATGTGTCTTTACTAGTCTCCATCTAATGGAAAAGCCCTGCTTCGGTTACTGCCCTGATGCCTGGCAAAGGACCTCTTGGGGTGTGTGTGTGTATCTACTAGCAGATCTACCAGCAGATCAAGGAAGCCAGCAAGAAGAAAACACTAGAAACAGGCGCAACACATTTCTAATCTGCTAATTCCTTATATCAGCAAACTATCGCAGCTGTTTTCCATGTAAGTTAAATATTACCTGAGTTATAAGTCTGAACTTCAGCTCTATGCTGGGCCTAGAATTTGGTTGCAAATCCACAATAATGTGACCCTGATAGAAAAATGCAGCTGATTCTTTAAGTCACACAGAATTTCTAATTTTTATTGGGTGGCAATCAAGAACGTTAATTTAACAAAGTGACAGAGGTTGGCAGTCATATTTATTAGGACAAATGTGTCTATGTTTTATATAAGTCTGCAGTTAAGCAACTAAACTAGTAATAAATGAAAGAGTTATCTTTTTATTTAGATCTACTTCACATTCCTGTTTCTTTCACAGGTTAGGAAAACACATCTTCCCACAGGAACTGACAGAGCAAAGGAAAGGAGAAGCTCCTTACTGGCTGGGATCCACTTCTGGCACTTGTCGCAGAAGTAGGACAGCTGCTCCTCCATCCACGACACATCCCCTTCATCACTGTTGAGGGAGTCCCCGCTATGGTCGTGAGACAAGTCCACAGATGCCTGGTCCTCCGACTCCACGATCAACAGGGTCTCCCCCTCCACCTCCCCCTCCTCCAGTCCCTCCGAGGTTGATGTTCTCGTGGCTTCATCGTCGTGCCGACTAATCAAACCGCTCAGGTGGATGCTACCCTCCATCCCTCCCGGCTCACAGGGTCAGGGTTCTCAGGAACAACCCCAATACTTGGACACCTCTACGCAGACACAAGGGGCTCTAAAGACATTATTTAGAATATATGAGCCATTGTCCTTTTTCTGATCAAGTTTAAAAGGACAGTGAGTAAAAAAGATTTCACTAAGCTGTTCTCCATCAACACACACATTGAATGCTGTCTCTTTCATCAATACTTCACACACACTTCAAGTCACGTTTCTTGAGATCCCTTTGCCAACACCATTTTCTCTCTTTCTGCTTCAAGTTGCTCAGTCAGAAGAATCTGTTCTCCCAAAAGACGAATATTTTCTTTTTTCCGATTTTGCCTTTCAATGTCTCTGATCACTCCATCATGAAGCCTCTAAAAATGTAAGAAACAGATTTCAGTAAAACTGGAACAGGTAGTTCCCATCCTTGTATCATTCAAATCTAAAAAACAGTTTAGATACAGTTAAAACTTTTAGATTCCAACTACCTAATTACTATTTTACTGTATGCTGCTGTTGCTAAGTCGCTTCAGTCGTGTCCGACTCTGTGCGACCCCATAGATGGCCTCCTACCAGGCTCCTCTGTCCCTGGGATTCTCCAGGCAAGAACACTGGAGTGGGTTGCCATTTCCTTCTCCAATGCATGAAAGTGAAAAATGAAAGTGAAGTCTCTCAGTCGTGTCCAACTCTTAGCGACCTCATGGACTGCAGCCTACCAGGCTCCTCCATCCATGGGATTTTCCAGCAAGAGTACTGAAGTGGGGTGCCATTGCCTTCTCCCAATTTACTGTATAAATGTAATAAAGAAACCATAAAATTAACTTGGTAGACTGCCATAGTATTATTACAGACTTCTTACTGTCCACATCATTTAATACAAATATGGTAAATAGCAATTAAAAATTAAAAACTGGGGCTTCCCTGGTGGTCTAGTGGGTAAGAATCCTCCTGCCAATGCAGGGGACACAGATTTGATCCCTGCTTCTGCTGGGAAGATTCCCCATGCTTCAGGGCAACACTAAGCCTGTGTACCACTATTTAGCAGATGTGCCTCAACACCCTCAAGTCTGTACTCCACCATAGTAAAAAGCCTGAGCACTGCAACCTGCAACAAAAGCCCAAGCACAGCAACGATGACCCAACACAGCCAAAAATAAATCTCTTTTTAAAAAAAGAAAGAAAAACTGCCACTGTGCTGAATTTTAGAAGTTTAGTTGATACATGATACTTTAAAAATTTGAGAGCAATGGAAAAAAATAAAACAAGTGAAAAACAACAAACAAAAAAGAAACAGAAGAAAAAAAAGAGAGCTAAATAAAAATTTGAGGAGGGAATTCCCTGGCGGTCCAGTGGTTAAGAATCTCCATTTCCACTGGTTGGGGAACAAAGACCCCGCAGGCCACCTATGTCCCCTGACCCCCAAAAAAAAACCTTGATGAGAGTTAAAGTAACTGTGAACTACATTCCTGTTAGCAATTGTCCTAGCTGAATAATAAATATCATAGAAAAAAAGTACTAAAATTTGAACAAAGTTTAAGTCCGAGAAAGTAAAGAACCTGGCTTGTTCTGTTACATAAAGAGAATAAGTAAAAATTACACAGAATTACCATCAATTACCTAATGGGCAGAGAAGGGGAAAAAAAGAAAGCTATCAGCAGAGGAAAAACAAAGGCCCACCAATGACAATTACTTTCACAAGCACTAATGACAGAAGGTTCCAGAACATGAATGTGGCATCTAAGATGACTTCCTGAAGCATCAATCCAGTCATTACTAATAACAAACATTTTATAGTTTACAGGTCATTAAATACTCTCCTAACAGTGGCCTGTGAGGCAGAATAATGGGGGCAGGGCATGGGACCTGGGTAAATGTTTTTTTGTTTTTGTTTTTTTAATTTTAAACCAGACCTCTTTCAAATAAACTACAAGATAAGTATCTCCATCTGCAAGGCTAGCTTGCAATTCATCAACAAGCACCAAGTTACAGATCTGTTTGTTTTTGGTTTTTAAATTTACTATTATGTCTACTTTAACAACTCACCAAGTACCTTGGTGCTGGCCCTCCTCCAGGCCTGGAGCTTCAGTCCTCATCATCAGGGAGCTAAGAAATTTAAGAGTCCTGGGACTGATACACAACTGAAACCCATCTGTCTTGAACCCTGCGCCCTTGGCCAGATGTCCAGACAGAATCGGAAGCTCTCATTCTACTCTTCCCTCCCCAGCTCCTGTCCTGTGGGCCTCCTGTCAGGACACATTGACATACCCCACCCAACCCCTGAAGCCCACACCTTCCACACCTGCTCTGAGGTCCTCCCTTCCTTTCTCAGACTTTGGCACATGGCTTAGGTTCTTGTTCTCCATCCATCATTTGCTAGTTTCCCCCTCAAGTTTCAAGATCTGTGCCAACTGCCTGGCACACCCTTCCTGGGACTTCCGGCTGACAACTGTGCTGACCACCCAGACCTCTTCATTACCATAACTCTTACACCTGGAACCCAGCTCCTGGTGCAGTTCTTACTCCTCGGGTAGTACTGCCAGTTTTGCTGGCTTCCTGTGAGGATGAGCGCTCCGTACAGTGCCTGGTATGTGGTAGACAGTCAGGAAACAACGGGGGACCACGCCAACCACTGATTTATTTCTTGCTTCCCTGAACCTTCCAACACACCCAACTATGTCAAATCACATGTCCTCCTCTTTCCCAGGAAGTAAGCCACATGAATGACTGGACGGATAACAAACACAAGTTATTCTGGTCAACCTTCACCTCTAACTTACAAATATCTAAACCTTTCACTTTTCGCATTATAACAGCAGTTCTCAACTCTGGCTGCATGTTAGAACCCCTGGGTCGCTTTTAAAACATACATAAGCAGGTTCCACACCCGCAAGAGATTCTGATTGGACAGGTCTGGAGCAGGACCCAGGCGGTTTCACGGTATTTAAAAAAAAAAAAAACTTCCCAGGAATACTGGCACGTGTAGCTGGGGGTCAGAATCAAGCTTGAGCCCAGCCTTACTCTACACTCGGAAAAACCCCTGCTCCCTGACCTCAGAGTTACATCCGCTACAGCATTCTCAACCCCCTTGTCAAATTTCCTCCCATCACCATCTTTTCCTTCTTAGAGAAGGAAGCCTCCTGCCTCTGTTTGGAAAGCTATCCCCTTAGCTGTGTTAGTTGCTCAGTCGTGCCGGACTCCTCCCGACCCTATGGACTGTAGCCCCCCCAAGCTCCTCTGTTCATGGAAATTCTCCAGGCCAGAGTACCCGAGCGGGTTGCCATGTCCTCCTCCAGGGGATCTTCCCCACCCAGGGATGGAACCCAGGTCTCCCGCATCGCAGGCACATTCTTTATCCTCTGAGCCACCAGGGAAGTCCCTTAGAGCCCTACTTTAAGCCCAAATCTCCTCCATGTCCTGTCATCGTTAATCATTCCATTCCCTCCGCTAAATCCCTGTACCACCGTCGGCCTCGTCTGCCGATTTCCAGAGCGTGGAACAGGACAGAGGCCTCGCCGGCAGCATCTCCGCACCACCAGCACACGCACCGACTCCCTCCCGCTGCCTGTGCCCACCCCGGGCGACCCAGGCTCCGCCGCCCCCAGCCACTCCCCTCGCTCGACCATCAGACCCACGACCAGCTGCTCTTCCTCTTCTTTCTTCCCTACGAGCTCGGGGCCAAGGCTTGCGCCCGGGGGTCACGCTGACCGATTGGGAAATGGAAGACCCGAGAACTGAGAGACACAGCGCGGACGGTCAGTCTCCTGCGCTCCGACGCCGGCGGGCCTGGGGGCCGGGGTGGGGGGCGTCTCGGAGCCCAGTGTACCCGGGGACTCCCCCCTCACCCCCAGGACCGTTCCTCCCAAGGAGAAGGGGGGTCCCCCGGCCCCGGAGAAGGGAGGAAAGGCGAGGAAAAGAGGCGCCACGCGGAGCCAGGCCCGAGGCCCGAACCGCGCGGGCCTGGGACACCGACCTGCCGGTCCTGCCGTTGCTTCAGATGCACGCCCGCCACGGTGGCCGCAGTCAGCAGCACCGAGAGGCCCAAAACCACCTTGGAGCGTCTGGACATCCCCCTCGCCTGCCTGCCTGCCGGCCGCGGGCTCTACTCGCAGCGCTTGAGGCCCGGGGCCGCCTCCGCCGCCGCCGAGTCCGCGTCGCCGCCAGGGGCGGGGCCAGGCGCGATGCCTCAAGCGCAGAGCCCGGTCGCCGCCAGGCGCGGGGAGTCGAGCGCCGAGCGCTGTCCTTACTCCGCCGCAGAGCGTGACTTCCGGCGGGGCCTGGCGGGTACCCGAAGGACCAGATCATCTCCCTGCCCTGCGGGCTGGAGAAGGGACAACTTCCAAGAGCCCCCGCCCAGAGCTGGCCCCGGCATCACCACCCGGGACGGTGTTTGGAGGCCTGACCCCCCTCCTCTCATCTGCCGTCCTCTGCTGCGGGAGTGTCGGGAGGCAGGATTCCGGGCTTGAGTACCTTGCGGACCCTCCGCCTCGCGCGTCCCTTCGGAGCGCGGGGCGCTGCCACGCCACCATCCCAAAACGCGGCGCTCGTTGCCCCTTGGCGGGGGAGGGCACCAGGAGAGAGAGTTTTTCTGGTGAGACGTGGCAGTCCACCTGCTTCCACCTTGACGCGGTGGGAGGGCGAGGCAGGGTCTGGTTTTTCTTAACATCGTCGTCGGGAAACCTGGCTGCAGAGCCAGCTCTCCAGGCAGCGGTACCTCTCCTGCTGGTACGAAAGACGCTGTTACCTTGTAGCCAGGTAACCCTTGGGACATCCCGTCTACACCGGTTTCCGCGGTCAGGTGCCCGCGTTACTCAGTTCAGTTCAGTCGCTCAGTCGTGTCCGAGTCTTTGCGACCCCATGGACTGCAGCACCCCAGTCTTCCCTGTCCATCACCAACTCCCGATGTCCACTGATGTCCATTGAGTCGGTGATGCCATCCAACCATCTCATCCTCTGTCGTTCCCTTCTTCTCCTGCCTTCAATCTTTCCCAGCATTAGGGTCTTTTCAAATGAGTCAGTTCTTCGCAAGCTTTAGCATCATGCCTTCCCTAGTGGCTCAGACGGGAAAGCGTCTGCCTGCAATGCAGGAGACCCGGCCTCGATCCCTAGGTTGGGAAGATCCCCTGGAGAAGGAAATGGCAGCCCACTCCAGTATTGCCTGGAAAATCCCATGGACCGCGGAGCCTGGTAGGCTACCGTCCATGGGGGTCGCAAAGAGTTGGACGGGACTGAGCGATTTCACTTTTACTCTTCCAATGAATATTCAGGGTCTGGTTTTTCTTGACGTCGTCGGGAAACCTTCTGGCTGCAGAGCAAGCTCTCCAGGCAGCGGTTCCTCTTCTGCTGGTACGAAAGACGCTGTCCCCTTGTCTCCAGGTAGCCCTTGAGACATCCCGTCTATACCGGTTTCTGCGTTCAGTTACCCGCGTTACTAGGGTCAGAAATGATGGAGCGAAGTGGAGAACTGAGAAGCCCACCGAAAAAGATACTATGCCCAGCTCACGCAGACGATGGGCTCCAAGGAAGAGAGGTGTTAGAATCAAGAAATGGTTGGATGGCATCACCGACCCAGTGGACATGAGTTTGAGCAAACTTCAGGAGATGGTGAAGGACAGGGAAGTCTGGCATGCTACTGTCTATGGAATCGCAAAGAGTCTGACGCAACTTAGCGACTGAACAACAATATTTTTTCCCACTGGAATTCCGAAAGGACAGATTTCCTCCTGTGCAAACAGCTGTGGACACTGTTAATTTGGGCTGAGTCCCACCCTGAGGTTTCTTCCACCTTGTTCTCTGTAGTGCTTTGCTATTCCAGGGTCTGTTGTGTAGAGTGTCAGTTACTTGAAGTGAATACTGCTCTCCAGAAATGTAATGAGATAAAAATAACTTTTAAAGTGAAAATAATGTTTTCAAATATTTCGTCTGCAGCATTTTTCTCTGCAGAGGAGGAAGTACCATTGAGTTGGAGAATAGGATCCCTGTGTTGACCTTGGAGATAGAAGCAATTTAATTCAGGGCATATTGGCTTTTTCTCTAAAGAAAAAAAAAAGGTATATTAGACTACTTTTTACTTTTAGTAGACTCCAGGTATTTTCTCCCTCTTAGTCAGTGAGCCTTCAATAAAGCTGCATGTCTTTAGAATGTATGTCAGAGTGAGATCATGGAAAAAGCAAGAGAATTCCAGAAAAACATCTATTTCTGCTTTATTGACTATGCCAAAGCCTTTGACTGTGTGGATCACAATAAACTGTGGAAAATTCTGAAAGAGATGGGAATACCAGACCAACTGACCTGCCTCTTGAGAAACCTGTATGCAAGTCAGGAAGCAACAGTTAGAACTGGACATAGAACAACAGACTGGTTCCAAATAGGAAAAGGAGTACGTCAAGGCTGTTTATTGTCACCCTGCTTATTTAACTTCTGTGCAGAGTACATCATGAGAAACACTGGGCTGGAAGAAGCACAAGCTGGAATCAAGATTGCCAGGAGAAATATCAATAAACTCAGATATGCAGATGACACCACCCTTATGGCAGAAAGTGAAGAGGAACTAAAAAGCCTCTTGATGAAAGTGAAAGAGATTGAAAAAGTTGGCTTAAAGCTCAACATTCAGAAAACGAAGATCATGGCATCCAGTCCCATCACTTTATGGGAAATAGATGGGGAAACAGTGGAAACAGTGTCAGACTTTATTTTTTGGGGCTCCAAAATCACTGCAGATGGTGACTGCAGCCATGAAATTAAAAGACGCTTACTCCTTGGAAGGAAAGTTTTGAACAACCTAGATAGCATATTGAAAAGCAAAGACATTACTTTGGCAACAAAGGTCCGTCTAGTCAAGGCTATGGTTTTTCCAGTGGTCATGTATGGATGTGAGAGTTGTACTGTGAAGAAAGCTGAGTGCCGACAAATTGATGCTTTTGAACTGTGGTGTTGGAGAAGACTCTTGAGAGTCCCTTGGACTGCAAGGAGATCCAACCAGTCCATTCTAAAGGAGATCAGCCCTGGGATGTCTTTGGAAGGAATGATGCTAAAGCTGAAACTCCAGTACTTTGGCCACCTCATGCGAAGAGTTGACTCATTGGGAAAGACTCTGATGCTGGGAGGGATTGGGGGCAGGAGGAGAAGGGGACGACAGAGGATGAGATGGCTAGATGGCATCACTGACTTGATGGACGTGAGTTTGAGTGAACTCAGGGAGTTGGTGATGGACCGGGAGGCTTGGCATGCTGTGATTCATGGGGTCGCAAAGAGTCGGACACGACTGAGCGACTGAACTGAACTGAACAGAGTGAGATGGTCTTTCACTCTACCATGACTGATTTTTCAACTTGTCTTTTTGAAATGGATTGTTATTCTGCTTTTCAAAAGTCCCTCATGGGGATTCACTGGCCGTTCGGGAGTTAGGACTCTGTGCTTTCACTTCCATGTCCCAATTCCTTAAGAGCCCTCAAGCCTTAAGGTGTGGTCTCCCCCTCACAAAATATACCTTATGAGTTAACAGTGTCAAATTCAGAAATGGCTTATCTGTTTGTTTATATATTTATTTATCTGCAACTAAGACCCAACATAGCCAAATAAATAAATAAAAATACTAAAAAATCATCCCCATTAAAAAAAAGAGGGGATATATTTTAAGGTATGCTAATTATGAAAGGAAAGTTATGACCAACCTAGACAGCATATTAAAAAACAGAGACATTACTTTGTCAACAGAGGTCCGTCTAGTCAAGGCTATTGTTTTTCCAGTAGTCATGTATGGATATGAAAGTTGGACTGTAAAGAAAGCTGAGTGCCAAAGAATTGATGCTTTTGAACTGTGGTGTTGGAGAAGACTCTTGAGAGTCCCTTGGACTGCAAGGAGATCCAACCAGTCCATCTTAAAGGAGATTAGTCCTGGGTGTTCACTGGAAGGACTGATGTAGAAGCTGAAACTCCAACACTTTGGCCACCTGATGTGAAGGGCTGACTCATTTGAAAAGACCCTGATGCTGGGAAGGAATGAGGGCAGGAGGAGAAGGGGACGACAGAAGATGAGATGGTTGGATGGCATCACCGACTCAATGGACATGGGTTTGGATAGACTCTGGGAGTTGGTGATGGACAGGGAGGCCTGGCGTGCTGTGGTTCATGGGGTCGCAAAGAGTCTGATACGACTAAGCTACTGAACTGAACTGAATTATGATTTCAATAAAGTTATTAAAAGAAGGCAAAAAAATAAAGCTGTTTGTATGTATCAATTCATTTCATTTGCACAATAGGTGCTATTATGCCCATTTTACAAAGGAGGAAGGTAACTTGCCCAGAGTCCACAGCCTGAAAGTTACAGTGCAACATAATTGGTTTTTAGTTTTGTTTTCAAAAGACATAAAAGATTAAACTCAACTGAAGATCAAACTTCAATTTAAAAGTGAATTTTCACTTGATTTAACAGAGAACTTTTAACTTGAGGTAGTCCACAAGGAAAATGTGTATATGTAGACTCTTTCAATTCTGTATTTCAGGTACTTACAGAATGGGAGGAGTGGAAAGAAAGGGAGGCAGTTAAGGCTAGACACACAGGTGGGAGAAGAAAGAGAAAGAAACAGAAGAGAACAGGAAAGCAATGGATTCCCCGTAGGTTCTGCGGTCAGAGCATTGGCCTCTCAGGATGCTCATTTGGCCTCGGACAGCTACGCCCCGTTCACATGGGCCTCGAGTTCCGTTTTCGAGTATCCCATTCCTCCCTTTGTGGGAGCCTTGCTATCCTCTGGCAGGATGTTGTTCTCAGAAAGTGGTCTCAGTGAGTGAAGCTCTACGACAAAGGGCTTCTGGCTTCACTGGGAACAGTCCCTGACCTCTGGGGGCCTCAGTTTCCCCCTCTGTACCGTGGGGACAGTGATATGTCTGCTGCCCCCTGGACTTGCTGGTTGAGATGACGAATTAGCAGCGTGACTGCACCAAGTCAGGCCTGTGGCAGTAATGCGTGTCATGCTCTGGCCAGTGAGTCTTCAGGGGTCCCGTAGGAGTGGTGAGATGGACCCCCTCAGCCTTGAGAGGAGGGGGAATCCCTGTCTTCACAGCCTTGGAAGAAGTCTGTTCATTTGCAGCTCAAAGGGCCTTTCAGCAACATCCCAGCTGGAGGCAGCGCGAGCATTCTCACAGCACTTGCCCCAACCGTGATTCAAAATTCTTGGTGTGGCTGGCTGAGTTCCTTTGGATTCAAAATCCAGTCACGTTGTCAGAGAAAAATGTCAACCTTACCGGTTGTTAATGGAAGAAAGGAGCTGTTAGATCCTTTAAAGACAGGCAATTTCGACTGCCGTAAATTTATGAATCATTGTGAAAAAAATAATGGCTTTAACTGACAATACCACACGTTAGCAAAGACGTAGAATAGTTGGAACGTGCTGTGCTCTGGGTGGGAGTGTCTCTTGGAACCACTTCAGCTGAATCTACTGGAGCTGAACCAGTTTGAATCCTGTGACCCAGAACCGTCAACCCCCAATGGAGGCCCCACAGAACTGCATACGTGTGTGCACCCAAAACATGTGCAAGTGTATCTGCGTATATCCCACTTGCAGAAATCTTCAGGTGCTTACCTTACTGGGGGTGGGGGCAGAGTGGGAGAGTATTTCCTGAAAGAACAGAGTGTGAATGGGTCTTCTGGGATGCTGATAGCATCCTGTTTCCTAATCTTTTTTTTTTTCCCTCTTTAATATTTATTTATTTGGCTGTGCCGGGTCCTAGTTGTGGCATGCAAAATCTTGGTTGCAACATGTGGGATCTAGTTCCCTGGCCAAGGATCGAACCCAGGCCCTCTGCAGTGGGAGGTCAGAATCTTAACCACTGGACCACCAGGGAAGTCCCCTGTTTCCTAATCTTGCTGCTACTGGGTATTCGTGAAGATGAATCAAGTGGTAATAGATTTTGTGCTCATATCTATATGCATGGCCTACTGCTATACAAAATCCTATATAAGGGACATCCTTGGCAGTCCAGCAATCAAGACTTCATGCTTTTACTGCTGAGGGCTCTGGTTCAATCCCTGGTTGGGAAACTAAGGTTCCACAAGCTGTGGGGCAAGACAAAAAAAAAAAAAAAAAAAATTCTTACATAAAATTATGAACTGAAAAAAAAAAAAAGGCTTCACATTTTATCATTGCTTCTTGCACCAAGAAAGTTTTTTTCTCCACGATGACTATCAAGAATTGAGGTCTTATTAAGTGAAGTAAGTCAGATAAACACAAATACATGATCTCACTTATATGTGGAATTTTTTTTTAATGTTACAAACGAACTTATTTACAAAACAGAAATAGACTCATAGACACAGAAAACAAACTTGTGGTTTCCAAAAGGAATGGGGGAATAAATTAGGAGTATGGCATTAACATATACACGCTGCTGCTGCTAAGTCACTTCAGTCGTGTCTGACTCTGTGTGACCCCACAGACGGCAGCCCACCAGGCTCCCCCGTCCCTGGGATACTCCAGGTGAGAACACTGGTGTGGGTTGCCATTTCCTTCTCCAATTCATGAAAGTGAAAAGTGAGAGTGAAGTTACTCAGTTGTGCCTGACTCTTAGCCACCCCATGGACTGCAGCCTACCAGGCTTCTCCGTCCATGGGATTTTCCAGGCAAGAGTACTGGAGTGGGGTGCTATTGCCTTCTCCGATATACACGCTACTATATACTATATAATATAGGTAAAGAACAAGAACATACAATATAGCACAGGGAACTATACTCAATATCTTGTAGTGGAAAAGAATTTGAAAAAGTACACACACACACACACACACATACATATATATATATTTGCTATTGTTTAGTAGCTAAGTCATGTAAGACTTGCAACTCCGTGGACTGTAGCCTACCAGGCTCCTCTATCCGTGGGATTTCCCAGGCAAGAATGCTGGAATAGGTTGCCATTTCCTTCTTCAGGGGATCTGCCCAACCCAGGGATCAAACCCAAGTCTCCTGCGTCTCTTGCATCAGCAAGTGAATTCTTTACCACTGAGCCACCTGGGAAGCCCCTGGTGCGTGATATTTCTTCCTAAGCAAAACCACTGGGAGACCTAAACACTGCCATCAGATTGAAAATACCATCTAAGACAAAAATATGAATCTGACCTTCTCAAAACCTCCCAATGGCCCCCCATTCCTTAGGATAAAGCTCCAAACTGCTTAGAATAGCAAACTACCCTTTGCCCCTCCCTACAGTCCCTGCAAAGTAAAAGTGAAAGTCGCTCTGTCATCTCTGACTCTTTGCGACCCTATGGACTGTATGTCCATGGAATTCTCCAGGTCAGAATATTGGAGTGGGTAGCCTTTCCCTCCTCCAGGGGATCTCCCCAACCCAGGGATCGAACCCAAGTCTCCCACATTGCAGGCGGTTTCTTTACCAGCTGAGCCACAAAGTCAAAAACAAGTGCAGCTGGAGATCAGCAGCTTGGAGAAGAACCAAGCAATGGAAACGAAGTGGAGGAAGTACAGCCCCCTCCCCATGTTTGAACACTATGGTCATCAGTACTGGCTCCACCTGCACTCGTGCAAGGGTGGGATTTGAAAAAATGCCTTCACCCCTGAGTGTAATGTGGCTTCTGTCCTGCAGGTTTGAATCGGGGCCAGGTCCTCGAAGCTGTTGTGGGTTTCCAAGTCGCTGGTAATACTAATCATCTACTCTTATCTAGTGGGAGGTGTTCATAGGCAAGCATAGGTTCAAGGTGGAATAAATGGTTGGCAGGAGCGCGCAGGTGAGGGTGGAGGCATAGTGAACTTGAAGGTCATGTGAGGCAGGGATGAGGAATAAAGAGGAGGCAGAGAGGCCACCGTTTGTTTAGGAAGAAGGTGGAGGGCATCGCTGAAGTGGCGCCAGTGATCATCTTTTATGTACATGTTCCAATCTCAGCACCAAATGGCTTGGAAACATCGCACCACGTGGGACCCCAGATGGCACCAGTAGGACTGTTTAAAAAGCAAATGTAGGGCCCTGCCTCACGGATGGCCCTGTGTGGGCCCTAGCAGATAGTTAAGCAATAGGGTCCCATCTTCCTTGAGCTCAGCTTCTCATTTCAGCCATCCATTGTCCAAACTGTCCCTGAAGGAAGGTGTCCTTGAAGGAAGGAGAAAATTGACTTTCTCTCAGTAGGTCCAACACAGTCTTCCCTCTAGTGCTGGAATTGATCAATGGAAATGGATCAATGAGAATTCAATGGAGGAACTATATAATTCTACACTGGAGGTGTGTCTCTTCTCTCCCTCTCAGGAAATTATTCAATAATTTATTTATATCAATATGGACTCATAAATACATGTACAATTTTTTACTTTTCCTTTTTTTTTTTTTGGCCACACTGTGAGGCTTCTGGGATGTTAGTTCTTTGACTAAGGATTGAACCCAGGCCCTTAGGAATGAGAGCATGGAATCCTAACCACTGGACCACCAGCAAAGTGCAGAAGATGACCTCTTCTTGAATGGGTGTTTGCTTGGTTGCTGTTAACCTTTGCTTGTTTTCTGGAGCTCCTACAATGTTGACTCAGACAGCTTCTAGTTGTTTTCTCAATATTTATATGGTGAGCAAGATTCTTGAAATAAAAAAGTAAAATTCCTAAAGCAAGGCTTCAAGGGTCACAATTTTACTGATACCACTTCCTTCTTCTTTTTGTTGTCTCTTTACACTTTCCTTAATCTCTTGTAGCTCTAATTTATGTTCTTATTTTATACAGCAGATTTGTTCATTGAGTTTTAGGAGTCATGACAATATGTATGGTCAGATTCTCATGTGCTCTTGGGTAACATTTTTCCAGGGAGAGGTCTTCATCCATCTTATTTTTTTTTTCCTGTTATTTTCCTCAGTTTTTTTCTTGTGAATAAATTTATAAATTTAATATTTCATCTTTTATTATTATTGTTTTAATTTTTATTATTCCTTTTTGAATGAAGTGAGTTCTTTGTGGTACTATTTGTCAGAGAAATGTATGGATGAATCATCAAGACATAATATAGGATTTCCAGGAATTGGAATTCCTTGTCAGGAATTCCTCTCATGACATAAAGTTCATAGTTAGTGAATTATTTTTAGCCTTTATCTCACCTCAACCAACCAGGATTGACATTGCTCAGCTCCTCATTGTCTCCAGCCTCATTGATGGATTGATTCCATAAATAAGAATTCTCTGGTGATTTCTCATTCAGCCTTGTCTCCATTCTTCATTTGTTCATACATTCAACAAATGCTTATTTGTTGCCTAACATGTACCAGATACTGTTTTAGGTACTTGGGATATATATATATATATATACACACACAAAAGACTTGCCTTAAAGTATCCTCATGAAGAAAACAGATAAAGTGAATAAATATAAATACATCACTTGTCTTGTGTGTTAGAAAGTGATAAGAACAGCAGAGCAGGATAGGAGGGTTAGGAGTGCCAGTAGGGAGAGGAAGTCAGATTATAATAAAAATATGATGATCAGAGTGAGCCTCCCTGACCATGCAACAAATGAGCAGGATGGGAAGGAGCTGAGGGTAGAGACACGTGGATTTCCCAGGCAAGAATACTGAAGTGGTTGCCATTTCCTTCTCCAGGGGATCTTCCCGACCCAGGGATCTAACCCATGTCTCCTGCATTGCAGGTGACTTCTTTACTGTTGAGCCACCAGAGTAGCTTTTCCAGTATTCTGATGCAAAAAAAAAAAAAAAGCTTCTTTTTTAAAGCCCCTTGCTTTTATCCACCACCCTATCCCCAGTGCAGCATTTGAGACGAGTTTGATCTACCAAGTCTATTCCTGCTTGCGCTTGTCTGTCTACTTCCCATCTTTAAAAACAGTGCTGATGTCTCTTTTCTGCTTGTGGTCACTTCTTCTGTCCTCTGTGCCCTAAAAGGGTTTGTATGGCTTTTTAAATCTGTATGTGGTTATTTTAGTGAATAATGGGATGAGTGGAGATAAACACATGTGTTCAGGCCACATGTTAAATTCATGGTTTCCCCTCTCTACTTGAGTAGAACTCAAGGTGATTTAATCTTTTTCTGAATTCTTGCAACATCCTGCGATTTAATTTTGTGGCAAGAAATAGATATGGACTTCAGCTAGTTTACACATGAATCTATGAAGTATTGTGAGGTTTTCAGATAGCTGAAGGAAGAGCTGAATGACCAAGACATGGGAAGGAAAGAAGCTGGAAAATCTTCACTGAGTGTTCAAAGGTCTCTCTTTTGTCCAGTAGTGCCATCCAGAAGATAGGACATGAGCCACAGGCGTCATCTTATATTTTCTTGTACCATATCAAAAACAAGAAAAGAAAAACATAAATGAAAAGATAAACAGGGGAAATGAACTTTTATATATTTTATTTGACCCAATATATCTGAACTATCCTTCCAACATGTAATCAATATAAAAATTTATCAATGAGATATTTCACATTTTGTTTTTGTACCTAGTCTTCAAACTCTGTAATTTACACTTACATATGGTAAGCAGTGAACACTTTCCCCATTTGTCCAGATCTTCCCTTCTGCCTTAGGATAACTTCTGTCTTCATTTTGCATGAATCTTTCCAGAGTTTAAGTATATGGAAACAAATACAAATATTTTCCCTCATTGTTAGCAAAAAAGGCAGCAAAATGTACCCATTGAAATAGCTTTTAATCACCTCACGTCTAATAATGTCATTTTTCCTATCTTGATATCTTTGTAGAAATTTTAAAAAATTCTTATATAGTCAGATGTAGTTTATTTAATTCTTGTATTATTATTATTTAATCTGCCACACCAGAAGATCTCTTCATTCCTGTCATATTTTAACTCCTGGAGGCAAAAGCTGTATCTTGTTTGTCTCTGACAGCACTTTACCTATTACTGCACTTCCCACATGGTCAGTAAAAGTGAGCTAGAGTGCAAAAGAAGATGAACAGATCTTTGCAGAATAAATGAGTTAATATTAGGAAAATGTATGCAACACTGATCCTTTTCCAGTAGTAACCAAGTTCGTAACCGTGTACTTTTAAGATCATTAAAAACATATATAGTTGTCTCAGTTTCTTTCTGTTTGGAATGGTTTTTGCTTGTTTGCATTTTAAGAATAAGTTGATAGCATTTGGGAACTTGGCGAAAGAGAAGTACAACAATCACATCAGAATGTCATTCAAACATGCTGCTGCTGCTAAGTCACTTCAGTTGTGTCCGACTCTGTGCGACCCCATAGACGGCAGCCCACCAGGCTCCCCCGTCCCTGGGATTCTCCAGGCAAGAATACTGGAGTGGGTTGCCATTTCCTTCTCCAATGTATGAAAGTGAAAAGTGAAAGTGAAGTCGCTCAGTCGTGTCCAACTCTTAGCGACCCCAAGGACTGCAGCCTACCAAGCTCCTCCGCCCATGGGATTTTCCAGGCAAGAGTACATTCAAACCTAGCGTACATAAATAACCCCCTCAAAAAAATGAGTTAAGGTTTAGTATTTTTCTTACAAGGGACAGACTAACATTCTTATTTGGGAACTTTCTGTGAGGAACATGAAGACATCAGGCAAAGAGTGCATAAATCAAACCAACATGGGGGACAGAAGAAAAAACGAGATGTCGCCAGGAAGTCTATCAGAAGCTAAATGGCACACAGAGCCCTGCTCCACGGGCATTCCAGCATGCATTCTGATCTGTGCTCTTCACTGTCCATGCCAAGGTCTCTCTTCAGGAGTGGTCTGCAATGTGGAAGGTCTAATCACCTTCTGATGCCAGGACAGAATTATATGTCCTTTGAAAAACCTTTTTGCTTTTGAGGAAAATGGTCACTTTTCTTCTCATGCAGCTGTATTTTCACCAAGCAGGACAAAACGTAATCCTGAATTTGGTGGATTCCAAACACATGCTCCCCTTTGTGAGCAACAGCAAATATTTTGTCTAGGGAGAGACCACGTCTTTGCTTGGTGTCCCTGGAACCTAACACAGTGTCCTGTGCTTGTCAGACTCAGACAAGAAGCCTGCTCCCAAGAAAGCAACAGTGGAGAGTGAACCTTAGCTCCTTGTACACAACCAACTAGTACACAAATCAGATTAAAATAACTTTAAAATCTAAAGCATTTTAAAACACTGGGGTATTATACAAGTAAAAGTGCAAATCTTTTTTTTTTGGTTGTTGCTGTGAACTATTTTTAAAGTACTGAATTTGTTATAATATTGCTTCTGCTTATGTTTTAGCTTTTTGGCCATGAGGCACGTGGATCTTTGCTCCCAAAATTTTATCAGTAGTTAATAATGATTAATTAATTTGGCTATTAATTAAGCAAAAATTTATTAATGTGACCCCATGGACTGTACAGTCCATGGAATTCTCCAGGCCAGAATACTGGCGTGGGTAGCCTTTTCCTTCACCAAGGAATCTTCCCAACCCAGGGATCGAACCCAGGTCTCCTGCATTGTTGGCAGATTCTTTACCAGCTAAGCCACAGGGAAGCCCTTATTAATCAATAATTAAGTTAATTTCATTAAACTTTTCACAACATCCATCTAGCTATTTCTCTCCATAGGAAGTTCACAATATCCATCTAGCCATTTCTCTCCATAGGAAGTGATTTTAAAGAAATTTACCCATGCTTGACATTCGGTAAGTCTTCAGTTAAACTAGTGTTTATAGAGGGCCTCATCCAGGCTCTGAACTGGATGGGGGGGCGGGGTTACAAATATGAATAATATTTGGGCCTCTCTTCTGAAGACCTGCATGCATGCATACATTTTCCACTCTACTGTGATTGTTGGTTTGCTGGTTTATCTTGTCCATTAGATTATAGGCTTTTTAAAAATATTTATTTATTTATTTTTGGCTGTGCTGGGTATTCGTTGCTGCACAGGCTTCCTCTAGTTGCAGTGCACAGGCTTCTGGTCTTGGTGACTTCTCTTGCTGTGGAGCACAGGCTCTAGGGGTATGAGCTTCAGTAGTTGCAGCACCTGGGCTTCAGTAGTTGTGACTCACGGGCTTAGTTGCTCTGAAGCAGGCAGAATCTTCCCAGACCAGGGATCGAACCCATGTCTTCCACATTGGCAGGCAGTCTTATCCATTGTACCGCCAGGAAAGTCCCACAAGTTTGTTTTCTATACGTGTGAGTCTGTTTCTATTTTGTTAATAAGTTCATTTGTATCATATTTTAGATTTTACATATAAGTGAAATCATATAGTATCTGTCTTTCTCTGACTTATTTCAGTTAGTATGATAATCTCTAGATCCATCCATCTATCCATGTTGCTGCAAGTTACATTATTTCATTCTTTCTTTTTCCTATTATTATATATTATATTTTACATAATATAAACAAAATCACTAATATAACTAAATGTCTAGTAGTTTAAACTATAATGACCTACAGAACAGGTGGAAAATGGGTTTACTTAGTGGCAGGAAATAAACATTGTTTCTTATGGCTAAGTAGTATACTGTTTGTGTGTGTGTGTGTGTGTGAGTGTGTGTATACCACATCTTTCTTATCCATTCGTCTGTTGATGAACATTTAGGTTGCTTCTGTGTCCTAACTATTGTAAATAGCACTGCTGTGAACTTTGGGGTACACATATCTTTTTGAATTAGAGTTTTCTCTAGAGAATTGGTTTTCTCTAGATATATGCCCAGGAGTGGAATTTCTGGGTGCTGGGTCATGTGATAATTCTATTTTTAGTTTTTAAAGGAACCTCCATA